>NC_084814.1:18290854-18980652 GCF_963583255.1 Pyrus communis
TTGACCGTTGTCTATCAGCTGCCTCAAACATGCAAGCTGAAACACCAAAATCAGCAAGCTTCACCGCCCCATTACTATCAAGTAAAATATTTCCAGCCTGCCAGCCAAGACATTAGCACAATCAAAAAGTGAGATCCTCAGAACAAAGGTATGAAAACAAAGCACAATGAATGATTACCCACAAAATGAAACAAACCTTCACATCTCTGTGAATATGACCTTGTTTATGAAGGTAAACCAAAGCCTTGAGGGTTTCCTTAAGAATAGAACCAATTGCCGACTCCTCAAACCCATCCGGATATGCGATTTTCATGAGGTGCAAACAAGAACCCTCTGCCATAAACGGCATGATCACCCAAAGGTTTCTTTCAACAACAAATGAACAAAACGCCCTCACGACATTGGGATGATCTATTAACCTCATCGTCTGCGCCTCCCTCCGGATATCCTCCTACAAAACAAAACAATCACAAAACGGGTTACAAATCCGCCACAGTATAAAAAAATAGAACTTGGGTTTTCTTCAACAGCATTCATTCCAAAAAAATTACTTCAGCAACTAAGACAATAGCATTTGCAAAAGTTACGATTTGCACTCATCGATAACAACAGTTGACGGGTTGAGGATCATAACCATATATACTCATCCAAATTAAGGGGGTGTATTCAATTGGGATTTTGAGTGATTTTGATTTTTTAATGAATCTAGGTATTCAATCAGGATTTTAAGTAATTTTCTGAAATTCAAGATGTATTCAATTAGAATTTTAAGATAGTTTATTAAAATCCTTAGAAATCTGATGTATTCAATTAAGATTTTAAAGAAGTTTATAATATTTCAAATGTATTCAATTAGAAATTGATTTTAAAGAATTTGAGAAAGTTAGAGGAATTAGTGGGAATTGGAGAGATTTAAGTATCCACAAATCTCGCCTCTCCTGTGAGATTTCGAGGAAATTGAATCAAAATTTTATATGAAATCTCTACAAATCAATTGAAGTACATAAAAATCCATGAATTTATAAATCCATTATAATCTCTCAAATTCTCAATTGAATATACCTTAAATCCTACACCAATTCAAAAAATAAAAAAAAATAAAAAGCAAAAAACTTACGATTGCTCACTAATTTCACATTCTCAAATCAACAAATCAAGCATTCAAGTCAGAAATTGAAGTCCAATCTCAGAACAAAGCAAAGATCTTAATTCCAACTCAAATCTAGCTTCAATTATCAACCAAACAACTAAAAACTATTCACAATAGTCATTGAAAACTACAGAATTTTGGGATTTAAAAAAAAAAAAAATCGAGACTAGTAAGAAACTGACGAAATTGCTATTGCAGCGATCGAGATCCAAGCACTTGACGGCGACGACTTCATTGAAAGGGAGATAGATCGCTCTGTAAACCGTTGCGCTGGCGCCATATCCGACCTCTTCCAGAAGCTTGTAGTCGTTCGGATTCGCCGAGTGAGACCTCGAATTGCTCCCCATCCTCCCCATCCGCTCGAGGACTTGTGCTTCAGCTATGTCGTTTTGAGGCTACGGGCTCTGCGTTTCGATTGTATTACATGGACTCGTTGACCGCCATGAGAAGCGATTGAAGAGAAGCGAGAGTGAAGAAAGAGAGAAGCGAGGAACAGGAACTTGGCTTTGTGTTTGTGATGAGAGAGAAGTGATGACGTGGCCGAAGTGCTGAAGGGTGAAGGGGATGCTGACACGTGGACGGGTCATTATATAAGGGACGGCGGGGACCCGTGCTCGTTTCTTTTGGCCTTTTGGTAATTTTGCTTTTTTTATTTATTTTTTGCAATTTTTTTACTGGGTGAGTTGTTAATAATTTTGTTGCTAATTAAGTCATTATCTGTAATTTCGAATAAATTCTGATTTTTTGGAATTACAGTTTTGAATTAATTATTTGTCTTTCTTAACAAAAAACAAAGGAGGCAAGTGGCCCTTTTACAACAGTGAAAATGTGTTGAATTCTTGCATAATTGCGTGAGTTTAAATTTCGAAGGGAGGGAGAATTCGACAAAACTACATAATAGGTAGTCTAATTTAATATCGAATATGGTATCAAATGAGTAATATTACGTTACCACATATTTGTACCATCGTTTGATGATCTCCTTTTAAACCACAAAAATCCGAAAACAAAATTGTCGGCAAGAAAACGAAAAATCACAGAGATGAAAAGCCATGGTTCTAAGCCCCTTGTGTTTTTTTTTTTCAATCTTTTTGTGTGCAGTAGAGTTGGTGCATGTAGAGATGGGAGAGAGAATAATTGAAGGGGAATGAGGGATAAGATTGGGGTTGCGAGGATCAGGAATTGAGATAGTTTAATTCAAAATATATGAAATTTAAAAACTCAATTTACTCATGTGCCCTTGTCCAACTCATACATCACCTAAAATAGTATTAAATTGTGGTATAAAATTTTGGTCAAAGTAGCATTACTCTTCAGCTACAACACAAACCACATCTTCTCTTTACTTGTAGTTGTCGAATTGAGGAAATCAAACATAAAGTGCATGATTAAATAACAATGCGTGAAAAGCTAAAAAACACAAACTCGAGATTACAAGTACAAATGTAAATACTCTTAGAGCACTTTTACCGTGCTCTTTTGCCCTGTGGACAGACTCCATTTGCAATCCAATCCCCTCCCAAAGTGGTGTTAGCCCATTCGTGCAATTGGGCTAAGGGGGAGCCCGTGGGAGAGCTTAGGCACAAGTCTAAGGCCTGAGCATTTGAGGAGAAGTGATGCAAAGCTAACGTTAACCACGTTATAAAAAAATTTGCGTCAAGCGCGTGCATAACACAGGCGCTTGGGGGGCACGTTATCGATAAGATTTCAGGCGGTGGGGCCTGCGTTGCAGCCTACTAAGTATTAGTTGAATTTGGACAGTTTGATTTCAAGATCAACAGTCCAGATTTTTCTGTTTTAAAAATTAAAAAATAAGAAAAAAAACATAAATGTTTCAAGGGGACACGTGTCACAATTTGGACTGTGGGATTTCAATTTTTTTTATTAAAAATCATATCCGAAATTATAAATAAAATTATTTTTTATTATTTTTTAACATAAAAAATACTAATATTTTATTATTTATTATCATGGCTATTTAGTTTAGGAATGAAAATGCAAAAGATAATTACTGTTCATTACTATTCACTGAAGGGAATTGAATTGCTTATTACCAAAGAGAGCCTTTACATATTGAAAGTGCTCTTAAATCAAGTCCGCCACTGTATAATAAGTTTTGAACAATTGATAAAATGACAATTTAATTTTACAAAGTAAAAACTTAAATAGCTTTAGCTAGTGTGAGGTGCCACCATATACCAAGTCACCATCACAATAGCAAAAAATGCAAAACTCAAAGAAATTGACGAAGATCTAGACAAGTGATGGACCATGTGGTTTAATCCCGATTCGGTGTACAGTCTCGAATGGACCAAAATAAAATAAAATATTTGGTGAACATTCACATCTCATAGTATCCAGTTATCTTAATACGTGGTATAGGAATTGGATTCTTTTCGAATTCAAATTATGAGAATCTTAGAGATTTTACATTTTAATTATTTATCGTGTATCATACGATAAAAAATTATTTGACTTTTTTTATTTAAAATTAAACATAAATAGTATTTAACGAAAATTGATCACACGATATACGATGAATGATTAAAATGTAAGAATCTTTAGAATTTCCACAGCGTGGATCCGAAGAGGCTCCTCTTCCCATGTTATATATTAGGCACAAGGACAAGAAACATCAAATGGAAAATAAGTGATGTACCTGTGTGTATATGGGTGTACTGTTTGTCTTGTATGTATCCTAGAACAAGATTTGGCTGCTGAATTTTCAGCAGCCATTCCTTCTTATATTCAATCCCAGATGGACACGTGTTCAAATTTTAATTTAAAAAAATCAAAACTTGAATATATGCCCACCCGAGATTAAATGTAAGCAAGAGTGGCTGCTGAAATATTCAGCAGCCAAGTTAATTCCTATATCCTATGGGATTGTCAGCTCCTCAACTATTGAGCATGTTCATGTGTTTGGGGTTTCCCACTTGCTCGTTGTCCCTTTCCTCGACCAAGATTGCCCTTACTCGTCTTATCATTGTAAAGTTGGTCTTCTTGCCCATTTATTATATAGAAAAATGTTACGAGACTCTCTCAAAAGTAAAAATTTTAATAAATTTTTTGTCATCTTATATTTTTGGTACGATGCTTATAATGTTGGTACTATAATTAATGTTAAACTATGAGAGGATAGAGAGTGTATGGAAAGTCTTGCTTTCAAATAGAGCATTTTTGTATTATATATGCACAAAGAATATCATCAATTTCCAACTTAATTAACATTAATATTAAAAGAGTGTCATAGAAGAAAGAAAATATTCATTGATGACTAGATCGGAGATGTAATATAATTATAGTTTAGTGTGGATGTGTGTTTATTTCGTCAATTACTGTGATCAGCTGTCTAATTGACTAAGGATCCTTTTTGGATTTTCTTTGTAAGGATTTTAGGGATCCTTTAACCGTATCCATTCATCGTAAATTGTACGGTCAAAAATCATTTTAAAATTGAATGCAAATAGTACCTGACAAAAATCGGTTGCACGATTTACGATGAAAGATTACGATTGAAGGATTCTCTGGATCCTCACAAAGAGGATCTGGAGAGGATTCTCATTCAAATTATAAGACCGTCCATTATTATTATTTTTTTTTTTTTGAACAAACGAGTTTTCTTCATTAAGAGATAGGGAAGTAGGCTAAACTTCACAATGGTTCAACAATAATGTGGTTCAAATTCACCTTTAACGGGAATTTAATCTAAAAACATCTCACTTACAAGTGAAGAATAATACCACTAAATCGTAGTATTAAATGGCAAGACCGTCGATTAATCAGATCTCTCTACATGAGCAAATTTCACATCCTACTTTCTTTTTTTCTATTTTCATCATGCAATGTGGATTTTTAATCAGAACTGTCCCTTTTTTAAAGCAACCTTTAAAGATTATCTACACACAAAAACTAACTAATTTGCCAAAAGGTTATGATCCTTTTGGGGAAAGGAAAGGTTATGTCTTTATGCATGATCGGAGAGATTTTTCAACGTACTCAAAATATTGGACGGAACAATATATGTTATTATATAATTCCTCTAATTATATAATAATATGTAATATTCTGCTCCGTATTCTCCTCACATTAAAAATCTCTCCATAATTAATGCCATGAAAAAAGCACAAATAAGGGGGTGTTGGAATCTTCTAAGAGTGGATGAAACACTAATTGGTGTTACTCCAACTAACTTCCCCACAATAGAGATTAAATCCGTGATTAGATTGAGTTGACCCAATTCATTGTCTTAAATGAAATTGATTCATACCTTGAAAATTGGAAATCATCCCAACTGTTCTTCAAAAGCCTTTTTCTTTTTTTTTTCTTTTTTTTTTTAACAAACGATATTATCTACATTAAAGATGAATGGTAGGCTTAGTCTCACAATCGGCTAATAATAATGTGGTTAAAATTCGCTTTTGACGAAAATCGAACCTAAAACTCTCGCTTATAAGTGAAGAGAAATACCACTAAATCGTAATACTAAATAATTCAAAAACCATGTTTGGTGAAAAGATAATCATTTTTGTTTGTGCTTTACAATTTAACAAATTGTCCAAAATTAGATTAGAAATTGACAAAACAAAAAACCAAAAAACTAATTGGGCCTTATATTAATCTTGTGCGTCTTAAGCTTTTGGAAGAGGCTTTAGAAACAAAGTAGCCCACACCCAAACACATGACCCAGATCCCCACATCCACGGCCCATCTCACTCCTTCCATATCCATCTCCATCTCCCTCTCATCCTCACCGTCCACGTCACTCCCCATCTCCGAATCTCCACCGTCCGATCCACAGTTACAACAGCAGCCGTCCGATTCATAATCTACCTCTCCCTCCTCCGGGATCTCCTCCAACCGCTTGAACCCGCATTTCCGGTGCTTTTTCGTCTTTTTAACCACCATGCTCACTCTCTCATTCATCGCCACGTGTCCCTCCACCGCCACGCACACCTCAGCCTCCGTGAGCTCCGCCGCGACACTCTCGCCCTCCAGCACGCACTTACACTCTAATTTCCACTCTTGCCCCTCATCCTTCCTGAAAACTCCCTTCAACACCTTCTCCTCCCTCAGATACACCTCAAACCGGATCCCGTCGCCGGCCCCGACCCGTTCCCTGGACCCGAATACCACCTCTCCTTCTCTCACCTTCGCGTTCACGACCCGGTACAGCGTCACAAACGCCGGCGAGTCGGGTCGGATCTGTGACCCGTCGATCTCAAGCTCGTTTTCGTTGATCCGTGGAAGATAAATAAGACTGAGCGATTCGGGTAACGGTTCCCGGGTATTCAAACCCGAAAACCGCAGAAAAAATTCCCGAATCTTCAATCGGTCTCTGCGTGACTGGAATCCGTGGTAGTCCGTCGATCTACACATCTTGAATTTTCGTAGTTTTTGCTGCGACCCGAATTTTTGACCCGAATGGAATTCAAGTACTTGATTTGGATAGAGATATGGAAATCGTGGGATTTATATAGTGGGGAGAAACGCCGGTCGGTTCGGATTTCCGGGGTAGGGAGCACACGGTTTATGGTGCTGACGTGGGGAAAACGACAAAAGGGCCGCCAACAGGTTTTTTCTGCGTGCCGGGCTGAGAGAGAACGTAGTGGAATTAACATGTGGTATGTTATCAGCTGCTTTGCAGGTTTTGTTACCAAATTTTGGACCGTTGATTGGGTACGAGGCGGGAAGATGATGAGGGATGGACGGTTGGGTGTCGGTTTTGTGAATTTTGAGAAGAGGGATGGGAGGATTGGGTGGTTTGGGAGGTGCATGAATTTTGAGAAGAGGGTAAGAGGATTGGGTGGTTTGAAAACCCTCGATTGTCGTTTACACACAAAATTAAGACTATCACAATATATTAGGACTCAATTTGTACCACGTTATAAAAATTGACGGCCTGAGGGAAGAAGAAGGAAAAGTTTAAATAAGATTATTCTCACTTCAACTAATACCGAGATCTTCTGTGATAACATTTCATATCTGAAAGATTGAACATAAGGTAATTATCAAATTAAGGACAACATCGATGTTGTTGAAAGTGGAGCCCTCGACCCACCTCTTTGAAAATTCCACAAAGCTCGAATTTTGCTAGAGAAGTGATCTATAAGAGGTGGATTAGATGATTGGTATTATGTATTAATGGATGAGAATCCTCTCCTAATCTAAGGATGAGGATCCTCATGACCAAGGGATGTGGACCGTTGGATGAAAATCCAACGGTTATAATTATTATAACGTTAAAGGGACTTCCCTGTTTGTAGCCGTTGGATTTTCATCCAACGGCTCACATCCCTTGATCATGAGGATCTTCATCCTTAGATTAGGAGAGGAACGAATAATTGTCGACAAGTGAAGCGACCTCAAAAGAAAGAAAGAGGTACCGCGGGCGCCGAGTCATTTGCTTATTTTAGACAATAACAAGTTGTATTGAATAGTTGAAGAGCTGCCGGACACTTAGCCGACTTCTAGGAAATAGTTGTAGCACATAACCTTTCAGTTTGATGTTCGTAAGTATATCTTTCCCATGAATAAATAAAAAGCTTTAAAATGCTTTTGGAATTTTTTTATTAAGGAAAAGAGGATAATGAATCTCTAATATTAGTGTATTATGCTTGTCATTGCATATACATTGTGTATAATTGGATATTCTAATTATATTAGTAGCTCAGGGGTAGTGCTATTTACACACTCTTTTACTTCTCACACACCCTTATTAATTTTATTTATTATTTTTCTTCAGTTTATTTGATCTGACAGCTGGAAATTGAGTGGTGTGTGTAAGAAGTAAAATGGGTGTGTGGAAAGCACCACCCTAAAATTAAAAGGAGAAGTGGCGTTTAATGAAGAAAAGTGATTGGAGAATTGACAATTTAATGGTCAATAGATTATTGATGTTGTCGTATCTCAAAAGTGGATGTTTTGGACATTTCAGGTTGTCCAAATTAATGCACCTGTGGTTTGGCATGTTCGTTTTGAGCCCGTAATACATGGATTCGAAGAGAACGACAAGATCTACAAGACTTGTTGCAAACAATAAGCACATTCAGAATTTGGCCGAATTGCAGCGTTTAATTGCCAAAAACAAGATTTTATTATTTTAATACAATTTTGATATTTGTTTGGTTCCTTTTCTATTTGAATTCATAGGATTTCTAGGGTTAAGTTACCTTATAAATAAGTCATCTTGGCTTGGTTTGTAATTAATTTATATTGTTATCAATTCAACTTTAGAGTTTTCTCTATTTTCAGGTGAATTTCAGATTGCTTATGAACTTCAGTTTATTTGCTAGTGGACTCTAGCTTTAGGATTTCATGATTTCCTTTGTGTTATATCTCGATGCATCATATTAACAGTCCAAAAAGGTTTAACATTTGAATTATACTCATCAAAATCTAGTTGCTCTATTATAGAAGTGTATGATGATTTTTCTTATGTTTGGATGGGGAATTTCCAAATTACAAAGGATTGAGATCAAACTAGTAAGAAATTGATCATAAATATTTGAAGAATTAAAAATCCCCGTATACGCACTACAAGGACATGTAAAGGAACTTGCGTATGTCTATTTCAAGGGTGTCATCTACAAATGAAATCTCTTATACGTGCCTTTGTAACGCTCATGTAAAAAAATTTCTAATCTCTTTTATGAATATTTTATGATTCATTTCTTCTTGACCTCTAGCTCTTGGGACTTCAAAATCCTTGGCCCTAACTGTTCCCTAATTAGGGCAGCACAAATATGAGTTTAATTCATCATGTAACACCTTGAGGTGTTCTAAATTTCTGATCCTGCCCAAATACAAAATACTCCAAGGACACGCATGCAGCACACGCACAGAAAGGAGCCTTTGCATAAACACGAGTCAATAACAATGGCTTGACACATGGCAAAAGAACAACTTGACAGCTGCTACTTTGTTTTGCAAACCGTTGTATGGTTTAAGTAGTGTATTTATTAGGAATAAGGTTAAGTCGATGTTTAATGTTAATTAAGGGAATAATTAATATCGTAACCGAGATTAGTGAATCTCTCCCAAAATGGTACTCTCCAACCTTTCACTCTTTTTTCTCACAAAGTACACCATGACTTCATCTTTCTTCATCATGTAATCATGAACAGATTGAATGATTTCTGAAAACTCTGCATTATATTTTACACAAAATATGTGATGAACACTATGAAAAATGGGTCCCATATCAGAATGTTTAGTCAAATCTTCTTTACAAAGTGGTTGTTTATAGGGTTTGGAGTTTATCACGAAGAACATGGTAGTTGTTCTTATTGCTGTGGTTTTCATGGATTGCAGCCCCACTCTCTCCTTTTTATCTTTAAGAAGAGATGAACAAGAAAAATGCTAAAGCCTGACAAGAAGTGTGGTGCACAGAGGCTTCTCTGCCTGCCACATTGAAAAGTTGGAGGCATGGACCATGTTAGATTAGCCTAATATTCCTAACCATTGTACTGGGATCCTAAAAGAAAACGTCAATTTCAAATCAAGTAAAAGGGATAATGTGCAAATTATGTCATTCTCTCTTTGCTGCCAAAAAGAAAGTTTGAGCTTCAACTTCCAATCTGCAAACTCACGAGAGAAATGTTAAGGAGACTCTCAAAATGAGATTTTTTACGGACTTTTTGGCACCTCACAGTTTAACGTTAATTTCCGTACCAACTGTATTAAACATTGTACCAAAAACCCCGAGGTGACAGAGAGTTCATTAAGACTGGAAAGTCCCACTTTTAAGAGAATCTCCTTACCGTTTCTCATCCCATATATATTATGATTGCACAAGCCACTAGGTGACAAAGGTTGCCTCAATGCTTCACTAAGGTGATGATATCTATGATTGCAAAAGCCACTTAGGTGAAGATTTTCTCCTTCATTTGGTCAGTTTCGTCACATTACAACCCACCCAAAGTCCTCATCCAAGAAGGCAAGGACAAAACATACCATGATACATTAAAAAAAAGGTTGCATCAATAAATAGGAATTGGATTAGGGTAGTTGCTTGTAAAACTTATGGTAGAAGTATGTTGATCGATATCCTAACTTTTAAATTGAGCAAACATATATGTCTCCGAGGAGCACAAGCCTAACCTATATATAACTTGTTCAATCCCAAAAAGAAAAAAGTACAAATATTTTTTTTGAAAAAAAATTAGTGAGTTCTGGTCTTATGGAAAGTTTTAACGTTTGAAGGCATATTGTAGTAACGTTATCTTTCAAACTTTATTTGCAAGTGTGTGAAGAGATTGTGCAAATACGTTTTGTTGTTACAACGAAGCTCAATGCACAAGTAAGTCTAACAAGATGACTCGATATTCTTGGAAACTAATATGTGCACTATTTAGTTCCTAGTAGTTGTTCATAGAAAAATTTGAAGAAGAGATACTTTTGGTGTATATGAATCAAATCTTAATAAGCAAATTAATATCTTTATATATTATTTGAAATGTGTGACGATAAGTCACGAATCGCTTGGCCATATAAATTATGCAAAAAATATATTTCCAAAAGAGAAAAAGAAAAAGAAAAGGGCTAGTAATCATATTTGATTGGAACCCACAAATACACCATAAGCTTCTTGATATCTTCACAAATTATTGGTTATTATATTTTGTGAACTATTGGATGATGTACACACCTACAAAATCTTGAAACCTTTAAATCAGGCCATGCCTATTACCTATTTCCCTCCCAAATTTCAACATGGGTGTATTTTAAGGGTGCCTATTACCCATTTCTCTCTCCTTCTCCCTTTTGTCCTTCTTGCCTGGGTTTGGTCTTTGGTCATCGATTGATTTCTGGGTGGGGATTTTCGAGTCGTCGTTCAAAGATGGGAAGGGCGCAGATGTTCATACAAATTGAAGAAATTGAATTGCAGTAATGAAAGAAAACAGAAATTTTACAAGAAAATCCAACTTAATGAGGTGCTATCTGGAGAGAGAGAGAAAGATATAGAGAAAAATTGTCTGGATTGGGTTTGTGCAGTTGGAGTGGCGGTGAGGAAAGTAGATGTGAGGGCGGTAGTTTGTCTAGGTTTACAAATAACAATATGTTTTCTCTTTTTCAATTTTTTTTTGTCTTTCACATTTATAAATTCTGAAAAAGAAAGGATTTCCCATTACAATTTTTACTTATAGAGTGCATTTTAGTTTTTTAGACAAGAAAGTAGAAGTTTTCATAATTAAAAAAAACAAAAATTAGTCCTAACTAATTCGGCACTGCACTTAACGCTTCACAATTCTAGTACTATTTAGTTCATGCCAAGCCAATCCGACTTAGTCCCTTAAACTAATCCAGTCCGAAATAATCTAGTACAACAAACGCACCCTAATAGTTATTTCTTGAAGAAAATAACAAATATTTTCATGATTTTGTGAAAGAATTTCTACTCTTAAACCATCTTTTGAACCAAAATGCCCCTGCACTCCATCTTTTGACTCCATAAATACATGTTTGACCATGTAATCAATCATTATACACACACACACAAATATATATATATATATATATATATAAGATTCTTTTTTCCACCTAAAGTACGTGAATCATTAACCTCAATAGGCTGGCACAGTAGTTGGGGACGAATTACATGTCCGTATTCCACACGTCACGTATTCTGTTCGATTTCCAGCATTAGTGAATCGCATGATGGTGGTCAGGAAGAGATCCAAATGCCTATGTGAGTCTTCCTTGCCCCTGAAAAGGTGGACTACTGTGACGAAACCACTGCTGATCCCTTTTTTTTCAAAAAAAAAGAAAAGAAAAAAAACGTGAATCATTAGACATACAGAAAAGGTTTGAATCATAAAATTTGACAAACATTGATAAAAACATAAAAAACAAAAGTTTACAACAATCATTTTAACATGTACCATTTTTCAATCAACCTAAAATCTATATTCACGAGTGACACGAATACGATTGTTGCCCAAAAAATCATGTGTTACATGTATTGGTCAATACCTGAATTCTTTTTGTAAAATAGAGCAAACATGTATGTGTCCCCAAAGGATCACATGGTTGGTTAGGCTTGAACCTAGCTACAAATATCTCTCAACTTAACATTGTGGATGGGTTGGAGTGGGGTGGGGGAGTCAATATCTGTTGATATCTTGACAAAAAAGATGTGTAATATTACTATATTTTTGGATGAGCTCACAGGTTGATTAAATATTACACAGTACTTGGATACAAAAATCTTGAGACCTTCAAATGAGGCCACGCCTAGCTATCTCCATTGGCCTAAGTCCCTCCTCCCATTTAGTTTTCAACATTGGGGGTACCCACCACCACCACTGTAAATATATTCTTAAGTAGTAGTAATCTTTTAAAGAAGAGAACAAATTTTCCATGATTTGATGAAAGTTGAGATGCTTTCAAAAGCTAGAAGTTAAAAAACAGTTCGGCGGAGAAACAATGGATTGTTCTAGTAGATGGACCAGGATCCTCTCCTAATTTAAGTATGAGGATCTTCATAACTAAGAGATGTGGATCGTTGGATAAAAATCAAACGGTTATAATTATTATAACTTTAAAGGAATCCCTCTGTTTGTAGCCGTTAGATAAAAATTCAACGGCCCACATCCCTTGATCATGAGGATCCTCATCCTTAGATTAGGAGAGGATCTTGATCCCTAGTAGATAGAGTCTTCATTTTTAAACTCATTGCGTGCTAAATCTGAACCATCTGCATTCCTCTTACTCTAGCTTAAGATTGTAATATCGATGTAACACAAAAATAATAAGTCGGCAACCTAATAAATGAATAAGCGAATATCAAATTGGGTTTATCCAAGCCCAGTTTTTGTTTTTGGTCAGATGAGAAAGAAATATATAAGCTCACAAGTGAAGCTTAATTAATTAAGTAATCTGGGATTATATCAATGATGGGGTCTGAAGTTTCAATCAGTTAATTTCATCTGTCATCTTTTTTCTCTTTTTTTTTCTGTAATTTTTATTTTCTGGTGTGAAAGCCACTTTCAAGTTGCAAGCAATATTCCAAAAGCACAGCTGGGGACAGTGCGTGTGCAGAGCTCATGGCCATTGCTTTTTACAGGGGGCAAAGAATGGTCTGCATTCGTTCTCATTAACTGGTCATCCCCTACATTGTTTAGCTTCCTCTTTATTTCTCATTTGATTAAGATTCTTGAGAATAAAAACCTATTTTTAGTGTTTTGATCTAGATGGTTACATATTGAGTTGAAAAGTAGTTGTTGGATTTGACCTAGAGAAATGATTTACGCAAACTTATTTTATTCTTCTGCACACTCTTGTTTGAACTTATGCAAACTCAAATTCTCGATACAAATTTAAGTATGCAGGATAAGAACAGAAGTAAGAGGATCACTTTCTTTTGATGTTTAATGTAATGCAATATAATGAGTTATTTCATGAGAACACTTGACAACCTTGTGGACAAAGTTCAAATTGGGTAAATCACATATTTGGCTGTCTTGATTGTTGCTCTGACATTTCAATTTTGATTGTTGATCTGTTTCTATGCATCAACAGATGTATACTTACTTGATGAGAAACGAGTATTTTGTTTGACAGTGCTTTTAGAATGACTAGCATTATTTTCAAATGAGAAGAACTTTTGACAATGTTTGGTAGAATAACTTTAACGTGTTTTTGGATTATAAAAACACTCAAGAAGCACACTTCCAAATGATTTGACATAAAGTACTTGAATTTTCAATAGGATTTTTGTTGCTCTTCTAGCAGAAGCGTGCACAACGATTATGTATAGAAGTAGTTCATACAAAAGTATTTCCAAACGAACCATCTAATTAGTTGAGAGTTCACAAGCAAAGACTCCAAAATATAGTAGAGAGCAACTTACAATGAAATTATGTGGAATAGAAGCACTATGATTGAAAGAAAGTTTTTTCAAATACAATGGATAATCTTCTTGACTATTATGAACACATCATGCTCAATGAGGGGGTGATTTGACCCACAAATCTACAACTTACAAACTCCCAATGGTCCAATTTAACCACTTCATTACATGGGAAGGCAATCACTAGCCCTACCCCAACACCTTTATCACAATTCATAAGGGCAACACCTTGTGGATGAGAATATAGAGAAATGTGATCAATGATAAGGCCGGCTGGTAAGGCCAATGACTGTGAAGTAGGACCGTAGGATGGAGACTGGCATGCCATTTTCGGATTTCAGAGCAATAATATAATTCATGCGAAAAAATTAATATGCATATATTGTATTATTGGACAAAAACATCAATAATAACGTTTGAAGAGTGTATGTAAGTACTTCCCGTGAAGTCCGTAAATCATTTGTACCCATAATTATGATATTGTAATCCATTTGCCCTACCTCTATATCAAGCACTTTCTGCCAGATTCTGCCGTCCTACCATTGCAGAGATTCTTATTTATTTGGTTGGTAATTTTGCAAGTGGTTGAATTATATATAAAAACAAAGACCATAACGTGAGATATTTGCACTGTCGGAAATTTTCTAGTGATAAGATATACTCATGTGGTTTTGGAATTTGTAGGTTGCCGAGAAAAACTGAAGAGGATAAACATGTCCAAGTAGTAATTTCTGCACTTCGTGGGCTATATATTCACCAAGGAAGCATCCTTTTCTTCCTGTCTATCTCACTACAATAGGCAACACCAAATACTTTTATCAACTTTTCAAGATTATGTAATTGTAATTTTATAGCCAAGTCAATCCAGTCCAGTCCTTTACCATCCATTGTAGCTAAGCTCGAGGTGGAAAAAGGACTAAAATACAACAACTCGACGGTAAATTCATGCATAAGTGACATTTTGAGAAGTTCTCGTGCATCCTCTTCTTTTTATTTGATGAGAAAAAAAAATGGTTTTCGTGCATTCCATTTGAAACTCTTTTTTTATTCCCATTGCCTAACAAACAAGCAACAGGGACTTTGAAGCCATGAACATGGAGTTGGAACCAAGAGGGAAGAAGGAGGTAGAGAGAGATGACATGGAAGAAGACACGATAGTTCAATCCGAGGGGCCGATTGGGACTATCCTTCCGTGGACAGAGCAGTTAACAGTCCGGGGAGTCGTCGCGAGCATAGTGATTGGAACGGTGTACAGTGTGATAGCCATGAAGCTAAACCTCACAACTGGGATTGTTCCTAATCTCAATGTCTCCGCTGCTCTCCTCGCCTTCGTGTTCATCCGAACGTGGACGAACCTGCTCAAGAAGGCGGGATTCAAATCAAAACCCTTCACTCGGCAGGAGAATACTATGATTCAGACTTGTGCTGTTGCTTGTTATAGTATTGCTGTGGGAGGTACTTTTCGTTTTTCTTTATGTGTTATATTAATTTTTAATTAATGTTTCTTAAACATTATTTAATTTTGTACTTTTTTTGATAAACAGGTGGATTTGCATCTTATTTGTTGGGATTAAACAAGAAGACATATGAGCTCTCAGGTGTGAACACAGAAGGAAACTCTGCAACTGCTGTTAAGGAACCTGCGCTTGGTTGGATGACTGGCTTCCTTTTTCTAGTCTGCTTTGTTGGCCTTTTTGTCTTGATTCCTCTAAGAAAGGTATTGATCTTCTACTCTTTAGTTTCTTGCTATTTTCTGGCTTTTATACGGGCGATATTGGGAAGGGATTCAAACTCAGGACTTCCGGCTCAGAGTCATTGTTCTAAAAATTCCCTCTAAACGTTAGGTGGTTGATCACCACCCTGGTTAGTTTCTAGGCGTTTGAAAATTAAGAAGGGGGCACCTAATCTGCCTAGGCACCCGCTTAAGTCGCGATTCTCACCTAAACAGAAAATAGATAACTTGAATTTTGCATTTTATTTTTTCTATAAATTGTAAGAGACTTGTTGAATACCTAGATAAACACTTATTATATACTCGTTCCTTATGTTTTGAATATGTTTTAATACTTTATAATGTATATTTCATTTTATTTTGCAACTTACGTATCACAATACAATTATGTATGCATTTAAATATAAGTAGGCATTTATTTATATATTACTTGAGGAGTAGCACCTTTATCCGGCATTCGACAAGCGCCTTTTAAAACCGTTCTCAGAGTAAATAATGCTAATCACTTGAGGATTCGAACTCAAAATCTCTAGCTCAAGATAAATGTATTAATCACTTGAGTTGCAAGCTCCTTGCCGTCTTCAGTTATTTGTTCGATGAGACTTGGAGGAGATAAATATTTTTTCTTTTTCCTTTAAAGTAGATTTTCATATGGAATTTTTGTTTGTTCTTTTTACAGATTATGATAGTTGACTTGAAATTGACTTATCCAAGTGGTTTGGCAACTGCGGTTCTCATCAATGGCTTCCACACTCAGGGAGATGAGATGGCTAAGTAAACATCTGCCAACACCTCTCTTTATCACTCCTTTGAAATCCATACTTATGTGTGTATATATACTATATATATATATATATGCATAAATATTTTTAACTCGGGTGCATAAGGAAGAGCACATTCGCTTTAACTAATGTGGGCCCTGGTTTGCTCTTAAAGCGCCCCATTAGAATCAAAACTCAGCCAAAGCTATGACGATTTGCAGGAAGCAAGTACACGGATTCATGAAGTATTTTTCAGTCAGCTTCCTGTGGGGATTTTTCAAGTGGTTTTACAGTGCCACAGAAGACTGCGGATTCTCGCAGTTTCCGACATTCGGATTGCAAGCGTGGAAGAATACGTACGAATTTTTTATCACTCAATCGTTTCACTTTCCCTGCTTCTGGTTCTTGTTACTAATCCTTCATAATTTGCTGCTATCAAAATGCAGATTCTATTTCGATTTTAGCATGACTTTTGTGGGAGCAGGCATGATATGCTCCCATCTGGTAAACCTGTCTTTGCTTCTCGGATCCGTGCTCTCCTTCGGGGTAATGTGGCCGCTCATTGGCCGGCTTAAAGGACACTGGTTCTCGGAGAGTTTAGACGAATACGACATGAAGAGTTTATACGGTTACAAGGTTTTCCTCTCGGTTTCCCTAATCCTCGGTGACGGGATTTACAACTTCATCAAGATTCTGGCTTGCACCATTGTTAATATTCATGTCAGATTGAAGAACAAGAATCTCCCATTGGGTAATAGAATCAGCCTCTGAATTTCCTTTTGTTTCATGCTGCTGCTGTGTTTTTTTAGTTAGTTTTTGCTAATCAACTTCTTCTCCCTGCAGATGTCGAGGGCAAGGCGAAGCCGATTGAAGAAAAACAGAACGAAATCTTCCTCAGCGAAAACATCCCTACGTGGGTTGCAGTCGCCGGATACGTTGTCTTTTCAATCATATCGATAATCGTGATCCCGATGATGTTCCCGGAGCTTAAATGGTATTATGTTATAGTAGCCTACATGCTTGCTCCGTCTCTTGCATTCTGCAATGCTTACGGAGCTGGTCTAACCGATATAAACATGGCTTATAACTACGGAAAAGTTGCCCTCTTCGTGCTGGCAGCAATGACGGGAAAAGAGCACGGTGTGGTGGCAGGGCTTGCCGGGTGCGGTCTCATCAAATCGGTGGTTTCCGTGGCATGTATTCTGATGCAAGATCTCAAGACAGCCCATCTAACTTTCACCTCTCCTAGAGCAATGTTTGTGAGCCAAGCCATTGGCACGTTACTAGGCTGTGTGACAGCTCCTCTCAGCTTCTTCCTATTCTACAAGGCATTCGATGTGGGAAACCCGCACGGAGAATTCAAAGCTCCGTACGCCTTGATCTACAGAAACATGGCGATTCTAAGCGTTCAAGGCTTCTCGGCGCTGCCTCAGCATTGCCTACAGCTCTGCTACGGCTTTTTCGCCTTCGCGGTGTTAGTTAACCTAGTCAGAGACTTTTCGCCTAAGATTGGAAAATGGATGCCACTTCCGATGGTCATGGGCGTTCCCTTTCTGGTCGGGGCATACTTTGCCATAGACATGTGCATTGGGAGTCTGATTGTGTTTGTATGGCACAAGCTTAACAGCAAGAAGGCCGTGCTGATGGTTCCCGCGGTTGCTTCCGGATTGATTTGCGGTGAAGGGTTGTGGACTCTTCCCGCTTCCATTCTTGCTCTGGCCAAAGTAAAACCCCCAATGTGCATGAAATTTTTGGGTTCCTAGAGTGAAAAGGCTTATATATATATATATTTAGTAGACGGAAGAATGGTAGCAAGTTGTGTCCGATCCTAAACAATAAAAATTTCATCTTGGTGGGTGATTCACCACCGCTTGAGCAAATATTTCTGCATTTCTACTTTTGCTGGATAGATCACAGAGAGAGAGAGAGAGAGAGAGAGTACGTTATGCGAGGGGAAACCTGAAGAAATACGAGGTAAAACTTAAGTATTCGGTATGACATAACGTAAACGCACTCTTTAGCGTGAGGAAGCTCAGCCGGATCCAGCCCAGGTGGATGGCGGTCTGAGGTCAGTTTTGAGATGAGAATGAGATGCAGACATCAAACACATAGATGTTCAAAAGAGATGAAAAAAGAAGTGCAAATGCTAGTTTTCTTTGAGCTTTCTGGAAGATAGAAACAGCAACCAGGTCCACTAATGAAAATAATCTGACTATGCAGAGAAAATTTGTATTTGATCGTGTAAAAAAAATTTATGATATACAGAGTTTATTCGAACAAGTCATTCTCGATCGGAAAATTATACATCACTCGAAACAAAATAAGGAACTGACGATACATTAAATCAGCCTGTTACAATACCTGCCAGAACATCGCTCTTACCCCGCGCATAGATAGTGTAAACTAGACGGATTGCATCAAGCCATCCATCAAGGGATTCCCACGAATCGGCAACCTGGAGGTAGAATGTTCGCATTAGAATCGGGTTTTAAAATATAAATGCAATGTTTTTAGTCCACTTTTCATGCACTTGACAGACTACCGAAAAAATTCTATGATTTGATGCCCATCACAAAGAACCGAAGAACTTCTCTTCGTATAAAGAATTTTTATCTGTTGCCAAGGGCATTCCTTACCAGATAGATGGGTCCGTGAATTGTATCGATGCAGAGGCCAGCACCAGGTGGTAAAGTCAGATCACCACATGCTGAAACAGAAACGATATCGGGAACGTCAACTTTTATAGCTGCTTCCACTGATCTACTTGAGATGCCTTGGGGTACATGCTTTTGCTCATTTTTGCTAACCTGCTGAAAGGAAGTAGATGAACAGAAAGAACACAAGTAAGTAACAAACAGATAAAGAATATACTTGGCACAAGCAAGGAAAGTTACTATAACTAATTCAGTTATCGAATGTGCAGATAATTTTTCTTCGCTTGATATACACTAAAACGATAAAGAATTACCTGTTGAAGCCCTTCATTATTCAAAACAAACTCCGATTGTTTCCAATCACTATGAGGTGCAATTGGTTTTCCCGCTGGTGGTGCAGTAAGATATCCAACTTTAAGATATGGTAAAGGAAGCTGTAAAGATTAGAAATTATCATGTCAGCAAACCAAAAAAATAATCTCTCAACCAACGAGATTAAGCAGACATCAAGGTATGACCACTGAAAGAATTAGGAAAATTAAGTCTTGATGATCAGGGAAAAATCAGGAACGCGCATCATGTATGGCTCTGTCATAAGGTTCACTTCTCAATGGAGAACCAGTAGAGACCCGACCTCATAACTGACCAAAATTATTTATACAGAAGCCTAAAGGGTTTACTGAAGTTGGTATTAGTTCTTAACTTCTTACCATGGATCGCACGAGCCGCAAGGCACTACTGTAAACCTGTAAATAATTAATCACACAAAAACTTAGCATACACAATCAAAGTGAATATCCTTAAACCTTAAAGGAAAAATAAAACCAACTACATTTTACGTCTCTCTCGCTGAAGGGCTATCCTTTTCTCCATATAAATATCAAATCAAATTGGTTGAGAAAGAAAACTATGGGAACCTTACATTGTAATTTGGTTTCAAAGCATGAGCAGCTGCAATGTAGATAGCCGATTGACTATACAATTCATTAGGTGAAACTTCTTTGGGGTGTCCAGATCCCCCAGTTCTTAGTGTGTCCTCAGCCAATCCGTACTGCAAGTAAGAAAAAGACCAAGGTTTGGTAATTCAAGTTACGGGGGATTATTAGATAAGAGAACCGGTGGTTTCTTGTTATCCAGTATAGAGGAAACTGAGAGTCCATTTAAATTATGAATGGAGTATCACATTATCCTAAAATTATTAAGATAAGTAACAAACTAACCAATACGGTTCCAAGATTGTAAATTGCTCGATGGAAATCAAACTGCAACTGAATAGCTGCGCGGAACTGCACCAGAAGAAAATGACATGAGTCATGACAGTATAAATGAGAAACAAACACTTCAAAGATGAAAATAATATTCTGGTTTCCCATCCACATTTATCCAATCATTCTGATATCTCCAAAAAATTATTATACGGTACCTTACTTATTGCAGATCTTACAATTGTTTGCTTTTCCCGTGCAGGAACAATTGCGCTGAGTTCCTAAATTGCATAATTGATTAAAAAAAAAATCAATTTGGAGTTCATGACATGGAACATAATTATATGCCGAGTGAGAAGAAAATTTAAAAAGATTTTATTTCTTCTAAAATAAGTTTAATTAAAATAATGCAATTTAAGATACCTGCAGAGCAAGTCCCCAGTTGTTAAGTGCCTGGAATATATGACACGGATTTAGTAATAGGATACAAAGGAGACAATGCAAATAAGTGCATTCTTCCCGGATTTCATAATCTGTTTCTCTTCATAATTGTATAAAACATTGGTTTTCGCAGGATATCATAAGAAATAGGAATAGCCTAATACAACAATTTATTGAGTCATACCTGGGGACTGTTCCAGTTGAGCAACACTGCTTTTTCGTAATTTTTTGTAGCCTGCAAATCAAATCAAGGGGTGGTAAAAATCACTTCATTTATTCGAAATTATGTTTTTCTTTAGGGATTAAAAATCCAGTTGTTTATGATTCGGCGAGGAATAAATGAGAACTATCGCCACTTGATGCCAGCACCGCCACATCTAAGGAGAAGCAAAATTGATTTAAGAAGCAAACTCCTAGTTTCCTAAACCTCCAAAAGATCACCTAGTCCAAAGGCCTAGTTTTTTACAAAAGAATAAACTAAAGAGTATCAAATTGCTCATGTTTCTATGCTATTATATCTTGAATATTAAAAAGTCATATCCAACTTCCAAGCGTCAGAATCCAGCTGCCACGTGTAAGAGTTGCCACAACAGCCGCAGCAGGAGATTAACAAGAGCAGCAACTTTTTTAAGACATGGAAAAAGAAAGTAACTTCTATCTGGCAAGGCTGAAGCACTGAATTATGGTTTAACCTGCTTCCATAGTTCTTCAGCTTCCTTTGTACGACCACGCATTTTTGCCCGATCAGAGATAGCAATAGCCCAATTATAGAAAGCCTGGAAAGTAAAAGTCAAGCATTATTTTCACTCTCACACAAGTGAGATAACCAATCAGAAATTATAGAAAGATCATCTACACACATACATACACCTTCTGAATAACTCTATCATGGCACTTTCAAGATTACTAAGTTCACTTGCTATTTGAGGAGATTATATTGTAGAAGGATATGCAAACATACATCATGAAGTGTTGGGCACAGACGGGTAGCCTCATCATACTTTCTGCAAGCCTCCTCAAGCAAAGCATCTTTAGAAGGATTAGTAGAATCTGGACTAACATTATCTGCACTTTCCTGCATCCCAGACGAGGATTATTTAGATAGTAAATTCACACTGGTTCACCTAAGGGGAAGACAAAATGTCCCTTAAAACAAAAATTTCAAGTGACACCTCACATTATTTAATCATTTAGAGAGAAGCTGAAACAGCTAAAGGCACATAACTGGAGGAGAGAGCTAACATAATGAAGATACTTATACCCTTATTCATTCCACAAAAATGACCCAATTGGAAAACGTTGGCTAATGTAGAATGGCACTTTAGCTTAGTAAACAACACATAAGGGTAGACCAAGTTTCAGTGAGCATATTATTCTTACTACCATGTGTTGTGAGTTGGCTCATCAAAATACAAAGGCCAAACAGGTTTAGGTTTCCAATTGGTGTTTGGAAAGGAGAAAAGGAATGTGCACAGGTTATCTCCCATAAGAATTGGGAAATAGGTTTTTCTTTGTAATCCGAATGAGTTTAGGATTAGAAAATAAGTTAGTTTTCCCAATTCTAAGAGAATTTAGGAATCCTATACTTGTAAGGCATGTAAAAATTAGTGTATGTGCTATAAATAGGCTTGTGGGGCTGATTTATTAACACGAACAGCAGAGAAAATACAAGGTAGAGAGCCAAGAGTGATAAAGAGATCTAAAGAAAGGTTTTGGGGTTTAGCATAAGGGCTTTCAATAAGTTCTTGTAACCTAGTTGTTATTCTCCATAGTGCAAGTGATTTCTCAAGAGAGATCACACAAGGAGTAGGCAAAGTTCGCCAAACCTTGCTAAATTCTCTATGTTTGTGTGTGGTGTGTTTACTAAACTGTTCATATATTCGCATGGCATCATCTTATAAGTTTGCATAACACCGGAGACTATCGATAAACATGATCAACTAAGGGGGATTAAAATCAACACCTTGTGCCTCCAAACCCATATAAAATAACACCATTCTCACAATTGCATCGCAAGGAAATAGTTAAATTCACAGAAAGCCGTCTAGTTGAAATTTGATAAGCAAAAACCATAACTAAATGCAACCACAGATCGAGCAGGAGAGTATCTCAAACCTGAAGAACCAGCGCCCAATTGTAAAGTGCATCATAATCATGTGGGTTTCTTTCTATTGCACTAGCATACCTACAAAATTTATGTACAAATAAGAATTCCGGGAAAGCAAGACACCTAAAAGACATTGTGTGGTTGCAAACATCGCAAAGTACCGTAAAAGAAACAAAGAAAAGAGAAGTATGATCATGAACATTACAAAGAACTCAAACTTTGTTTCAGTAGTAAAATATAGGATTATACTATTCCCTACAAGCTGACAAGTAAGAAGGAAAGACAAAGAAGACAGTACCTCTTGGCAGCAAAAGTAAGAACCCGTTGGCGAGACCGACCGTCATCATCGGTACCAGTGACACTGTTGATCAACTCCATTGCAGCAATGTTCTGCTCTGAGTGTTGCTCTTGTGGGCTTTCTTCACTGATACAATTCAATCCACAAATCGCCAAATAAATTGTCAAAAAATGGTTAACAACGTAGGTGATCCAGAACAATGACCATACAAAACTTACATTTTTTCGGTCCTCAAAACAAATTTGATCCATGACTAAAACTGATAACTTTTGTCGAAAACAGTAACATGCAAATCGACCTACCCAATTTAAAGTTACAACTTTTAACATTAACCACTACAATGACCATACAAAACTTACATTTTTACCACCCCAAACACAAATTTCATTCACTAACAAATTGATCCACACCTAAAACAGATCAATTTCGTCGAAATCAACGACATTCAAATCCATCATAACCAATTCAAAGTTCATAATTCTATCATCCTTTGTGAATTCCAGTTTTCGAAAACCCGAAAGTGGGAACTGCAGGAAAAAATCACCAATTGGACTAATTCTCCACACTGAACCAAAATTCAAGCACAACAAACAGAATTTTGTACAATTACATTACCAAAAAACCAAAATTTAAAATCAAATGAAGGAATGAGAACCTGTAACTGTAAGGGGAGCTGGAATCATTAGTGACCTCGTTTGATTGGTCATTTTTCAAGCCACTAAGCAGCTCCCTCATCGTGAATGTACGGCTTCCTTCGTCTTTCTTCAGCTCCGGATGCGCAGCTCGCTGGCCGTGTGATTGGATCGAGGCTTCGATCACTTCATTCACCTTCGGATCCGCGCCATCGGCCACCACCACTTCATGTTCGGGTAGGGGTTCCGGTCTAACTTCGGCCTCCGTCACTGGCTCGGGTTTAGCTTCGGGTTCGGGCACCGGTTCCGGTTTAATTTCGGGTTCCGGGGCCGGTGCTGGTTCAGCTTCGAGTTCAGGCGCTGGCTCCGGTTTAGCTTCAGGCTCTGGCACTAGTTCTAATTCGGATTCGGGTTTCGGATTTGTTGTCTGATCTGGTTCAAGTCCGTTCTGAGCGGGGGGTTGTTCGGCGATGGACATTACGGGAGATCGGAGGAGGGATCGGAATTCGAAGAGTGATCCGACTGTGAAGTAACAGAGAGGTTGGAGGGAGAGAGGGAGGGAGAGAGGGAGAGAGAGAGAGAGAGAGAGAGAGAGAGAGAGAGAGAGAGAGAGAAATGCTCGTTGTTCAAAGTTACAGACTTTGAGGAAAATAAACTGAAAATATTAAGCGGTCGTACGGAGCCCCGAGGGGTTAATTAATGTAACCAAGTCATAAACGTACTGTTAACAGAGTAAAAATTTCACTTAAAAAAAAAAAGAAAAAGAAAAAAAACACAGTAAAAAATGGTTTGGTAGGTTAAAACATTTTTTCTTCCAACAATTGTGGATGCCTAAATGATCTCGATCATTGCGTTTAACCATACATTTTAATTTTCGTATGTAGCATTCTTTTATTATGTATGTCTTTTTATAAATGACATGGTTAGGTTGTCCTACTAAAAATTTTATCCAAATAAATTGTCAACTCGGAATTTGAAGTATGTTCCGAGTATCTATGGATTTTATTGGCACATGCAAGGTTGCAGCATTGCATGTACTTGACCTTTACCTTAAGATGTTGCATACCATGGGAGAGCGAATTGTTAAAGCTTCCTTCAACTGCATACGAAATTAGGTTAACTTTGGAATAACATAAAATGTGAAGGTGTGATTTTCGCAGGTTGTTTCGATCACTTAGTGAAAGTAATATATAAAGGAATAAGAAATTAGTAACTTATGATAATGGATTAAGGAATCTTAGATCAGGAGAAGGCTAATTGTGGGAGAATGATCTCCTTTTATAGTTATGGAGAGTCTCCTTTTTCGCCTGCAGTCAATGTGAAACTGTAAGAGCTTTATTTTGATGTTGACACGTGTTAGTGTTGCAATTGATCTCTTGATTGGAGAGAAATTCACATGCTTCAATAGGGATGCCTCAAAACGAACCCTTCAACGAGTCTCTAAAGGTATAAAGTTGACATGAGCTAGACAATTTTCTGGATTGGTGTATGGTAGAAAGTACAAACAGCATATAAGAAGAAAAAAAGAAAGCTCCAACTACATCTACACGTCCATGAATAAAATGTTGGATTGAACCATGAGAGGTAGAAGAAGATGGCACTTTTACTAGAGAATCTGTCTTGTAACCAATTGTATTCCCTTGTGTGACTGTCTATCTCCCTCGTCACATCATCGTGTGACGAGAGAAATAGATCGATAGATAGATAGATACAAGGACTATACAATCAGGCTGAGATTAATCTCCCCGTAACACGATACCATTTATATGTCATGTATTGCCACCAAAAATACAATTTACTCAAAAGACGGGAGAAAGTTCATTCATAAATCAGTGTCAGGTTGTTGATCTGAGTTTACTAAATCTGCATTGTTGCCACAGCCACTCTGAAAAGCAAGAGAGTGCGGGCAATACATTATATACTAAATCCATAATTTACTAAAATCCAGAAATTGCCCATCAGATGCTCGTTTCAAGCAAGTGTGAAACTCACCTCAACATCCCTTGCTATCAAAGGGATCCTCGCCAGGTGCAACAAAAATAAGGAAACGTAAAAGAATAGAATCGGGGGACGGGCAAGAAAGCAAAAGAAGAGAAGGAAAAAGACCAATGCCCAGCATTACCATTCGGTGTTTCTAAACCTTGTCATGAAGAGTCACCACCAAGTGATGGGCATCATCTAAAAGCTTCCACACATCCAGACGGCCCGCCATGCTATTGCACTCCCTCATGATCTCTTCCATGCTGCTGTACTTCTCTATTATAGTCTTCCTTCTTTGTAGCACACAGGCCGCTATTGCATAGAGCAAGAGATCATCGGTAGGAGGGGCTCTTTGCCTAATCCTTCCCCAAGCAGACTTGGCGATCCCCACCCTGACTGCTGCCTGATCTGCCCACATTACCTCCCAGAGGCAAAGCGTATCCTCAAAGCTCAACTCTCTCCTGAACAGAACCACCACCATTCTGTACACAAAAAAGCAATCCTCCGCTTGAAGCTTCTCCAGGTGTTTGTAGAGAGGAACATCTTTGCACTTTATAATCTTCGAGACAAGGCCAAGTTGCCTCCGGATTCCTGCCTCATCCAGTCGAAAATTATGCCGTGCCTTTTTCATAAAACCCACAAAGCACCAGAAGGCTTCATGGTCCTCTTCCACCACTGAGATAATAGGACTGAGTAGATCACTCATCCCCTGGCAGTACCCAATCTCAGGATCATACAGAGCATAGGCTTCCAGGATTCCAACCAGGCGAGAGGCGTGAAAAATCCTGCATGGCTCCAAGTGATCATAATCCTTTAACCCAACACTTTCGGCTAGTCTTCGTGCCTTTATCTCTGACACATCAGCCTGTGATGGTGAGTAAATAATCCATTCATCATTTGCGCGCACAGCATCAAGGCGGATGATCTTCTGCCATGTGGCAAAATCTTCTGCTGAGTGGACTTTGGGCTTGTTGTCTATATTGGAGGGAGAAGAGCTCTCCTTAGCCTTGTCATCAACATAATTTTCTTCAGTAACATCAGTGGATAGTAATGGTCGAGTGATATCAGATTCTTCAGAGGAATCAGAATTAGTTGATTCCGTATCGGCAGCATAGGGATCTTCACAGGTTACTCCACTTTTCTCACCATCTGCTTCAAGTGATTCAGAAGTCTGGACAGCTTGATTGCCTATAGGGTTATCTGAATCCTTGGGTAATTGGTTTCCACACTCAGTTGAAATGGATTTCCTGGCACTTGTAACATCCCCTTGGTCAAAACAATCTAAAACTTGACTAAAATCCCCGCTGCCCTCAGTGCTACTGTTACCAGAAGTTTCCTTCAACTTCAAGCTCTTATCACTTTGTGTTAAAATTCTCCAGCACTGTCTCCGTAAGTGTTCATATTCTTTTCTGCATTGCAAGTGATAAAGAAAGTGTGAACAATGTGAAGAAGAAAAACACGCCAATATACAAAAAATGAGAGATGGAGCCGTGACAAGGAATATGCCATAGAAAATTTATGTACTAATCACAATTGCATACAACATACAAGGAGAAGGGCAAAAAACTAAAAGACAATACCTATTCTGTTTTTTGACAGAGTCTCTTTCTTCCTTGGAACTGTTCACATCATAGCTGTTGGGAAAGAGCAAATCAATGTCAAATCAGCCAGTACCAAAATCCACAGGCAAACCTTTTTCACAACAAAAAAAGGGCGCAAAAGCACTTTATAAGTGCATATTTCTTGCGAGACTACAAGGCAACCGAGATGAGGTTCCATATTTCATTATGCCAAACCAGAACCAAAGGTCCAAACTTCGCCTACAGATGCAAATTGGGCTGGAAAAATAATGAAAAAGAAAACAGGAAGAAAAATTCCTCATCTTAATTTAACACCATGCACTCGGATGCCAGTTCCCATGTTAATCAAGACTAAAATATCCATTAAAACAGAACATACAAATGGGTCCAGGCTTTAAAAATTGTTGGAACTTAAACAAACACATTTAGGTTTTTCATCCCTCCCCATTGTACCAAATCATAGCCACTAGGAAAATCACCCAGGATGTACATAATGAAACCAAAGAAAAAAATTGAACAAAATGTGCATGTATTCCAAAGTACTCGGAAAACACAGTGCTAAGGCACACCAGAAAAGACTAAAAGTACATCTGGGTGATGGATGAAAATTCATCATTATTCATAGCAGACACCTGCAAGGCTCACCGAACCAAGCATTCCCCAGGACCAGGCAACCAAACAGTCATCACTTTAACAAGAAGTTCTTAAAATTTTGAAATCATATACTAACTAATTTTCATATAACACATACGAAACTGGAAGCATTAAAGCAATCGCATAGATATGAAAATACTTACACTCCAAGAAGAAACGGCCACACTTCAGCTCGAATACTTGGATCAACACCCTGCATCAGAAAGTAAGTGATTAATATCCAACAGCTGTAAAACATACATCAAATACAAAGTCAATTCCATGGAAAATAGAAAAATAGGTCTGACAGAAGTCAAGAACATACTCCGCTGCGAACTTTCTTTAAAAACTTGAGACCCCCATCAGTGAGTTTCCCATCTGGTGTAAATAAACTTTTCCATTGTTTGGGTAGAAGGGCATGTTTTTTTCTCCTACGGGACCAAGGTGATTTAAGACTGCCCCTGAAGAAAGAGACAAATAGAAGTGATCAGACTTCACTGCACGAAGTATAAGTAAAACAAACATAACTAATAATCCAAAGTGGTATACAAAAGACACGAAGATCTCCAGAAAGAACAATGTGCAATGCACCTATAAAAATAAGGTCCGCTACGAAAGGACAGAGAACCATTGCCACCAAAGTAGAGAAAATTTTTGTG
This sequence comes from Pyrus communis, assembly GCF_963583255.1. NCBI lineage: Eukaryota > Viridiplantae > Streptophyta > Magnoliopsida > Rosales > Rosaceae > Pyrus > Pyrus communis. The sequence continues at coordinate 18,319,540 of NC_084814.1, forward strand.
GACAGTGCAAGGTTTATGACTAAACAGGAAACCCATAAAGCACTTTTATTGTAAATCAGAGACAACAGAAGAACCGAACTTCTAAATTTGTGGCAAGAAAAGCCTACTCAAACCCGATTTCATTTCCGACATTCCACAACTAATGCGTACTAGTACCGGGACAATTCAATCCAACCAATATAGAAAAGCAAGGAAGCAATAATCAGAATCTGAATCCTACAGGAGAGGAGTAAAGGAAGACTAGGAATAAGTACTTGAATAGGACAGTTTTCGACACGAATCAATTGGATACTTCTAGATCGAGCTCCAGGATTTACATCTCAAATTTAAAAAATATGAGAAAAACCCCATCTGGGTGCTTAGAAAATGTGGAATCTCAGCTTTTCTTCCTGTTCATACAATTTCTAAGTAACCAAGTAGACTTGAAGGGACAAAATTTAAGGAAGAACAAGAACAGTGAAAACTCACCGATCAGTGGAAACTGGTGTGGAAGACGAGGAAGCAACTACTAACAAAACCGATCGCAAATGAATCCATGACGACGACGACGGTGAAGATGTGGAATTTGACGACGGTGACGGTGAAGATGTTGAATTTGACGACGGTGACGGTGAAGATGTGGAATTTGACGGTGGAGGTGGATTAGAAGAAGTGTGACTCCGCCGTAGGGCTTTCATTGGTTGTTTCTGATGCGTAATCATCTATGTGTGTTTTTGTCTACCTATCAATCTATCTAGCTATTGAAGAATCTAGGGTTTTGCTCTCACAACGAATTAGGGACTTACTTCGATTTCGATTCAGTAATTTTTTGGGGAATTTTTGTATTGCTTTACCTACGAGAGTAGACGACTGTGGCGGCCAAGGCGATACCGGCCATGGCCGTGACGGCGACGGCTAAGCCGACATTGGAGGAAGCAGTCCACGACCAGAAGCCGCTTCCGCCACCGACGCTGCCGCCGATGTGCCAGCCGCTTCTCCCTCCACCACCACCGCCACCGCCGCCGGTGCTAGCCTCCGCGAACACGATCCATTTCCAACCATCAGCTCCCCCGCCGAAGAGCATTAATGAAAAAAACTCACCCTCAATTCCAATGAGCCCCTTCTCCAATCACCCGTCCTCCCGTCGCCAATTAGGGTTCCTCGCCTTCAGGCCTAAATCACCATTACCGAACTGAAAACCCTCGGCACTCTTTCTCTCTCCCTCCTTCTCAAGCTTTCTCTCTCTAAACTGCCTTTGTTTTTTTCTTTGTTTTTGAGATTTCGCTCTCTTTCAATGAAAGGCATGAATTATAGAAATTTAAAATTAAACAAAAAAAAATTCATAATTTATTTTATATTTTATTTGCGATATTAATATCCATGCATCTCTCCCTCTCTCTCTACAGTCTCTATCTTGGTATGCGAATCTCTTTCTCTTTCTCTCTCCTCTCTGTGAGTGTGAGAGAGAGAGGGACTGGAAAAGTAGATCGAAGACTTGGAGGGTCGGAATCTCGGAGTGCGCTGCAATGGCGGGGAAATTAGTATTGGTCCAGCCCAATTTGGCCCAATTTTACTTTATTAGGCCATCTATATTGGGGAGGGCCGCTAAAGGTCGCAAAGCGACAAAGTGGTTTGATTTGCTCAAAAGTTTATCTCCCACTGATGGTTGAGCATGGAGTCATCAGAAATTTTTTGGCCAAATCGACATCAGGCTAGCTAAATATAGCCCATTTTTTAGCCTTTTCTAGATTTCAGTTCCTCAATTGCAATAGTTAATTCAAATTCAACGGCAAGATTTAAAAATATTCAACGATAGTTTAATTAAATTAAGTTAATTAACCAATAAATTTAAGAGAACTTTAACGAAAAGCTCCTAGTACTGTTCACTTTAACGAAAAACCACATTTTTACACTAAAAAGTCAATTATGGTACTATTCATTTTACCCTTTATTTTGTCCTTATCGTTAAAACTCAAAGTTTTCAAACCATTTTCATTAGTCTTCCTTAAATTTAAAGTATCAACTTAAAACTAATAAATTATTGAAGGGGCTATGTTTAGCTTTCTGACTGAAAATAGTATATGAGCATTGTCTGACACTATTTATTTAAAAATAATTTTTTTGCAATGCAATAATTCTATATAGGGCTATATTGAGCCATTTCGTTAGAAGATGACCTTACAACATTGGTGTGCAAGAAAAATAATAATTCAGCCTTATGATGCGTCAGTAAATTGAGCAAATTTAACATTTTGCTCAAGGAGAAACAAATGATGTAGTAGTAAATACTATTTTTATCACTTTGATCACTAAAATTTGATAAAAACTTATCAAAATCCTCTTGTTAAAGTGTTAATCTATAGATTTCATTCCAATGTAGTGTTGGTGGCTCGTATTTATAGAGCAGTTGACTCACCAATTATTCCAAGGCACTTTGTACAAATTGTTTTGATCGGCAGCCATTTCATCATAGCATGCAGTGGCAGATCTAGGAATCGAAGCTTGAGGGTCTTAGTGTTAAATACAAGTCTTTAAGATAGAAACAGAATGGGAATAGCACAAAAAAAGTCTTAGTTTATTCACTGGGGCATTTTGTTCAACACTTAATGGACTTATTATCGTCAATTAAATCATATTGCACACTTGTTAGCAGATATAGACATATGTCGATGCAATTTAATGAGTAATATAAAGATAATTTTTTAAGTTCCATCAACGCAACCTGTCGATATATGCCTAGCAGAAATTGCATCAAATACTTAATAGGCACAAAAAGAATCTATAATAAACATTTGAAAAATTCTCGTAAGACCTTCACATATATATTTTTCAAACTTTGAATGGTCCTGAAACTACTTTGGTCCCATTGTCCATCCACTAGCATGGCTGTAAAAAGTGAGTTACTTCCATAAGCATATGCAAAAGTTAAAAGACAAGTTGGGATTATTATTTATTATTATTGTAATTATAATTAAGTGGGATTATAGAAGATGGAATTAGCTCACATGGCACACAATTTAGAAATAGAAAATCGATGTGGGATTTTAATTATCTATTGGTATAAACTTATGGGTCCACATTTTGTAGAGACAATGGGGAGACAAAAGCACTCAAGTGTTGCCGGACCACATGCCTCCGTTCAGTTTCTTAAAGTATCACATGAATCATGGGATGTCACAATGGAGTTTCCTCATTTATTTTCGACTTTATTAGACATTGCAATAATAAATATATTATTAGTTTTTTACTATATAGATTCAAACTAGGGACATATTTATATATAAGGAAGAAAAGAACGAACATAACAAAAGATGTTTATACATTTTAGTATGTACCTTGAATTAACGTTAGTTGCGTGATGCGAACTTCATTCAGTTTGTATTTGGAATTGCTTGTATCGCTTTGGTATTTGTTACTTCATATGCACACTAGGGAACTGATGGAGCTTATAAAATCATTTGTTATTTGATGACGGTCTTTAACGTGTAATATATACTTGTAGGTTTAGAATCGGCTCAACTAATTCATACAATCAGTTACTTCAACATCGTGTTTAATTACAAGTTCACTTACCAAACTCTTCTTACGATCTTGGTATTAGTCTTTGCTCTTTTGTAATGACAATTGATTACATGCTTCCTCTGTATTATATATATACTCTTGAAATATTTTATTTTATGCTTAAACTAATTTAGTAATTTATAATTTGGAATTGGATCTTCTCCTGACCAACACACAAAAGCCATTGGATGAAAATCCAACGGCTACAATTATTATAACTTTTAGAGTGCTCTCTATTTGTAGTCGTTGGATCAAAATTCAACAACCCTTATGTATTGGTCAGAAGGCTTTTGAGCCCAAATTCAGGAGAGGATCCAATTCTGTATAATTTAATAACACCAGTTGGCTGATCCATTTTATATCCCTGGACAAAGGATAGGCCGGTTTTATTAAAAAATAATAATAATAGGTAGGCCGGTAGGAAAGTACACAAACTAATAAGAGAAATTAGTTTTTTAACAAAAAAAATAATTGAAATGATTTTGTAAACAAAAAATAATAGAAAGTGGTGTTCTATTCACTCTTTTTTTTCTCGCACAATTTTTTAATTTTTCGTCGTCAAATCAAATGAATTAAAAAAAAATGAAATGATAAAATTTTAATAATGAGTATGTGAGAAATAAAAAAAATGTGTAGATAGTACATTCCTAATGGAAATAATAAAAAAATTGGGCGTCTGGGATTCTGCCACTTGGAGGGTTCAGGATGATGCTACGAGTGACCAAGGGTCCAGATTACAATGACCAAATTCATGATCAACAGAGGGCCCCGCTTGTAAGTTTTGTGGTCGGACCCACACTGAACCATCAAGTCTTTTGTTGGGACACACTGATGAGAGATTCTGAGACAACCACCGACTCGCTTTAGGCTTTAAGCTAGGTGGTTGTTCCAAGAATATCAGACTGGGTAGATTTTGATCCATCCCCTTTCAATTTTTTTTTTTTTTACTTTTAATCTTTTTATTCATGTAGAGTAGCATGGACTTGTAAATAAGTAACATAATGCATGGTTTTAATTAAGTAGGGTAACACGATTTTGTAAGTTTGTAATTGAAAAGTTATCAAAGTGATTTTGATTTTGTGATTGTGAAGAAGTCAGGTTAGTAAAGTGTATTAGTATATGAATAATCGTTTGGAGTATGGAGATGCATTAAACGCGTCATAAGCCATTTAGATCATTATGACACACCAATCACTATAAGCGAGTAGCAAATCAAACTCTTGACTATATACATGTGAAAATAGAGGACTCTGTCGATTCTGGACCATGAACATGTTTGTGAAATATGTTATGTGAAATTAAACTGATCCAACAAGTAATTATAAAATTTACTTCATGCGTAACTCATAACTTATAAGAGTCAAATCATGAGCTTGAACATTCAGATTTCAAACCAATACAAATGTAGCCGAGTTTATCTTATGTGTAAGAAAATGTATAAGCGATTACATGTATTCAGAGTCCATTGTAAAATTACGATTGTGCTAGAGACACTTAACCAAATCCAAAATTTAAGCAAAACATAGGTAGCTAATTTTGAGAAGAAAAAAATGTGAGTAATTGGCCAAAAAAATTGCTTTGAAAATATGATTCTTGTGATTAATCATGATAGTAGGGAAAGTGTAGATTTAAAAAGGATAAAAAGGAGAGATCTTGTGAGACAAGAAAGCACCAAAGTTTGGTGCGTGTGGTGGGAATTTGGTTGATGTTCATAGCCCAAAACTAAAGCCATTGATTCCGAACCCACTATCATCACTACTCCTTTTCTTTGGGAAGATTTTACATGTTAGGTTTCTTGGCGAAAATCTTCTTTTGACTTTTTTTTAGAACCGATAGATTCTTCCTTATCTTCATTTTTCATTAACATATGCCCCACACTTTGTGCGTGAAAATAATTTTGATTTTGATTTTAAAATGAGAACGAGAAAGGAAGAAAAAAGGAATGTGGATTAGAGAGAGAAGTTTTCTTTTTATATTTTATTGTTCAAAATTAGAGGGTGTTATGATCACCCTTGAGTGAGGCTTTGAATAAAAAGGTAAAATATAGTTTGTGTGAATTTACTTTATTGCCCATGATTTTGTTTTGTGGTTGAAGATAAAATTGTCTTTTTACCCTCTTTTGGTTGGCAAAGAGGGTTTTAATGTAGTTTAGATTATATGGAATCGATTTTTATAAAGGAAGACGATAAACACGCTCTTTTTAACGTTTTACATATTTTTGTTTGATGTTGTTCATTGTTTTTGTTTGATTTATTCTATCCAATAGTCATAAATCAAAAGAAGTTTGTGAAAAGTTAAAACGGTGTGCGGAATCATATCTCTGTATTAATAACAAGTATGATACCTAATATTATTGCTTTATGTGTGGTTTAGTGCAACCCCACTTCTACAAGTAAGACAAACGAACGTATAGAACTAATTTTGGCAAAAAAAAAAAAAAAAAAAAAAACATAATAGAACTAAATTAAGGCTTATTTTTAGTTACGCTCCTAAACTCGATTTTGATCTCATTTTGCCTACTGTAACTCAAAAGTCACCATTTTAATCTCTTTACTTTGACTTGTGAGCTCTCTCTCTTAACAACGTTTATAGATTACAAAAGAACTTGTTAGTGCTTTCAGTAGAAGCATCTAGCTTCTTCAATAAATCCTTCTCGATAGTTTAAAAAAAAAAAAAAAAAAAAAAAGCTCTTCAATAATCGTGCTTCTATCAAAATCGCTTTCAAGCATAAGTGCTTTTTGCGCATGCATTTTCAAGCGGGAACCGAAGGTACGCAGGATAAATTGAGAGGATTTAAAAAACAACCCAAGTCCAAGGGCACTTGGACCCAGTGTAGGTCCATTAACAACAAAAACCCAAATGCTTTATTGGGTCCATGCAAATAACAAGACAACCCAAAACCCATATTTTAACTTGATCCGCAACCTTCGGTGCTCTCTCACCCGCAGAAATTCAGAATCCCTCTTCTCCGCCACCACCACATTTTCGCTCCGCCGTCTCAGTTTCCCGCGAAGCCACCGCCCAGGAGCAGCCCCAAGTTTACCACTTCAACGTCCGAACTTCTCTTAGGTAATTTCACGCTCACGCTCACTATCATCTTTAATTTCTGTTTTTATATTTACAATTTGATTTTCTGAATCCAATTTTACATTTTGTTGCCGATTTAAGGGTTATTTTTTTTTTTTTTTTGGGTGGTTTTTGTGATTTGATTCAGATTAAGATTATATTAAGATAAGAAGAATAATAATTACTCAGCGACCATGGCTACTGACTGGGGTTGAGAGGGGGACTTTGTCTTCCGTGTTTAAATAGTTGGGAAGCGAATTTAAGTTTCAAAATTTTGAATTATTGATATGAATAATATTTGACGTTGCTTGAATGGAAAGAATGTTAAAGATCAACTCTGGACCTTGATTTTAATTAATCCTCACTTTGGTTTTATTTCCTGAGCTGTTTCGATAATTAATATGTCCAATTTTATACATATTTATATCATTTTTTGTAAAACAGTTTTCTTGGCACTTGAAAACATAGCGAAATCTCAAAATTCTGGGAATGGATATCCACCCTTTTGGCTAAGTTAGCTAAAACCTTGGTTATATGTTTTGAATTACATTTGGTGGATTGAATCCGGAATCATTTCCTTCGTTTGGATTGGGACTAGGTTTTGCAAGAAGCAGAAGAAGTATGGCTTTGACAAACTTCATACTCACAGTTGCTGGTGTAGGCGCGGTGGTTCTTATGCTGAGGAGCGATGTCAGGCAATCAGCTTCCATCTTCAAGCGCAATGTCAAACACATCCGCACCTGGCTTGAGGAAGAATCCCCCAAGTAATCCTCTTCTCATTCTTTTTTTCGTTTTGTTTTTCTGTAAAATATGTTCACTATGAAATTGTTTGTAAGTGTGCAAGTTGGTACTCAATTTAGTCAAAATTTAATTTGGCAGTTCATTTGAATTCTATATGTTTCTTGAAAATGGTTCAGCTTAACCGTGTGTCACTCTTAACATGGATACGTGTTAGCGTTCAGCAGATTGCAGCATCTGATATGCTTTATATTTAGATTTTGGATGAAGATTTATGATGTTATCATGAACCGTTTTCGTTTGTTTTGTCTTGATGTTGGAAAAGAGGAAGGTTTAGTAAGTTAGCAAGCAATGGTGTGAAAATTGATCTCCTGTGTGAGAGATGTTAGTTTGGTGGGGGTTTGACGGGTTTGATTTTTGAAGCCTTAGATGTACTGTATTACCTAAATGACTAGGCATCTTTAAAATGATACTATCTCCATTGCCTTTTCTCTTTTATCTTAGCCTTTCAGTATTACCATTACCCTAGTCTCGATCTTTTGGTTGGAGTAGGGCATTAATTTCTGTAATTTGGAATCAGCCCTCAAATAGAAGGGCAGATCATAAAAGACTTTCATTTATAGTATTACTTGGTTCTATTCTTTGTGTCAAGATAAACCAAGAATGATTTGTTATCAAACACTGGTGCAGTGTACAAATCATTGTCCAGCCAAACCTGGACAGTGGACATTGATGATTGCGTAGGGATATTTTTTAAGTGTGATCTTGAGGACTCGATGAATTGTGATATGCCGTTTTATGTTTATTATCATGGAAATAATGTACTCTGCTTTCGTATATTTTTGTTAGTGGTCTTGCATCTTAATACGACTTCATGGATTCTCTCAGAATCACCAAGGAACTGGAATCAAAGGTTCCACCAAAGGATATTCCCAAGGACAAGCACTAGTGTTGATACCGGCTTCTTGTGTTGTTCGCAACAATTGACTACTCGGTTCTCTCTCTCTTCTAAGGAAAAGTTTATTATGTGATGGCGTTTCCTTAGGAATAAATCTTGACCTTGATTTTCTGTTCATAAAATGTCTTATCTTGTTTATCGTAATTGATTTTTGGTCTTTAGATACACATAAGTAACTATTGACTGTGGAGAAAGCTATAGTTTGTTAATCGGAGGTTTCATGTTCGTATCGGTGTATTTTTGTAGCTAGTAACACTCAAAGATGCCGCAGTTGTGACTTGACCAAGATATTCAGGTACGGAATATCCACTGCATAAGATCATCGAACCTTGTCAAGTTTTGTGTGGTTCTACTCCAAACTTTTACCTAAATTTCAGCACTGAATGCTACGCTTGGCAAAATTTCACCTATTTTTGCATTTCTGGTCAAAATTCATTCAAACAAATTGACACCTAAAAGTTTTCTCAACTTCCAGTCACCAACAGGAGAAATTCTTCCATCCGAAACCTGGAGGTGGTAGTCCAAGGTGCGACGGACACATGGTCCAGATGCCCGACCTAAGACTTTCTCCACCAGCAGATATTACCAAAATGAGAAAAGTACAATAGGTAGATAGGTAGATTCAGAAGTGGCCAGTAATTGGTAAAGTGTGTTATATGAGAACACGAGTACGATTTTGGCAGCGTAAGTTTGGCAAGAAAACATGCCCCCGTTGGTTATAGATGGTATATGAGTGGCCTGATGCTGTGCATATAAAAATAATTTTTTACATAACTATAATTCGAGACGATACTATATTTAGCTTTTTTCGGTTGGAGATAATATGAAATAACTCCTAAATTTTGTTCGGATCAGCCGCAGGCAAGCAGATATGTTGTTGACCTACGTGCACGAAACCCATTGACGCCTAGCACTCGAAACATCATTTGAGATGTATTCGAGCCGTGAGGTTTAGACTTTGGTATCCTATAGATCAACTTTTAGATGTAGTCAAGTATAATCATCCAACACGCCAAACCATGTGAAACCGTGGCAAAGTCTTTACCTTCCCTTTTTAGAAACACTAAATTAATGGTAACCGGTAGCAAAAACTAACTTTTCTTTACCTAAGTTGTAAGCAATTAACCCTTCTATTATTTACCAAATTATTTGGACACTTAAAACTGATAAGCTAGCTAGCACTCTCTCTACTACAAGTGAATATATTGATATCGGTGGAAATATCGATATGCAAAATTGTTGAAATATTGATATCGGTTGTTTTCGATAGAAAAGATGACAATTTGCTAAAAAATGTGGAAATTTAAAATAAAACTTTAGGAAATGTCATATGGTAATTTGTTAACAGTTAACCGATATGTCAGAAATATCGAAGAAATTTGTCAATTTTAATTGAAATTAAGAGTTTCTCCGAAGGGTGGGTGAATACAGTGTCATCAACGTGTCTCCGACCCTTAAAGTCCATTATCACCTTAAGCACGTAATCACCGTGCCGACCAATGACACAAGCGCAATGTCCATTTGGTGAACAACCCACCTCCCTCTCCGAACCCTAATTCTGTTCAACTTCCATCCAACAACTTTGAAGCCCTCTCCCATCTATTAATTCAACCCAACAAACTAAAAGCTCCAAACCTTCAAACCCTCCTTCCAAACACTCTGAAAAATATCAAAGATTTACTCGCGACTCTCCTCCAACGATGGCTAGTGGCAAGCAAATTGTTGGTGAAGACAAGCAGCGTGCCGGGGCGGAGATCGTGTACGGCCCCGAAGATTGCTACCGGCAGTCCATAGACCTACTGGAAGAGCTAGGGTTTCCCAAAGGCGTCCTCCCCTTGCAGGACCTCGTGGAGTGCGGGAGGGTCAGAGAAACTGGGTTCGTGTGGATGAAGCAGAAGCAACCCTACGAGCACTTCTTTGAGGGGTCCAACACGCGTGTCAGCTACGCAACTGAGGTGACTGGGTACGTGGAGAAGTGCAGGATGAAGAAGATGACGGGGATCAAGAGCAAGCAGGTTTTTCTTTGGGTCCCGATATCTGAGATGAGCGTTGAGGATCCGGCGGGGAAGAAGATCGTTTTCAAGACTCCGATGGGGATCGGGAAGTCTTTTCCGGTGACTGCGTTCATGACGGAGGAGGAGAAGCAAAAGTATTTGGAGAAGGTTAGCGAATGAAATTAAGGAAAATAATTGAGGTTTTTCAGATGAATTTGTGGGGGTCAGTTAATTATATGATTAAACAACTATTTATGGGGTACTTTTGTTTTTAATTTTTTATTATGTTATGTTATGTTTTTAATTTTATTTAATAAAAAAAAGGACAATCGGTGACAAGTCACGTCCACCAACACATGAAGATTTATAAAAAATTAACAGAACATTAAAATTAAAATTTCATTTTACAAAATTAACTACAATACATACATGTATTTAATAAAATTGTCATATAATTATTATATTGTTGTAGGCATAATTTACTGAACAATTATGGATGCCATATAAAGAGAGAGGGTGCGGTAATAGTAGAGAGAAAGAGAGATGTGTAATTGTGAGGTGTGTTTGATTCACCCCAGTGTGCCTTTATTTATAGTAGTAGAAATGGTAAAACCTTTCTCTTTAGGATTACAACATTTAATAGGTAATCTAATTCTAATAGGAATATATAATACTTTCCCAGATTCCCTAGGATTTACAATCACATTCCTATTCTAAATATGACTGCAACACTCCCTCTTGAGTGTGTAAATACTCAACAAACCATCACATCAGATTCTTCAGCAGATAAGGTAAAATAGTTGATGAAGTCATCGGCACAACGGGTGATCGCGAGTCTCAAATTTACTTTGAAGTATGCATTTGTAAAAACTCACAAAAACATTGCTATGGTAAAACCCAAGGAATGGGAAAAACTCATAGACTAAGGAGAAAAGTAAGAAAAATATGTATAATGTCTAAAACGCTCGTCAAACTGGACAAAGGTACTAAACTCAACGGAGTATGATCATCCCGGGATGGGTGCCTCATTAAAACCTACTTAGGTAGTAAAAGCCCAGTGAGAAAAATGCTCCTAATCGTAGGGACAAAGAGTACATTAAGATCATGTGAGTATGTTTCAAGATACTTCCCCTGAGTTAGACATAACTTCTAAATAAGAGAACTACAAGCGATTCAACTCAGATAATTTACGCATACCGATTCCTTGGACGAGCTTCTGAAGTGTAGACTTGGGCAATGACTTGGTGAAGAGATTGGCCAAGTTGTCTTGTGAACAGATTGCATGACTTCAATCTCCTGATGCTTTGCTGATGTAGATGTAAGTGCAATATGTCTTGGCGTTGACTTCGTTGATGTATCATGGCTTGGTCGGGTTGATACATGCGGCATAATCTTCATGGATCATCGTCGGGACTTAACGATGGATGAAAACACAACAAGTACTTCGAAATTCTCAACAAGAACTTTTAACCATGTTTCACTTGTGGCGTAATGAAGTGAGCTGAGTCTTATAACGATGCGAAGATTTCGCAACTAAGGTCATATCGTGGACCTCCAAGATATTACGATATCCTTAACAGTAAAGACATAACCATTCGGGGATTTTGCCTTGTGCGGGTTTGATAAACAACCAGCGTCAGCATAACAAACAAGGCAATCATCATTTCGAGGATCAGGGGGGTTGGATTTGCTCGAGGTGCGTTGGGATTTGCCCTCATAGTACCTTCAGGGTACGTCTTTAATACCAAATCAGTGGTTGCGTATAGGCACGGTGCTGCATCTTTACCAAGATCAATAGCGAAGGAGATGTCCTGTCTAAATACAATGAGCTAAGTACAACAAAGCGCAAAGTTGAACTCATATATGTAATTTCGGATTCCATAACCTCTTCAAAGGTCTCATTTGCATATAACGTATGGACGATCAAAGGTATACTTAAAGGTAACACATTCGGGGTGTAGTTTAACTTGTAGACCAAAATATTGTTAGAACAATGCTTCAACTTCAGGTTAAGGCATAAAAGAGATTTCCCAAGATCCTTCATCTCAAATTCCATCTTCAGGTGCGAGGCGGTTTTCTCAAGCTCTTCTGGAGTCTTAGTGAGATTTGTGTCAACGACACAAATTGTAACTCTAGAAATTTGGAATAAGACTTCATAGTTTAACACGTAAAGGCATAATTCATATCCCTGACTGATCAAATAATCATATAGACGGGTATACCACATCCGTCAGATTTTTCAATCCATAAGTGAATGCCTCAAAACAAGTTAAGAGGGTGTTCCGTGGTTTTGGAACTATTTGAAACAATCTATGTAATTCTTCGAGACTTACATATAAATCTCCGTATCTATATCCTCATGGAGAAAACACTAACCACATTTCATAATGCTGCTATCAATCACAAGACGTTTGAGAGAAACATTGCGCCGTAAGGGGTGCATCATATCGTACCATTTCATTCATCTCATAACGTTTCATTTCCCACTTGTAACACAACAGGGTTACCTTGGGCACTGTAGGAACGACAAGTCCAATACACACTTTGGTAAGGAATTTGATATGGATTGTAACTTTAGTTGTCCAATCAGTTCTACGTTGTCACTTAATCAACGGAACACGGTTTGATATCGTCACTTTTTATTTATGCCGGTAGCTACCATATAAGTGAAAACATCATCGATCATAATCTTATTTCAATTCTATTTAGCTCATCCAAACTAGTATACTGGACCAAGAACTTTAAATTTCGGGAGAAATCTGGATTAATCTCATGAGATGGAAATGATTTAAGACATCGATCGAGTTTAGATTCATTGTTGTGCCGTGTCTTCCTCTTCTAAGAAAGTGAATTAAACGAACCGAGTGATCTGTCGTGCTCCAAGTTAAGGCAAATTGATTGGTTATCTGCTGGTGTACCGGACCGTCCAACAAAAGCGTCCAAACCGTCCAACAAGGGCAACACACCCTCTAGGGATGCTGACTCGACGTTTGTTAAGTACGTCTATCTTTGCAGGCATGTTTGCAACTGGTATATGATCTCGTCACTTTAGCTAGATCAGAGGAATGCATCTGGAGCAACGTTCTGAAAACTAGAATTCATCGCATTTGCTTATCACACTTGTGCGGTATGGGATCGAGATAAGACATAGTGGGCAACGTCCACGCAACATCGCGCCGTTTTACAGGAACATTGACGTTCTTATCTCCCCCTTATGGCGTGAAGTCTGTCTCATTAAAGTGACAACCCGTAAATGAGCGGTAAAGAGATCGCATGCAAGGGCTTAAAGAGAGCTAGTGTGAAGGAGAATCATGATCGACAAAAAATACACATCCTTCTTTGAGGACCCATAGTGGTACGTTGCGGCGACGTAACTTGGCACATGGAATGCACACCCAAATACGTAAATACGAAAATCTTCAGGTTCGTACCCAGTAACCAACTGTAACGTCATATAGGTTGGGTGGCAATGGGCCACAAGGCAAACCAACATAACTGCGTACAAGGATTGCATAGCCCTAGGTAGAAACCGGAAACTTGGTATGTTCACCAAAATTCGGGCAATCATTTGAATTGCGCTTTATGATCACCAGGCGAGGCTATTTTGGGTGAACATGGGAATTTGATGTTCAATTAGAAACCCAAAACGACATGTAATACTTTATCGAAAACCGTCGATGTAAACTCTCCGACATTATCCAATCTCCCGGACCTTAAGGGATAAGTAGGGTGGTGAACCCATAATCGGCCAAGAGGTTTAGCAGTAATGTGTGTGGACAAACATGTGACTTAGTTTATCGATTCATCAACCAAAACCATAAGTATTTATATGGTCCGCATTTTGGTTGGATTAGTCCACATATTCCCTTGAATCCACTGTGAAAAGAGAGTCCTGTTGTATCTTTGTGAGGACTGATATAAAAAATCAAAATTCCTAATGAGCATGCTTGGCAAAGTGTGCTCGTAGGCACAATATCCTTACTTCAAATAAGGAGATGCATTGTATCATCATTGTTCGACCTAAGTGTCCCAAAAGGTCGTGCCAAAGCAAGTAAACTGCTCAATCACCCAGCTCTAGGCTGACCACATGTGATGTATTCCCAATTGGGAGACAACCCATTGGCCCCAAATCAAAGCTTCAAGCTCATTTTTGGAGGTGGTGCAAAGATATTTCACTCTATTTTCTTCAATGGTTTCATTTATGATCATTGTCATCTCGAATATTCTTAAAAACTCAACGTTAGGGAGAATTTAAGGTCTCTTAAATGGTAATTCAGTATCATTCATAAACGAGGAGCGTGCAAATGCTCTTAATCTGGTTGGATAGACATGAAGTCGTTGTTAGAGATGTGATTTAAGTGTAAAGTTAGTGTGCGTAGTACGCATTCATCCAGACAACTAACTTTCCCACATTCCAACCTAATCACGTGTTTAATTGAATTGGTCACATGTATTAAGAAACATGATTCAATTAACTCATATTCGAGGACAATATCAATAAAATTATCCATAAGTAAAACATACACCAAGCTTGAATCCAAGAACATGGAAAAATGTTCACAAAGTAAATGGTTTACTAAGGGGATTCGGCAAACAAGACCATCCATGTCAAAATTCTGCTCTTCCAACGGTGTTTGGTGGAGCAAAAATTAGTCTCACATATTGACTACTAGAATGGTACTCCTTAACAACATTGATAGGGGCACAAATATATGCATAACCAATGATCTATTCCATCAAGACGGAAGAAGATTTTGTAGGGTTAAGGTTCGGGAATATTATCCCTTATTCTTGAAGTTTTAGGTCTTAGGTGCCAAAGATCACGCTTCGGGTATGATGCCACACCTTGGCAGGCTTTGATTCTACCATATGTTGTAAAAACAAACTCGAAATTGTATTGTGAAAGAGTATGTCATTCAGTGTATCCCTGCCAAAGCAGTGCATTACCATTCGGTAGGCTTTGACCAAACTGGGTCGAGCCATTCTGTAGACTCTAGCCAAATTGGATCCATACCTTTCTCTCACATTTGTGGTAGTAATCAGATCCGAGAATGTGGTAAACTTCTGATTTCTACACTGCTGCTTCAGGGGCGAGTTAGAAATAGGGAATGACGAGAAAAATATTCTCCAGTCAAAATTCGATCAGATTTATAAACTTCAGAATTGTACTCATTCATGGACGTAATCATGGTGTGCTTCGGGCAATATGTCTCATGATCACATGGTCCGTAGGAGCAAGCCAAAGAGCCATGGAATCCTCTTTCGAGAGGTATCTCCATTGATAATGCTTTGAGCATAAGTCTTCGAATGAAGATTATAGCGGAGGCTTATTCAACTCTTCCTTGCCATTGTTAGTTTCAATGGTTTCTCAGCTTCTTGCTAGTCAAGTGGAGATTCACATCTTGTACCCCACATAAAGTGGTTTCTATTAGAAACATCCAATTTACGAAAATCGAACTTGTGACGGTACGACAATCCACTGAATGGAGGGAACAAGATTGTAATTGGTTCTTTGAGAATGAATCAACCATAAGCATCAAAGTTAGAACATTCGAGTGCTAAGACATGGTTTTCATGAAAAACGTCGAGTTTTAATGGGTGTATTGTTTTATGAAAACTTCGGATTTCAAAGGCACTAAATTGGAAATTACAGGTTCAATTTAGTTTTATGAACAATTAGTTCATAATAAGAGGTTCTTGTAAGAAACACATAATGCAATATGCTAATTTAAGTATAGTGGATTTGAGTTTCTTCGGGAACTCAAATGTGAGAGTTTCGTTACTACGAAAGTATGTGATAGTTCAAAGTATCAAAAGAAATTATTGAATCGTTAATGTCCAAAAGTGATCTTCAAGTCAATAATTTTGGATTCATTATCAGATTAATGGACTGCAAGTCACTTTTAATTAATTCAATAGATTGAAACCATTCGGGGTCGATCGTAGAAATAAAATAATATTATTAGGTAAAAAGTATAGCCTAATTTGAGCTTGGCCGTGGGCACCCCATGGTTGGGTGCAGTTAGAAGCAGAAACGGGCCAAATTTGGCTTGGGCAGGCCACACGGGGTAGCCCAATCAGCATGTGCAAGCTATAGGCTTGCAGTGTGAAGATGGGTCGTGTGAGGCTGCTGCAAGTAGCCCAACAACCTGCAAAACAAGCTTTGCAGGCTTGCTACAGTCACGGGTTGAGAATGAGAAGATGGAGCCCAACGTGCTGCAATCAACAGAGCAAGCCAAGAGGAAAAAATGGGCCCAGGTGTGATTTAAACCCAGTCTGGTATGC
Organism: Pyrus communis; assembly: GCF_963583255.1. Taxonomy (NCBI): domain Eukaryota; kingdom Viridiplantae; phylum Streptophyta; class Magnoliopsida; order Rosales; family Rosaceae; genus Pyrus; species Pyrus communis. The sequence continues at coordinate 18,336,121 of NC_084814.1, forward strand.
GGGCCAAGGCTGTAGGTCTGTCAGGTGATAAACCCAGCGTGTGGGTTTAGGTTCGTGCACAGAAAAGCCGCCCCCCTTCCTCCCCCCCCCACCCCCCCCCCCCCCCCCCAAAAAAAGGGAGCTGCTGTCTTGGCTTGGCTTCAGGCCAGCTAGGCGCGGCTCAACAATTTTCCTCTTTTTTTTCTCTATTTTTTTTTTTCGACATCTAGGGTTTGAACAACCTTAACTGTTTCTAATTTATTTATATTATTTAACTCACAAATTTCACATAGTATAATTGCGTAATGCATGAAACAAATATATATTGACAAATATATGAAACATATACAATATATATATATATATATATATATATATATATATATATATATATATATATATCGGAAGGTAAATATAAATGTAGGGGGTTCATGCATCATGGGGAATATTTTCATGCATTATGGTCGTTTTAAATATTTTACTTTATTTTAAGCGTATCTGATTGGTAGAAAACAAATAAAAGCCTTTGAATTTGTAGAAGATCCTTCTCTGTAAGCCAGAATTGCATCTTCAATGTGTTGTATCACGTTCAACACAGAAAAATTAAATTGAATCAATAACATGTAGATCAATTCAAAATAATAAATTAATCATAAAAAAATGATTTAAACGTAATACTCCCCTGATTGAAGAATAAACTATCTTTAGCGCAGCGTCAAGAACGTATTGTAGGCATAATTATGGAGGCCATATAAAGAGAGATGGTGCAGTAATAGTAGAGAGAAAGATGTGTAATTGTGAAGTGTGTTTGATTCATCTCATTTTGTCTTTATTTATAGTAGTAGAAAAGGTAAAACATTTTACTTTAGGATTACAACATTTAATAAGTAATTTAATCCTAATAGGGAATATATAATACTTTTGCAGATTCCTTAGGATTTACACAAACACATTCCTATTCTAAATATGACTTCAACATATATATATATATATATATATTTTATGTAAATATATTTATTTAATACAAGTATTATTTAACCGTTTGTAGCCAAATAGTGAAAGAGAGAGAAACACTTTTTGTTGTCTTTCCGAAAGCCACTCGTCAAGCTATCCGCTGCATACAAAACCAACCAACCAATGGCCAGAGCCTCCCTGGGCTACTCACCACCTCTCTCCTATTTCCGCCACGTGTCCCATCTCCACAGCCGCACTCGCCTCTCCGCCTTCTCCTCGCTCCCCGTCAACTCATCCGCCGCCCCCATGGCCCACCCGTCCCTCGAAATCCTCGGTGGCGCCCGCGACCTCTTCCTCCCCGTCCTCACCACCGTGACCCGACCCTACGACCCGTATCCCATAATCGGGTCGAACCGCCACGTCGAGACCATATTCGCTTCGTTCTACAGGTCCACTCCCGACGTCAGGCTTCGCCGAGAGTGCCTCCGTACTGCAGACGACGGCGCCGTCGCCCTCGACTGGGTCTCCGGCGACGACCGCCTCTTGCCCCCCGATTCCCCTCTCCTCATTCTCCTGGTGCGTTCGCTCTCACATTTCTCTTCCTTTAAGGGGTGTGGTCAAACTTGGAGTTAAAAGAGCATTTTAAAGTGATAGAATTCACTACATTATTTCCTGTTTGTTTCCCGGGAAAAATTACAATAATGAAAAAAGCGCAAAGCTTTTGAGTTAAAAGTTGAATTTGGATTCTGGGTAATGGGTGTTTTTGCAGCCGGGTTTAACTGGAGGGAGTGATGACTCGTATGTCAGACACATGTTGGTTCGCGCCAAAAGTAAAGGATGGCGGGTTGTGGTGTTCAACAGCCGCGGTTGCGGCGGCAGCCCTGTGACAACTCCTCAGGTATTCTCACTTTGGCCCAATCAATTTCCATTTTACAATTGTACCAATTTGTGATTCTCTGTGTTTAAACTTATAATCCTAATTAACATTTTTTGCTAGCATTGTTTACAATCGGCAGGATTGATACTTGTTGTCATGAGGTGGTTGTTTTCGAGTTCGGATTTTCTTTGGTTCCTTGATGGGAGTTGAATGCTGAAGATTTGAACTTTTTGATGTGTTTATTAAGCCTGTTTTGTGATTAGTTATCTTATGGCGCTGATGTGCAGTTCTATTCGGCTTCATTTTTAGGAGATATGTGTGAAGTAGTGGCTCATGTTGGCACTCGGTATCCGAAAGCTAATATGTATGCTGCTGGCTGGTCTCTTGGTGCTAACATTCTCGTTCGCTACTTGGGTCAGGTAAAATGTAACTTCACTCATTTCCTCTCACGTTCTGGCAGTATACTTTGTCATTGACCAATCACTTTTAGGATTTCTGTACTGTTTGTTCGTTTGGACAATTGACTTGCACTACAATTGTCCAGTGTGTGTGCACTACAATTGTACAGTTATAAAAATTACCAATACACGGACCTACATTTTGCACTGGAATTTTCTTATCCCTTTCTCCACTTTCATTTCATTTGTATTCAATGATGTGGTACCTGCAGGAATCTAATGCATGCCGTCTTTCTGGTGCTGTCTCATTGTGTAATCCTTTCAATTTGGTCATTGCAGACGAGGACTTCCATAAGGGCTTTAATAATGTTTATGACAAAGCTCTTGCAAGTTCACTCTGCAAAATTTTCAAGAAGTAAATCTCATGAAATATTAAATTATGTTCTCAACCGTTGTTTATATTTCAGCTTCAGGTTGATAAATAACCCAATTTTATGGCACTACATTGTAGGCATGCTCTACTTTTTGAAGACATGGGTGGTGAGTATAATATTCCATTGGCTGCCAATGCAAAGACCGTCAGGGAGTTTGATGACGGACTAACTCGTGGTATGTATGTTGTGTACATGAAACCATTTGATTTCAGATGGGATAACATGACATTCATCTGATGAGAACACCTTCAATGAAAACTGCAGTTTCGTTTGGCTTCAAGTCAGTAGATGACTACTACTCTAATTCCAGTAGTTCAAATTCCATAAAGGATGTCTGCACACCATTGCTTTGCATTCAGGTAATCTTTCTCTCGAACATTTCATATGGTTAATAGACATTTTATGAACCTCTCAGCAGATGTTGGTGTGTGTAGATTCTAAAAGCTCTTTTGTTATTATTCTGGTTGAATTTATAGTGGACTTGTTATAAGAAATATTAGACATATCGAGCCGGGGCATATCTATTCAGTGGTGTTTTCTTATACCGAGTTTGGTAGGAATGAGGTGGGAATGATAGAAAAGAGAGAGGGAAGGAAAGATGCAAAGATAGAGGGATAAGGAAAAATAGAGCGATAAGGAACCCCCATGCCCAGTATAATCTCTTCCTCTAACAATGAATAGATTGGTGATTGGTGGAGGGATTGATGAGCATAATAAGCACAAGTTATGACATAATAGTGGTAATCCGTGGCTTTATATTATATTTCCATCACTGTTTATCCCTTCGAAACAAGAAGAGGACAAAACTACTACTTTCCCTTGTCATGACTTACCTCATCCATCCTTTACAGTTATGTCCCTTCTATCAAACAGTGTTCTTGTTATGATTGCATGAGCGGCATAACTAGAATTGTATTCAGTTATTGCAAATGTTCTTACACTTATTGTTCTTATGGTTTCAGGCGGAAAATGATCCAATTGCTCCTAACAGGGGAATTCCTCGTGAGGATATCAAGGTTTGTAGAGTCTCGTGACCAAGACAATATTCCCTAAATTATGTTAAACCTTACCTAATGTTTGGATGAGGGCCTAGTTAACTGAGGCAATATTTGTTAGGAATGCTCTAGAAAAGTTAGACAGAGGTACTTGGAAGTGACTAGATGCAATACATATGAGAGAACTTCCGAACGACTCCTTGAAAGGTGTCATTTGAAATTCTGCTTTTTAGTGTTTTAGTAGTGGCTTTGTAGTGCTTGAGTAGTTTATTGGTAGTGTTCTTGTATTGCATTTTTGACAATCGAGCCGAGAGTTCCTTGGTACTTAGAAACTCCCTCATCCAAACATAGGGATTAGTGGTTTATTTGTTATTTTCCAATAGTTCTTGTATTTTGTTATTTCCAATATAATTTGGCATGTGTAATGCCTTTTACACCAAGATAAACCACAAATTTTTGAAATACTAAGTAACGTGATAGGGTTTAGGGTAGTATGCCGTGGATGGACTGTTCTAGACCGAGCATACCCTTGAAAATGAAATGACCAGGGAATCCCTGTTTCTTACAAAAATTCAACGGACCCCATATGCTTGGGATTGTTAGAATTTTTAATTTTTAATTTATTTTATAAAAGAGGTTATCTTCCTTGGATCACTTGCATAAAATGGATTGGCATACTGTCATGTTCCCTCTGCTTGTGAAGAATATTTCTGACATATCTCTGGTGATCTCCTGTATACTATCAGCATGTTAATATAGTACATCCCTTGCTGTTTTGTCAGGACAATCCAAACTGCTTGTTGATAGTGACACCCAAAGGTGGCCATCTAGGGTGGGTTGCAGGTGCTGAAGCTCCATTTGGAGCACCTTGGACTGATCCGGTCGTCATGGATTTCCTTGAGCATCTGCAGAGAGGAAAATTTGAAGCCTTTTCATCTAGGAATTTGGAAGGCGCGCACCGAAGTTCAGAGGGCTTGCACAGCTTGGAAGTTTAGTTGGATATGTCTTCATTGTTGCCATATACATCTTATATCTTTATCAGATCGTAGTCTTAAAAATGCGATGGAATATGATCAAATACAATACAAATAAGCTAAAATCATTCGATTCTTTGTACTTGTATGCTGTCGAACAGTGACAGCTTAGCGAGCATTCGTGCCTTGGGTCGATGTTTTTCAAATTCTGATGTACCTCGTGTAATCCATGGGAGAAAATTTCACCAGTATTACGTTCTTGTAGTCTTCGCCATTGTGAAAGGTGTAATTGTACGCTGCTCTCAACGTCTATAATGTTCTGAAGAAAACTTCTTTTAAGGGCCTGTTTGGTATCTTATTTGAAAATTTGTATTATTTCTCAAAACATTTCTTAAGAACATTTCTTGAAAACAATTTTCTTTAAGACTCAAAAACTTGATTGGTTTGCGATTTAAAAATTTTAAATCTTACAACTTAAACTAAACAAAAAGATCTAAAAAGAGAGGATCGTAGGATAGGGAGAAACATGAGAAATGAGGAAAGAAAGTAAAAGATGATTGAAGGAAAGAAAAAGAAGAGAGGATCAGACGAGATAGAGAGGAAGATAAGTGAGAGAAAGAACTGAGAGATTGAAAATTGCGAATTGGAGGAGAGACGAAAAAAGTTACCTTTAAAAACTCTAAAAACTCACTTTTTATGTTTTTAGATAATAAACTATATTTTTTAGTTAGCTAAGTTTTTAAGACCTAAAATTTGAAAATTGTTTTTAAGTTTAAAAAATGAAATTCAAGTAGAGTACCAAACACGTCCTAAGTTTTTGTACTGTTTTCATGTTAGTCCGGTGCTTATGCATCTGATTCTTTCGTAGAATCATAGCTGAAATAGAACAAATTGCTACAGAATCCTACCAGGAAGTGATTCAATACACCATTTTCCCCCCTTTAATTTGCTGATTTTCCTACATCTATGTAACACATAGGCCCTGTTTGGCAGATCGGATAAAGGATCGGATAAGATTAGTTATACGGACTCGGGTGTTTGGCGTTCACTCGTACTAAATAAGCGCCGGATTAATTTAACCGGTCGGATAGGATAACATGGTATACACCTGCTTAATAAAACCAACCAAAACGCCTGGATTATTTAGTCGGGGAAGAAGAATATGGGAGAGAAAGGGAGGGAGTTTGGGGGGTGTGGCGGAGAGAGCTGGGGAACAATTATTTGGAATTCTTCTACAGTCGGGGAAGAAGAAGGGAGAGAGAGGGAGGGTGTTTGGGGGGTGCGGAGAGATCTGGGAACAAAAAAATGATTTCACTTTTTTCAAATTTTTTTTTTAAGTTTGATGCCTCCTATCTAGTATAATATCAAACACAGTATAAATAATACGGTCATTAGTCCGATACTGCACCAAACATCTTACTAATTTAGTCAGTACTATCCGGTGGCTATTTATCCTATCCAACGGAAATAGTTAGTACAATCCGAAATGTCAAACGAGGCCATAAGCTCCACTTTAACAAGTCTATTCTTATCCAAGAATCCATAGGTGCTTTTCGTTCAAGTGCTTTCTTCTGTGCGCGCGCTTTTTGCACTTGGAACTTTGTGATGACTTAGACTTCATTAGTTTATTTATTTATTGGTGGTCGTCGCATGGAACTTGGTAGTGTCTAGTGAGGGTGCCCTTGCGTCATTGCTTCTCCAAATACAGTAAATTAATATATATATATATATATATATATATATATATATATATATATATATATATATACTTTTTTTAAAGTATGGTTTGGTAATAATATCTGTAATTATCTAAATGCATAATCTGATCATATCCTTTCTGATTCAGACTTTAAATTTTCCACAACTCAATTGCAATTCTTCTTCCAAATTTGACCAACCTAAACGAAGCTAATAATCATTTTCCCTTTGAAAGGTGGGATGAACTTGGCCCTTTTTAAGTACTCAAGGTTTCAAACTTCCAAACTCCAAAAGAAGATACTAATTCAACATTTTATCTTTCATTTTGTCGTTAAATAAAGTCAAATGCGATAATTCACTGCTTACATTTTGGTCTTGATTACAAAATCAAAATATATATTCACAATTAGGAAACTTCTTCTTACTTTTAGATTGGATTGTGGGACATTACACTTAAGATTTAACATTTCTTTTAACAATACTCTAATAATTATAAAATTTAAATCTAATGATTAAAACACTTGTAACATTATCGCTATGAAAATATCATGTGTTGAGCTGCACCGAAACTATGTTACAAAAACGTAGGACCAGATAGCACATGGTGTGATGTCTTGAATTGATGAAGGCCAATTTTTAGGAATGAGAATCATCTCCAGATCCTCTTTGTGAGAATCCTTAGGATTCTCAAATTGTGTTTGTTTATCGTACATCGTGCGGCTAATTTTTCTCAGGTATTATTTATATTTAATTTTAAATAAAAGTATTTAAAATAATTTCTAACCGCACGATGTATGATAAACGGACACAATTTGAGAATTCTCGAAATCCTCGTAGAATTTTTAGGTCACATGATCCTGACCTCTTCTATTAAATTATTGAACAATCTACTTTTGATATAATGCGCGGGAGAATGGGGGCAATGGGATCCACCAAGTCATGTTTTATCCAATAAAGCCTACGCAAGCCCTGACGTAGTTCTTCCCATGTCATCCAAGCCAAACTATCCAAGATCGAAGCAAAAGAGTTTAAATTTTTTACACCTATTTTGTGTATAGTTTTTATAATTGATTGACATGTTAACAAATTTAATCATTTTTAACTTTATTATCATAAATTTACATATGTTAATTAATAAGAAAGATCACACAGAAGTCACACACAAAATAAATGCACAAAATTTGATTTTAAAGCAACAAGACATTGCTACATCTTTTAGTTTTTATCATTTTGGTTAATTTTCTTGTACTTTATAAGTTTTTTTTTTTTTTTTTTTTTTTTTTTTTTTAACAAACGATAACGTTAATAAGTTAAATTATTAATTATTAGAAGATGGATAAGAATCGAATACATACAAAAATACATAAATATGATTGTATACTGTTAATGTGATAAAGCTTCATCTGCTTATGTGGTTTAGGTTTCAATGGACATGATTCGGATAAGATGCTAATTAGTGATTGGTAGTGATTAAATAATTTGGATTAAGATCATTGGGACTAAGATATGTGGATCATGATCATTGATCAGTCCCATTCCTTGACCCATCTCATTTGTTTCTATTGGAACACCTATTGCTTGTTTATCACTAGCACGTGTTTTATTTCTTTTCGTGAAGGAGGCTTTTTTTCCCCTCAATTGACTTTACTTTTGGATTCACGTTTTGTGGAGAGCTTTGAGATGGAGGTGTGGAATCAAAATTGTAGACAGAAAAATGAGCGTCGCTTTCAACTTTTGTTCATAGCTTGACTTTTCCATGCATTATATACATATATATATATATATACACACACACATTAGCAGAGAGCACACAATTTCTCTTAATAAGTGTAAATTTTTTTTAATATTACATAATTACTGTTTTGTCCTCTTTATGTAAATATTGTGTATCAAAAGTGAGGGTAAAATTGAAAAAATAAGTATATGATTGTCATTTTCTCAAAAAAAAAAAAGACGGTAAAATAGGAAAAATACGAATATGATTGTCATTTTGTCAAAAGGTTCAAAATTACTATTTTGCCCTCCTTTTGTCAATAGTGTGTATCAAAAGTGAGGGCAAAATAGAAAAAAAAAAAAAAAAGTTGACAATGAGGGTTCTCTTAATAATATAGAATAGATGAATGAATCATCAGTTTGTTTATTCTTCTACTTGTTTGTTTGTAATTTTAGAGTTTTCTACGTTTGCAATCTCGATCACTCTACACAGAGGGTATATGCTACGATCCAACTTTCTTATTCTTCTTTTGAATTCCATCATTTGATGATAAATTATTTTTAGAGTAATGATACACTTGCCATATATTTGTACTATTATTGTATCATTTTTTTAATAGAGATGGGGCTCACTAAAATATATGTACGATTTCTAGTAGAGATAGTACAAATGATGATATAAATATGTGATACGAAGAACATTTTTGTTATTTTTATGATTAAGGTTTTGGATGAGAACCCAAATCATAATGCATCAACCAAAAATTGCGTGCTTGCGTGGCATCAACCAAAAACTTCGGTGCTTGCCTGTCAATGCTATTTGTTTGCTGCCTAATATCATAGCTCATAAGTGCAGTGTGGATATTTTTTTATAAGGGAAATTCTAAGGAGATTTTTAAATATTGTATTAAAAATATACTTTAACGAGAGTATTTTTGAGAAGTCTTCTTAATATTTATCCTCTTATAAACTCAGAGATGCAAGATTATGAATAATCATAACTATATAATATTTTTTTTTTCGACAAAAAAAAAATTGATATATATTTTTTATCTACTAGATAGTCATGGATGCCATATGGTCCTACTAATGCATACGAACTCATGTCTGCAAGTTTGTTGCTTTTATTATTTTTGGATTTTTATAATAGGAATTCTAAACTATTAATCTTAGGTGGTGTATTTAATTGGGATTTGGAGGAATTTTAATTCTTTTAATAAATTTAGGGGTATTCAATCAGGAATTTAAGTGATTCTTTGAAATTCAATATGTATTCAATCAGGATTTTAAGATAGTTTATTAAAATCCTTAGAAATCTGAGTGTATTCAATTAGGATTTTAAAGAAGTTTATAACATTCCAGGTGTATTCAATTAGAATTTGATTTTAAAGAATTTGAAGAAGTTGAGGAATTAGAGGTAATTGAAGAGATTTGGTAGTGTATTTTAAGTATCTACAAATCCCACCTCTCTCTAAGAGATTTTGAGGGAATTGAATCAAAATTTTACCTGGAATCTCTACAAATCAATTAGACTTCATAAAAATCCATGGATTTATAGATCCATTAAAATCTCTCAAATTCCCAATTGAATACATGGTCTAATGGTATTTCTTTTCACTTATAAGTGAGAGCTCTTAGGTTCGATTATTGCCAAAGGCGAACTTAAACCACATTATTGCCAAAGGCGAACTTAAACCACATTATTGCTAGCTTATTGTGAGGCTTAAACATTCCCCACCCCCTTAGTGTAGATAACATCGTTTGTTTCGGAAAAAAAAAAATTCTAAACTAGTAACAGTGATTAGTTAATAACCAAGAAGAGAATCTCAATCAAGGTGTCATATTAGGCTCTTTAGCTAAAATAGTCTATGAGATTGACATTTCTCCTTTGTGTTTCTGACATTGAAAATTGAGAGAATGGTTCTTGAATTTGTCTACCGAAAATCATTTCGGTTATTCCATGAAAAATCTGTCAATATCCTTGTTAAGTGATAAAGGGGTTAGCTTTACAAAAATACCCTTAAAAATGGTCATGTAGTCATTCACGTGACAAATTTAACAAAATTTTTTACAGATAATATTTCACGGAAGGACTAAAATGATTTACGGTGGATAAATTTAAAGACAATTTATATATATTTTTAATGTCAGGGACTAAAGTGAAAATGACTTATGCCAAACCCATTGATTATTTTAACTAAAAAGGCATGATATTTTAGTAAACTATATACATATATATTATATAACATATGTGTAGTGACTAGTGACTATGCTGGTGGGACACAAAATTTCATAGAACTAAACATCGGTAGATAACGTTCCAAGTCGACTGGAAAACGAGTTGTCTGAGCAATTAAACAATGACAAGGATTGTGCTTTCAGGCATGGGCTCTGCCTTATCTCATTGGGACCATGCCTGCTTATAACGCTTGGAAGAAAATACGGTCCGTACTATCTAGTTGCACATAAAGTCTTGGAACACGTGGAAAATAAGACGTGCTTCAATATTATATTATATTTATGCTCACAATCGCAAGAAATATGATTATACGACGTGCATGTAAGAGAAAGACCAGTCTCCTTGAAAGAAAAATGGAAAAAAAGGGAAACTGTGTGAATTAGTCCAACTTACGAGCCAAGTTCCAATTCGCGTCCTTTTCAGGATCACAACTTTTCCGATCTTGTCTTCCTATCTAGCTTTTTGTGGTACCACATATAAGGATTAGGTTCCTACTTACTTGGACGATATAATCAATTTCTTCAAAAAACAATCAGAATCGCTTTGTCAGTTTTGGATTTTGAATCTTCCTTACGTTATTCCCACACCCCCCCCCCCCCCTTTTTTTTCTTTTTTTCTCTTGGTTTTGTTTCGTTGCATCTAAACAATATGAGTATGCATGCGTTTTAGAAAGTTTTGACATGATCTCTGACTTTTATCAGTTGGTCATGAAACGTCCATGGAAAGAAGATAAGCATGACGAGCTGGAGTAGGTGGTCTTGCTTAATTTGATGACTACATGCTAAAGAAAAAGTTCAAACAAATATTAATCCATGATTTAATTATTTTTCTGGATCAGCATGCATAATTTATTTTCTTTATAGATGTACGTACCCTTGTTTTTATCATTTTCTGTATGCAGATAATTAGTATTTTTCATGTCATATGTACACATTTTTGAATGAACAAATTAAATCGATCTTCTCATCCCAAACGGCCATGATCTTTGGACTTTAATTAGACTCGACCCTTGAACATTGGAACCCTAATCCTTGATCCGTGACCTGGTCTAGGAACTTGAACCCAAACCCTAGAAGGTTACAATGAAATCAAGGTCAATTTCACCAAATGAAGTTGCTTTTTTTTCTTCTTCAAGGAACTGTTATTAGCACTCTAAAAATTTCATTCTACATTCTTTATAAGTGTATTTTTCTTTCTAATTATAGAGAGTTTGGAGTGTTAAACGAGATTTTTTGAGTGCTAATAACAATTCCCTTTCTTTATTGTATTGTTAATTCCTGTAATTAATCGAATCGAAAAGGAAGAATGCAGAGAATAACACAAGGGGGATATTTGGTCATTAAATTGTTGTGTATATTGTTTTTCTTTATACAACGATATTGTGCTATAAAGGATGGGAATTCTTCATCACATGGTAAAAATAATAAAAAGACAATACAATAATAGGTTTGGATACCAATGAGTATTTGATCTTTCCTTTAAGAAAAATGAAAGGAGGACTGCACGTACTATTTCTGGTAAAAATTTAGTTCCTGTAAACATCAATATATCGTTTTCACGATGTGTTAAGGAGCGAAAGTAAAATAAAATGAGCCACACAGAAGAAAACAAGAATGTAGGAGTTTGATCTGCAAGGTACTAATTTCTCTTTTGTATTCATTTTATTGTGTCTTTTTAGATAAGACCGTTTCTGATCAGTTTGCTTTATTTGTGTTCTCTAGCATGATTACAATAAGGAATAGAGCCAGCCCAGAATAAAACGTGTAGATTTCACTTCCCACAGGTTTGAGAGATTTTTCAGCGTATTTGAAACACGGAAACATATATTTTTTGTCCTCCAGAAGTTGGAATTTTGGCAATGCCACTTTCTCCATCACTTCATCAGAAGTAACGTTGTTATGTCATAATATAAAAATTAAGAGTGTAGTTCATTTTGAGATTTCGTTCTCACATGTGGATTTGACTAACTTCCTCTTCAACTTATGACTAACAAATTTTTTGCTTCTATAATGTTATAATTTCATTTATGAACTCGTTGTTTGCTTATATTAAATCATTTGATATAATATGCCCATACATACCTTACCATTGATATGGTATGCCCTTTATAGTTGATACAACCAACACTTCACCTATTCGTGCTATATAAACTCAAGCTTTCCATACGTCCAATGATTTAAAGGAAGTGCTTCACTATGTGCACGTACTTATGAACCTACATATGGACACAATTGGGGACAAACACGATTGTGCACATTTTGAGCCTAATTCGACATTTTGTACCAGTAAGGATACCAACTTGCTTTTCTCGTCCCACAAAAATTAGAAAAACAAAACACTTTCAAGTAAGGTTATTGATTAGATGAGGGGCATATTTTCTATATCTTAAGAATAAGAAGGAAAAAACTTCAAACAAAATAACGTTATTTCTAAAAAAAAACATATTAATATAGACGCCTTAGTTTATAATTTTCAAGACTAAATGTTTAGACTCGTTTGGATGTAATTTTAAAATGACTGAAAGCGCTTTTAGAGAAAATATTTTTGGGTTTCAAAAGCACTTTAAGTGCTTTCTGTAAGAAGCACCGATTATGTGCTTGTTCTAGGAAGCACTTTAAGTGCTTTTATTTATTTGCAGCTTTATTAATAATTGGTTCTAAAAACATTTTCACCAAAAGTGCTTTCAATCATTTCAAAAGCACATCCAAACGAGCTATATGCATTTTAGAGATTTAATTAAACTTTTTTTCGTATAATTTTGGTGCCACACTATTAGAATTAATCATTTCTTGTACCAAAATTAGTTAACATTCCACTGCCCCATATTTCTAATATCTCACGCCAAAAAGAAATGCACAACTTATTGAGACAAATTCCTGTATATAATCTAATTTTTTTTTGGATGAATTCAGGGTATCCCCCGCATGTAGGTGAGGACTAATCCCTTGACCTGGGTCGGATCCCATTCGGGGGGCAAGCTCTCCCAATGATGGCTACTCCATTCCCAAGGCTCGATCTTGAGACATTGCTTAAGGGGAATAAGCTCCTTACCACTTGAACCACCAAGCATTGGTTATATAATCTAGTTTTTTAATTACCCTCTCCCTCTTAAGAGATAATTGTGAAAATAAAAATGTAGTTAGATACAATTTTATTTTCACAATAATCCCTACAATTTCGTAATGATTATTTACAATTAATTTTTTTTTTCAAAAACTGTTTAAAATATGTTCAAATCCCACGAATTCTAACTAATATATAACGTGTACAAAATCAAATGTAATAAAAAATAATGTAACAATATCAACAATATGTATCATATCAAACATACCAAAACTGCAAATAAACATACCTATCCACAATTTTTACAAATTCAAATGTACCCAACAATAATATACACATATATGTTGTACTTGTACCTAATAGTTGTTTCTCAACAATTATAAGTTAAAAAAAAAAACAGCAAAGAAAAACAGTTTGAAAAAAAGAAAAAAAAAAAAAAAAAAAAACTAGACAGTACATTTTATGTTGGATCCCCAACCATTTGGGAAAAAATCCATAAAAACAAACAATTTGGAAAAAGAGATATTTAATGTTTGTCGGACATAAACAAATTAGTTTGATTAAAAAAATATATTAAAAAAATATATAATAGAGCTAATAACTAATATCTCCACTACTAGCAAAAAGGAAATATGATAAATTCGAAAAAATATATAATAATGAAATGTACTTTAAATTTATAAAAAATACCGAGGTAGTTATTAGTTAAGAAATTGGATCCCCTTCGGATCCATATATACTAAGCCTGCTAAGCAGACAATACAGGCCGTTGAAATTTGATCTAACGATTACAATTATTATAACTTTTAGAGAGCCTCCTATTTGTAATCGTTGGATCAAATTTTAATGATCTAGATCGCTTGCTTAGCATGCTCAATTTTATTGGATCCGGTTCCATTAGTTAAATCACTTTACTCAAATCTTAAAAAGACACCATTCTTTAATTTAAAAAAAAATGAAAAAACTGTAAGTGATTCTTATTTTCTCTGAAAAAATTATTAAAAAAGGAAAAAAGAAAAAACGTGTATGCACATTAATTACACCGCAGCAACAGAAGGGATTCCAGATTAACCGCAGAAAAAAAATTGACCAGATTCACTGTACCTTTCAACCTCTGTTTACCTATATATAGAAGATATTACATTCCCCCGAAAGCACAAACCATCTCCTCCTGTCCCTTTGATATACCTCCCCCCAATCCAATCCTAAACTCCCTTAGCAATCACCAAACATGGCTGACACCAAATCCCAAGGATTAGTCTTCCCCACCACCAACAGCAAGAAGAGAGCCGAGCACGACGACATGGACAACGACGACTACGTTGCCGCCAAAAAGTCTATGTTGCTGTCCTCGGCTGCAGCTGCGGCCTGGGAAGACCCAGCCGCGGCATTAGCCAGTGCTCGCCACGAGTTTGGTGAGCACGGTGGTGTCAACATGTCGATTGAGGCTTCCGCCACGTTCACCGTGATGGAGCCCGAGACTCTTCGCAAAATGTTCTCCGGCGAGCTTGGTGCCGACCGCGATTTCTTCATCTACAGCCGCCACTTTAACCCTACCGTGCTCAATCTCAGCCGACAAATGGCGGCCCTCGAGGGTACGGAGGCCGCCTACTGCACGTCCTCTGGGATGTCCGCCATATCCTCCGTCCTGCTCCAGCTCGTCAGCAGCGGGGAACACATCGTCGCCGCCAGAACCGTCTATGGCGGGACCCACGCCCTCATGTCCCACTTCTTCCCCAGGGCCTGCAACATAACGACAACATTTGTGGACATCAGCGACCTGGACATGGTGAGGAATGCCATCGAGGTCGGGAAGACCAAGGTTCTATATTTCGAAGGCATGTCGAACCCGACTCTAACCGTCGCCAACATACCGGAGCTCAGCCGCATCGGCCACGAGAAGGGGGTCACGGTTGTGGTGGACAACACGTTTTCTCCCATGGTTCTCTCTCCGGTGAAGCTTGGTGCTGACGTGGTTGTTCACAGTATTTCCAAGTTTATTAGCGGCGGTGCTGATATCATTGCAGGTAAAAATAGTAAATATTTTCCTTACGTTTTGTGTTATTTTCTTTACCCTCTACGGTTGCAAAAATTATTGATAATGACAGTAATATCAACACCTAGCATTTTTAGTCCAGATAAATATATATTTTATAATATAAGTGGATTGATAGTAGTATGTTCCCGTACAGCGTTACAACACATTATAAATGTGATTTAAAAAATGTAGTCTAAATATTTTAATAAAATATGAAATCTAATAACGCTCACGATGATACCGAACGCGTCACCTATAATTACATTAAAAGATCATATCTTTAAATTTTACGTAAAATTTGTGTTCAGTGGTATTATTTTATAAACTACTTTTCGCAAGGGTGGGGAGGGATAGGTTTGGTTACATGTGAGGGCGTTACTTTTGTGACTTGTGATTCATATCTTGCTATACTGCGACAGCAAGACAGGTGTTTCTGTTCGTTTTTGTTGGGTTGTGTATTTTCAGGTAACTTACGTTTATGTTTGTTTGTGTTTTTCTTAGACTGTTTGTTTGGTGTCAGTTTCAATCTGCAACCTAAAAATAAAAAAAAATAAAAAAAAGGAGTCGAGGTGAGAAATTAGGAATTGTATTCTTCTTACTAGAAGAATCTTTTATGTGATGCTTGATTTGATTTTTCATTTTGTTACTTTTTAAGAAAAATTAATAAAAAAAGTTTGAAAATTTTGAATTTTAACGATGAGGACAAAATAAAAGATAAAATGAATAGTACCAGGATTGATTTTTTAGTATAAAAATATAATTTTTTGTTAAAGTAAACAATACCGGAGTTTTCGTTAAAGTTCCCTATTTTCTATGGTCATTGCAAGATTCTATGTGATGTGATGTACAAAAATTAAAAGAAAAAGGTAAGAAAAAAACATCAATTCGAATAAGGATAATGTTAAAAGGATTAGATTTTAAATTAAATTTTGTAAACTAAATAATATGATTGTTGACAATTGAATCATTATTTAAACTTTGATTAATATGCTTATATTTTTATTGATAACATATAATTTGATTTACGAATTTAGTTTAAAAATTTAGTTTTCTTAGCATTATTCTTTGAATAAAGGAGATCAATCATTTATTTACTAATGTCGTTGTAAATTTTAGGTCAATGCATTAGGTCACTTCATAAAAGAAAGAATCTTAATCGTATATTTAGCATTTTCCTCTGTAATTAGATGGAACCCATCCCACCACTTCTCGCTAGTGTGTTTTGTATTTTTTAACCCATTTTAAGTTTTCTTTTGTGATTGGCAACAAAAATGCTGAACTGTTTTTATATGTGGCATCAAAATTTCCAGGTGTTGTGTGTGGACCTGCAAGCCTGGTGAACTCCATGATGGACCTGCACCAAGGCTCCCTGATGATCCTGGGCCCCACAATGAATCCCAAGGTGGCATTTGAGCTCGCTGAGAGGATTCCCCACTTAGGGTTGAGAATGAAGGAACACTGCCACAGGGCAATGGTTTATGCCCAAAGGATGAAGAAGATGGGCTTAAAAGTAATTTACCCGGGGCTCGATGACCACCCCCAGCACGAGCTTCTCAAGTCAGTGGGAAACAAAGATTACGGATACGGAGGGCTTCTGTGTTTGGACATGGGGACTGAGGAAAGAGCCAACAGGCTCATGAATCTCTTGCAGAACTGCACACAGTTTGGGTTCATGGCTGTGAGCCTAGGGTACTATGAAACCCTAATGTCCTGCTCTGGAAGTAGCACAAGCAGTGAGATGAATGATGAGGAGAAGGCTCTGGCTGGAATCTCACCGGGGCTGGTGAGGATGTCGATCGGATACATTGGGACGTTGGAGCAGAGGTGGAGCCAGTTTGAGAAGGCAATTTCTAGAATGCAGGATTCTGGTTTGTTGAATAACAAGTGAATGTAAAAATGTGTTTGGTGGTGTCTATGAATGAGTGTCTAAGAGCATATAGCTGTGTTGGTTGTTGCTCTTGGAAAAGTAGATATCTCCTCTGGCCAGTTTCGGACAATGAATCCTAACTATCCTTTCTATACTTCTACCATTGTTTGTATATTATTGCGTGAATGCTTTTATTAATTTTTGGCATAGGGAATGCGTTTAGATTATACTTGGGTTAAAATTTATTTTGAACTAAATTATTTGTCCTTGATTCTTTTCTGGGTTGTATAGCATTTTGTCAAACGGGTTTTGAATTGATCGTGTTTTAATTTGTTGTCAATTGATGTTCTAAAGTTTTTGGCAAGGGCATGAGGACGAGACTCCGTTCTAGTGTTGAGTCTAGTAAGTTGAGTTTCCGTCAATCTCTTAAATAGTAGATTGTTTTTTTGACCAAAAATGTGTTTAAACACAATTTTTCAAGTGGTGGAGTTTTACGTCGTTAAACCGTTATGCACTCCAAGTTGATTTGCTGCTTCCGCGCACTTACTGTTGTAAATTAGGATTGATCTGTTCTCGTGATTTAGTAGGCACGAGTGTAATGTTATTTCGATCACGCAATCTAGTTTAGTTAGACAAATTTGTGTCCAATCCCACTGTATTTCGACACCCTCGTCCGATTCCCTTTCAGTTCCTTGTCAGCTGCCTGAGTCTTCATTTACGAGCCAATGCCCCGAAATGGTTTTCAGAATGAATATTCTGGTTCTTCCTTGTTGGGCACATTGAGGCCCAAGAAAAGCATGTTCAGTTGTCCTTAAATGGAAATAGTTCAAGGTGTTGGGTGCACTACAAAAATGTTTGGACGCATACAGACCATAGAGCGCAAACGCAATATGAACTGTTGAGTGTAAAATTAAACATAGCCCAATTTGACTAAATAGAGCACAAATGATGAAATCTATAGGGTACAAACAATACTATCCCAACTTTATAAAATCAATTGAGGTATCATGTAGGATACACGAGACAATTGTTTTCTAGACGTTAATGAATGAGGTCCAAAACGGATCCTAAGTATAGCCAAATGAAATGTTGGTAATCAGCATTTTAGATTGGGCGGTTGCCTCTCTCCCTTGCCCAGGTCTTTTTTCCACAAACCCTAGCCCCTAGCTGCCCGTTCCTCCTCTTGGTTGGGTCAGTGGCAGCCTTAATTAAGATCGTTCTAAAACTTTCTGCTTTCCTTGTTTTCGTCTCAGATTTGGTGTTTTTGTTTTTGAGTGAGTCACCTTGTTTTGAGCTTTGTCTCAATTTTCATGAGCTTGGTCTCAGATTACAGCAGTTCTCGTCTCAGATTTGAGACTCATGCTTTCTTCCTCTCCAATTAGTGTTCCTATCCACAAGTCAGTCCACGGGCCTCTGCCACTCGGCTCATTGAGTGTTTCCTCCATGAATTTCATTTGGAGACATGTTTTGGGTTTAGGTGTATCTTAAAGTGCAATTTGCACTATTTGGTAGGATTATGAGATCGCTCATAGCACGAGTGGTTTGGGCGTCTCTTAAAGTGCAATTAGCACTATTTGGTAGGATTATGAGAGTGCTCATAGCACGAGTGGCTTGTCCATTTCCATTTCCGTTCATCTAGTTGGTTCGTTGGCTCTTCCTCTTTTTTTGTCAAACAATAGATTTTGCCAGATTACATGTTAGATTAGTTACCAGCAGGGTTTGAGCCCACACCATCATGCAATGACTCAATACCTTTCCATCATTATAGTAAAGGGCCACTTGCAACCCCATTTTTCAAATATAGGGTTTTATGTTTTAGGTTTGTTATGAGAACTCCTTTTGGGCTACTTCTTGTATTTCTTATGTGCTGGGTTGTAATCTTACTTTGTTGTTTTGGATTGTCTTTGAACATTCTTAACCTTCTATTAGCTTTCTATTGAATCAAATTATATTGTTTGACCGAAATAAGAAGAAGAAATGTTGCTGATAAGTTTTAATATATGATTTAGTATATTATAGTCCATCAATGTGTATGAGCTTTCAAGTGTTAACCCATTAAGAAGTTAGTACGATTCTAATTAACAACATTCATAGATTATCTTTTCAAAAACTTCATTAAAATAAAAATCCGTTGAGCGCTTTGATTGTCATTGTGAACATTTTTTGTTTTATTGACAACGTTGTGGTCATCCATCTATTGCCACAACTATATAATTAAATGAGTTCTTTTAGTAGAATTTGAACTACATGATTGCTAGCCCATTGTGAAGCTAAGTCCATCCCTCCATCTTAGTATAAATAATATCGTTTGTTAAAAAAAAAAATATTGTAGTTGATCAAAATTCTAAACCAAATTTTATAAACCAAATGATGTGTATGTTGATGATTGAATTATTAATTAAGTATTGAGTAACGCACTTATTTCTTGTTGGTGATACATCATTTGGTTTGCAAATTTGGTATCCCTAACATTATCCTTGAATTATTAATTAACTGTCGATTAACATGATTATTTTTTATTAGTAACATATCATTTGATCTGTAAATTTAGTTTAAAAATTTGGTATCTAGATGTGCTGAATTGTCAAGGACTTGGGCTTGAGGTATTTATATGGCTAATTCTCATCTAGCAAACATAACGTCTAACAAAGATTATCCAAGACATGAAAATCATGCATTGCATGCACCCGATATGTATATATGTGTAAGATCTCATTACAGACAATGCGCATATTCATTTCTAAGATAGGATCCAAAAAAGACCACACAAATCTTAGCGATAAAAATCTTGTCATCACAAACTAGTTTGTTTACAAAATCGACAAGCGCATCGTTCAGCAATCAACGATCCCCTGGCTGCTTTCCTAACTACAATGATATTGCCCCAAGGTACGTACAGGTACAGCCAAACGACAAACATAAAACTGATGAACCAACAGATTAATTGAGAAAATAACCTTACATATGTATAAAAACTAATGGCAATGCATCGCAAAAGATTTGATCTGGACTTGACCAAATACCATCCCTTTATTGCTAAGACATGCGGACGACAAATAAAACAGCCAGGTCTTATCTGTTAGGAATAGTACTGGACAAAATATTTGCCAGCGTTCATCATCGTAGCTTTATTTGTGTCGTTCAATCCATGTCCTCTCTTACCTAGTTGCTTATGACTAGTTACTATCGTATTTAATTAATCGAAATGACTCTAAGTGCAGACAAACGAAGCAAAATAAGTTGATGATTATCCGTTGAATATTTCAAGTTATAGAATATATGTATATATGTATATATGGTTTTGGATTTTAAAAATTTTGTAGACATGATCCTTATGGTAAAATATAAAACATAAACAGTTGGATCGTTGAAATATATTATGAAGTGAATTCTGCAAAAATATGTGATAAAACGTGTGTTCCGGTTTCCTAACCCATTTATATGATTAATATATGGATATAAGAAAAGTGAATTACAGTTAGTCTTTTGCCTAACCAGTATGTCTTTCAATTGATAAAATATATGTAAATCAACATGCCTTTTGATAAAAGGCGTGGCTTTTGGTGAAATCTTGTATCTGTTAGCAAATAGGCATGACCTTTACCTAAATGGTTTTGCATCAGATATTGTTGGGATGTTTGAGTAGAAAATCATACTTACCCATCTCACATTGATAAAGTGCAGGTTTCTCACACACTTAATAACACTTGACTTTCCTCACTTAATTAAGTTAAGAAATGGGTCGAGCAATTACTTGATTAAGACCATGATAATTATATATTTAATTATCAAAGACTAGGGTCTTGGGCCTTTGGGTGAATTCAATTAAACATTTTAATCTTGTTTTAATTTTATTAAAATCAGATTTTTTGTTAATTTCAGTCATATCCTTTCCTAAAGAATAAGTCTGATGAGAAACGGTTTGTAAGAGCAGTGACAAACAGCGGAGAAAAAGAGTCTTAAGCGACTAGAGAGATGAAGAAAAGCAGTGAAAGTGAAGACGGAGGTCGAAGTCGAAGATGCTAGGCTGCGAAGTGTCTCGATACTCCACTAAAATTGCCAGTAGCTTAAACTAATGAAGAAAATTGAGGTTTCACATAAAATCAATAGACGATATAGAGACTAGCCCAACTTTCCTGTAAGCTCATGCAAAGTTCATCCTCCCATCAGTGTGTGATTAATTCACAACATGCCCTTCATCTATGGCAAATTTTTAAGTCAAACACGTGGACAACACAGACGGGGTGACATGAAGCACTTGTGACCGTTAGCTTCACATGTGGACAACCTACTTTCTGATACTATGAATAAAGTTGAGGTTCCACCATAAAATTAATTGGCAACATGAGAATTAGCCCAACTTACTCGTAAGCCCATGCAAGGTCTCTTTTCTTATCAATGTGAAATTCATTCTCAACACAACAGTAAACGCAAGAGAAAGAAGGGAAAAAGAAGAAAGGGAGAAAGGAACATGCAAAGCAAATAGAGAGAGATAAACGGTGGTCTTAGAATTGTTCATGGGTTGGGATTTTGTTTTTGGGAACTTTAACAAAAAGCTTCTGGTATTGTTCACTTTAACAAAAAACCACATTTTTACACTAAAAAGTCAATCTTGGTACTATTCACTTTACCCTTTATTTTGTCCTTATTGTTAAAACTCAAAGTTTTCAAGCCTTTTTCATTAGTTTTTTTTATTTTTTATTTATCAAGTGAATAAGTAATTAAATCTTAAAGGGTAGAGTGGTTAAATAATAAAATATTGTAGTTTTTGTTAAAATAGCTAGCAGTGTTGAGATGGTCATGCTAAATTGGCTAGGTATAATAGCTTTTGGACATTTCGCTAGCTAAACTAGCAAAATTTTAGCTTGAAGGGTTAGAGATGCTCTAACTGCTCACACCTGTTGGTATGATGTTCAACATGTTTTATATAAACACATCATTGCATGACAAAGAATATAACATCAACCCCAAACTTCCATACTTGTCTTCCTATTGAGAACCACATTGATTTTCGCTAGAAATCAAAGTCCCACTGCAAGGATTTTGATTTAGATAGTTGAATCATGGTGAAGCGAATGCTTAACAAACTACAAGCATTTTGTAGAGCTGAAAATCTGTTTCAAAGACATTGCAATCCGTAAGCTTCTATCTACTCAACAAGTTAATGAATTCCTATTGAGATGTTACTGTTCTTTGTTTTCTGTCATTTGCTTTCAGTTTGTATTGCAATTTATATTCAAATTTTAATTTTGAAACACATACATATATACTTGTTATGTTCTTCATTTTTGTATCTATTAGATTATATTGTGGTTTTATATATTATTATTACATCAATAATATATTGAACATTGTTGATCC
Source organism: Pyrus communis (assembly GCF_963583255.1). Classification (NCBI taxonomy): domain Eukaryota; kingdom Viridiplantae; phylum Streptophyta; class Magnoliopsida; order Rosales; family Rosaceae; genus Pyrus; species Pyrus communis. The sequence goes on from NC_084814.1 coordinate 18,358,711, forward strand.
GTTTCCAACATATATATTTATAGTCAAAGATAGAAATTCTTGGATTTATGAAAGATGAACAACTACGAAAGAATTTGCCAATGATGTTTACATTAATCAAGAATGAAAGTTGGCTGCTCGAAGACGATCAGATACCATCCTAGTTTCAACCATAAATGATGCTGACCAGGGATCGACGAATGTTACATTTAGGACTCCACTGACACCTTATGAGAAATTAAAGTTTTATAGATTCCGAGGAAAATATGCTCGCAAAGCTGAAACTTAAAGGAATTGACGGAAGGGTACCACCAAGAATGGAGCTGCGACTTATTTTGACTCAACACAAGGAAACTTACTAAGTCCAGACGTAGTAAGGATTGACAAATTGAGAGCTCTTTCTTGATTGTATGGGTGGTGGTGCATGACCGTTCTTAGTTGATGAAGTGATTTGTCTAGTTAATTCCATTAACGAACGAGACCTCAACCTGCTAACTAGGTATGCATAGGTCATCCTCCGCAGCCAGCTTCTTAAAGGTACTATGACCGCTTAGGCCAAGAAAGTTTGAGGCAATAACATGCATATGATGCCCATCATTGTCAATGAATCAATACGTTAAGTTACCTCTCTTTTGTCTCTCCTTTTTTCTTAAAACCCTAATTCTAATTATAAATGTGGTATCCCCCTCCTCCCTCTTTCTCCATAGCTGCTGATGCGTCCTCCTCATCTGTTTGGCTCCTATCTATCCAGCCCACCATTGCTTACTTCCTCGAGCTAATCTTAACTATTTTCTTTGGACTTGTCAGATGAAGCTATTATCCTTCTTTATATGTATATCATTTTCAATCAATACATTCATAATTAAGTTCTAAAACTTTGGGTGAGGGATTTTCCATGTCCCAAATTATTGAAGAATACATCACATTGGAGATTAGAAATGCCCTTTATAATCATTACAGAGGCATATGAATGAGACTTATAAATGATTCCCCAAGCAAGGATTTAGGGTTCCCTTCTCACATCCTTTTTCAATACTTGTAGAAGACATTTCTAATCAAAAAAAAGAAAAAAGAAAAAAAAAAAGACATTTCAAATCCCTCTTATATATTACACTTTGTTATCTATTTCTTAATAGCTTAAACTCAGTTTCTTTCACCCGCAAATACCTCTCACTCTCCTGGTTTTTTTTCTGCAATTTGACTCTCTAAAGTGTCTTTTACCTTTTATATTTCCTAACTACAGTCACTGTCGCCGCCTCCACAACCAAAACCGCCCGGACGTGTGGTCAACAAAGCCAATCAGCCGATATATTTGTATTAAAATACTTCTTACTTTTGCACATTTCTTTTCACGCTTGCATATTCCCCTCATCTCGAGAGATTTTTCTGTGTGGATCATATCGTTTGTTGAAAAAAAGCCAAGAATTGAGTTGTACCCAAAAAGGATCAACAAAACTACTAAGTATTCTATTTGAAAGAAAATAAAAGAATTATTATTGACATTCAAAAAATCTCATTATGTACTTCTTATAAGTGTAATTTTTTTCAAATATGAAAAATTTAGAGCGCGACTAAAATAAAATCACCATAAAAATCTTAGGAAATTGGACATAGATGTTTGATTCTTACACAAACACGACCATCATTGTGATGCCAACGGTGTCATAAGACGGTGTTATAAGGATAATTTTGACCATGATTGTGATGTTGATAACATTTAGTTCAATAACACGATATCATATATTAACTCTATACATATGTTAATCACTCTGCACATGAATTATTGACCGACATGTGCTTTCATCCTAATTCATTTGCATGTATTCGATATGCCATAAGCATATACGTGGGTAGGGTCTCATCTCATCACAGACAAAGGGCATATTCATTTGTTATAAGATCCAAAAAATGATTTCATACAAATCTTACTATAAAAATCTTGTCGTCACAAGCTTGTTTAGAAAACCGACATGGTCATCGTCGCAAAAATAAACATCGCTGGGCCGTACAGGTACAGCCAAACGACAAACATCAAACTGATGAAATCAGAAGTTGATTGCCAACCTTACGTGCAAAAGATTGATTTGGACTTGACTAAACACCTCTTAATTACTAAGACATGCAGACGAAATAAATACACATGTATACCATTTTAGTAGTATTTCTCACAGGGGCTGGTCCAGAGATTTTTGAGGTTTGGGGAGACGCTAAAAAATATGTCCTCACTTCATATAAAGAAATTATTTGTTTTTACACTTAAGACATTGATAAAATTATATTTAGAAAAACACTTCAAACTCAGTAATTTAGAAATACGGAAAAACTAATTTATTTTGTATCGAGAGAAGGAAACCAAAAAACTTCAGGCTTACAAGTAGATAGATTATGAGTTTTGTCTTCCATTTTAACTTTTAAAGTGTTTTTATATAAATCGTGAGGTGTTTTTTCTTATTTACTAACCTCGTCAATATAAGACTAAAAAAATAATGATATTTTCGAGTCTTTAAGGATATGTGTAAGTAATGAATGAGCACGAAATTAAACATTTTGATGGCACGCCATATGATTTGTAAATTTGGTCTAAAAATTTAGTCTACACATTACCCTTTGTTGAAGATTAGACTTGAATTGGAACAAATGTTCAAAAATAGCAACCTACATAGTTACTAGCTAGTAATTAAAAATAAATTAACAACCAAACAAAAATTTGTAAAAATTGAAAAAAATAAGCATGCACATAGCATTTCGAACTTAGGACCTAATTTTAAATACAAAAATCATTGCTTCTAATTAAACTTCTAATCATTTAGCCAAATTTTATAAATTTATACTGTTATGAAATTTTTTTTTTTGTAAAAATTAGAATTTAAATAAGCACATATGGTGTTTTGAACCCAATATCTCATTAATTTCAAACAATAAAATCACCGGTTCTAGTTAAATTTCTTTGTCATTAGAGCAAATTTTATAAATTTATACTCTTATGAAAACATATATAAATATGCCACACTAATAATTTTGGTACCCCTAATTTTTTTGGGCCCCAAACGGTCGACCTGCCCACACTGGACCTGGGCCAGCCCTGATTTCTCATCGTTCAACATAAAAGCTTCATTCAATCCACGTTCTCTTCTCTCAACTAGTTGCTCATCTGTAATTTTCACGCTAGCTAGTTCTGTCTAAGTTGGTGCATGAGATAACTTTGAGAGGTTCTTAAAATTGTAAACTATCAAGGCAAAAACCTATTGTTTATTTTTTATTTATTTATTTTTTTTATAACAAAGGACAATTTGATTGCTATTACGAAAATAAACACATTACAATTAATAAGTCTTAGTCTAGTACTATAACTTATGCTTTATTGTAAGGATCACAAGCCTGACACATACTAATATTGTACGATCGAAATTAGTATATACAACCTGATGCATTAAACAAGACTTCACTTGAAGGTGTACTTCTTACAAAGAACTTCTAAACATGTATATCCTACCAAATTCTCGTCTTTGGCGGTTGGCTATGGACAAAAAGATGAACACTCCGAGTCTCGGACAAAGGGTTTTTCCGGCTGGATGTAACCGGCATGCTTTAATTTGTTTAGTTGCGCCTGCGAAGCACTTGGACAGTGAGAGGGTTAGCCATTTGGCATGAAAGCCTCATCACTTCGGACAGGTCCACCGGGGCATTAGGATCCGACTTAAACCACTCAAACTCATATAGCAACAGCCCGACCCAGTAGTTTACTGTAGTCAACCCCAATACTTTCCCGGGGCAGCTCCTCCTACCCGACCCGAACGGTGCCAACCTCAAGTCAGACCCGAATACAGAGAACTGAAAGTCAGCTTCCTTGTTATTGGACACAAATCTCTCAGGCTTAAAGTCTAGTGGATCCAGCCACACTTCTGGGTCCCTGGTTATGGCCCACATGTTCACCATTGCTGTGGTCCCCGCTGGCACGTGATAGCCATCCACTATGGTATCTGTGATGGACAAGCGGGCCCAAGATAGAAGTGGACCCGGGGGATGCATTCTCAGCACTTCTTTGACCACCGCTTGCAGGTAAGGCAGGGATTGAATGTCGGATTCGACCAACGATCGTGATTTTCCCACGACGCGATCGAGCTCCTCGTGAACCTTCGATTGGATATTATGATGCATCACCATCCTTGCAAGGATCCACTCTATCAAAACGGCTATAGTATCTGTTCCTCTGAATATCATCTCCTATTGTATGAAATCAAAACATGCAACGTTAATAAATTTAAAAAGACCTGCTAAATATAGTTTATATTGAAAGTTGAAGGAAAAAGAAAATGCAAAACCAATTTACAACATAATTTAAAACTTTGTACTACTCTGTTTTTTTGAGAAACATCACACTATTATACATAAAAGCTATATTTTATACTAATTTACGTTAAAAAATTGAAGAGTTTGAACTCAATATTGAAAAAGAATATCATAATCACCTAGACAATCCACTACTTCTATCAAACATAAAATTAGACAAAATAAATATGGAAAATTAATTTAAGTGTTCGAGAATTTTTCGCTTACCCAAAGAACTGAAATCATATCATTGTCGCACAACTTATCAGCTCCATCAAGAGATAGAAGAACGTCGACAAAATCATTGTTCCTAGGACCGGTTTGGGCTCTATGCTCCTGAATAATTCGGCTGACGAGCCCGTTCACTTGAGGAACGAGTTTGTTGCATCTAAGCCGGATGCTCTGGAGGTCCAGGCCAGCAAGCCAAGGAAGGTGATCGGACCAGTTCAACTTTCCCAACATATCATAACCTTCATCGACAAGTCGACTCAGCTCCTCGGTCTCTTCATTCGATGAACTCAGCTCGTATTTACGTCCCAAAACTGAGCACATCATGCTGTTCAACGAAGCCTTCCTAAGTACGTCGCGGACAAGGAAGCTGTTATTACAACTTGTCGAGATAAGGGACACCATTTGATCAGCAATCCTGGAACGGAGACCCTCGGAAGTGGAGATTTGCTTCGGGCAGAAGAGGTGGGTGGCGGCGATGCAGCGGAGAGTACGCCAGTAACTTCCGTAAGGAGCGAACCCGATTGCTCTGTTGAACATGAGACAGTATGCTGACTCTTTTATTGGACGGTTGGCGAAGACGGAGCTGTTGAGGATTTCCTTAGCTACGTCGGGGTCGCATGTGACGATGGCGCGCGTCTCGCCCATGCTAAAAGCCATGAGCCTCTTTGCGCCGAAAACCTCCGCCGCTTTTGTGAGTTTGTGGTGAGCTAGGTTTGTCATGAGGTTCATGCTTCCTATGATTGGAAATCCACGTGGCCCGGGAATTGGGTTGGAGTTAGTGATTTCATTTTTTTCACGAGAGTTTCTTCTCTTCCATCGAATATTTCCCCACGCTGGACCTCCGGGAGAATAAGCCCAGTAGAAGACGGCCGCGCCTAGCCAAGCTGCGGCCGTGCAGAGGAACGCAACGACGGTGGTTGTGGAGGATAAGGCTTGGCATTTGGAGATGATAGCCAAAACCCATAAGCTCTCATCGATTTTTTTTTCCATGGAGGGTGGAAGAGAAAGTGTTGGTTTCCTTTTTTGTGTTGAACTATGAAGTGGGATTTTTGGGTTTATATAGAGTTTTGCAGTCACAGGTAATAGCAGGGTTTGTAGTGTGATACTGAAAATATAAAAAAGATAACCGTTAATTTGCAAAATCAAATTTGGAAATTTTTTAAGAATAATGCTAGTAAATTTGTAGTCTAAATGACATGGTAGTTAATGATTGAATTATTACTTAAGTATTGATTAACGTGTTTATTTCTTATTTGTGACATTTTTTAATTTGCAAATTTAGTTTACAAATTTAATCTTTCTAGTATTAACCAATTTTTAAACCAAATTTGCAAACCAAATGATGAAGTTGTTGATAATTAGATCATTACTTAAGTGTTGATTAACGTGCTTATTTTTTATTGGTGACATATCATTTAATTTGTAAATTTGATAAAAATTTGATCTTCCTAATATTATTTAATTATTCATATGGAAGTCACGGAACATTGGAGATCTTGGCGCAGAAATCATTTTCGTAACAGACAAGGGACATGCAGCAATCGTGTGACTCGACGCTCATTTCAAGTTTAAGCCATGGTTCATATTGTGATTTTTTGGGCAGAGACTCGGAATGGTTTATATTGGCATGTTTTTTTTATTTTTTATTTTTTTTTATTCTGAACAAAAGATATTATCTACACTAAGGGGAAGGGGTGGGTTTAGCCTTATAATGGGCTAACAATAATGTAGTTCAAATTCGTCTTTGACAAGAATCGAATTTAAAGTTTCTCACTTATAAGTGAAAAGTAATACCATTAAAACATAGTACTAAGTGACTATATTAGCATGTGTTGGCCGAGCTTAGTATAGTGGTCTGAAACTAAGAAATGCAATAAAGTGATTGGTTGTAGGCTTAATGGTGCACACCCTACCCTCCACGGGTAGGTGGTAAACGCCAAATGATTTCAAATACTGGCATGCGCTGGGGGAACATTTTCATACCAAAATAGAATACGCTCATTAGTCCTTAAATTTTTAATTTGTGAAAAATATCAAACTGATCAAGTAAATTGTTGGAATGAGTTATAATAATATATTGGTTAATTTAAATTTTTAATTTTATATCTACAGTATGGAATTTGTGTTACTAGGATTTTTTTTTTTGTTTCCAATTCAGGTTAGGAAAAAGCGAGTTAGCCAGCTAGACAAGTTGGAAAGATATGTGAAAGAGAGACAGAAAAAAAATTAGAGAAATTATAATGACATGTGGGCGATGTCTGAAGAAAATACAAATTTGGTTTGTGTAAAATTATATTACTGCCCATAATTTTACTTTATAATAGAAGACCAAATTGTTTGTCATCATCTTTTAATTGACAAAGAAAATTTTATTATTTAATAGTTTAGATATATATTTGTAATTGGTAAAAGATTGATTGTCGCATGAAGAATTTTATTTTTGTAACTGTGACCAGTAACCCATGCATGATCGTCCATGCCCCTCTTGAGTATTGACGAGAAAGAAATAATTTATCAAACTTTCCTCTCTTCTTTCCCTGTAAGAGTTCTTCCCTCTGTTTGAGGGTGCTTCTCACCATATTGTGTGAGTGATTTCCTGATCGTGCTTCCGTTTGGTACCGCCGATCCTAGCTGCGACTGGGATCGGTGGGTGGTTTTTTGTTTTTGCTTTTTCTTTCTTCTCCCCTTCCATCTGCTGATGGTCTTTCTCCTTTTCCTTTGGTTTTTTTGCTTTTGTTTTTTCTTTCTTCTCCGCTTCCATCTGCTGATGGTTCTTCTCCTTTTCCTCTCTGGCTTTTCCCATCCCCCAACCCCCGTGGGTATCTCTTTTCATGGCCCTTCCGTGCTTTGTTTTTCAGCAATGGTTTCTGTAGAGTTCGTGTGTAGAGTTCCGGTGTTGTATCCGACTCGGGTGTTTCTCACACCACCACGTTCTCTTTGTTGTTTGCTGTTTGCGACTGTGTTGCTTGGGATTTTCCCAGAGCTTCTTTCCGATGGTTGGCTTCTCTCTCGACTATCTCTTGTTAATGGCTGTGTGCAGGTGGCGCCTGTGGAGGTGATGATTGGCGGTGGACGGAGAATTGGATGGCTGGCTGCTTCTCGGATTGGCAGTGGAGAGGACAATGGATGTTTCTTAGATGTTCGTTTTTGTTTGGGCTTCACTGTTGTTGGGCTCATTTTCTGTGTTTTCTTTGTTTTTAGGTCCGTTTTTTTTTGTTTGTTTCTAGAAATAAACTGAACCTTTGTTTTGTGTGTTAGTGTGTGTTTGTTTTAATAAAAGCTCGGCCACTTTCCCCCCAAAAAAAAAAAAACGAAATAATTTATCGAAGCCCTGTTCGTAAGTGAATGTAACTACTTTATCATTGCAGTTAAAAATAGTTACAGGTTTTTTAAGTTGGTTAAACTGTACTCGCATTCAAGAAAAAGTATATAATAGTCGTATAAGGACAATGTTTTGTCATTTTAATCCTCAAAACCGGCACCTTAACAGTTTTTTTTGAACGGAGATTCTCTCCGGATCCTCTTTGTGAGGATCTTAGGGATCCATAAATCATGTTCATTCATCGTACATCGTGTAGTTAGTTTTCCTCAGGTACTATTTATATTTAAATTTAAATAAACAAGTTTAAAATGATTTCTGACCGCACAATGCATGATGAACGGACACAATTTATGGATCAGGATCCTCGCAAGTGGATTCGGAGAGGATATATACTCGTTCATTTTTTTTTTGTCGAAACAATTACCTTAACAGTTGAGTTATATATAATTGTTGGTTCATTTTGTTAGTTTAAACTGTAACGAAGAAAAATGAGTAATATTACATTTGTATTACCTCTTTAACTGTTATAGGGCCCAACAACACAACTACCCAAAGCTTTGTTAATTTAATTACTAGCATATGGCCACATACAAAGTGTGTGAGAAATTTTTTTTATTTTTGTTTTTGAAATAGAAGGAGATAGGAGGAGAGTGATAGAAAATGTGGGAATAGGAAGTTTTTTTTAAAATTTTTTTTTAAAATTTTTTTTTTAAATTAGAGATATGTTAGGATTTCATGTAGGTGAGGCTTTGAAAAGAAACAGAAAAATTTGGTTGTGTGAAATTACATTTTTGCTCCATATTTCTTATTCATGTTCTGTTTTAATTAGAGGTTTAAACTCGTAATTTCTTAGGATTTTGGTTGGCAATAAATGTTTTATTAATTAGTAGAGATATCGATAACCAGAAGTAAGTACTTCACCACTGCATTCATAAATTTGGTTCGTGTTGTTAGTTAATTTTTACTCAAGGAACTGTATACATGATGGTCGCATGATGACTTTGTACTGTTAGTTCAAATTATATTAGTAAGTGCGCACAATTACTGAAGGTGGCTGATAGGATTTTTACCACCTGCAAAAGTAGTGAGAAAAACACTTAAAAATACTTGTAAGAGAACAAGGTAATTGTAATATAACAGCTCAAATAAGATCGTTCTCTACAATGATTGAATGAATAATTTGTACTTAAAACTAGTCCTTAATTCTTGTTTAAAAACTGATTTGAGAAAAGTATTTGAAACTGTGAGTTCAATTAAAGAAAACCGAAAACAAATAATTGATATTGATTTATAATTAAAACTGGCAGGAAGAATAAAATAAAAATAGTTTTGGAAAAATTAAATGACACACCCCGATCGAGACCAGGGCATGCTGGCCGTCACGTGGAAATGACGTAACCATGTGCACAGTGCGGAAGCCAATAAAATAGTAATAAAAATAGTACGAATAAATAAAAACCAGCTTTACACGAAGTAATAACATACATGTGCAAGCGCAAGTGTGAAAATAAAGTTCAGAGCACGACGACCTAATGCAGTCCGGGAGAAAACGACACTACAAAAGCACACCCGAAGGTGGTCCTACACTGGTGATGGTCTGTCAGATATGCCGGGGAAATCCTCAGGGAAGCCACCAAACGTGCTAGCCAACTAGAACCTGGAGGGGCGCAAAACAAAAGCGTGAGTGAGCAAAAACAAAGCTTTTCGAAAACCATTTAATAAATAAGTTCTAACCCCTCGCCGTAAAACCTGTATACTTCCCAGAAAATATAATATACTATATATCAATCATGCTCGGAAAGTATGCTATGCCAAAACCTCAAAGTAAAATGCAAGTGCTTAGGTAATATCACATCAATGCCATATAATCTGTTAGCCGGAGTCACCTAGCGCGACCTGTACGGCTGAATCTAGAGCTCAAATCTCCATCTCACTAACTAGACTTGCACACGAGTCGGAACCACCTAAAGTGGTCTGTACGACAAGCCTGGGTGTAATATAAGTATGCTCAAGTGCTACGATCACGTGAAGGCTGAGCGAATAATCGCAGGTCACCTACGAGTCGGAACCACCTAAAGTGGTATGTACGACAGGACTGTGCACCTAACTTGGATCCAAGATGAGCGTGTGGTGCGGGAGGTGAACATCACGTGAAGGACTGTGCCCAACTCTGGGCGGGAGCACTGACACCGGGGGTGCAGGTTATGAGCTCTCTATGCATCTCAAATCACTACTGAATGTAAACATAAATCATAACTCACCTGGCACTTACCTGTGCGTCCGCAGCACCAAACATATATAAACATATGCGACTCATAATGCGTAAATAAAAGGCAAACTATAGGCATGGCATATAAACGTATAATGTTTCAAATCAATTTTTGGGAAAAACATAAGTATATAGGTATATACGGAAAACTAAAAGCCCACTCACTGGTATGTGGAAGGGTCATAACCCCCTTGCCTCGAGTGACCACGCTCGTCCTCGGGATAGGTATCACCTATATGCGAAACAACTATAAAAACGTTAATTTTAAAGCACATAACCAACCTTAAGAAATAACTTATCATACAATGCTCAAATGGGGTGTATGAATACACCAACGTGATCTACTCAACCTCAGGAACATCCCCATATTTTTAGAAAAAATTTTCACCGTCGCACGCGCTGGTTACGCGCAGGCACGTGCCTGGCACGCTGACGGCGTCAGGAATATTCCGTTAACTTTAACGGATTCCGTCAACGGCATTAGGAATATTCCGTCCAAACTGATGGAATATTCCGTCGTCTTCTCCGGCGAGGCTTCGGCGTCGTCGCCGGCGCCAGAAAATCGTGAAATTTTCAAATCGTCCTATCTTTTTCGTTTTTCAACCAAATTTCACAAAATTGGTACCAAAATGAAGCTTACAACGAGAGGAACAAAATCATACCACTTTCAAGTGCTAAAATCCACGGAATCTCGCCGGGAAAACACCCCCAACTCCGGCCAACCTCGAAACTCACGATCCCGACATCCAAAACCTTCAAACGAACCACCCCGAGCCTCCTAAGGACCTCACCAAGCTTCCTACAAGCTTGAAATTCCCAAAAACATAAGAATTTACGTGTGCATGAATAGTGACAAAAATCGAGTATCCCGAGTTCGACATGAAAACGAAGGTATCCTTACCTGAAATGGGTATGGTTGAACTTCTACGGGCCTCACGAGCATGGATATGTACTTTGTTTCTTCGATCTGTGAAGATTACAAGGGTTTTGGGGTGTGTCCGTACAAATGGGATAGAAAATGGGAAGGGAAATGGCACGGGACAGGGTGCAGGGATAGGAAAGGGTGAAGGAAAATATGGGAGAGTGTGTGTGTGTGGTCCACAATCAGCCACACCAAGCTCAAAACAACCATACAACGTAAAAATCACACTAGGGGCAAAATCATCTTTTCACGCGTACGTTTTAAAATTTTCGGAACGGGCTGTCACATTAACGGTAAGAAACACTAGGGTTTAATAATCGCCATCGACAATCCTATGTAGTTTTACCAATTATTTATGAATTACACATCAGCTTTGAAGCTTAAATTTTCCTTACACATATTCTTCTTGTAATATTGAACTAATAACATATATCTAACATGCAATTTGTTTAATTAATCATGAATGCTCCGGAATATTCAGTACTCTGGATATTTTAACCATTAAATATTATTTATTTATTTATTTAAAAAAGAAGAAGATCTAACAGTAATGCTATTCATACCATATTTTTGTACCACATTTTCATACCACCTTAGGTGGCATTTCATGTGAACAGCTATACCATTTGAATTAATCAAAATTTTAAATTTAGTTCATTATTTAATAAACTAATAATTAAGAAAAACTAGTTAATTAATTGATGATTGTAATATATGATGAGTATTTCTCCTTCCTTTCCTTGGGTTTTGCAAATTTTTCAAATGATGTGGCTGTCCACATCAGATGCCACCTAAAGTGGTATAGAAATGTGGTATAAAAATATGGTATGGATAGCATTACTCGTAAAAATATGCCCGCAATATGTCTATACTCTGTAGTATCCTAGAAAGTCCCTTACTACGCTCTATCTCACCCACTCATAGACCTAGCTATCACACAAGCCATTCCTAACACTCAACCTTACGTCTGGTCTTCAATCCTCCATGTACTATCTGGTCATGGAAGAAGAAGCCTTAATGGTCAAACTTAATCTCTTCGGCCTTGCTATTTTCTCCCACCCCACCACTCCCACCACCACATTCACTACGGTCTCCTCACTGCATCCAAAGCTTACATTAATATTAATTTACTTCTTGAATTTCATTTACGAGTATCAAACCAAGCTTGAATATATATAGAAGAAGAAGAAGAAGATAACAAACTTAGAGAGAGAGAGACAGAGAGAGAGAATACTTGGAGAAGATGTAATTTGTTTGTTTTAATTCTTTTCATTAACTATTTACATCATCCTTATAGTATATATACACCTAATGTTGCTTACACTATAAGCTAACTGTTTAACAAACTACTAACTACTTGTCTAATCTTATGACACTTGTCAAGAGTATAGTCCTTAGATTGATTATTCCTTACATCCTCTCTCAATCTCAGGGGTAGCAAAACTGAGTCTGAGATTGGTACAGTGAGTCTTGAATAATGGGGCATACAACCCTTTAGTTAAGATATCTGCAAACTGCTCAAAGGGAAGAGACAAACTGAACCAACAACAATCTTTTAGCCACCCGTTCTCTCACAAAGTGAACATCAATTTCAATATGTTTTGTGCGCTGATGCTAAATAGGATTACATGTAAGAGCAATTGTAGAGAGATTATCATAATAAAGAGTAGGTGTACCACAAATGGAAACTTGCAGAAACCTTAACAATTGCTTGACCTAATCGATCTCAGCAGCTGTGGAAGATAATGCTCGATACTCTGCCTCATTGGAGGAATGAGATACAATATTCTATTTCTTTGAGGACCAGGAGATAAGATTAGAACCAAGAAAGACAACCAGTCCTGTAATGGATCGACGATCATTGGGATCCCCTTCCTAATCAGCATCGCTGAAAGCTTGTAAATCCAATCCTTTTTTGGTATAATGCAAACCACATCCTTTAGTAGCTTTCAGATAGCGCATAATCCTTTTTACTGCCACAAAGTGAGCTTCCATAGGGCACTGCATAAACTAAGAAACCTGATGTACTGCAAATGCAATATCAGGCCGAGTGAAAGTGAGGTATTGAAGGGCTCCCACAAGACTTCTATACAATGCTGGATTATTATATGGCTTCCCATCATCTTTCAGCAACCGATTATAGGGTAAGCAAGGAGTAGCACATGGTTTAGACATCTCTATTCCAGATTTAAGAAGCAAATCAGTAACATACTTATCTTGAGATAAAAATAATCCATCATTCTCATGAATAACTTGAATCCCAAGAAAGTAATGCAATGACCCGAGATCCTTAATATCAAATTCTCGAGCAAGGGCATGAATAACATCTAAAATAGTTTGAGAAGCACTACCCGTGATGATAATATCATCACCATACTGTAATAGGATCACAACAGAACCATTCATAGCTTTAACAAACAAAGATGAATCACTATAGGTAGATTGAAACCCCAAAGATGGTAAGAAACTAGTAAATCTCTCATTCCACGCCCTATAAGGACTTGTGCAACTTACAAACATAATCATTGTGAGTAGAATCCAGAAAACATGGAGGTTGAGCCATATAAACTTCCTCTTTTAACACACCATGCAAAAAAGCATTTTTCACATCAAGTTGGCGAAGGGTCCAATTAAATTGAGCAGCCAAGGCAAGTACTAACCTTACTGTAGTGGGTTTAACAACGGGACTAAACGTCTCACTATAGTCAATTATTTCTTCTTGATTGTAACCCTTTGCAACCAATCAAGCCTTATACCTCCCTATAGAACCATATGCATTCTTTTTAATCTTGAAAACCCACTTGCAGCCGACTAAATTCCTGTGAGGAGGAAGAGAGACAAGAGACCAAGTGCCTTGACTATGAAGAGCACTCAACTCATTTTTCATTGCAGCCAACCATACTGGAGACTTAAAAGCAGATTTGTATGTTGCATGTTCTACTTTAGTTATAGATCAACATCACCATGTTCATGAACAGAAGCTAATAAAGCAATCTTTTTAGAGATCCCACTCTTGGACCAAGTCTGCATAGGATGCAAATTTAATGGTGGTATGGACAAAACCACCTGAAGTTGATCCCTTTGGAAATCAGGAACCACAGAGAGTGAAGTAGAGGATTGTTGAGCAATGGGTGATGTAGCAATGGAAGAACTAGAGCTGGAATCATTTAGAGATGTAGAAACATTGTTGTTCAATTCTCTAGAATTAGTCATAGTTGGCACATATTCAGTACTTGGTGATGGTGACACTAATAATGATGAGGAAGTGGGCATAGATTCAAAACTGGGATGAACTATGACATTATTAAGGGTTGGGATTGGTGCAGGTATAGATGTTTGCATAGTAGGTAATATAGTAGACACTGATGAGGATTTAGAGACCAAAGTAGAATATGGGAACTCGGTCTCATCAAACAGAACATGGCGAGATATATAAACTTTCTTTGTATTGACCTCAAAACAAATGTAACCCTTATACTTGGAAGCATACCTTAGGAAGATGCACTTGGTGGTCCTAGGTTGTAGTTTGTTATGTGTATAGGGCCTAAGTAAAGGTTAGCATGAACAACCAAATACTCTGAGGTGATGAATCTTAGGAATAGAAGTAAACGAGACCTTAAAAGGAGATTTATTGTGCAAAGTGGAAGAAGGCATTCGATTGAGGAGGTAGACTGAAGTTTGACAAGCAAATGACCAAAAAGAAGGTGGTAAATAAGCTGTATGTAAAAGAGTAATGGATGTCTCTATAATATGTCTATGTTTTCTCTCGGCAAGCCCGTTTTGCTCTGGAGTATGTGGACAAGACATGTGATGAATAATGCCTTTGTCCACCAAAAGTTTTTGAAAGGATTTGCTTATACATTCACCCCTACCATTAGACTGCAACACTTTAACAGAAGCATTGAATTGATTGACAATGAAATTATAAAAAGAGACAAAGGTAGTACCAACATCATTTTTATTGCAAATTGGGAAAATCCAATAAAACCTAGTACACTCATCTATAAAAGTAACATAGTATTTGAAGCCTTTAACAAAAACAGAAGGAGCTGGGCCCCAAACATCACTATGTACAATCTCAAAAGGTTTTACAGATTTGGATGAAAACACAGGAAATGGTAGTTTACTAAACTTGCCCTCTAAACTTGTCGAACAAACACTAGGTAAAGAATCAAAAGTATGAGGAACATTTGACTTTTGAAGGATTTGAGAGACTATGAGATTAGATGGATGGCCTAATCTATGGTGCCAAAGCCGTGATGTAACTTGCTGTCCAAGATAGGCAGCTGCATAAGCTTTCTTTACTGAAACAGAAGTTGATGGAGAAATGATTAGATATAACCCATTACTGCACTGCCATTTGTATAAAATCCTCCCTGTGGTTTTGTCCTGAATCCAGAAACAAAAGGCATAAAAAATTAACCAGCAATTATTGTCCAAACAGATACGATGGACATATAATAGATTCTGTGTCAATTTGGGAACATAT
The DNA here is from genome assembly GCF_963583255.1 of Pyrus communis. Lineage (NCBI taxonomy): Eukaryota > Viridiplantae > Streptophyta > Magnoliopsida > Rosales > Rosaceae > Pyrus > Pyrus communis. The sequence continues at coordinate 18,374,252 of NC_084814.1, forward strand.
AGAACATACTTTAATTGAAAAGACTGCAATGGAGTATGAAGAGTGGAATGACCAATATGAGAAATAGGTAAACCTGCACCATTAGCTGTTTGAATAGATTCATAAGAGGGATATGGTGTAGCAAGTGAAAGATTGGACAAATCAATGATCATATGATTTGTAGCTCCAGTATCTGTGATCTAAACTTGTTAAGGTGGTGTAGATGGCAAATGGGGTGCATCTGAATTATCATGGTTATGATTGACATATATGGCTGTCATTGGAGAGGAAGAACCTTTCTAAAAGCAGAACTCAACACTATGATTTGGGTTACCACAGATTTGACAGGCATTAGACTGAGCAACATTTCAAAATCTGCAAGTGATAGCATGTGATTAGTCTTGCCACAAATCTGACACTCTTAAGAAAACCGAAACCTACATGTATCAGCCAAATGATTTGTTTTTCCACAAATTTGGCAAGGAATAAGAGAAGTTGTTCCAAACTGTGCAGCCGAGCCAAGAGTACCCGAACCTGAATTACCATTCTTGAAAAATGGTTTGGAGTTATTGAACCTAGTATTTAAATTGGATCTGCCTTTGTTCCTATTGTTGAAAGATTTGTAGCTAGAGTTGGTGTTATACGAAGAATATGGCCTACCAGATTGAGACTGTGATTGAAAAGTGAAGGGTTTTGGAGATTGAGCCACTAATGCATTGAGCATAGAAGCAGTATTAAGAGTCTTAAGCATGGTTTCTTTTGCAAGCAATTGTGACCTAAGATACTTCAATGAAAAAACTGATGCATGCCCCCTTGTCAGACTAAATTGTGTTGTACTCGGAGGATAGGCCATTGAGGGTAAGGATCAAAATGTCATCATCCTCAAAATAAACCCTAGCAGTTGACAGACAATCTCTAGCTTCTTTAATTCTTTGAAGATACACAGTGATAGAATCAATACCTTTCTTGATAGTTTGCAACTCAGACTTCATCTGAAAAATGCTTGTCTAAGTAATAATGGAGAATTGTTCTTTGAGTCGAGTCCACAAGTCTCGAGCACTTGTACTGCCAATTGCGCAGGAAATTGCTGGTGGAGATAGAGTAGCAGTGATGAGTTGCATCAATGCTCGATCATGCATCCTCCAAACTAAGTAGTCATCTGATTCCTTATGAACAAGAGACGGATCTGATGGTTGCCCAGAGGAAGGCTCTAAATCTCTAGAGTTAGAAGCAAGAAACCAAGGAGGACATGGGGTAGACCCATCAACAAAACCCATAATTCCATGGCCTTCTAATAAGAGTTGCATTTGAAAATGCCAAGTTAGGTAATTGGTATCATCCAATTTCATGGTTACAGAGGTGGAAACCGCTGAAATGAGAGAGGTCATAGGAGACTGCAATATCTGCAACTGAGTGGTGGTCACCATTGTTGATTAACAAGAAGACGATTCTCAGAGAACAAAACAAAAACAATTGGCATGCACAACCAGAATCGAAGAATGGGATCCCAAAATTAGAGAGAAGAAATCCTAAATCAGAAAGAATACAATTCAAGAAATCAAGAATCCAATTCAAGAAGAATACAGTAGCGGAAACAAAGAATCCAAGATAGAAGAACGGCCTAGACTTTATACTTGCACCAAAACGAATGCTGATGAAGCTGGAGTGGTGATTGATACCATGTTAACCAAGCTTGAACATATACAGAAGAAAAAGCAGATAGCAGACTTAAAGAGGAAGAGACAGAGAGAGGGAGAGAATAATTGGAGAAGAAGTAATCTGTTTGTTTTGATTCTTTTCATTAACTGTTTACATCATCCTTATAGTATATATACAACTAATGTTGCTTACACTATAAGCTAATTGTTTAACAAACTACTAACTACTTATCTAATCTTATGACACTAATCAAGAGTATAGCCCTTAGATTGATTACTCTTTACATACTATACACCTTTGTCTACCATTTAACTGTACGTAAAGCCAAGTATTCAATTACCCAGGAACAATCAGTAACAGTGACATGGCTGCCTGATTCTTACACGTGTCCAACCTGACTTTGATGCTGATGCTACCTTGCCTATCGTTCCCTGTTTTCTTGTACTCCTATAACTTCCCTGACCGCAACGACTTTTATACAAGGGCATGCAGCAGCAGCATGAGGGTGGCTCCCATGCAATGCATAATGCAGTGGTGAGACCCTGTGGCTCAGTGGCTGCGTATTATTCTGGCTGCTTTGCTTACTGCATCTGCATGTGACATGCAGTGGCCTAACCCTGATTTTCCTGCGCACCAAAGCTCCTCCTTCAGCCTCCACGCATATTCGCCGCTGAAAGGGAATGTCATCAACTACTTGAATTATATTTTGTAAACTACATGATGCGGCAGTTGATAGTTGAATTTCTTATTTAAATCATTAAACAAAGTATCTAACTATCAACCGTCACATTTTATGATTTACAAAGCATAATTTATAAACATGGTTTCCCTAACATTTTCTCTTCCAAAGATACCTTGCATGGGCAGCTCTCTCACGGTAACTCAGGGGTGGGTAGGGAATTCTAATTTGCCCCATTCCATACATAGTACACGAGTAAAAGTCGCAATATAGTCCAAGGAGGTTTGTCTCCTCATGCTAGCCTTTGAGATTCAAGATGGGTCCTCCACTGAAACACCCCTGACCATTGGTTCCAGATGCATGGTGAAGATTCATTAATATATTCACAAGTAATTAACACCAAAATCTAGTACGAAGAATTAAATACTTTTTCCTGGTTGTTTTTACTCTTGACAATACGAAATCTAAAATCCCTAAATCATTCAAATTGGAAGTCAGCTCGATTTCAAAATTTTCCATTTTCGACGGTAACGATTGTTCAATTTTGAGTATGAACCCCTTTTGAAATAGAGTCAAAGGTGACTGGTTCGCTAGAAAACTGAAAAACTCACTGGAAACTGGGTAAACTTTAAACGTTCATAACTTCTTAAATAATCAACGAAATCGAGTGATTTAAAAAACGAAAATCATACTTCTTGATGAGAAAAAGAGAATGGCATCTTTCTCGATGGCTAAATCGCCGTGGTTTGGTTGGTAAACGGCTCGAAAGTGGCTAACTCGAAAATGGTTAGCCACTTTCGAGCCATTTTCCGGCCAAACCACGGTGAATTAGCAGTCACAAAAGGTACCATTCTCTTCGTCTCATTGAGAAGTATGATTTTTGTTTCTAAATCACTTGATTTCGTTGCGTATTGAAGAAGTTATGAACATTTAAAGTTCACCTAGTTTCCGGCGAGTTTTCCGGTTTTCGAGTGGATCAGTCACCTTTAAGCCTATTTTCCTGCCATCTCTGGCAACCATTGGGCTTCCAAATGATATAATCTTGTTATACACTTTCCTATCTTCATTTTGATATATTATGGGTCGAATTTGGTGAAGAAACGATTGAGTTATGAAGCTTTGAAAATTGCCCAAAGAGTTTTTAACGGAAATACCAAAATGATGGATGGTAGACAATTTCAGGGACCATTTCTATTGATTTTCAGTCTCAGGGATCAAAGTGATGAGTTATGCAAATCTCAGGGACCATTTTCGCTATTTAGCCTTTGAAATACATGTAGCATAAATTATCTGTGTAATTTTTTATGACTAGAAATAACCAAACCTAGTTAGTCTTTTACTGTTTTGGTAATGGTAATAGTTTTAAGTCCTAAACTATAACAAACTGAACAATCAAGTTAACATTACTTCGGTTTAGACCTAGATCAAATTGAAAGAATAAAATCCTCCTAGTTAGGATATCTTGTTCTACAGGTATTGCAAGTTATTTTCAATTTGATTTTCTTACTTTTTAAGGAATCCTAATCGTTGAAGCTCAAAACTTCAAATTCAATAGATATGAGAGCATTTCATAATTAATACAAGCCTATCAAAAGAAATCTTAATGCCTACACCCACAGTTCTAATATTAGCTCTACAAGTTTTAGTAATTGGGTATCATTTATCAATAAAGGTAAGTTAGGGAGACTAAATTTTGTAAAGTAAATGACATGAAAGTTGACAATTGAATTATTACTTAAGTGTTCATTAACATGTACTTATTTCTTATTGATGACATATCATTTAGTTCGTAAATTTAGTCTACATATTTGATTTATCAATAATCACGGTTCTAATAATATTCCACAAGTTTGCTTGGACGACAAACCTTATCAAAAGAAATCTCAATGAACACCCACGTTAAAAAGTGAGAAGACATAGAATTGACCATACTGTTCTATTTTCTGTTCAAGAGATTTGGCTTTAAATGGTTATAAACTTATAAACGACGAGAGTCCTTGTTGCTCGATAGATCGATTGATTGAGATGTTCTGATACATGTATAATCAGATCCAAGACATCAATAATTGATGGCCTCATGTGTCTGCACTATAATTGTTCATAATTTTGTTCAATATATAAGGCAAAATAAAAACCTCTGTTTACGTAATTCACACTAGATTTTGGTTTGCCATCTTAGTTTAGGAAAAAAAAAAAGAAGTTTTTATCACGAATGTTCTTTGAAATTAACCCACATCATCAAGATGGTCTCCAAAATTGAAAATCGATCAATATAGTCCCTGAAAATAGGTCTTGCAAATCAATGTGGTCATTCCGTCATAATTCTATCAAAAAATTTATTATATGCTGATGTGGAATATAATTGAGTCCCACAAGTTGTTGTTATCACAAATGATCCCTGAAATTGGCCAACATATCAAAATGGTCCCTCAAATTAAAACTTGATTAATGTAGTCCTAGAAATAGGTGTCTCAAATTAATGTGGTCCTTCTGTTACAATTCTGTCAAAAATATTATTATGTGTTGTTGTGGCACATAAATGGGTCCTACAAGTCTAATTAAATTAAAAATAATTTCGAAATAGGTTTAATATTTGATAATTAATTAAAGAGTTGTCAACTTAGAAACCCATACCTGCAATCACCTCTGATCTTAACCCACACTCCTCGGCCTCCATCTAGAGTAGCCTTCGCTGTCTCTTCTTTGAAAAAAAATTCTCAAGACACCCATCTGTACACCCTTCGACACCTTCACTGAATTGGACCAGGATTGAGACTAACTTTAGTGATGAGTGACGACTTGGATTGTAGACGACTTATGTGACATAACCATTAACATTTGGGCTTGACAACCTCACAACCTTAATCTTGGAGAGCTTGTTTGGCGCTCCCTTGGTGATCTTGGTGACATAGAGACGAGCTCTGCCTTGAGATAACCTCATTGCACAAAAAGTATTTTGACAACTTTTTTAATTAATCATTAAATTATTAAACCTACATCAGCACATAACATAATTTTTAATAGAATTGTGGCGGATGAAGTATATTAATTTGCGACACCTATTCTTGTGGACTACATCGATCGATTTTTAATTTCAGGGATTATTTTAATGGCATGGATCAATTTTAGAGATCATATGTGATAAAGACCATTAAATCTTGTGGGACCCATTTATGTGTCATATCAACATATAACATAATTTTTGACAAAATTGTAACGGAAATACCATATTGATTTGCAATACCTATTTTCATGAATTACATTGATCAATTTTCAATTTTAAAAACGATCTTGATGGTGTGAGTCAATTTCAAAAACCATTTGTGATAAAAACCTCAAAAAAAAAAAAAAAAAGAAAAAAAAAAAGCTTGCATGTACTGCTGGATGTGGGACTCACTGTTTATGGTGAGTCTCGCATCTTAATATTTCACTAAGTAATACTTGATTTCCCACTTGTAGCAGTCAAAAAACAAAGGGGAAATATGCCATTGTCCTCCATCATAGATATTTCTACGTACTTGTTCGTCGTCAAAACCTTCACCTATAACAACTTTTAGGATTTGGCCATATGGACAAAAGGTTGTTCCTACATTATAATTTAAGAAGTGCGTTAAACGTGGAGATGATATTGACATTCTAAAAAAGTTAATGTACACTCTTCATATGTGTATTTTTATTTTTAATTATAAAAACAATTTAGTGCTTAATGACTGTTTTAGAGCGCACACTTTCTAAATAACGAAATATTCATGCTATTTGAATGCCGGGACGAGGTGATAAATTTTTCTTAATGAAGGCTACTTTGAAAAATAAAATAAAGTTTAACAAATAATAATGCTGGAATATCCATATATTTTTCTATAAAATTTTACAGGATAAATTTACGTGGGGGTAGCTGCCCCAGTAGGTCAAAGTTGTAGCCATCCATGATATATATACAAGCTGACATAAGTCTGGCAAAGAACCATTATTTGTACTTATGATTAAGAAAATATTCATTTATCTACTCCTTCAGCTGCCTCAATTTTACTAGTTTTAAGTTGAGTCAATGTAGTTAATATTGGTGGATCGGTCTTCCCACTGAAACAAGATAAACAAAAGGTTGATCATTGGATATGAATTTTATCATAAATATTGGATTATTAGTGGCAAATTGAAGGTGGCATTGGAAGGTCCACATTCACTCAACTCATTCCAATTTGAATGGCTCTGAATCTTATTGGTAATCAGTGTTCTTTGAGAAGCTAGCTTCAAATCTAATTAATTAATTTCCACAAACTGTTGATTTTGATTCTCATAGTTTGACCACAAATCAAAAGGTGATTAACTTTTGTGCAGCCACTGAAAGTTATTTCCTACCAACAATTATGGATAATTGTCTGAATGAGACGGATTTAGAAATGAAAATTCAAATGTTTTTCAGGTATGGAAAAAAAACCGTGAATATTATTCGATTATGGTTTTAGATATGGTTCTAGAGGTTTCCGATCTGTATCCATCCCAAAATCCGCCCCAGATAATATATGCACATAATATATGTGAATATACATATATACATATATATATATATATATATCATATATGTGTGTGTATATATATCTATCATATATGTATATTCACAAGTGTTGAAATTATTTGATAATTTGTTTCTTTCTCCCGAAGAGGCTGTTGTATTTGCTTTTGTCATCCCCTTTTTTTTTTTTTTTCATAGAACCAGTTTGCCTTAATTTGCTATCATATTCGGCTTATCATGAACATCTTCAAAAATATTGTTATGTTTTTTATGATTTGGATGTGAATATTTAATGACAGAATTAATACCTTTTAAATTATAACGTGTTAGTTGAACGAATAATTTTGCATTGACAAAGGTGGATATAACCATTAACCAATGGAGAATCCGTTATCTTGTGGGTATGATTATGAATAATCCCGATGATTAATTTGAAGTTATGAATATAATTAATTTTTGTGGTTATGGAATAAACCTAGAATTTTCGTTCCCAAACTAAACCGTTGCCATCCTTACTAACCAATTACTAAGTACGATTCAATAAAATGAAAATTTGTCGCGTGGATATTTTAACCTTCAATTTGGCAGTTCAAGTCTTGCACCTGGCATTTGATGCGTGCTACTTATATGATATGACTCAAATAGGACTTTGATCAACCATTATAATCGTCTAAAAGTACTAATTAAATTAACTTTTTGAAGAAATAAGTTTGATATGATTCGATGGATGATTGATTTTGTATATGATCGTATAAATTAATTTATCATAGAATCGATTCCATCGAGGCTTTATTACTTTTCCCTGGGAGAATACCTGAAGCTAGAAAAAGATGATGAGTTCAGTGCAGCGATTCAATTTATTCTCATTCTGATATAGATTATTATTCACATTTTTGCAAAAAAATATACCCAAAATTCGTTTTCTTAATAATTCCATATACAAAAACAGATTCACACATATTTTGCTTAAAAAAAAAAAAAATCATGTCTATACACTTTAGTGCAGGTTCGATCTCCACCAATTCTCCGCGTCCTCTTAACAACTAATTATCTAACCCATTAATATCGTTATTGCTAGACTCAAAATGAAAAAAAATAAATTGAGGAACGCTTGACGGTGAGAGTATGTGGAAGAAATATATGTATATGGATGATAGCCAAAATGAAAAACCTAAGACAGATTTTAGTTTAGGTAATATTTTTCCCCTTCCCACCACCCTTCTTCAATTCTCATTTTCTTCGTGTACTTTCCCTCTAGTTAACAAACCTAAAACGACTCATCTCCATCTCTTGAAGTTCAAGTTATAGCTATATATGAGTCTATGCATGGTGACTGAAACACGTCATGAACAAATAATTATTGTTGATACGATGTCACTATATATAAAAGCTCATCCGCTCATTTTGCACTCAAAATTAACGATATAATCTTTGCATAAATACGTCCATATGGAAATCATGACATTGCCTAAAGCAACATGGATCATGGATATAAGATATTTTGTATACGCTCAAATTTCACATCGAGACGAAGCACTTGCAGATATTCTGAAAAACTATATGCCGATGCCAACCTGGTGTAAAGCTTCCATATCTGCATATTCTTTATTCTTCAATGAGCAGTTGGTTGGTGAAAAACAACAATTGCAAGAGTTAAATTGGTCATCTAGCAGAACATTTCCATAGCCATTAACTAGATATTGTAAAATATAAGTTCAAGGGAGTGATTATTCTATTTTAGTTCAGAAAAGAAGGCCAAAAAATATAAGGAAAAAGTGGATTATTTAAACTTCTACAATTATGAGTGGTCACGTAGCAAAAGCAGTGGTGGAGGCAGGATTTGAACTCACTGGAGTCATGATAAATAAGTAAATGTGGTAACATTTTGTTATTTAGATATATAATTCATGACTGGTTCTTATAATGTGAACTCGTCAATGTACGATATTATTATTAATAGTGTCATTATTTATTTCGACATAAACAACCAAGTTAACCATACATAATATTAGATTTTTGTGAAAGATTATTGATCAATCCTTTCAATTGATTGAACTCACTATGAAATACTGTTGATTAATAGTGTTTTCATAAATAATGAAAATTAAAAGCATGCAGACAGAAACTGAACCTAGAACTTAAACTGAACTTAATTATTGCCTTATTGGAAGTTCTTGTTGGGGTATTGGGACCAATAGCAAAAATTCTGTGGAGTAATATAGAGTTGTTGTATATGTGATCTCATTGACCCCCCTTTCCCTCCGCTAGTGAGCAAAAACAACACTAATGGGATGGTTGATGTTTCATTTGCTTTACTTAACGTGCTCTTTCTCTGTCTATTTGTGTTAGATTTTGGTATTTGGACTTGGTCCCCGTATCCTAACTAAAATCCAAACTGGCACAGGCAGAAGATGGCCATTTCAAAACCGGACAACTTTAGAAGTTTATCATGGGAATTATAGCCTAAAATCAGCTCTTATTTGCAAGTAAGAAGCCGGAATTCATAGTTTTTATTTCTTCCCAAGGATAACAAATTTACGACACAAACTCCCTGCAAGTCTGTAACAACCTAAGCTCGTTCTCTTATAACTAAAAGATGACTCGAAAGCATAGGAAGATAATTATTCCACACATAAGTTGGAGTCAAATTACCAGATTGGACGAAGGACTGAAATTTCATCGAATTTAGGCTGAATTAGTTAGGACATACTATAGAAAAAAAAAAAAAAAAAAAAAAAAACGAGGGACTTTGAAAATAACATGTTGTATGCTGAAACATATCATTTTGAAAGTCTTTATTTAGCGTGTATATAATGTTTTAGTAGTATTTTTCTTGTGTTTGAGTAGTTCGCAGGTACTTTTGTAGTACTTCTTACACAATTGAATTTAACATTTTTGAGACTTTGAAAGTTGCTCATCCAAACATCGTTACATAGGATAAAAGGGCATTGCGAGAACATTAGATTTGATGGAATAAAACCATTAAGAACTTTAGAAAAATATCTTTTTTTTTTAACAGAAGCGATGAATTTTTCTTTACTAAAACCAACCAAATACAACCGGTGCTAGACAGTACATTTGCTCAAATGACCAATTTCTTGATTTGAAGATAATTTACAAAAAATCACAAATAATTTTAAACCTTATACGGCTACTAGAATAGATCAACACAACCAAGGATCGCAAAGCGGATTTGTCACAAAAAATGGCAGCATGCAATGACGCCTTCACATAAAGCCATCACAAACACGAGGTCACCACAATCGCCGAAGCGACACAAACAAATCGTTAAAGCAACACAAAAGATATTAAGCTAACTTGGTTCAAGCACTACAAGCAAAAAAAAAAAAAAAAAAAAAAAAAAAAAAAAAAAATATATATATATATATATATATATATATATAACTAAGCTAATTAAAGCCGATTACGTGTCTACAACGAAACCACGAGTACAAATGTGGCATGAGGTAAGCATAGCAGGGACTTAGGGGTCCGTCGTGGGTTAACAACAAACAGAGGCTTGGGTGGCAAGGGAGTTACACGCCAGAGACACTTGCCGCACCACGAGCCCATAACCTACATACATAGTTAGCACCAGAAGCCGTCAAGGGTATCCGCCAGCTGGAAGTGGAAGATGACATTTTAGAACACTAATGCCACGTGGGTCATAGCTTGACAAAGGCAACAAAGAGTGGCGCTAAAAGAGGGAACCCACGCCAAAGTCATTAACGACGCCACAGTGATATCGTTGCCCGCCACCATCACAAGACGAAAAAAACTAGCGGACCGAACCATAGCCTCCAAGGTTAAGGCCTGGGTAATAACCAATATAACAGAATTGCCACATGGCATTATCTAGAAGATGGGTTAGTTAATACAGGTAGAAGGGTACTGTTGTAATTAGTCCTTATGGGTATATAAGGAGTAATAGGGTTCTCATTTGTAGTAAGAGAGCATTGTAAGAATTTCTGAAAGTATTAATACATTCTCTCTTTCTTCCTCTCTATCTCTCCTCATCTTCTTCTTCGTTTCTGGTATCCATTGTTGTTCACAGCTTCTCTGTGTTAATATGGTATCAGAGTCGGTTTTGGCTAGTCGCCATTTTCGGTTCTGGTGAAGACTTCCGCTGGTTTGGGTGCTATCTTGAAGATTGGGTGCTCGAAGATTTGGGTGTTTGGTGGTTATCTGGAATGGCGTTCTTAGGAGATTTGGTGGTGCGTTTTTCAGCGAATCAGGTGTATTTGTTTCTTTCTTGGGGCTGTGATTCAATCTGTTGGAATTTGATTGAAGTTGGGTCAATTTGTTGGAATTCGATTAAAGCGAAGATTTGGGGTTTTTTGGTAGAATCTTGATGTGTTGATTTCTGTTCTTGTTATTCTATGTGTTTGTTCCTTGGAGTATCATTCTCTAGGACTTGTCGATTTAAAGAAGAAAGTGTCATTCGTTCTATGAATCTTGGAGTTTCAATCTCCTGAGCTGTGTTTGTTCCTTGGAGTATCATTCTCTAGGACTTGTCGATTAAAACAAGAAAGTGCCATTCTTTCTATGAATCTTGGAGTTTCAATCTCCTGTGCTGTGTTATATTGGAGTATCAATCTCCTGGTTTGGTGTCTTTAGTCGAAGTGTGCAATTTGGGTTGTGATTTGGAGTGTCATTCTCCTAACTTGGGTATTGTTTTGTGAATTTTTCGAAGTCAGTTGTGTGTTCCTTGTTTGGTAATTTTTTGGTTTGCTCAGAGTTGTGGTTGATTGAATTCTTTTCAATGGCGTCTTCTTCATTCAAGATTGAGAATTTGTTGGGTATGCTGACTATAAAACTTTGAGATGATAATTTTGCCAAATGGGCCTTTCAGTTTCAGTCGGTTCTTAAAGGGTACAAATTGTTTGGTCATTTTGATGGTACGATTGGTTGTCCATCAAAGTATGCCGTGAGTTCAGAGACTGGTGTTACAAGGGAGATTACCACAGCGTTTCTTGATTGGGAGTCTACTGATATGGCTTTTATTAGTCTGCTACTTGCTACATTAACAGATGAGGCAATAAAGTATGTCTTGGGGTGCAGGACTGCCTTTGAAGCATGGTCAAATCTTGTTGAAAGATATGCTTCTGTTTCGAAGTCTCGGGTTAACCATTTGAAAACAGAGTTGCATACGATTCAGAAGGGGGCAGATAACATTGATAAATACTTGTTGCGTTTGAAGAATATCAGAGATCAGTTAATGGCTGCAGGGGAGACAGTTTCTGACAATGATATTATCATTGCTGGGCTGGCAGGTTTACCTAAGGAATATGGTGTTATTCGCACAGTTATCTTGGCACGGGAATCTTCCATTACCTTAAGGGAATTTCGTGCTCAACTACTTGGAACTGAAAAGGAGATTGAAGGGGAAATGAATCTGCTGCCTCAGAATATGGCTGCTCTTTTTGTTCAGGGTTCTCAGTCTGGGCAGAATACTAGTTTGGGTTCTGTCATGTATGGAGGTGGATCTTCGAGTGGTGCATCTTCGTCAAATTCTCAACACCATGCTCATATACCTGCTACTACAGCAGGCACTATTGTTCAGCAACCACAGGGTTCATTTAATAATGCTCATCAACATGGTGTGGAGTCCCAGATGTTTGGTTCGAATACTTTTCCTCCAGGGCATCATGATCAATCTTGTGGATATGGTTTTGTAGCTCACTCTCATTCTGGTCAGCAGCATGGGTTCAAATCTCAGACCTACAATGGGGGTTACAGGGCTGGAAATGGTGGTCAATTCAGGAATAATAGCAGCAACTATAGAACTGGTAATAATTTCAGAGGACGTGGGTTTTATGGTGGAAATAGTCCTTACTCTTCAGGGACAAGACAAGTTCAGAATGTTACTGGGTCGTGGTCCGGCAATACAGAAGCTAGAACAAATGTTGTAGTTGAGTGTCAAATCTGCAATAAAAGAGGTCATACTGCAGTGAACTGTTTTCACAGAAATACAGGAAATACACCAGCTGGTTTCATTATGGAGTGTCAGATATGTGGGAAAAGAGGACATTCTGCGCTTGACTGTTTTCATCGGGCCAACTACACATATCAAGGTCAGCCACCTCCAGCCTCACTGTCTGCCATGAATGCACAACAAACATCTCAGGCTCCTCCTCATGATTTGTGGATTGTGGATTCAGGTGCTTCACACCACATGACTGTAGATATAAATGCATTAAATCAAGTGGCTCCTTATCAAGGGTCTGATAATATAACCATTGGTAATGGTTCAAGTCTACCAATTAAGCATATCGGTTCCTCTGCAATTCATACTCCTGATCATTCTCTTGTTCTCAGTAAAGTTTTTCATGTTCCAAATATTGCCAGAAATCTTCTTTCAGTTAAACAATTGTGTGCAGATAATAATAGTTGGTTTATATGTGATGAGTGTGAGTTCTTTGTGCAGGACAAGAAGACAAGGGAGGTGGTGTATCACGGAAAGAGTAAACCAGAAGAGTTATTTCAGATTCCAGTGGTTAAAGCTTCTAGAGGGCATAAGTTTGTTACAAGAGATCCAGTGGCTTACTTGGGGAAACTGGTGAAATCAGATATTTGGCATCAAAGGTTGGGACACCCTGCACATGATATTGTGGCTGCAATGTTAAGGCAATCTAAGGTTTTACACAAGTTAGATGAGACTTATACTACTTGTATTTCTTGTATTAGGGGTAAAATGTCTAGGATACCTTTTCCTGTTAGAAATGACAGTTGTAGGGTTCCTTTTGAGAAAGTTCATACCGATGTTTGGGGTCCAACACCTGTAAAATCTGTGGAAGGTTTTCGATACTATGTACTTTTTGTCGATGAATATACCAGATTTACTTGGATATTTCCCATGTGCAACAAATCTGATGTGTTTGCAATTTTTCTCAAGTTCTATGCTTTCATTCATACTCAGTTTGGGTTAACAATTAAAGGTTTGCAAACAGATGGTGGAGGTGAATACACTAGCAAGCGGTTTACGTCCTTTTTGGCTGCAAAAGGCATTCTGCAGTTTATTTCTTGTCCTTACACACCTCAACAGAATGGGATTTCTGAGAGGAAACACAAACATGTGGTGGACACTGCTCTCACTTTGTTAAATGCTTCTGGTTTAAGTAGTGAGTTTTGGTACTTTGCTTGTGCTCATGCAGTTTTTCTGATTAATAAAATGCCGTGTAAAACCTTGTCTTTTAGTTCTCCCTATCAACTACTATACAACAAAGTGCCTGAGGTACAGTCCTTAAGAATTTTTGGAACTGCTGTGTTTCCATGGATCAAGCCATATAACAATCATAAATTGCAGTTTAAGTCCAAAATGTGTATCTTCTTAGGCTATGCAATGGGGTATAAGGGAGTAATATGTTATGATCAACAGTCTAAGAAATGCATTATATCACGGCATGTTATTTTTGAAGAGTCAATATTTCCAGCAAGGTTGGGGCCTTCTCACAGTGGTGTGGCATCTGCTGAGACAGTTACTCAAACTAGCTCTGTGGTTATACCATTTCCTATTCCTATGAGGTCTACAAGGGGTCAATTTGAGCACGGTCAGCTATCACAGAATCACATTTGTGAAGACTCTTTAGCATCAACATCTCATGGTTCCTACTCTACAACAAGTGATACACCAACTCCACCTCCTTTGCTTCCTGTCCTCGATACTACTCAACTTCAGGTATTATTACCTTTGTCTGAGCATTCATCTAGCACTGATTCACATGTCTTACCTGTACACCAACCACTTCATCCTCGGATTCAAACTCGGTTACAAACAGGTGCTATTTCAAGAAAGAATTATGCAGCTCATTTGGCAACTTTCCCTGAGTTAAATTCATTACAAATACTGGAGTCTTGCTCTGATATGTCCTGCTCTGGTTCGATTACTAGTGCATGTCCTGGAGTGTTTTCATTCCTAGCTGATATCACAGAACCTGAAGAACCTAAAACTTTTAGGGCAGCATCGTGTAAGTCTGAATGGCAACATGCTATGCAAGAAGAATATGATGCATTAAAGGCTCAAGGTACATGGGCTCTAGTTCCACCTCCATCTCACAGAACAATTGTAGGTAGCAAATGGGTGTATAAAATAAAGAAACATCCAGATGGAACAATTTCAAGGTATAAGGCTCGGTTAGTTGCTCAGGGGTACACTCAAGAACACGGGCTGGATTACTCAGAGACCTTCAGTCCTGTGGTCCGACACACTACTGTTCGATTAATTCTTGTTTTAGCTGCACAGTTTGGTTGGAATCTGCGACAACTAGACATTAAAAATGCTTTTTTGCATGGTGATCTCGAGGAAGAAGTCTACATGCAGCAACCTCAAGGATTTGTGGATCCTTCCTGTCCAAGTTATGTGTGTAAACTCATTAAATCTCTATATGGCTTGAAACAAGCCCCGAGAGCCTGGAACTCGAAGTTCACGAGTTATCTTCCATCCCTTGGTTTCACAACTTCCTTATCTGATACAAGCTTATTTGTTAAAGTAGATAAAGGGGATATTGTTATCTTATTGCTCTATGTAGACGATATTATACTCACTGGTTCCAACCCTACAACAGTTCAAGCAGTGATCAGTGACCTTGCAGAAGTCTTTGATCTCAAAGACATGGGCAGATTGTCTTATTTCTTGGGGTTGCAGATTCAGTATAAAGAAGATGGTTCATTGTTTATCAGCCAATCGAAATATGCTCAAGATCTCCTCAAGAAGGCAGCAATGGAGACATGTAAATCTACATCCACACCGTCTAAACCACATGCACAATTACTTGAACAAGAAGGTGCTCTTCTCTCTGACCCACGTCATTATCGAAGTTTGGTCGGGGCTCTCCAATATTTGACCTTTACTCGGCCAGATCTTGCTCAGGCTGTTAACATGGTCTGTCAGTTTATGACTTCTCCGACTGATCTTCATATGCATCTTGTCAAACGCATTTTACGGTACCTGAAAGGAACCCTTGAGTATGGTTTGCATTACAAAAAGAGCTTGGATTTCAATTTGCTGGCCTATTCTGATTCCGACTGGGCAGCAGACATAAATACCCGACGTTCAATAACTGGTTTTGTGATTTACTTGGGCGATAATCCCATTTCATGGCAGTCTAAGAAGCAATCCACAGTATCTCGCAGCTCTACTGAGGCTGAATACAAAGCTTTAGCACATTCTGCAACTGATTTGTTTTGGATTCGATCTCTTCTCAAAGACATGCATCAGCAAATTTTGGTGCCTCCAGTACTTTACTGTGACAATCTGAGTGCTTTAGCTCTAAGCTCCAATCCTGTCTTTCATTCGAAGATCAAACATCTTGATACCGACTATCATTTTGTTCGTGAAAAGGTCCAACGGGGTGATTTACTTGTCCAATATATACCTACTGAAGAACAGGTTGCAGATGTATTCACCAAAGGCCTGCATGGTCCTGTGTTTGTAAAGCACTGCCGACACCTTGCTCTTGCTGTTTCAGGTCCAGTTTTAGATCCCGTTTTAGGTGTTTAGCTATTTCAAACTTCACCTGGCAGATCAATGTTCAGTTTGAGGGGGGAGTAATAACCAATATAACAGAATTGCCACATGGCATTATCTAGAAGATGGGTTAGTTAATACAGGTAGAAGGGTACTGTTGTAATTAGTCCTTATGGGTATATAAGGAGTAATAGGGTTCTCATTTGTAGTAAGAGAGCATTGTAAGAATTTCTGAAAGTATTAATACATTCTCTCTTTCTTCCTCTCTATCTCTCCTCATCTTCTTCTTCGTTTCTGGTATCCATTGTTGTTCACAGCTTCTCTGTGTTAATACTGGGAAGCCCCAGCTACTCGAGAGGGAGTTGCAACAACTTTCTATTTGCAAATAGAACTGCCACGGATACTAGAATAACCACCATCGTGAAACACGACCAACACACTCAATAGTTCAGGGCCAACAAAATAAGGCCAAAATCATTAAGACACATCATCGCATGACGGAACAAAACTAGAAAGATATGTTGGATAAGCTATTACATAAGAGAAAAAGAGAGGCGAGGCAAGTCTGCGAGATGTGTGAGATGGGATGGAAGAAAAGAATGGGTGGATGGGGAGGGAAGACGATAAAGGGAGAAGAGAAGAAAAAAGAAGGTGGTTGTCGTCAACTTCAAGCCATTGCAAAGGGCCGACGACAGTGATATTTTGAATCTAAGGTTTTCTAGGAGGAGAACAGAGGGCTGCAACTCGGAGAGAGAATCGATAAAAAAAAAATATCCGTTTTAAAAGGCCCTTAAAGATAAAGAGCAGAAAACATGTGACACACACTCTCTCTGGTTTCTCAACCTTACAAACTCCTTTGCCGCCGGCCCCAACATTTGGCTTGGGTGCCGGTGACTATCCTTGTCCAAGTTTCTTGTTCTTCTCTTCCCTTTTTTCTCCTAATCCTTCTCTCTTTTTTCATTTTCCCCTGAGATTTTTCTTTGTTTCCTTGAGTTTTGTCTCAAATTTTCCTGTGAGTTTGTCTTACTTTTGGACTTCATGTCCCTTCTATCCACCCCTCCCTCTCCTTTGGCCGTTCTTTTCCAAACCCAAAACTCTATCTCCCTTCACTTTTTCCCTCTGCCTCCCTTCCCCATAAACCATCCCCACCCCATCCTTTGCTTTGATCTACAGACTCTGGGTTGAATATGGTTGCTAGCTTTATTTCCTTCCCTTACTGTCCCCCCTCCCCCCCCAAAATGGCTTGTCAGATTTCCATTGAGGCCAAGTGTATTGCATCTTTGGCCAAAGTAAGGGTATTTTACATACCCCCTTAGCCTCACCTTCTATCCATATGTTATTGTATTTTTATATATTTGATGGGATCCGTGAATGAGATTTGGATCTGGTGACCATCTTTTGGTTCTGCATCTTTGGTGAAAAAATCTAGATGTGGTGTGCTTTTTGTTGCGGGTTTGGTATTTTTGTGTTGCGATGTCTTGATCGTTTTCAGCACTCGGTCGTTTTCTCTAGTGTTGTTGCTTCGGTAGCTGCTGGCAAGACTTTTGTGCAGTGCGGAGACGGACGCTGCTTTCCGTTGTCAAAAATTAGGGATTTGCGTTCTAGTTTTAATTTATTTAATTGGGCTGAGCTTTTATGCATCTATTTCCCCAATGTATTTGGGTTATTTTTCCTTCCTTTGAGTTGGTTTGTAACCTATCAAATTAATGCATTTACCTTTTCAGACAAAATAAAAAAGGCCCATAAAGATGTTTTCCTTTTCTTTGTACTTGTTATTAGACTTAATTGACCACTTAGTTTTAATTGCATTCAAGCCTTTGCCTTCCAATCACTGAAGCCAATTTTGAGTTCTTGTCAAGTAATCTCTTTTATTTTGAGTGATATATTTGCTTGTAACATATATTACTCGAGAGGGTGGAGAAGAGTTTGAGTTTTTTTTTGTCAAGAGGTCTCGAACAATAGGAATTAGGCAAAACAAAGGTTTTGATTCAAGTAAAACTATAGGGTCAATAAAGTGTTTGGACAAGTACAAAGATGACAAAATTTTGAAGAAAAAAAATGCCCTCCCGAAAAAGACATTTTTGTTGGAAACTTTCTTAGTTTAAGTGTGATTGTGTAAATCCTAGATTAGATTTGATTCTAGTTATTCTTTCCTACATGGACTTGTATTCCTTGGGGATGAAGGATTTCTTCTCCCTCTTATTACTATAAATAAAGGCACTACGTAGGAGGGAATAATACACACATTCTCCTACAATTCTACAAACACATCTCTCTCTATTTTCTCTCCCTTGCCGTGGGCCCTCTTTCCCTTGTCAGTTAAATATAAGTTACAACACGTTATCATCACGCTCCTACCGCTGCACTTAGGAATCTAACGTTGAAGCTTTTTCTGCATCAAACCAGTTCATCCATTTCATCACGTAATCAAGTTCTTCCAAAACAATAGTTTTTATCTCGATATTTTTGCAACCTTGATAGCATTAACATTCACCATAATGCATGACCCAACTTTACGTTTTTCAAATTTTAGATTCTACATAAATTGTATATGCATTATATTCATAATTGTTGAATTATGTGAATGATGTGATATAAACTAACACACAAATTAAACAATCTTTTTGATAGTTGTAGTATATGAAATTCGGGATCGTTCTAGGCCGGGGATTAGGAGGGATGCTAATCTACACTAATTAAACTCAAAAACATAAAACTAAGCTAAACTGAATCAAATAACTCAAAACGAGCACTAAGGGGTGATTTGGACGAAAATCTAACTAAATTGACTCAAAACATGAAAGAGGGGTTTGTTTGGACGAAATTTGACTTAAACTAATAAGTTGCAGAACTAAGTAAAAGTTGCACGAAATTAAGGTGACTCAAGGGGTGAAAGGCTAGCTAGAGGGTCATTCTCCACACATGACACATATGCATACAAATCGATTTCCAGTTATTATTCCTATAAACCACGAATGACAATGCCCCAAGTTAACCGTGAACTGCACAAATTAACCATCAGATTTTCCAAAATTCATTGAATTGGACTTAGCGACACAACCAAATTATTCTTATAAAGTTCCCTATATGAACTGCATAATAGAGATACATATAAAAGATCATTAAGTTCTATGAAAATCATAAGTATTGACATGGCATTCGTAACTATGAACTGCATGATACTCCTACCAGGAATTTACTTAACACAATCATGACTAGTAACCTCCACTACTTGTAAATATAAGTTCATAACTATTAGGTAAAACTCCCTTATATTTTAGCATCAAATTTATGCACGCAAACTAAGTAGGCCTCCTTAATCAACATACAAGAATAATTTATCAATCAAACAGATAAGTAAATTGCATTCACGATTTATGAAACAATAACTGGATGTAATCAATTCATATCACACATATGTTCATGGCTTTGAATTCACCTCTAGCTAAAACGAAATTAGTTCTACATGTTCATCATAACTGAAAACCAAATTAAACCAAACAGTAGACTAAAACTAAGGATAGAGTACACCTAGAAACGCTCCAGCAATCCCAAAGGCTTTGGATGGCAGGCACGGCTCCAAGCTCTATTTCCTTACAAAGCTGCTGCACAAAGTGTTTAATTTCTCTGAATTTTTCTCTCTTAAGCTCTCTGATTTTGTGCGGCATAATATATGTATATATAGGCTAGGGTTCATGGCATCAATTCTTGGAGGACAAGGATAGGGCACGGCAGATTTTTAGGGAGAAAATGGTAGAGTGGTTCGACACAATCTTAAGGCTTCTAGAACCAAATAACAGGTGGTTTCATATAAAAAGGAGTCCCCCTTGCAGCTGGAAACAAGGTAGGATAAGATTAGGATAGGATAAGATAAGATAAGGTTGAGATAAAACAGGACTGGATAAGATAAAGTAAGTTTGGATAAGGTTCATTCTTTTCAGCTGATTCCTTGTCTTCCAAGCCTTAATTTAATTCTTCCAGATTTGTAGCACATTTTTAGCATCATTTGTCACCAAAAACGTCCATCCATTATGCTCTATACGCAAGCTATCCATTCCAGCCCAAAACTGCTCCAAATTGCTCCAAAATGCCATTTCTTGTCACTTTTGCCATTTGGACCTACAAACACATGAAAATAGCTTAAAACACTCTAATAAATATAAACTAACTGAGTAAATGCCAGGAAATAGGCTAACAAAGTCACATAAATATGTTCCTATCAAATTCCCCCACACTTAGCTTTTGCTAGTCCCCTAGCAAAACAAACAAAACAAAACACAACCTAAACCTTCCAACAATTGCCTCAGGGATTTCCAATGAAAAATGACATGTTAAAAATCACTACTCCCACAGATTTTAGCTATCCTTACCCTCGAGCTTGTACTTAATCGCAGTAACCACTCACTAGCTTGCATTTAATCAATTAAAACAACATTTTGAATGTAGTAACATGCCTTTAGAGAATTCACTCAATTCCTCACCGGATATACTCTCTATTTTCACACAGATTTTCTGACTACACTCCCTATACTAAGTATATGTGAGAAGATTGATGTAAACATGTAGACTAGCACTAACATATGTTATAACAAAGAAGGCACTTTCTGGAATTATTAACATGTATATGATCTCATGAATGGAATGCCACTACTTAGAAGCGAGAACCAGGGATTCCATATGCTCGTACTAATTTCAAACTCCCCATATTGAAACACATAACAATCAGGATAGAAGTCTAAAGTTTGTAACGGGGCTAAGGTATTGGCTAACAAAGAAAGGTTAAGGACAAACAAAGGTTCTTAAAGTGATAGTAAGAAAAGTAATGAAATCAACACTTCGAATTCAACTTTTGATTGCAGCAACCAACTTTAAACACAAGGGAAAGATTCTTACACACTTAGGGCCGGATTCAAACTTTTGGACCCTTTCTTCAACAACCAATACTTGTGAGTTCATTCTCACTTATTTCTCAACTCTTTTCCTTTCTTTTCTCAACTTTTTCTTTTTCTTTTTTTTCCTTCTCTTTTTCATGTTTTTTTTTTTTCGTGCCCTTTTCTTTCTTTGGCACACAAAGCGTACAACCTCATTGATTTCCAACAAAAAACCTTCCCCCACACTGTTTTTCTGCAAAATGTTGATAAAAAGGAATTCCCTCTAAGTCATCTTCACTATCCTTTAAGAACAAGGGTATGGATAATCCTATTATATGCTAGGTAAGGATAATGTGGTTAACAAAGAAAATAGGCTAACTAAGGCTCAACGGGGTTAAACCTACAATACATATGTAAAGGGTAAAGATTTTTGGCTTTGGTTTAACTAAACAACTTCACCTTGTTATTTATTGTGCACTCAATTTCATGCCTTGAATGAAACGGGTATGAGTTCTAGTATTTGGATCTATAATGATGAAAACGCATTCTAAGTAGCAACCAAGCAAAGAAATAATGAGATCATGCAACGACTTTAGAAAACAAAAACATCACAGATTAATAACTCTCCAAACAAAGTTTAGGCTCAAGTTTCTCAGGGTTGTAGCGTTAGTTTGAGTTTCTTCCTTCAAGCATGTTACAAAAACTGATTTTTTTTTTCTTTTTTCTTTGTGATTACATGTGAATTCGTAAATGACAACTACAACTAAGTATTAACCAAAGAGGATATCAAACATCCACCCATGTTTGTAACTTTCTTTAATAGTCATGTAATTAAAAACCAAATCCTCATCATTGTGTTGGAAGGTACCCTAAGACACAAATAATCAACAAAAACGACTCTTTTAAGTATTTTCTTCAAGCTTTGTTGAATTTTGTTTTTTTCAAAATTTTCGGATTTTCTGTTATAGGACACATTAAAACACTTCAAAACACAATAAAAACACTTAAAAATAGTGACTAATAACTTTAGAAGTGATAGGTGATAAAATCTAACGAACATTCATGAAAAACACTTTGTTTAGCCCCCCCAACACTTAAACCAAACATTGTCCTCAATGTTTCAAACATAGACGCACACGCAAACAATCAAACAACACAACTAACAAGCATGACAATTATGGCAAAGTAAAAGCTATAAAGAGTAGGGTTAAGGAACGCAAATCTGGTTTTGGAGCCAGAGATTCCTAGGTCTTCTTTATTTGAACGCATGCGTTGCCTCTCAAGAAGTGCTTGCTTTAACGTCTTCCAGCCGGACGATACTTACTTTTAAGCTCCCTTAGGGTCCACGGCATGGAGGGGTTCAGTACACTCTCCATGACATGCTTCTCAAAACACTCATGTATTGGATCTATGAAAGGAAGGGGATAATGATCCTTCCTGATTGTGGCGTGGAGCTTCCTAAAGTTAATGTAAACTCTCCCACCAGTTTGGATTTGATTGGGCACCTGAACCAAAGAAGGTAATAACCTATTAGTTGAAATGGGTATTGGAATTGGAATAGGTGGCTCACCAATGTACTACGATGAAGACTCAAAAGTAGCGGTACTGTCAACAATTTCAGAGGTGGTTCTCTCAGCCTTGGGTGCTTTGAGGGCAGTGACTTGTCCTATGTGATCCACTCCAATTCCTTTTTCAATGGTGGTGCTCAATACATCTTTCTTGATAGGTGTTGAACGTTCCTGCCATATATTTTCAATCACATTAATGGCAAAACAAGAAGGAACATCATTAGGATACTTAACAGATTCAGAAACATTAAAATTAATCACATCGCCATCAAACTCCATAGTTAACGCTTCCTTGAACACATCAATCTTGGTTTGGGCTGTTTTCATGAAAGGTCTTCAAAGTAAGATTGGCAATGGTGTAGAATGAGCCGAATCTTCCATGTTAAGCATATAAAAATCTCTTGGAAATATCAAGTGGTTAACCTGCACCAAAACATCTTCCAAAACTCCTTTTTGGATATGCATTAGATCCATCAGCCAATTGAATAATGACACCATCATTTTTAAGCTCTCCTAGATTCATAGATATGGCATGACATTAATGGAAGCACCTAAATCTAGCATAGCATGTTCAAACCTTGTATTACCAATAACACAAGGGATAGTGAAACTACCTAGATCTTTGCATTTAGGTGGCAGCTTTCTTTGCAAAACTGCAGAGACATTTTCACTTACATGTACGACCTCATTCTCTGGAATCTGTTTCTTTGTTGTACAAAGCTTCTTCAAAAGGTTTCTAAGCGGGATATTAACTTGTACCTTTCTAAAGGTTTCTAAGATATCTTTTTCACTCTCTTCTTTCTTTGATTGCATAAACCTGTGAGGAAAAGGCACATTTGGTGGAATAGGGTTAGAAAGAATTTGATTTGAACCAACCTTACCTGAGTGGGACGACTTAGAAGTTTTAGGGGGCTGTGGCAAGGGTTGTTCTTCCCTTGTCGTGGCTCTATCCTCTTCTTCTTCTTCTTGCAACAACTTTTCGTCCTTTATTTAGCTTTGTTTGGATGATTTTGGGTTGGTTCCAATCTCATTGCCACTTCTTAACATAATAGCCTTAGCGGTTTCAAAGCCTCTCTTTGGATTGACAACGGTTGAACTAGGCAGTTTGCCTTGTTCTCTGAACTGTCCCATGAATTCTGCCATTTGCCCTATTTGATTCTTCAATTCGCCCATCTCTTTAGCTTGGTCTTGTAAACCTTGAGTCAAAGAAGTTAGTGTTTAAAGAATTTTATCATAATCCAATAGCGAACTTGAATTTGGTTGGGATTGTTATGGGGGAGGTTGTATAGGTCTTGAATAGAACTCCTCAGATGGCTGCCAATATCCTTCTTGTTGAACTTGTTGAGGTTCCCTTCACATAAAATTTGAATGATCACTCCCACCTAGATTGTAAGTGTTGGAAAACAAGTTGTTCCTTGATTGATTATGGCCAATATAACCCCAAGCATTGACATTATCCCAACCTCCATTCTCAATTAATTGAGGATGTTGATTAGTTTGATATCCTTGCCTATAGGACACAACATATGTACCAACTCTTTGCATTCGGGACCTTTCAATATACTGTAACAAAAGAGAAGTAAGATTTTCCATTTGAGCTTGAAGATTAGCAATTGCCATGTCTTGCTTCTCTAGTACCTGAAATCAAAGAAATAAAACTAAATCAAATATCAAAAGTAAAATAAACAAAAAAAAAATGGAGGGATTAGCAATATTACTAAACCTCGGCAACGGCGCCAAAATTTGATGTGATATAAACTAACACACAAATTAAACCCTCTTTTTAATAGTTGTAGTATATGAAAGTAGGGATCGTTCTAGGCTGGGGATTAGGAGAGATGCTAATCTACGCTAATTAAACTCAAAAACATAAAACTAAGCTAAACTGACTCAAAACAAACTAAACTGACTCAAATAACTCAAAACGAGCACTAAGGGGTGATTTGGACAAAAATCTAACTAAATTGACTCAAAACATGAAAGTGGGGGGGGGGGGTTTGTTTGGACGAAAATTGACTTAAAACTAATAAGTTGTAGAACTAAGTAAAGGTTGCACGAAATTAAGTTGACTCAAGGTGTGAAAGGCTAGTTAGAGGGTCATTCTCCACACATGACACATATGCATACAAATCGATTTCGAGTTATTATTCCTATAAACCACGAATGACAATGCCCCAAGTTAACCGTGAACTGCACAAATTAACCATCAGATTTTCCTAAATTCATTGAATTGGACTCAGCGACATAACCAAATTATTCTTATCAAGTTCCCTATATGAATTGCATAATAGAGATACATATCAAAGATAATTAAGTTCTATGAAAATCATAAGCATTGACATGGCATTCGTAATTATGAACTGCATGATACTCCTGCCAGGAATTTACTTAATGCAATCGTGACTAGCAACCTCCACTACTTGTAAATATAAGTTCATAACTATTAGGTGAAACTCACTTATATTTTAGCATCAAATTTATGCACGCAAACTAAGTAGGCCTCCTTAATCAACATACAAGAATAAATTATTAATCAAATAGATAAGTAAATTGCATTCATGATTTATGAAATAATAACTGGATGTAATCAATTCATATCACACATATGTTCATGGCTTTGAATTCACCTCTAACTAAAACGAAATTAGTTCCACATGTTCATCATAATTGAAAACCAAATTAAAACAAACATTGGACTAAAACTAAGGATATAATACATCTAGAGACGCTCCAGCAATCCCAAAGGCTTTGGATGGCAGGCATGGCTCTAAGCTCTCTTTCCTTACAAAGCTGCAGCACAAAGTGTTTAATTTCTCTGAATTTTTCTCTCTTAACCTCTCTGATTTTGTGCGGCATAATATATGTATATATAGGCTAGGGTTCACGGCACCAATCCTTGGAGGACAAGGATAGGGCACGGCAGATTTCTAGGGGAAAAAA
The DNA here is from genome assembly GCF_963583255.1 of Pyrus communis. Taxonomy (NCBI): domain Eukaryota; kingdom Viridiplantae; phylum Streptophyta; class Magnoliopsida; order Rosales; family Rosaceae; genus Pyrus; species Pyrus communis. The sequence goes on from NC_084814.1 coordinate 18,399,927, forward strand.
GGTGAAGTGGTTTGGCACAATCTTAGGGATTCTAGAACCAAATAACAGGTGGGTTCATATGAATAGGAGTCCCCCTTGCAGCTGGAAATAAGGTAGGATAAGATTAGGATAGGATAAGATAAGATAAGATAAGGTTGAGATAAAACAGGACTGGATAAGATAAGGTAAGTTTGGATAAGGTTACTTCTTTTCAGTTTATTCCTTGTCTTCCAAGCCTTAATTTAATTCTTCCAGATTTGTATCACATTTTTAGCATCATTTGTCACCAAAAACGTCCATCCATTATGCTCCATACGCAAGCTATCCATTCTAGCCCAAAACTGCTCCAAATTGCTCCAAAATGCCATTTCTTGTCACCTTTGCCAATTGGACCTACAAACACACAAAAATAGCTTAAAACACTCTAATAAATATAAACTAATTGAGTAAATGCAAGGAAATAGGCCAACAAAGTCGCATAAATATGCTCCTATTAGTGAATTTGATATTGCCATGAATTGCATCAAATAACTGCTTATGAATTAAATATATGCATTGAATTGAATTGAAAAAGAGAAAGAATTTTTTTTTGGGATTCTTTGAACACCCATCCATGTCAATGGGCCCCCGAGCCAAGAACTCAAATTGGAGCTACAACTCCAAGCCCAGAACCCATAACCGACGCCCAGAAGGCGTTGCCTACCTTGAACCACTGTGATGCATGGCTCGTAGCCATGCCTAGCCACCTTGGCTACCCCCCCCCCCCCCCCCCCCCGACGACCTGAAGATAGTCCACCGTTTTCAATTTTTATTGTTTTTTGTTGAATCGTTGAGATTTCAAAATCTCTATTCGTAATCATGGTCAACACCACCCAAAAAGGGTACTTTCGAGTCTCCCTGTCTAAGATTTGGCCACCTAAAGTGGCGGCACTGGTTTTCTTCTCTGGTGACACCCCTAGCTCTGCTAGGATTTCTTGGTCCAACATGACCTTATTTTTTGGACTTGGCATTGACTCGGGTTGAAGAATATTTTTATCTTTTGGGCTCATTACTACAAGCCCAACCCAACCCTTTAGGGCTCGCCTGCAGCGGCTCACTACCTTTGTTCGTCCTAACTCGCGACACCAGCCCATTTGGCTTTGGTGTCCCTGTGTCCCCACCACACCTGATCCCAGCTCGTAGCTGGTGATTCGGAACCTTGACCTGCGACACACTCAATTGCACCCTCGCGGGGAACACATACATTGTGAAGCAGCATATCCGTGCCATCTCTGTTTTGGGCCTGCAGCCCATCCGAGCACAACCCACCCCAATTCTTGGGCCTGGGCTGCTCGTTTCACATTACTCAGCCCATCCGTGGGCTTTAGCCCATTATTTTGCGCCTCGAGCTTAATTGCCTAATTTTTTTAGGCCCAATGGGTTTTATCTTTTTTCACCCACACTTTAAATTTGGCTCGAAGTCCAAATAATTAATTCAATTATAATTATAGACCTGAAGTTCTATTTCCATATTTTATTGTTGCATATTTCTATATATATATTTGCGTTTATCTGCAGGAACATATGAACCTGAAGTTCATAATTATTTCAAAGCCTGACATTTCTATAAACATGTCTTGTTTGAAAACTTAAAGTTTTCCTTAAAAACTTCACCCATGAAAACTCGAAGTTTTTTCATGCGAATTTTAACCAATACATGTCTATTAGAACCTAAATGTTCTACTCCTATGTGAATGGATTGATTTTTCTTTCTCCATTACACTAATCACATCTTGTCCTTTATTTTGTGATAGGAACATGTTGAATTTGAACAAACTTGACTTTACCGCTTTGGAGGTCTCTGGAAAGAACTACCTTAAGTGAGTCCAAGATGTGAAGCTTTACCTCACTATAAAGAATTTGTGTCCCACCATTGAAGATGAGATGGACAACCCGGTTGGCAAAGCTGAGAAAGTCACTGCCACGATCTTCATACGAAGACATATCCATAATGCATTGCAAACCGAGTACCTTGCTGAGGAGGATCTATGAGCACTATGGGTCGCTTTGGTTGATCGCTTTGATCACTAAAATGACATGTTCTTGCCTGAAGCAAGACATGACTGGCAGCATTTACGCTTCCAAGTCTTTAAGTTTGTGAATGAATATAATTATGAAGTTTGTCGAATCCAATCACTTCTTAAGTTTTGTAACGAAACTTTGACCGAAAAGGATCTCCTGAATAAGACCTATTTGACCTTCTATGTTACTAATATTGTATTGCATCAACAATATAGAGCTCAGAAGTTTATCAAGTTCTCGGATTTGATCTCTGTTTTACTTTTCGCTAAAAAGCAGAATTAGTTGTTGATGAAGAATCATTAAGCTCGACCTATTGGGGCGACTGCTGTTCATGAAACACACTCTAGCACAAAACAACGCCCAAAACTCCAAAAGAGGCATGGTAATAATGGCTAGAAGCCACCCCGTCAATGTCAACAGAGCCAAGGCCTATCTAAGGGAGGAAACAAAGCCCAGAAACGCCCAAACCTCGCTCCCAAGGCTCCAAACTTCAAGAATAAGGGCAAAGCACATGAAACCATGGATGCAAACATGTGCTATTACTGTGGTTCAAAGGACCATTGGCATGATGGTTTGGGACATCCTGGACAAATAACGATGCACTGTATCCTCAAATCATCACATAGGCATCCACTAACCCGAAGCTTAGGTTCAATTCAAGGAATTACATGTTAAACATGTTCTATAGGAAAGCTTATTACTAAGCCTTCTTATGACAAGATTCGCTCGAATCATTCCATTTTTCTAAAAAGGATTGAGAGAGACATTTGTCCATCGATTCACTCTCCATGTAGACCATTTAGATATTTTATGGTTTTGGTTGACGCTTCCACACTTTGGTCACACGTGTGCTTGTTGTCCACAAGGAACACTACATTATCCAAACTGTTGGCTCAGGTTATGAAGTTCAGTGCTCACCACCCTGATTATCAGATCAAATCTATTCGATTGGATAATGCTGGAGAATTCACATCTAAAACTTTTGATGACTATTGCATGTCGGTTGGGGTTGAAGTTGAACATCTAGTATCCCATGTTCACACCTAGACGGACCTGGCAGAGGCATTCATTAAGCACTTACAAATCATTGCTTGATTGTTGGTCATACGTACCAAGCTCCCGACTGCTGCTTGGGGCCATGCAATATTGCACGTAGCCATGTTGGTCTGCCTGAGGCCTGTTGCGACCCAACCATATAGAGCCATTCAGTTGGTTACCGGATACAAATCTAACATATTGTATCTACGCGTTTTTGGTTATACGGGCTATGTGTCGATTTTGCTGCCCTTACGTACAAAAATGGGGCTTCAGCAAAAGATGGGAATCTATGTCGGATATGATTCTCCTTCGATCATTCTTTACTTAAAACTTTTGATAGACGATCTGTTTATCGCTCGTTATGCGGATTGTCACTTCTATGAGACAATCTTCCCGTTGTTAGGGGGAGATAAGAACGTCAACATTCTTGAAGAACGCCGTGAATTATCGAGGACGACTCCCACTTTGTCTCATTTAGATTCTTGAACCGCTCAGTCTGAAACTGAAGTACAGCGCATATTAGATCTCCAGAGCATAGCTCAGAGTATGCCAAATGATTTCATCGATCTAGCGCGAGTGACAAAATCACATATTCTAACTGTGAATGTGCCTGCAAAGATGCATGTACCAAATGTATGACGAACTTCCCTCCTAGAGGCCTAGGATGCCAACTTTGGTGATCTATGTACATTAGCGGCTAGCCAATCATCTGCCCTTACATAAAAACATGGCAGACCTCTTAGTTTAAAAGATTCACACCCTCAAAAAGAGGAAACCCACGGCACATGCCCCTGAAAAGCCTACCGTGAATCCAACTGTTGCTTACTCATTACATCTAACTCATGAGGAAATTCTAGATTACGCAAGCGTCATTGAAGAGATGAATCCTCTTCCCGAGAATCGTGAGATTTCAGTCTATTATGCTAGCTTAGATGATGTGTGTTGTAGAAATGAGATGATCGTCGACGATGCATTAGCACATGCAGTAGCTACTGAAACCATGTTGAGCAATGACATTGAACCCCTTCTCGTTGATGAATGTCGACGTAGAACCGATTGGTCAAACTGGAAACAAGCAATATAAGTCGAACTCGATTCACTTACGAAACATAAGATGTTTGGACCTGTAGTTCTTACTCCTCCATATGTGAAGCCCATTGGCTACAAGTGGGTTTTCGTTCAAAAGTGTAATGACAAGAATGAAATTGTGCATTACAAAACTAGTCTTGTTGCACAAGGCTTCTCACAATGCCTCGGGATTGACTATGACAAAACTTATTCAGCCATTATGGATGTGATTACTTTTCGTTACCTTATCAGTTTGGTAGTTTCTAAAAACTGAGTATACAGCTGATAGATGTAGTAATTGCGTATCTCTATGGGGATCTTGACACTGAAATTCAGGAACTTACATTGACTGAATCAAATATTTCCAAACCCCAGAACACTCTCTCAATTCGACTGAGGCGTTCACTCTACGGTTTGAAGCAATCCGGAAAAATATGGTATAACCGTCTGAGCGATTATTTGATTACTCAGGGATATGTGAACAACGAACTATGCCCTTGTGTGTTCATTAAGAAGTCACATTCTGGTTTTGCGATAGTTGTAGTATATGTCAATGACATGAATCTTATCGGAACTCTTGAAAAACTCACGAAAACTGCCGTGCATTTGAAGTCAGAATTTGAAATGAAAGATTTAGGAAAGACTTGATATTGCCTCGGTCTCGACATATAGCATTGTTTGGATGGAATGTTAGTACATCAAACGAACTACACTCATAAGGTGTTGCGCCGCTTTAATGAGGATAAAGAGAAGCCTTCGAGAGCTCATATGGTCGTTCAATCGCTAGATGCAAAACGAGATCCCTTCCATTCGAAGGAGGATGACGAAGAAATTGTGGAACCTGAAGTTCTTTATCTAAGTGCGATAGGCGCTTTATTGTACTTAGCTCAATGCACTAGACCAGACATTTCATTCGCTGTTAATCTTTTGGCAAGATATAGTAATGCACCAACACACAGACACTAGACTAGTGTTAAAGATATTTTTTGCTACCTTAAGGGTATTACGGATCCTCGAGTGATATCGCACACCCTGCTTCTCAAGTCGATTATCGCCTTGTTGGTTATGCCGACGCATGATACTTATTTATCCGCACATAGTGCATTCTCAAACAGGTTATTTTTTTACTGTTAAAAGCACCTCAATTTCTTGGAGGTCAACTAAACAGACCTTAGTTGTCACTTTGTCTAACCATGCTGAAATTCTCGCCTTACATGAAGTAACTCGGGAATGCTTTTGGTTGAGAGCAGTTGTGGGCCATATTCGAAGCTCATGCGATCTTTACCCTGTCGTGGATGTCCTAACGACGATCTATGAAGACAATGCAACATGCATCAAACAACTCAAGAAGGGTTACATCAAATGAGACAACACCAAACACATTGCGCTCAAGTTCTTATTCTCACATCAACAACAAGAGCATCAGAAGATTGAAGTCACACAAACATGTTCACAAGACAATCTGGCCAACCTCTTCACCACCCGAAAGCGACGTTTCAGAAGCTTGTTCATGGAATTGGTATGCGTAAACTTTCTGAGTTGTAACATTGTTATTTCTCTTTGGAATTGTGTCAAACTCAGAGAGAGTTTCCTGAAGTATACTTGCTTGATCTTAATGTACTCTTTTTCCTTACGATCAAGAGCATTTTTCCCACTGGGTTTTTGCAACCTAACTAGGTTTTAATGAGGCACCTACCTTGGGTTGATCATATCCCTGATAACATCCCATAGACGTTTCATTTGACTTTGCCTTACTCATACATTTTTCCTTAGACAATGGATTTTGTCCTTACTCAAATTGTTTCCATAGCCTTAGGGTTTTTTTAGTGAGACTTACTTCCTTATGTTCCTACCTTATTGAGAATAACGTTGTTCCTAGAATCAGTATCGACGAGTCGACTTTCTCAACTTCTACATGATGCTGAGTCTACCTTGAGTATTTACACACTCAAGGGGGAGTGTTGTAAACTTTCCTAGTTTAAGTGTGATTGTGTAAATCCTAGATTAGATTTGATTCTACTTATTATTTCCTATATGAACTTGTATTCCTTGGGGATGAAGGATTTCTTCTCCCTCTTATTACTATAAATAAAGGCATTACGTAGGAGGGAATAACACACATTCCCCTACAATTCTACAAACACATATCTCTCTATTTTCTCTCCCTTGCCGCTGGCCCTCCTTCCCCTATTAGTTAAATATAGGCGACAATAATTTTTACAAGAATTTCAATTAATTTGAGAGTAATATTATGTAGACACATATAATTGATCATATTACTAATAATCTCAACCCACTTCTACTAGGGTAGTGATAAGTCTTATTTTCAAGGTAGGTTGAAATGAGAAATTAAAAATTTGTGGTGGACTTGAAGATAGTAGATGAACTACTCAATAAAAAAAATTATTCATTCAAATCCTGCCCAAATGAGAGGATTAGAAGGAAAACGTTTCCTTCATATCTAATATTCTCCTAATTCCCTCAAAATAAAAAAATTATTCTCCTCTATCTTCAAAAACCATAAAATCCAGAGGATTATTCATTCAAATCCAAGCTTCTAAGGCTGTAGCACAAATATTCTGCATAAGAGAGTGGAAAAATTGAACATGACTTTGAAACTTTAAGCAAAGTTTTGCCCTGTAGGAAGGGATGTGCACTCTTGTTGGGCTTTTCATTGGGCTCGATTGAGGTCAGCCCTCACCAATCTAATCCAACATAAACACAGAGCGACGTCGCTTCGTAGAGCCAGAAACCTCCTCCTCTTTCCGTTTGGAGAGCAGAGCAGCTTCCTCAACCTCAACGAGCAATTCACACACCAAGGTAATGTCATTTTTGATTTATTCAAAGTTACGATTTTTAAATTGGAAAACAAAATGAAAACGGGAAGGTCCTTGTTTCGGCTGATTAGGGCATAAATTTGAATTAGGGTTCGATAGATGTGTTTGGGTACTGTGAATATTGGGTTTGAATCAATTTTAGGAACCGAGTTCAGTCTTTGTGCAAATTTAGTTGGGAAGTTGGAACCTTTGGAATTGGATATTAAAAGTTTCAATCCATAATTCTGAAATTGGATTGCTTTATTAACTGAAACTGAAATTTACCTCTAAATGTGATCAAAGAAACTGAAATTATACCCAATAAAACTGAAAATTTATCAGGGAATTGGAGTTAGGGTTAGGAAACATATGGGTTTTAAGCAGACAGGTTGATATTGCATTGCAGATGAAGTGAAAGGCATATGTTGTGTTTCTTGTTATGAAAGTAAGAATACCATTTCGGTTTCAATAAAGATAACTGTGGAGTCTCTCATGTTCTGCATTCTGTTGTTCTTAGGTATGTAAACTTGAAAAAATGAATAATGGATGAAATTATTTTTCAATTTTATGCTGAAGTGATCCCTGGTTCATTATATTGTGATGCAGAAATATTTGCATCAGCTGTACTTCTATTATCCTGTTTATCTTGCGGGAAGTTCTAAATGTGAATTTTACGAAGAAACAGAAACATTTAAATAGCTTGATTTCTGTTTATCAGATTCGCCTTTGAAGAACGTTAGAGTGGTCTGAGATGGATGCATCACAGAATACAACTGGAATTGGTGGGAGTGGCGGAAACGGAACGTTGGTCCCTCAAACCAATGATACAACTGGATCGGCAGCGGTTGATGATCCAAAGCAAAACCTGAATCAGGTCATTAACTCTATTCAGAAAACTTTAGGCCTCATTCACCAGCTCTACCTCACGGTGTCTTCGTTCAATGCCGCATCTCAGCTTCCCCTCCTCCAACGCCTGTAATTTCTCTGTCTGAGCTTATTCAATGTTTATTCAAACCTTTTTTTCTCAATATATTTTACTGTTGCTTGGTGACTTTCTCACATTGGGTATGACCTATTAGAAATGCCCTTGTTATGGAGCTTGACAACATGACTAAGCTGTCAGAAAAATGCAATATCCAGGTTCCTATGGAAGTTTTTAAGTGAGGCTTCTCCTGTCATTTGCTTTTAACAACTGACAATTCCTTTTCTGTGGAGAAGTTCTGACTTTTGTCTTATTTGTTTTGCCTAGTTTGATCGATGATGGGAAGAATCCTGATGAATTCACGAGGGATGTCATTAATAGCTGCATTGCTAAGAATCAGATCACTAAAGGAAAAACTGATACCTTCAAGGTAGCTTTTCCCGTGTGAAAATTATTGTTTAGCTCCATTTCGGTGTTTGAAGTTTGTCATGATTCAACATACTATGCACATTTTGTCAGAGTTTACGCAAACATCTTCTGGAGGAACTTGAACAGACATTTCCGGATGAAGTTGAATCTTACAGAGACATACGTGCTGCATCTGCTGCTGTAAGATACTTTGAATTCGCCCAGAAATATCTTCATAAATGTCCTTTGGTTAAGCATATTGTTTTTGTCTAAATTAAGTGAAGATAGTCTTCAATGGACCCTTTCATCCCTTTTGGCCTTTCTTCCCTTTGGTCATTCGTCCATATCAAACAACCTTTCTCTGGAGGTTTACCTATTTTCAATTAAATCTGCTACCGATGTGTTAACAAAAGCTCAGCAGAAGCCAGCTTGTTTGTGTTTATTGTCGATATTTCATTCTCATTCTCTGAGAAAACCGGAGCCTTCTTTGGAAGCATCCATTTTACCATCTCCGTGTGTTTTTTTTTTTTGTCTCTTTGGGTGTGTTCAATTATCATCCTCATATGGTAAACTCTTTTTGTATGATACAGGAAACAAAACGGCTTGCACAAGCACAGAGCACACTACCAAATGGAGATGTGAAGGTCAAGCCGGAGCTTTAAGTGTACGATATGTTTATGTATCATGTTCTTACTGTCCACGTGTTGGCGTGCTTTTAACGGCTGCTCAACTTTTCATGACTCTAGCGATAAAAATCATTTGTGTCTACACCTATTTGCCTGAGACTTTGTCAATTTACTTCGTAATATAGTAACAAGGTTTGTATAAATCATGTTATTGCGTCGTCTTGTTTTATCTTTTGTGAAGTTTACTCGTTTGGGTGCATGATGTTAACAACCATACTTAATTTTAGACAGGAGATTGTGTTGGTCTTTTGAGAATTGAGTACAATTCAAATAGTTGTCTGTAGGTTAGGTTAGGTTTAGATCTATAACTAAACTAATGAGATACAGTCCGATTTGGTTCGGTTTAGATCTATAACTAAAAAATCCATTTAGTTACTGATTTGGTATTTAAAGTGGATATGTTTTGGAAGAAGCTTGTCGCTCGATTGGTCAACAGCATCCATCTTTGTACCTGAGATTTCGAGTTTGAATCCTCCATCACTAGCATCGCTTGTATAAGAAACTAATTGGACTTGCTTAACATTTATACTGTCAAATATAAAGTTAGAGCCTAAATTCAGAAGGGTTTATGATTTGGGCCTTCAAATTAATCCGCTACACTGTATTCCTCAATTTTGGAAACCAAAAAACCCAACAAAGTAATCTGATAGTGAAAACTTGGGAAAATGATTCTCGTCGGATTCTTTTCCTGGGATTCTAGGAATTTCATAATCGTGATTGTTCATCGTACATCGTGCGGTTAGAAATTATTTTAAAATTTGAAATTAAATATAAATAGTACCTAACGAAAACTAACCACATGATATACGATAAACGGTCACGATTACAAAATTCCTAAGATCCCTAATAAAAGAATCCGACGAGGATCCTTTTCCGAAAGCTTGCCCACAAACCAAACAAAATTGGAAATTAAAATAACAGTCCGAACTGACATATTGGGACTGGTAGGCTTTTTTAAACAACAATATTGCCAAATGTTTTGCCAGTAATCTGTCTCCAGCAGCACTTGTCTGTCTCTCAGATGTTTCATTGGACCATGTATATAAAAACCAAATTCGAAGACAGATGTTTCATTGGACCATTTATATATAAACCAAATTCGAAACCTAATCCGTCGTGATGTGTATGTCTGAGTCTGGAGTTTGAAGTTTGCAAAAAATTGCAAAGTTTGCAAAGTTTGAAAGTACACACACACACACACACACACACACACACACACACATATATATATCTTATTTTTAACTACGTCCTCTAGAACTTGATTTTGATCTCATTTTGCTCTCTGTAACTAAAAAATTCTCACTTTATTTCTTGAAACTCAAGTTTGCTTCACTTTGTCCCTTGGAACTCTTGATTCCATTTTTACCCTTTGGAACTCGATTTTGATCCCATTTTGCCCCTTGAAACTTGAAAGTCGTCTCTATAAAACTCAAAATTCTTCACATTGTCTTAGATTTTTTAATTTCTTATGTGGATTTGATTTCGGTGCGCTAGTCTAATCATTTTATTTATTTTTTATTTTTTTCATCTCTTCAATTTCTTTTAAACTTAATATGATCTGATTGTTGGATGTTAATGCAAAATGGAGATTTATAATCAAATTTATTGTACATGTGGCATAGTCTTATTGGGTGTTCGGTCCCACATATGTTTCCGGAGGTGGCCTATAAGTTTTAGGGAGAAGAGAGAGTCCACAAGTCAAAATGGAACGAATTTTGAGTTTTAGGAAGTAAAATTATGACTTTTTGAGTTACAGGGAGTAAAGTAAGATTAAAGTGGAGTTCCAAGAGGCATAACTAAAAATAAGTGTATATATATATTGGGGGTGGAGTGGTGGCACCACATTTCTTACACAATTTTTGACAAAAGTTATAGGCCATTAGATTCATACGTTTTCAATGGTTGCGATCGAATGTTACTTGTCAATTTAATTTTTTATTTAAATAATTATGATCCAACCATATATAAATTAATTATCTAAAACTTATGTCAAAATTTATGTAAAAAATGTAGTGCCACAAATCTAACTTATATATATATATATATATTAAAAATAAAATAAAGACCCCCCACCCATATATTTTTGTTTTATTTTCTACGTTGTGTAGTTCGCGAAGAATCTTGTTTGCTCAATCAAGGCCGGGCCAGCTACTTGGTTTGGGGTGGGAGAAATACAGCGAGTGCAAAAAGGGCCGTCACCTTTTTGACCTTTTTACAGATTACAACTACTCTTACACGTCATTTTCTTAACGTTTAATTTGTATGAGAATGAGGCCAATTGCTTCATTCTTTAAAAGCAAACGACCTTATTTTAACCAAGGGGAATTACTTTAAGCTTTTCTGCTTACAAAGTGCTTTCAAATTCAGCTTAATAAGTATTTGATTTGAAAAAAACTTTGTAAATGTTTATGAGTTGATGATTAGTGAGACCCCTATTTAGAAGTATTATCCAATGATTTCCTGCCCAGTATGGAACGAGTAAAAAATAAAACTACTAGTCTCAATCCATACACACGCACTAGGTTTTTATGATTGGGGTAACTCAGGAAACACACCAGCCACTAACGAAATGTTAGGTGGGGTTTGCTTTTGTGTTATGGCTTTGCATAGTTGTATTAATGTCTGGTGCAGTGTCAAGCAACACAATTATAATTCCACTTAGCGAAAGCGGATACATAAACTTAGTCCGAACAATAACAACATTATGAATAAAGTCAGGAGACGCCTCGAGGGCATCATGAGTTTAGAGAGAAATTATATATTAAATCCTCAATTTCCATCACAAAATTGCATGAATGATAGAAAAGATATAAGTTGAGATTACAAATTGGCCACAGCAGGTACTGAGGTGTGCAAATGAATTTTTGGAGAGGAAATGGAGAGAGAGGAGACAATGCCGTTAGTATGTGTGGTGGGAATTGGGAAAGAACAAAAATCTAGGTGAAGTATGGTGTCCGACTAAAGATGCTTTTAAGGTCAATCACCATGAATTTAGGGAGCTCGGGAAAAGAGAAATGCAAATCTCATGAGATAGGGTCAAAGAGGTGACTTCAGGTCAATGGACACCTTGTTTATGTGGTCCTGAATCCAACCAAAATGTTGGCATGCTTCCTATTAATTGTGTTCTCTTAACTTTTATTCTTTGGATTGCCTAATGCTGAGAAAAAAAATAGTTGTAAAGGTGAATTGGAGAAAGAAGAATCGAATTCGAGACTTCAAGTACAAGAAGAATGTTCTTAATCAATCGAATTACAAAACTCTTATATGTTGTTTAAATTTATACTGTCCAATAGTTTAATAGCTATGCATTATACACATAATATGGTTGTTACTCGTAAAGATGTGTACGTAAACTTGATTTCTGATTTTGCTCAAACTTGTTTATCTTATTCAATCAACTTGGTCACCAATTAAGCACCTGCATTTTCAAAATTGTGCTTCTGTCGTTCCTGTGGGTTCCTTGACAAAGCTTGAACGTTAGCTTGTAGCCAAATGATAGTTGATCTATAACTTGAAGGGCCATCGCCTTATATTTTGTCATATGTGCTACATGATAAATAAACGTCTATGGATTTGACAACTCATGCCTTATAAATTCATAAGCAAAGAAATATCATAAATGGTAGAAAGAGGGTTTGAAACCAGAACACACATTGAGTAAAAAAAAAGTACATAAGATTTTTGTTTAGAGAAAATAAAACTTTATTAAGAACAATAAACGTACATAGAGCATACATGCCAAATGAAAGCAAGAGGCAACACACAGTTGAAAGAAACACCACAACTTTACAATTAGTGCTCACCAGGAATTCGATACAATTCATTAGCCTCATCAACCAACATGAAAGATAACACTCGTGAGAAATAAATCTTGCAAATTGTTGAACTATCTACCATAAAGGCATCATTAAAAAGGACTGCATTATTCATTTGATGAATGCAATGGTCGACAAAGAAGTATTGCTCTGATTCACCAACAAACGTCGAGCTTCCTCATCATAGTCTTTTGCCATGCACACAAAACCATAAGAAATACAAAAAATATCATCTCATATCTAAACAACATTTACCACTCAAAAATCCAAGTTTGATTATAGATGCTTAAAGGCTCTACTCAACATTGTGAGGGATCAGTGGTAATCACGATGACTCTTCTCATCTATCACGAAGGCTTTTCTTGCCTGCGCGAAAGAGCAGCCACAACTAGGAGTTAAAAGACAATTACAACATAAGATAAATATGGGAAAATAGGGAAGATACCAAGAGAGATTGAGCCGACCCCAATGCCAAGGGAAAGGATTTGGATAATTTTTTTCTCTGTTTTTCTCTCTAATGGCTAGAGTTTTCCCAAAATTACATAAGAATGGATTCTACAATCTGTACACTCATTTAATTAAGATTTACTTTAACCAAAGAAAAGCGTAACAAGTCACAATATCAATAAAAATGGGGTAGATCAATGCTTTTAGTTAGTAATTGTTATTTTTTTTTATTAAGTATAGTAGAGATGAGAGAGAAGCTAATGTGTTAATAATAACCGATAACAATACTAGCATTACTAGTCCACGTGTTTATAATTATTGATGGTAATTGACTTTAGAACGATTAATGGTTAAAAGACGATGATTAGGTAAGCTAAAACTTCATTTAACTAAATTCAATTGATCAAACAAAGAAGTATAACCAAATAATGATGATAAGATAATAGAAGATCTTAAATTTATAATTAGTAACAGAATGCAAGGTAGATTTGCTTTCAATTAAGCTAAGTACAAAACATGAGACAGGTAATGTTGGAGTGGGAATGGGAGGACCATACTATGAAAACTAGACCAGCAAGCACCTGAATAATAATGAGCTGTAGCCTGTTTGTATCTGTAATGCTGACTCCTCTCTCTCTCTCTCTCTCTCTCTCCCCCCCTCTCTCTCCACAACTTTTTATTTGTCAGTCACTCTCTGTCGTCATCTTGAATCCCCCGCGACCGTAGTAAAAAGGAGTGAGAACCCACTGAACGAGGGATGCCCCTTTCCGTGAATATATTAAATGTTTTACCAAACTGTGCATTAATCAAATTAAATAAAAGAATGAGAACAATATATGCAAGCAAAGGAAAAGTGGAAGACCCCAAAATCCCAAAATTTCCGATATAGGGGTCGCTGAATTAGCTCAACTAAACCACTGACTCATCCTTTTGGTTGCTTGTTTTTGCGTCTCATCTTTATCATGTTCATCATCACCATCGTACGGCTCACAATGGGGTTTCCTTATTAGAGTTTTGATAACTACTATTCATCCTCATTAATATATACACACATATAATATGTACAGAAAGGCTGGTTTGTTTAAGCTTGGCCGAAATGGGTTTTTATTAAAGTTAAAATCTCTGGGTAGAGATTGATGGAATTAGTGTTTTAGGTGATGATATAATTAGGTCATGATGATTTAGCAGTAGAGAGGGGGGCGCCCCGCACCCCGGGGGGCGCGGGGGGGGGGGGGGGGGGGGGGGGGGGGGAGAAGAGATGATTTGAAATTAACGTGTAAAGTTTGTGTGTTTTTGGTGAGGCTGTGTGTATATATAGATTGCGTGGTGGAGACGATGGGACAACTGAGAGAGAGAGAGAGAAGGGTTTTTGTTTAGGTCGGGGTCATTTCTTTTGTTTTGTTTTTTTTTTTTTTTTTTTTTTTTTTTTTTTTTTTTTGGTCAGGGTCGTGGTCATTTCTGTAACCCAAGACCCAGTTGGTAGGGTCTCTGCGACTTTAATTTACTTTGTCCTTTTTACCTTCCCCCATCTCACTCTCAAGACTCTGCCTTTTTATCTCTATCCTTCCCTTCTCCTCACCTCTCGTACCACCCATTTCATTTCTCTCATTCAGTATGATCACACACACATCCCACTCCCCCCCCCCCCCCCTTCTCTCTCTCTCTCTCTCTCTCTCTCTCTCTCTCTCTAGTTCATCGTTAGGGCAAAGCGCTTGGTGAAAATGGAGGCAGATAGATCGAAGAAGAGGAAGCAAAGTTGTTTTTTTTGAGGGGAATGTTGTCTGGCTCGAGGCCTCTTAACTAGATCTATGATCTTCATCTCAATTGGTGACAATTTTATCCACCAATCTTAAAAAATTACAGTCCCAGTTGAGAAAGATCATTGATTCTACGTTTAGTGACGTCGGACCAGGCTTCATTCCCCCCAATTACCGCTTCCAATCACTCAGATCTTCACTACCCATCTCATATTTTTACCCCGATCATCCAAAGGTGAGATCTTTTTAGATTTAAGTTGCTTTTTCCCAGCCTTTATATTTGTGTATTTTTATGAACTTTATTTACCTTTGCATTTTCTGACGGCTTTTTAATTTTGTTGAAGAAATTGTACATGGGTTGTTGGGCGGGCAGAAGCAGATTGGTGTAATGATGGAGGGTTTTGACTGCTATTTTATGTTTTTTTTTTTTTTTTTTTCCATTTAACTCTGACGAAAGTGGGGAAAGATCATGATTACTCTTTTATTTTTATCTCTAAATTTCATGAATATGAGCAGCACCTATGCAGGGTTGCGTTTTCTTTGTCAGTTTTTAACTCTTTCAACAGGTTTTCATATCATTGGACTGGTTTTTTTTCATGATGGCTTCAAGAATCTTCCCTGTCCACTTCTGCTCTCTCTCTAATCCCACCACACTAACTTTAAATTGGCTTCTTTCTATTTGGCTACGACAACCCTAATTTTACTTTTGCATTATAGCACCATAGCCATCCCGTAGAGTTTCCACTTTTCACACTGCTATTACTGTCTCTCTCTTGATTGAATAACGTTGTTCAGTCACCTTAAACATTTTAATTTAATTTTTCTTCTGATTAATATTTCTTATACCACATAATGCTGCAAAACATGCGTTTGATCTTTGTTCTTTTAAATTTGCTTGTTTTGTTGTTAGCGGTAGTGGGTTTGGTGGATTAATTCAGCTTTAGACCTTTGTAATATCCGGAGCTTTGTCTTGTTTCTACTTTAGCTTAATCATCCATTAATTAACATTTATTTGTCAGATATATATTGGATTTTTTTCAGATCGGAGTGATCTTAAAGACCAGATTCCTTCTTGATTATGTTATTTTATATTTGTATATATGTATTCAGTTTGCTTTGATGTTTTTACGGTAGCTGTGAAAGATGTGAACCAAACTTATGCTTCACTCTGATCATACCACGCAAAATGTAAAGAAAGGAATAATATATCAAGGGTGACAGATGTGAGTGAGATGTATGCCAAAGTTGTATCTGAGAAGCAATCCAGTTGCTAACACTGTTGAAATTACCCTCTTTAAACTTTGAGTTGTCTTCAAACACAATGTGATTTCGATTGTGCTCCCAGGAAGAAAATGTCTTGTAAAAGAATAAAAGGAAAAAAAGATGTGATAAATTGGACCTATCTAACTCTGGCTTGATTCCGGACCCTAAATTAACTCCTCTTGCTCGTAAGTTGTTAACTAGTAGCTTGAGTTTCATAATTCAATTGTACTGGTGTTATTATACATACATACAAACTATGAATTAATAAAATTGTTTTTCTAGACCTCGAATATCTTTTGGAAATTTTCGAAGGGTTAAAGGAACATTGTATATACGTACTTCACACATAACACTAATGAATTGGCCGATATAGATTATCATCAATCTACAATCTTTATGTATTATCGATATTTAGCTGATACATAATTATGATCAGGACATACTGAGGATCGACCATATATATCGACAATATGCAACTACTTGTGTAGAACGGTATTGGCACTAAATTAACAAGCTTTTGCCTTGTTTATAATATCTGCTTAATCTTCTATCATCTTCTAAAGAAAATTAAGATTTTCAAACAATGTATTAACTTAGTACATATCGGCCAAATGTCAATAGTTGGACTCCTTGTGTAGAATGGTATCGGCACTAAATTAACAACCTTTTGACTTGTTTGTAATATGTGCTTAATCTTCATCGTCTTCTTAAGAAATTTAAGGTTTCAAACAATATATTAACTTAGTAAATATCAGCCAAATATATATATCGACAGTGGAACTATACTTGTGTAGAGTGGTATTGTCACTAAATTAACAAGCTGTCTAATGCGCCTAAGATTTTAAACATATAATATTAACTTCATATCAACAATGTAACAACTTGTGTAGAATGGTACCAGCACTAAATTAACAAGTGTTTGGCTAATGTATAATATTATCTTAATCTTCCTCTTCTTAATTTGCTTAGGATTTCATGGCACATTGTAACTCATTGCTCTCAAAATGTGTGACAGTGTGAAAGGGAAAGGTGGGGCGGCCTGTATAGGGTTGTGATGATTTCGTGTATGATTTCCTCTAGTTTGCTGTCTTGACTTATATCAGGGCACAGAAAATTGTTACAAAAAAGGAACAGAGGATGATGAAATTAACAAAAGTGATCGGAAATTTTGGAAGGGAAGGGCAACGTTTTTTTTTTATTTTTTTTATTTTTAACAAACGATATTATTTACACTAAAAGGTAGGGGGTAAGATTAGCCTTATAATGAGATATCAATAATGTGGTTCAAATTCACTTTTGACGATAACCGAACCTAAGATCTCTCACTTCCAAGTAAAGAAGAATATATCACTAGACCGTAACATTAAGTGGCGAAGGGCAAGGAGTTAAAATTGAATCAATGTTGGGGGATTTTCTAGCATGCTCCCGGTCTCGGATATTTTATACTCTGGGAGTTTTGACCGTTAGGTCATTGATTGTCGATATAATGAACAAGAATTAACGGCACAAAGAACCTGAAATATAGGATACCCGAACATAATCAAAAGTTTTATGATGACCAGCCGTGATGGTCTGGTGTGTAGTGCATTGTATGACTCTCTCTCTCTCTCTCATGCAATATATTTTCTGTCATCAATTTCTGAAGGTGGTTGCATGTGCAACACTAAATGCCTTTAATGGCTTCCTCTGACTTTTCCAGAAATCTGAATCATTTTGCCATAAACACAAAGTAGAGTCAACATCAGCAGTTACGCCATGGATTCCTCTTTTTCCCTGACTCTGATATATGGCATCGTCCGTGTATTAATTACTCGGACTGTGATGTTTCAATTTCGCACAACTGTTTGTGTTTCTACTGTAACCAAAACCCAATGCCACCATGTTATATATATATATATATATATATATATATATATATATATATATATGAAACGACGAGATCCTTTATTATTATTATTATTTTATTTTTTATAAAAATGAGGATTAGTTGTGGAGTTCATACCACATCAAACTTTAACGATCTGAACCGTTTATTTTTCAAGTTGCATCTCATATATTATTCTAGCAAAGTATTAGCCAAATCGGAAATGTTTAAGACATTTAATTGAGTTCAAAGAAATTAACGAATATTTTGTTATATAAGAAATAATGCAATTTTATCTTGATAATTAAATAGACAAATGATTTCGGATTGAATTAAATTTTTGCAAAGATGATCTATGAAACGTTGTAGTTCGGATCGTTGAAGTTCGATGTGGCGTGAGCCCTACACCTAAAGAGACCATTTGAAAAACTTTGTAATTAGAACTACTCGACTACAAAAGAAAATGTCGGCTTAAATGGTGCAACCCGTGGTTCGCATACAAACCTCATCATCTGATTCATGCAGGAAGAAACGAAGGGAAGCTGCATTTTCAGATTTTGGTTCTGTTAATATATTTAGACCATTTATGGAACTAATTAAATTGTATATTAATCGTTTCTTTAGATCTCCAAGGAAGCTACGAGCTTTCTTGTTCTTGTGTCTAAGTTCCTCGTAGACAAAGAAGCAACTGAGTATGACAATACAGCTTTTTTTTAGTCATGATTACAATACTAACCACGGCCATGCATGTCTCTCTATTTTCATGCATTTTAATAAGAAAAAGAAAAAGAAAACCTACCAGATAGAAAAGGAATTAAGGACTGTATAAAGTACTTTTGTTGTGTAAGACCTGTAGGTTCAACAGTAGCGAGCATTTACCTTCATTCTTAAGTCTTAAAATCAGCATTCCTTGTTGAAAAAGTTGGCAATTTAGCAATATAGTTTATTTTTATGTTAAGTTATTTGTTGTATTGTATGTATTAGGGTTTTCTAATACGCAAATAAATTTTTTTTTGAATTTTAATCCTTCAAGAAGATTAAAATTTAAAAAAAACTTGGTGTTAGATTGATTATTGATTTTAGACCCTTAATGTGACTTAATTCAAATTCATATTATTTTTTTGTTTTTATATTTAATAGAATTTTTTTTTGTCAAAGTTTTTATATTTAATAGATAACTTATTTAATGTTATTACATTAAATTTTAAATTTATTATTATACAATTTTATTTAACTTTCTCCAATTAGTGTACCTAAACATCCATATCATAATATATTTTACTAAATTAGTGTACCGAAATGCCCGTACCTAAATATATTATAGTGAATTAATGACATATAAGAAAATATGTAAAAACATAAGTGTACCAAAATTCCGTACCTAACTATATGATATTAAATTAGTGTACCGAAATGTCAGTACTTAAATATATTATACTAAACTAGTGTACCGAAATGTCCGTATCTAAACATATTATACTAATCCATTGTACCGAAATGTTCGTACCTAAATATATTTTTATGAATTAGTGGCAGATAAGAAAATATACAAAAACATAAGTGTACCAAAAAATCTCTACGAAAATATTTTCTTATATAAGATGCCTACCATAATGAGAATTAAAATTTATAATATTTTCATAAATTTTAAATTCATAAAATTATAAATAAACAAAGAAACATTGAATATATAATATATGCTGACATTAAATAGAGTCTAGGGACTAAAATTAATTTTTAATCTTGTATAAGACATTTTTCTAAACTTCATCTTATTTAGGGATTAAAATCTAGTTTTCTATTTTTTTTACTTTCCTATTTTTGTAAGTAGAGTTTAATATTGCTTTCCTGTTTGTTTCAAGATTAAATATCTACAAATACACCTCTTGTAACTCTGTAGGAATTAGGTCTTAGTAAGATGTAGTATTTTCGTAGTACAGGTTTTTTTTGGAAAATTTGTGGTACAAATTTCAAATTTTCCTAGTGTTTTTACTTTTGTGGTTATGTAATACATGTCAGGCACGGTTTGCAATCATTTTCTCATCTTTTGTCCTTTGATTTGTTAACATGATGTCAAAGCGGATTCAATCCCTCTAAATTTAATCCACGCTTGTTTGTTATTAGCTTGTTGATCATTTGTTCTTCTGTTTTTTCGCTTCACCTTAGTTAGTTATCTCTAGTTTAGATCCTTGGGAATTTTTTAGTTTTCGCCGTAAGTTTTTGTTTTCGCTTCTCTTTTTGTTTTGTTTTTTTTTTTTTTTGTTCTTGCACATTATATAATCATGAGTCAGGTTTTCATTCGTTTTATTTATCTATATATTTTGGGGTTGATTGGTTCACTTCTTTTATCAGGGTTTTCTAAAATTACAAATTCTTAGTTTATTGGTCATCATCTATTGTTTTAATAATGCATAGTATTTGTAAGTATCACCAGACATAATTAAGAGAAAGGGTACATAGATTATTTGAAGTTTTGAGAAACTTACAGCAAGCATGCATTATGTACTGTTGAGGAGGATGAGGATGGAATTAACAAAGAAGAAAACCCTAGGATAAATTGAAATGGGTTCCATGTATTTCCTTAAATATGATAGTCGCACTAAGTTCCAAATATACACTACTAAATTAAACACTTTGCGTTATGAAGGACACTTTGTCGCGCAAAGCATCTTGAGGTCACACAAAACCTATGGTGACGGATAAATCATCGCGCAAAGGTCGTGAAAAAATACCTTGCATGATGATGAAGTGGACATTCGTCACGTATTGTGCGACGCTTTAGTACGCGTCGCACAAAAGGTATATGGACAAAGGCTTTCGTTGCATGATATAAAAGGGTACAAGTTTGCTTTGTGACGAGAAAATTCTGGGAACGTCTATAATTTGTCTGTAAAATGTTTGCGTGACGAAAAGCCTAAGATGCGTATGGTTTTACGCAACGAAACACTTAAGACATGAGTGGTTTTGCGCGATGAAACTTGTAAAAGCGCATGGTTTTGCGCGACGAAACAAGAAAGACGTGTATGGTTTTGAGCAACGACTTGTTGGCATCGCGCAAGTGTAATTTGTAGTAAAAAAAATAATAAATAGAATAAAAGGAATACTATTAAAAATATATTTCATACAATTGACCAAGAAAAAAAACAAATTAATGAATAAAAAACAATTTATTTATAATATAAATAAAAATGTACGTACAAATACAAAGTTTAAAAAGAAAGGCTACGGAAAAAAATAAGGAATAATCTATAGGCAAGTCGTTCGAAGGTGGTTGGTAATTGATGAGGCAATATTATACCACATATTTTACTCTAATCTTAGTTATAGTTTATTGGTTATTTTGTAGAATTTTGATACTTTGTTATGTATTTTTAATATAGGACATACGACTTCCTCTGGATCAAAACGTAATCAAACAGACGAATTTTGGAGTGATTCAAATTGGAGGACGTCCGTGTGTCTCTTGGCTTATTTGTGTCAAAATTTGGGATTTTTTACCAAACGGTTATTTTCTGGTGATTTAATAAATGAGCAGTGCGCATTGCTGGAAAGTGATGTTTTGGGCTTAAATTGCATTTTTGGAGCTGTTTGGGCCCTAAATAATAGTGTTTTGCATTTTTGGAGCTGTTTCAAATATACTATGGGCTGCCTGGTGGTCCCAGGCCATTCAGCAAGGATGGTCGAGTCCTATTGCAAGAAGGAGTAGTTCGGATGAGCAAAGGGGTCAAAGAAGTCCTAGTGCGATTTGGATTCTCGACCAACAATGAATATGGCCTTAAAAATGGGGTGAGTTCAAAGTCCTAATAAGGGTAGGATTGGTCGAAGTGGAGTTGGAACAGAACAAGAAGTCCTAATTCAAATACGATTTTGACTTGATCTCAAGGAGGATTTGCTGCTATAAATAGAGAAATGAGGGTGCAATTCAGAGACCTCCAATTCAACACATAATTGCCCTGCGCAAAACCTCTCAAACATCTTGAGATTTTTTTTATTTTCTCTTTTCCACCGACACATTTTCAATTTGGATAAACAGCATTGTGAAGGCAACCGGCAAACATCTTCAGTTTGGATAAACAGCATTGTTGCCGTAGAATCAACTGACTAAGGAGCACCTTCAGTTTGGATAAACAGCACTGCGTCGAGGTCGATTGGTTACCTATCCAAGTCTCGGTCGAGAAGGGTTTCCGAATCCTTATTAGCCTTCTCGATGAAGTAAGGTGTTACGTGTTACGACATTCGGTGCATTGAACGCCGAGTGATTTTATGATTGGATACTCACAAGTGAGTTTCAAAGTTCAGCATTCTGACGGCCGAACCACATTCACCATCAAGACATACATCACCTTTGAATACTTGTGTCCGTACAGTCTGGTGTCGATTCGACGTGCTTATACTCTCACGAATATAATCACTGTGACCGAATCTGACGCCGACGATTTGTGAACTTCGCAGAACTAGCAGCCTTATCTTCAAGCTCGAGAATACAAAGGCCAAGATTTGTTCATTCCTCGGCCGCAGTTACAAGATAAAGAAGTCAGCAACACGCTCAACGTAATATCAAAAAATTTTACTCCTCGGTCGAGCTCGGCCGACGAGTTGGCACGCCCGCATTCAACCGAATGACGTAGTTAGCTTATTAGTTACTCGGCCTACACGCCACATAGGTTTTGTAATTTTTAGAGTCAACATTTTGGCACGCCCAGTGGGACCTTGTGCTAGACCTTCGGAGTTCATGACCATTGAGACACGGTCTGTAAAGAAGAAAACAATCATGGGAAAATCAACAACTGACTTACCAATTCAAGGCCCTGGACAAGATTTGTCTCAGACACAAAATCCCCTCATTGTTGTGCCACCCGAGGCTACAAGTGCGACACGCTGAGAGAAGGAAATTTGTCTCGGCGGACAGCCTCGCAACCCAAAAATTCCCAACCAAACAGCAGGCATTTTCATCGAAGGAATAATAGAAGATTGCGACGAAGATGGTGGGGAAGGTTCTGATCCGCCAACTAGGTCGTTTCTTCGAAGACGACTTAATGAACAATCTCGGCAGGTCGAGCAGTCGATTGGCCAGAAAATGAATGATTTACTTGACGCAATACGAAGAAATAGTGATACACAGGCCAGGATGCTTGAACTATTGGTCAATAAAGCTTTCGAAGATGGCCACGTCGGCCAACCTTGACAGCCTCCCTTTAAGAATGTTCCATTACAAGCCGAGAAAGGATTCATTCGGCTACAACCATTTGACAACCATTTGACTTGGAAAAAAGAGGCAGATCAAGCAGTAGATCTGATGGACCTGATTAGGGAGTAGAAGCAGCATCTGTAAATATGACCGAGGTCCAAAGAATGATCGAGTCGGCCTTAAAAAAAGGGTCGAAGTTCCCAAAATTCATCCATCCATACCCGGCTTATGTATAAAAGTTTGAATACCCTAAAGGATTCAAGATCCCCGACTTCAGTCTTTTGACCAGAGAATCGTCTTTATCTTCGTTAGAACATGTAGTTCGGTTCACGGCGCAATGTGGGGACGTCAATAGCGACTTCCATAAACTACGGCTATTCAACTTTTCATTGACAGTTTCAGCTTTTGGTTGGTACATTAATCTCCTACCAAACTCCGTCCAGAGTTGGGAGGAATTGGTCAAGAAATTCCATGAACAATTCTATCGACCAGGGATGGAAGTGTCTGTTTCATTGTTGGCTAGGATGGCTCAAGCTTCAGACGAATCGCCAATGGAATACTTAACAAGGTTCAAGTCGGCCAGGAATTGGTGCTGAGTACCTCTCCCTGAAGTTGAATTCGTCAGAATTGCCCTAAACGGCCTAGACGTGGGATACAAAAGGAAATTCTTGGGGGTAAATATTAGAGATATGTATGTATTTGCTCAGCACGTTGAGTAGTATGATTATTTGCTCCGAGAGGAAAAAATATCAAAGTCCCCATCCTGGGGAACAATATACAAGAATCCCACGGTCAGCTACGCATTGGCTGAAAGCAAGGACCCCTAATACGCCAGTGTGGACGCGGCTGAAATAGTGATAGATAAACCATATGTTTCCAAGGGATTAGCTCAAATCAGTCCCAAAGATGCCAAGACCTGCTTGGCCTCTGAAAAGATGATTAAAACATCAAAAGTTTACACTTTTGTTATCACCAAGGCCGATGCAAATTTCGACCAATTGTTGGTAGCAAAGATCATTAAACTTCGGCTAGGATACAACATTCCTAAAGCCGAAGAATTGAAAGGAAAAACATATTGCAAGTACCATAATTGAAACAAGCATGCTACCAATAATTGCGTCGTGTTTTGTGATGCGATTCAAAGTTGGATTGAGAAGGGTAAGTTAAAATTCCCTGAGAAACAGATGGCGGTTGATGCCAATCCCTTCCCCTCGACGACAATTGGTATGATGGATGCTCATCTCCCTAAAAACAAAGGAAAATGGAAGGCCAAATTTGTCCCGGTACAGTATGTCCGTAAGCAGAGTGGTCAGCCGAGACTTAAGATTGATTTATTTTCAAATGCACCATCCATGGAATCTTCAGGACCGGCCATCGTTGAACCCATGTTAGGTTCTAGTTCCGAATAAACTGATGAATCAATGGTTTTGTGCGACCACTGTAAAACACGTATTGAACCTCAAAATAGAGCATCTCCGGCATCAACTTTATGTTCGCCGTCATCGGCAGCAACAAAATCGCCGAAGGAACTTGGTGTCGGCCAACGACGGCAAGTGTTTGAGAGACTCGGCCTACATGATTATTACTCGCTTAACTCCGGCAGCTCGAGTTCATCAGTAGGTCGAAAAACCTTCCAGCCACGTGACCAACATTGGTATAGTTACAATTCTCCAATTGGCCTGTATAAAGTGTTATCTAAGTCGCAAAAACATCGTCCCTAGTGAATAGATTGCATGGCTTGACGACAAAAAGCACAAGCTAATTCGACTACCCGGTGGCAGTGAAAAGAGGCAGTAGGAAGCAGCGACAACTAACCTACCCCGACCATTATGGCCGAATTACTTTAAGAGAAGAAGGCAGTTGGTCGCGACTTGGAAACCACCATCGAAGAGTCCGAGAAACGCATCAAGCTCATTCTTCGGCTCGAAGAGATGAAAGCTCATCTCGTGCATTTCAGACATGAAGCCGAAAGTAAACTTTCCCCGTTACCACCGCAGGAACCGTTAGTAATACTACGGCACAATCTGCACCCTCTATTCCTCGGAGCACGCACTACTTTAAAGGGTTTTTGAAGTTTATTTTCAAGATGTTTTCTATCCTTTTTCTATTTCAATAAAATTTATTTTGTTTTATGTTTGTTTGTAACTAATTTTCTTTTGCTAGGGCGATACCTTGAGCCTTAGCGTGAATATGTAGTTTTTGTTTAATTGCTTATGATGGTATGCATGCATACTTTGAATTATTAATCATTGTGCTTTAAATTGTCTATATATCTTAATGCTTAGCTACATTAGGATGTTTAGATAAGTAATCGGATGCAATTCAGTCGGAATGCCACCGGGGAATTGAGTATTGCTTCTCGTGATTGATAGTTGTAATTTCACCTAGGGCGAATGCCACATCTTAGGGGTTGCATGGTTTTTCAAAGGGTTTTCACAAAGCGTAATGAGTCGTGCATGTTTATATTTGATCTTAATGCCACAGACGGATTACATGTTTGATATACATTCTAGCATAAATGCCACAAGTAGAATTGGAATTAGGAAAACCTAACCTTCAAAGTTGCAAGGGTAATTCATAAGTAATTGGTAAACCTACATAGGATTGTTATAGGGACAGCGGAACCCTAGGCCTTTTACAATTTCGTTTTCAAAACGTTTCTTTTAATTTCTTTATTTTGCTAATTTCTTTAGTCATTTTAATTGAATTTGTTTTTATTATTTTTAAATTTAAAATCAACATGTTCCTATCTTTGTTTTCAAATAATTAGCTAAGAATTAGTTTAAGTACATATTATTCATTCAATTCCTGCGGAAACGACCTTACTTGAGCCGTTTATACTACAACTACCTTGTTTTCTTGCAAGTATTTTAAGTGCTTACTTTTGCAGGTGGTAAAAATCCTATCAAGAAATTGGCGCCGTCGCGGGGTATTTTTTCAAATAATTTGTGTTTAACATATTCTTAGTTAATTATTTTTGTATATATCTTTTTATTTACTTGATTTTATTTTTATTTTTGTTGTTGTGGTTTGTTAATTTTGAAAGCAATTCAATGATGGAGCTGCCACCAGAAGGACCACCTTTATGGGTTTCTTTCGCAAAACAGGGTTTCTATGGATTTAAACCTATAGTTTGTACTCCTTGTTGCTCAAACACCGATGAAATTTTGTAATGCCCTGAAAAAGGGAGCATATTAATATGAGGAACGACTCATTTGGCGTTGGAACGATCCCACTTTTGATTACTACACTCCAGATTTGAAAAAGCATCCAAGTTTTAGATGGGTAGGTACTCAACAACCTTTTGAGCAGCCTAATGTGCCACAAGATTCAGAAGAATGGTGTGTAATTCAAACACCCCAAGGTGCAACGAGTTGTGAGTACATGCAGGAAAACGACAGAATTGAAGAGCAATATGCCAGTTACTCGTGCCCAATGAACCATTTACTGCCCAAGGAAAAAGCACATGTTGATACTAAAATTCCCACAGAACCATTTACTGCCCAAGTTTATATACCAAACATACCATATCAAGATGCTGCAAAGCAACCAACTAAGCTGTAGGAATGTTTTGAAATTGATGTGTTTCAAAGGGTTGCTCACACCAAGTCAGAATCTGGGGAATCACATGCAGTACATCCCATCAAACTTAAAAGAATATCAGGGCCAATCCTACAAGGCATACAAGAAGAAGAAGACGTTTTGTGGCAGCCAAATTCCTAGTAGAGAAATTTGGCCATTGCAAAAATTGTGGGTGTTAAATACAAGGTTTAAGTCAATTCGGTGGATACGTAAGTCTCGTTGGAAGGGATTCTATTTGATTACGAAGATTCATTCACAAAGAAGGCCGAATGTGGAGGATTCAACCACTCGCCTGAAACACATAATTGACAAAACATCTCATTCTGTACCTATTATTGCCTTGTGATGCTGTTATGGAGTGTTTGATTCTAAGAGAACAAGTTATGTGACCATCAATTCCTTCCTCTATGTCTAGCAATAGACGTTAACTAAAGCGCTAATTGGGACCCGACCCAATTTTTCTTAACTCTTTTCTTTCTAATTTCGTTCAATTTAGTTTTCTTGCTTTTATTTCAATTACAAAAATCACAACCAAAAAAAAAAAAAAACATTGAAAATTGAAAAACACAAAAACAACCATATTTTTAGTTAATCAGTATTTTATTTTGGGTTTATTCTAATTAGATTTTTATTGTGTGATCATTGCAGGTTGCATTTGAAAACAATTCAGCCCCAAATATCCAATACATCTGCACATTCGACTAAATCATGCATTCAACAGCATTCAACATACATCCACTTAGAGCATTCATCGTAAATTCATCAACATTAATGAGATTTAGCACTACAGAAACTAAAGGAATGCAGAAAGATGCACGGGCAGATTTCCAGACATACTCCCTAGCATTTTATTTAAAATATCACCACATACAAGTTTGGGGTTAGGATCCAAGCAACACAGAAATGAGAACATTCATCAAGCCAATACGCAGATTGATCTCATGCACGAATTTTTGGGCTCATACGCTCATCAATGAAGACATGCAATATACAGAACATATTCATGAGCTTGCAAATAGTAGACTAAAGCCATTGATGCATGAACGCATTGGAATCAGAAAACACTACTTTACACAGATTTATGCGACATAATCTAATTCATATTTTAGGCATGCACAAGCAGTACATTTACAGATCTGGCAAGTTCAGGCTCAAATAATCGCAGTGATGAATTTTACCTTCAAGGGCGTGAAGATCAATGAATTTTTGGTCCTCTGCATCATTTCTAGGTTGAACTTGCAAGCATAGCATACACAAGTATCAGATCAAAGAATTTCGTCACATTAATGGGCCCATGCATCAAGTTCATGCAACTTTTGGTCATGAAATCCATAAGAAAAAAAAGATATTTACCTTTGGTGTGCACTGGGACATTGCTTCAATGGATTGGAGCTTCGATTTGCAGCAACATGGAGAATTGGGAATAAATGACAGAAATCCAGCTATGGAGGCACAACTGGGTATTTATTTTTGAGTTCGACAAATCCAGGACCATTGGAAGATTTTGGAATGGCTGGAGCAGCGGTTTTGTGTTAGGGGTTTGAGAGGAAGAGAAAGGAAGAGAGCTCTCATGGCTCTGGGCTCGAGGTTATGAAGAAGAGGGGAGAAGAGCTCAACGACATAAATGGGAAATGAAGGAAGAAGCATGGGTTCAGTGTGTGTTATGTAAAGCTCAGCACCTCTTGCTGTGATCCAGGTTAGGGGTTTGACTCCAAAGCTCACCGCCTGTTCTTATACTTTTTCAAATTTTTATGATGCTCCCTGGTTACTCTTCCTGGTCGTGGGTCCGAACCATCCCAGGTGTGTCCATTCCCTTTTCTTTTCTTTAATTTTCTGTTTGATTTGTTATTTTATATTTTATTTTATTGTTTCTGTTTTAATTTTTCTAGTTTCTTTTACTTGTCTGTGTTAGTTATTTTAAGTTTTTAGGACTTCATAGTTTTGTGCTTTATTTTTTTTTTTCGACACCTTGAGGAGAATGTGTGATTTAAGTATGGGGGTGGGAAATAAGAATTTTTAGACTTTTATTTTGAGTCAATAAATTTTTTTTTTTTTCAAATTTTAAGCTAATATCCATAGATTATTTTAAATGTTAGAACAAATGGACATGATGAAGATTAATCCCACAGTAAAGTCTTTTCTATTTATCGTGTCTTAGGCAATAATTCATGAGTTACAATTTGAAAATTTGCACATTCACATTAACTTGGTTTGTGGGGAGTGAGATTGAAACATTTACTTTTAGTCTAAGTGTATTTTAATTTTTATTCTTAAAGTTAGTATGTGTTATAAAGTAATAATTGTTCCGCCCGAGACTTTGCCTAGTAACCGGGCCAGTCCTGCCTAATCAGCAGTGATTCTCGCGTCAAACAGTAGCGTTTTGGCATAGGGCAGGGTGGTTAGTTGGTTTCGTAGCCTTTTCAGCTTGAGTTAATAAGTCTTTAGGGTGTTCTACACCTAGTGCCCTCTAGACTTTGTTGTTTGGGAGTCATTGACCTAAAGCTCGTTACATGGGTTGGATCGAAAGCTTAAAGGAGCGGACATTGCACGACCACTACTATTACTGAAGAAAAAAAAAGTGTGAATTAGAAAAAAAAAAAAAAAAAAAAGGAGAAAAAGGAGAAAAGAAAAAAAATATGATAGTTATGTTTCAAGTTAGAATGTGTGAAGTATTGAATTAAAAGGACGAGAGGTGAGGGTTTTAGTCGAGTCTCTTTAACTATGTTGGTTCACTTTTACACCAAAGGAAGTTCATGAATTCTTTTCTGATTGATTTTAAATGGCTTAGACTCTCTGGTAGGATTAGTTGGAACTTTTGAAAAGATGTTCTAATTTTTAACGTTTTCTATGGATTGCGACTTGAAGGTGAAAATTTGTCTTAGTAGACTTTTAGTTAAGTTTCTAGTTTGTTAGTTTTAATTTGTTTTTGAGTTTTGTTTTGCTTGAGGACAAGCAAAAAGCTAAGTTTTGGGGTATTTGATGAGGCAATATTATACAACATATTTTACTCTAATCTTAGTTATAGTTTATTGGTTATTTTAGTAGAATTTTGATACTTTGTTATGTATTTTTAATATGGGACATTCGACTTCCTCTGGAGCAAAACGTAACCAAACGGATGAATTTTAGAGTGATTCAAATTGGAGAACGTTCGCGTGTCTCTTGGCTTGTTTGTATCAAAATTTGGGATTTTTTTACTAAGCAGTTATTTTCTGGCGATTTAATAAATGAGCAGTGCACGTTGCTAGAAAGTGATTAAGCAGTGCACGTTGCTAGAAAGTGATATTTTTGGGCTTAAATTGCATTTTTGGAGCCTAAGATGACATCAGATGGGTTCGTGGCCTGGAGAAGGTTCAGAATAGTCCAAGCTTTAAATCCAGCTATTTTGGGCTAGTTTTGGAGCTGATTTGGGTCCAAAACGTGGTTGTAAAGATTTTTGGACGAATTTACCAAGTTAATTTAGGATTATATTTCCTAGTTTTATGCTAAGACCTTTTATTAGGAGGATTTTATTTAGAGTAGTATAAATAAGCCTTTTTGGGCTACCCCTAGAGGGGAGGAATGCACACACAACTCTAGAGAGTTTTTGAAGTTTATTTTCAAGATGTTTTCTATCATTTTTCTATTTCAATAAAATTCCTTTTGTTTTATGGTTGTTCGTAACTAATTTCCTTTTTTCTAGGGTGATGCCTTGAGCCTTAGCATGAATATGTAGTTTTTATTTAATTGCTTATGATGTTATGCATGCATACTTTGAATTATTAATCATTGTGCTTTAAATTGTCTCTATATCTTAATACTTAGCTACCATTAGGAAGTTTAAATAAGCAATCGGATGCAATTCGATTGGAATGCCATTGGGGAATTGAATATTGCTTCTCGTGATTGATAGTTGTAATTTCACCTAGGGCGAATCCCACGTCTTAGGGGTTGCATGGTTTTTCAAAGGGTTTTCACAATGAGTCATGCATGTTTATATTTGATTTGAATGCTACAGACGGATTGCATGTTTAATATACATTCTAGCTTGAATGCCACAAATAAAATATGCATTAGGAAAACCTAACCTTCAAAGTTGCATGGGTAATTCATAAGTAATTGATAAAATCTATATAGGATTGTTAAGGGGATGGCAGAACCCTAGGCCTTTTACAATTTGGTTTTCAAAGCGTTTGCTTTTGTTTTCTTTATTTTGCTAATTTCTTTAATCATTTTAATTGAAATCTTTTTTATTATTTTTAAATTCAAAATCAACCTTTTCCAATCTTTGTTTTCAAATAATTAGCTAAGAATTAGTTTAAATACATATTATTCATTTAATCCCTGCGGAAACGACCTTACTTAAGTCGTTTATACTACAACTACCTTGTTCTCTTGCAAGCGTTTTAAATGTTTTTATCGCTACTTTTGCAAGCGGTAAAACTCTTATCAATAATCTTGTTGTTGGAAAGGGTTAGGGTTAGTGATGGGGTCGGAGGTCGAAAGGCCTAATTGTTGTGTATGCTCAGGTTGGAGGTCTTTGATAGCGGTGGTGCAGAAAAACCGGGGAGGCGAATCCCAGAGGAACTGAGGGCTTGCATAAGCAATGACATTTGAGACTTGTACGATGCAAGCTCACTCCTCAGGCCAGCGACTTCATGCGTCAAAGCCGTAACCGGGCCTTTCGACTACAAGGATGAAGAGGCTTCACTCTCCTGCCTTCTGGCATTCCCTATCCCCTGACAATATGTCCCTGGCCTTCAACTAAAAGTTTGGTCTCACTGTAAACACGAAAATTCCTGAAACAAGAACACGTGTACAAAATATATTTTGTATTGATTTTGGGGTTACAATCTCTTCTACGAATTTAGCCTCTGATTCTATCTTCGTAACTTGTAGATATGTGGATGAACAATTATGCGGATTTATTGATGTTGTTGATCCAAAAGACCATCAGGGCCTGATCTTAGGATGAACGGTTGATGAACGGATCTTCAAGGGGGTTTGGGCTTGATCTTGAAGAATGGGTGTTTGTTGATCCAAAGGGTCGTCGGGGCTTGATCTGGGGATGAACGGTTGATGAACGGATCTTCAAGGGCTTTTGGGCTTGATCTTGAAGAACAGGTGTGCAGATTTGTTAGTGTTGTTGATCCAAATGGCCGTCGAGGCTTGATCTTAGGATGAACGATAAACACTTTCTTCAAGGGTCGTTAGGGCTTGATCTTGAGTTGGTGGAAGTTCTTCAAGGGCCGTCGGGGCTTGATCTTGAAGGAGGATTTGATGAAGAACGAAGAGGGCTTTCTTGATTCTTCGGGATTTGCTTGAGAGCTTTAGAGTTTCAAAGCTTCAAGGTTTTGGTGTAATGTGAATTGGTTGATTTTGGATCCTTGATACCTTGATGAAGAAGCCTATTTATAGGCTTTTAGAATGAATCACCACCACAAATTTTCTTAGTGAAGTAAGTGGATGATGTAGGTGAAGTGAGTGGGGGTTATAGGTGAAGTAAGTGGATGTTGTAGGTGAAATGATTGGAGGTTGTAGGTGAAGTAAGTGGATGTTGTAGGTGAAGTAAGTGAATGATATAGGTGAAATGGGTGGAGGTTGTAGGTGAAGTAAGTGAATGATATGTGAAATGAGGGGAGGTTGTAATTTTAATGCATTGGTCAACATTTATTTTACCGAAATTTTGATATCTACAAATGCCTGCACTTCAAGGCGCGTCATATACATGCGATTGTCACGTTTTGAAGTCTCTTGATGTAGATGTTGATCCAAGGGCCGTCAAGGCTTGATCTTGAATTGGGTTGGAAATGTCTTTAAGGGCCATCGAGGCTTGATCTTGACTTTTGTTTGAAATTTCTTCAAAGGCCATCAAGGCTTGATCTTGAATGAAATTGGACCATAAGGAGTTTCATGTGGTAGATGATCTTTGGTTTTGGTAGTGGATGATTCGGCACGTATTTTGTTGCGCTTGTTGACTTTCCACAACTTTGATCTTGAACTGGATTGGAGGATTTTATGGTTTCCTCTAATCGTTGACTTTCCATAGGCTTATTCTTAAACTAGGTTAGGGGGTTTCTTATGCTAGAGTTGCACCAAATGTTTGAATTTACTCCTTTTATCTGGAGCTGAACTTGATTCAAGGGTTGTGGACACTTGATCTTGAATCGGACTTGCGATTTCTTCAAGGGTCGTTGAGGCTTATTCTTGAATGGAATTGGACCACAAGGAGCTTCACGTTTCGGACACATGGCAGGCAAGCACGAGGTAGAGGTGATGGCTTGTTTCTTTGTTCAATCTTTCCAATTCATATTGAAGAGGGTTAGGGGATGAATCGGCACGTGTTTTGTTGTGCTTGTCTCCACATGCTTCAATGTATCATTTTCGTTTGCCTCATTTATTCTCTAGGCAGATGAGGTATCTTCTACTGCCTTGTCTATTTCGCCAGCAGAGTGATGCTAGGTAAGCAATCAGGGAAGGGTTCTAGGCAGTAGGTTCCTGACTAAAAGTTTTCCTTCAAGTTCCGAATGATTGCTCCCTTTCTCCTTATCTTACAGGTAAGAACAAGGACAAAGAAAATGACAGGGAAAAAGCATGATATGAGATACTCTTGCTTTCGAAGAAGTGGTGGTGATTTGACAGCGTTGCACAACTAGGCTTTATCATTCGGCGAAGGTGCCAGCGAAAGGTTGTTGAAGCTTTTCGAGCTCTTTGATTAGAGCAATGATGCCAAGCTTGGTTTTGACTTAAACTCCTTCATCTGGATTATGCCATTCTGCAGGGAAGGGCGTCGTGCTATAGTGATCTGTTCCTGCTCATCATTGATCCTGCTGCTTCAATCTCTTACAGTATTTGTCCCTGATGCAAGAGTGGAATGCAACCTTTGCATTTAAATGGTACTTCAGAACATTACTTCTCAGTGACGATAAGTACTCGAGAGCAATGCAAGGTAAGCAACCAGGCAAAGGTTCTAGGCAATCGGTTCCAGATCGGAAGTTTGATTTCAGGTTCTGACTAATTACTCTTTTTCCCCTTGTCTTACAGGTAAGAGCAAGGGCAAAGGAAAAGACAGGGAAAAAGTATGATATGAGATACTTTTGCTTTCAACCCTGATGATATGTGATACTTTTGCTTTGGTGTCATTTGTTTGCAAGGGTATTCCCGGAGAAGAGACTCTGCTTGGAGTGTACTTTCGGAGGTGAGGAAGGGTTGGGCATTTTTGCAGGTCTGCCTTGCTATAGAGGACAAAGGTCAACATATATAGGAATTTCCCAACAGCCAGTAGTGGCGATATTTCTTTACTCTTGTCGGCAACCGTTGGGTAATTGAAACAGTAAGATTCACGCGTTTTCAACTTTGTCAGAAATCTTTGACAAAGTTGCCCGTGATTTCTGCAAAGCTGAGGTTGCGTGTGAAAGGTGATGACAAATCCGAAAAAGCCGGTCTTTTGAAATTCGGAGAGCGGTGCCTCTTCGATCTCTGAACAAGTGGCCTTGTTGCCTCTTCAATTTCTAAACAAGCGGCCCGGCTTTTGGAGAGGTGCCTCTTTGATTTTTGAAAGACCATGCTGCCTCCTCGATTTCTGAACAGGCCATGTTGCCTATTCTTTTTATAGGGGCAATAATTGTGTACCAAAAACACATTTAGAGAGTTGCTGCCTGTAGGAATTTCCCTCCTTTTGTATTTCTGAGATTTTGATTTACCTAACCTCTTCTTCCTTCCTCATTTCTGCAAATGGCTTGCCCGTCTAATCGTCATCTTGATTTGAATGTTGGGGAAGATGCCGACATGCCTTCTTAAGACAACATATGGCACCCATCCTTCGTATCCCCCAACAGTCCTCTTACAGTTGGGGACTCCGTGATGAAGAACTACATAACTGCTACGGTGGTTGCTAGAAATCTTCTCACCCCCAAGGATAATAGGATTCTTTCTAAGCGGTTTGATGAGCTGGTTGTTCAAGACTCTTTGGCTTTCAGTGTTCAGTGTGCGAGCTCTGTATCGAACATAGGCCAACGCCTTTTTGCCCGAACTTGTCAAGTTGAGTCACTTATGGCTGAGGTGGCGAGTCTTAAGTAAGAGATTAAAGGGCTTAAGCATGAAAGCAGAGAGTTGCACATGCTTGCCAATAGTTACTCAACGAGCATGAAGAGAAAGCTTGACTAGCTTTAAGAATCTGAAAGTCGGATTCAGAGTGACCATCATATGTTTATGGCTTTACTCCAGAGGCACTTATTGCCTTCGTCCCCTGGAGTTTTACCAAGTGTTGAGGCTCCCAACAATCAACCTCCGACGCCTCTTCTTCCTGGAGTTCCGCCGAGTGATGAGGCTCTACCTGATCAATGAAGGCTTTTTATTTTTTATTTTTTTATTTTTTTATTTTTTATTTTAACTCATGTACATGTACATCCATATTTCTGTAATTTTTCAGAGAAGTCAATAAATGAGCTTTTATTTTCCCCAGAAGGCACTTACCTTTTTTTTTCTATTATTATTATTATTATTATTATTTTATTTTTTTTATTTTTTTATTTTATAGGTGTTCTCTGCATTCCTGGATTTTCTTGCTGTTTTGACGGATTACCCATGTTCACAATTGGTGGCAGCTTCTTAATAATTTGCAATTAGTGACGAAGTGAGCAGGATGTGGATGCAACTGTGTTCTTTGCCTGGTGCTTGTTGTAGTGCATCAAATTTTTTTTTTACCACGCGGCGCTGTGCAAAAAACTGCAGCAGGATTTGGCTGTGTAGTGCCTTTTGGTCACGGTTTTCCTTTGGTGGTGACGTTGTTGTGCACATTGACGTTACTACTTGCTATGGGCTATTTGCCACTGCTGCTTAGAGCTTGTTTCAGTGCGTCACTTTTATCATGTGAGGTTGTGCAAAAGACTGTAGCGGGATTTTGCTGTGCAGTGCCTTTTGGTCACAACTTTCCTCAGTGGTGACGTCGTCGCGCCTCTTGCCGCTACTCGCTGCACCACCGTCGCTGCACTATTCGCTGCACACTATTGCACTGTCCGTCGTCCTGTTGTTCTTTTTTTTTTTTTTTTTATTAGTAATAAGGCTCTGTAACCAAATCCTTCCCTTAAAGAATAAAGTATTCGTATTTTGAATTTGCTCTTTATTCTTCAAAGTGCTTGTGTTTTTGTTGATGATGTGACTGTACTTGAAGTTTTGAAGTTTCAAGTTGCCTACGTACCTTTGGTTGAGGAGGGATCAAGTCATGACATAGTTCAAATGAGTGATGGTTTTGATGATGATTTTGCCGGACACAGTTTATGCTCTTGCGGGCCAGGAGCGTGGTGCATTTACTTTAGGGATAGTAACGCTTCAAGAATCTACCATTGATGGGGCCGATCTTCAGCCCATCTTCTATCATGATTAAGTAGACGCCGTTGGTGTAGACCTCTTGTATTACGTATGGTCCATCCCACTTTGATGTGAACTTGCTTTTTATCTTATGAATTGTGATGATAGGCATACGCAATGCGAGGACGAGATCTCCAGTTTAGAAGGACCTTGGGTGGACCTTCTTGTTGAATGCCTTGGATAGCCATGCTTGGTAGCATTCCAAGTGTTGTTAAGCTTCGAGCTTTCTTTCATCTAGCGCTTCCAGCTCTTGAAGGCGCAACTGTGCATTTTCTTCATCAGTCAAGCCTTCTTGTATAGCAATCCTTAGCGAGGGGATTTGACTTTTGAGCGGTAGAATAGCTTCCACGCCATATACAAGAAAATAAGGCATAGCTTGGGTGGGAGTCCTATATGTAGTCCTATATGCCCAAAGTGCTTCGCTTATTCTTTCGTGCTAGTCTTTCTTTGTTATGCCAATCACTTTTTTCAAGAGGTTGCACAATGTCTTGTTAAATGTTTCTGCAAGACTGTTAGCCGGAGCATGATACATGGAAGATTTGTGCTGTTTGAACTTGTATTTCTCGTAAAGCTCGTCTATGAGTCGGTTGGAGAATTGCTTTCCGTTGTCAGTGATAATGTAGCAAGGTACACCATATCGGTGGATGATATGTTGTTTGATGAAACAGACAACTGTTTCCTTCTTGACTTCTCTCAAAGGTATGGCTTCAGCCCACTTGGAAAAGTAATCTGTCACAGCTAGGATGTAAGCTTCTCCTATAGATGACTTTGGCGTAATTTGTCCTACAACATCCAATCCTCATGCGTCGAATGGCCATGAAGCAGCTGTAAGGTGTAATGGTTGAGGCGGTTGATGTATGAAGTTGGCGTGGAATTGGCAGGCTTGACACATTTTGGCGTGTTCCAGGTAATCCTTCACCATGCTTGGCCAGTAGTAACCCATTCTTTTAAGCTGGAAATGTAGCTTTGGTCCAGACTGATGCGCTCTACACACACTTGAGTGTGCCTCTTCCATGGCTTGATTGGCTTCTTCCTCGACTAGACATCTTAGAAGTATCCCTTCAAAAGAGCATTGGTAGAGTATTACTTTTTAGTAAAGGAAGCGGGGTGCTCGTTAACCTATTTTGGAGCAGTGTCTAGGATCATCTGGAAGCTTTTCGTGCTCCAAGTAGTCGATCAGCAACTGTCTCCACTCTTCAGCGTCGACTGGAAGTACTGAGATGACATTTGTATCATCTAATAGCATTTCAGTAACGAGTAGGATCACCCATATTTGGCAAACTGGCATGTCTGCAGCTTCATCTTTTCCTAGTGTCATACTCTAGGCTAGATTGGCGAGAGCGTCTGCCATTTGATTTTCCTTTCTTAGCACATGTTCTAGTGTCACGGCCTCGAACTTTTGTAGCAGTTGAGTTGCCAGCCGGAAGTATGGGACGAGATCATCTTTCCTTACCTCATATTCAGTTAAGAGTTGATTAATTATGAGCTTGGAGTTGCCATATACCTCAAGAGCTGTGATGTCTATGTTAATCACCATTTGGAGCCCGATGATCAGCACTTGGTACTCAGCGACACTGTTGGAGCATAACTTACTCAGTTGGAAGGAGTAAGGTAGTATTGCCTTTGCGGCGACATGAATACTACTCCTGCCCCCCACTCCGTTTGCTTGTGCGGATCCATCGAAGAACATCGTTCATGTCAGGAAATGTTGATGTAGAACACCTCTCCGTCGGGCAAGTCATCTAAGATTTTCCAATCGTCTGGGATCGGATGATCGGCGAGGAAGTCTGCTAGTGCTTGTCTCTTGATGGCTTTAGTTGGGATGTAGATGATCTCATATTGATTGAGAAGCAACGCCCATTTAGCTAATTGCCCTGTCAAAGCTGGTTTGGACATGACGTATTTGACCGGGTCAGTTTTAGCAACCAAGTGGATGGTGTAAGCATGCATGTAATGTCTAAGCTTCTGAATGGCGAACACCAAGGCGAGGCACATCTTTTCTATTAAGGATTAGTTCAACTCAGTGCTGGTGAGAGTTTGACTGAGGTACTAAAACGCTCATTCTTTCTGGGATTTATTCTCTTGCACCAAGAGTGCTCCAACTGAATTTTCCTGAGCGGCTATGTACAATATGAGCGGCTTCCCGGGCACAGGCGTTCTCAGGACAGGTGGACTTGATAAATATTTTTTTATGCTTTCAAAAGCATTGCCGCATGCTTCGTCCCATACGAACGGAACATCCTTCTTCATGAGTCGGTTAAACGGTTGACAACGCCTTGCAAGGTTGGAGATGAAGCATCTGATGAAAGCTAGCCGTCCTTGTAGACTTTTCAGCTCGTGCAGGTTTCTTGGCTCAGGCATGTTTTGAATGGCCTTGATCTTTGATTAGTCTACTTCAATGCCACGGTGATTGACAATGAAGCCGAGGAACTTTCCAGAGGTGGCGCCAAATGCACTTTAACGGGTTCATCTTGAGGTTGTATTTTCGCAACCTTTCGAACACTATTCGCAAATTCTTCAAGTGATATGATCTTTTCTTTATCTTGACCACCACATCGTCTACGTAACATTCTACGTTCTTGTGTAGCATGTCATTAAAGATTTTCTGCATTGCGCGTTGATAAGTAGGTTGGGCGTTCTTTAGACCAAAGGGCATCACCTTGTAGCAATAAATACCTTTTGGGGTGCGGAAGGCTGTTATTTCCTCGTCTTCGAGAACCATGCGAATTTGATTGTATCCAGAAGAGCCATCCATGAATGACAGTGCCTTGTGGCCGGTGATTGCGTCCACTATGATTTCGATGATTGGCAAAGGGAAGTCGTCCTTCGGGCAAGCATCGTTGAGGTCCCAAAAGTCTATGTAAACACGTATTTATCCAGATTTCTTAACAATGACGATGTTGGAGATCCACTTGGGGTATTGCACTTCTCGAATGAAGCCTACTTCGATTAACTTGTCAATCTCGACCTCAATTTGTGGGATGAGCTCGGATCGATAACGCCTTTGAGTTTGCTTTATCGGTCGCGTTCCAGGCTTGACTGCAAGACGATGCACATCAATGATAGGGTCAAGGCCGGGCATTTCCTTGTATGTCTAGGCAAAGACGTCTTTGTACTCTAATAGCAGTTGGTAGTACTCGCCTACCTAGTCTGCACTTAGCAGCGCACTTACGAAGATAGGTTTGGGCTTCTCACTTGTGCCTAAGTTGAGTTCCTTGAGATCATCAACCGTGGCTTGCCCCCCATCTTCGAGCTGTGGTGGTGTAGTAGTGACATCTTCCTCGAGGACTTCGTCTTCTTTGCCTTCTTGGATCGTGATGTGGAAAACATCTTGAACCTCCTCTTCACTGCTGTTCTCTCGAGCTTGTTGGCATGACGATTATCTAGTGTGGATGATGGTGCGCATTTTTACTTTCAATGGTCCATTTGTGTTAACCTCCAAGATTGCTTGGCACTTCATCCTTGAAGGAATAAAGCTTCGAATGTTATTTTTTTCTGCCAAACCATCGAGCTTTTTTTTTTTTGGCGTTGTCTTTCTCTTTCCGGAAAGCTTCTTGGTTTCTTCAAGTCTTTCCAAAACCGACCGTCGTGGAAGAGAGCTAGCAGTATTGCTTTGTTTCTTAGGCTTTAACAACCTTTTGAAAACAGAGCTTTGGGATGTTGGTGTATTAAGCCTCTTGAAGACGGAGGTTTGGTCTTGACCACCAATGCGATTATGTGCTGAAATTCTGGGTCTTGAACTATTTATCCTATTGAAGACTGACGTCCGATGGGTGGGTTTAGGCTTATCTTGATCTTGTTCAATGGTCACGCTAATTTGTTGAGCGCTAGCGTTCTTTGCTTTGCTTGAAATCTTCATGGATGCTTTCGGTGTGAAGCCAAGCCCAGCTTTGTTGTTGTTAACTCCATAACCATGCTCCTTCAACTTTTTTTAAGTCTCGGTGAGGTTACGTTCTTTGTCATTGACGATGTTTGCAACCTTCTTTCCAGGATTTAAAGAGGAAGCGAAGTTGTACCTAACCTTCGACATGAGTTTGTAGGCATTTGGAACAAAACCTTATTCGGTCCTCGTGGTTGGGAGAAAGCTTGGTTTTACCCATTTGGTAGAGCTTTTATGAAGCCTTGTGGTGGTCTTGCAACCTTAGCATCGCTTAGTTGTGTTAGAGGCAAAATTGCATTTGTTTTGAGCAATTTTACATCACCCTTGTGCCGCTGTGTCTCGGCTTTACTTGCTCCAGTTTCGAATGGCGATTGACCATTCTTTCTTCTTAATATCAGGATATATCGAAATATGGGCGTGTTTGGTCCTTTTGAAGGCGTCCTACTCCCTTTGGTCATTGTAGGTTTAGAGGGCTCGTCATTGTTTTTGCTTGAAGATGGCACGGCTTGCCCTTCTTGCTTCTTGGGCATGGCTTGCCACTCCTGTTTTTTAGGTGCTGCTTTGCCCATGGATTTGATCTCTTTTGGAAGAGCTTCGAGCATTATTTCTTGATCCATGTAGAACTTGGCATCTGCAAAGTGTGATTCGGCTTCGGTGAATGGCTTGGTATCACCTTGTAACACCTTTACTCCTTCCCGGTAGAATTTTAAGCATTGGTGGAGGGTAGATGGCACTACTCCATTTTCATGGATCCAAGGCCTTCCTAGGAGCAAGCTGTAGGAGGTTCTTGCATCAATTACGCGGAATATCGTGCTTGATTTGAGTTCATCAATGATCATTTCTACTCGGATCATGCCTATCGCCCTTTGTCCTCCTTGGTTAAAACCCTAGATCAGTAGACAGCTTAGGTACAGTTCATCTACCTTGATGCCGATTGTGGTCATTGTTGACTTTGGCATAATGTTTATGGCCAACCCACCATCTACAAGCATGTGGTTAACTTTGTGCTCCCTTACGTACCCCGAGACAAAGAGATGACGGTTGTGAGGTTTTAATCCCAGCAGTAAATCTTCGTCAGTGAAATTGATTACATCATGGGTGGCATAACATGTGGCACATTCACATGGCTGAAGCTTCAAGCCTTCGTCGTTGCTTTCTTTTACTTCATGGTCGTCAAGACTTGCCAAGACCGCTGCTAGTGCTCTTTGCATCTTCTTTGGCAATCGTAGCGCTTCTTCGATGCTAAAGTGCGTTAGCAGACCTTCTTTGGGTGTGAGGGTCTTTTCTTCCTCGATGGCGGTGGCTTTGCCTTTTGAGGGTTCTTCCATTTCCACTTCGACCATATGACATGCAGTGGTAGTGCACTGTTGGAAGAAGTCCTCCGGGAAATACTTATGCAATGAGATGAGAATGTGTGGCTTTTGCTCCATAAGTTCCCCAACATATGTTGGCTTAGCAGCTCTTATATTTCTTTTAGGCTTCCTATTGTTATGGCGGTGGTATTTTCTCCCTTGCTCCCCCTTTGGCCTTGTGGCTTGTGGTCTTGGCTTCCTTATCTTTTTGTAGGTCACCAATGTCCATCCTTCATCATCATCAACATGTGCATCTTGGTCACTTGCCCCCAGTGAGGATCGTGCAGAAGGTGCCGTGCAGCTTAAGCATTGACGGGAATGGTCAAATGTCACTTAGAGAGGCATAGGATCAAACGATCCAAATGTAATCGTAGTGGTATGCGTTGCGGCCGTGTCTTCAAGGTCGAGCTCAATTTACCCTTGTTGTGCTAGCTTTATGATGAGCTCTTTAAGGATGAAGCATTTGCCAATAGGATAACTCACAATAGGATGGTACTTGCAGTACCTAGGATCGTTTATGCGATTTATCTCTTTAGGACGCTTGCATTTGGGTAGCTCGATCACCTTCTTTTCCAGTAGGTCGTCCAACATTGCAGCCATGTCAGAGTCAGGAAAAGGGTACGTCTTTTGCTCCAGTTCCCTCAAGGTGCTTTTGTACCTGTCTTAGGTGCAAGAAGGCTCACCTTTCTTTATCTCCTTTGCTTTGTTCTTAGAGGAGATCTTGATGGACGCAGTGTTGATGGTGAAAGCTTCATTGGCAAGCTTCTTACCAGTTTTGTCCACATTTGGGGCGAACACCTTATCTTTCTTAAACTCAATGATCAGCTCATTTTTCCCGTGATTGGCGATACTCAGCTTCATGTCATGGGCACGAACAGTTTGACGAGGTAGTCTCCCTCCATCCCAGCATTGTTGCAAGTTTCAATGAAATGGGAGACATGTTGCTTTGGGTTCTTTTCCCATCAAACTGCATGAATTTTGGCGGTTGATAACCTTTCGGCATCTTCAAGGCATCAATCTTCTTGGAGTAAGGCTTCGAGTACAACATGAAGGTGTGTGAGCTCCCTTCATATTGTGCCTTGATGGTGTCGATGATCATCTCCTGCAGCTGATGGATAGAAAGAGATCCCATAAGTGTTGCCACTTGGTCTGGCTCATGCTCTTCTTCGACTTTATCCACCGGAGGCTCCTCTTCTTCATTGGCTCCTTTCTTTAGTGGATTAACCTTTAGGTCAAGTTTCTTGTCATCCTGCGTCTCCAATCGGTTGACGAGTGCAGCGATTTGCAAGTCTTTTTCTTCCAACATCCGTGTTAGCCTTGCTATCTTTTCATTCATTCGAGCCAACTGCTCATCGATTGAAATTGCTCCGGTGCTTATGACTTGCATGGCTGAGTTGTCGCTTAAGTCGACATCAGAAGGCATGGACTTGGAGTACTTCCTTGGGCTTTCCTCCCTTAGCGCCCTTAGCAAGGCCAGGGTGATCATAGGCTCGTGTCTCGGGTTATGATGTAGAGGTGGAAGAGGTGGCAGAAAGAGCTCTTGCCTTGCTTCGGGTTGTGATACCCGAAATATCACCACTTGTGGCGAGGATGTTTTTGTTCTTCACTTTGATTGCGGGAACAGCTTGATCCTTTCTTGATGCCATTTGCACTTTTTGTGGATTTGAGGATAGAGATGAAAGGTAGAGATGGTCCCACCGGGCGTGCCAAAT
This sequence comes from Pyrus communis, assembly GCF_963583255.1. Classification (NCBI taxonomy): domain Eukaryota; kingdom Viridiplantae; phylum Streptophyta; class Magnoliopsida; order Rosales; family Rosaceae; genus Pyrus; species Pyrus communis. The sequence goes on from NC_084814.1 coordinate 18,443,113, forward strand.
TTGTAAACATGAAAATTCATCAAACAAGAACACGTGTACAAAATATATTTTGTAGTGATTTTGGGGTTACAATCTCTTCTACGAATTTAGCCTCTGATTCTATCTTCGTAACATGTAGATATATGAATAAACTATTGATCCAAATGGTCGTTGGGGCTTGGTCTAGGGATGAACAGTTATGCGGATTTATTGATGTTGTTGATCCAAAAGGTCGTTGGGGCCTGATCTTAGGATGAACGGTTGATGAACGGATCTTCAAGGGGTTTTGGGCTTGATCTTGAAGAACGGGTGTTTGTTGATCCAAAGGGCCGTCGGGGCTTGATCTTGGGATGAATGGTTGATGAACGGATCTTCAAGGGCTTTTGGGCTTGATCTTGAAGAACAGGTGTACGAATTTGTTGGTGTTGTTGATCCAAAGGGTCGTCGGGGCTTGATCTGAGGATGAACGGATAATGAACGATGAACACTTTCTTCAAGGGCCATCAGGGCTTGATCTTGAGTTGGTGGAAGTTCTTCAAGGGCCGTCGGGGCTTGATCTTGAAAGAGGATTTAAGGAAGAACGAAGAGGGCTTTCTTGATCCTTTGGGATTTGCTTGAGAGTTTTAGAGTTTTAAAGCTTCGAGGTTTTGGTGTAATATGAATTGGTTGATTTTGGATCTTTGATACCTTGATGGAGAAGCCTATTTATAGGCTTTGAGAATGAATCACCACCACAAATTTTCTTGGTGAAGTAAGTGGATAATGTAGGTGAAGTGAATGGAGGTTGTAGGTGAAGTGAGTGGAGGTTGTAGGTGAAGTAAGTGGATGTTGTAGGTGAAATGAGTGTAGGTTGTAAGTGAAGTAAGTGGATGTTGTAGGTGAAGTAAGTGGATGATGTAGGTGAAATGAGTGGAGGTTGTAGGTGAAGTAAGTGAATGATGTAGGTGAAATGAGTGGAGGTTGTTGGTGAAGTGAGGGAATGATATAGGTGAAATAAGTCGAGGTTGTAATTTTAATGCATTGGTCAACATTTATTTTACCGAAATTTCGATGTCTACACCAACATCTCTGTGAGGATGTGAAACCCCACATCTTCAGTGGGATCCACAGACTCGATCAGCGTGTCCGAATGAAGTTAGGAGGCGGACTCATGAAGCACCGACTGACCTTTCTCCACCATAGTTGCCTGTGAAAAAAAAACATGGATTATTAATAGAAAACAATTTGAAATAATTAGTATAAATCTTTAATGCATAAGAAATTACTTACATGAAGGGGTTGGTCAATTCATCCCCAGGCCGAATATAAACGTCAGCAAAGTCGTCGATCTCCGGGAATTTTGAACCCGCCTTAAATAGAAAAAGATAAGGAAAACGTTAGTACGAAAAAAAAAAAATTATTAAAGACATTTTAAAATTGGAAATGAAAGCTGTAATATATACCTTCCGTCAAGCCTCCATCCTATATGAGAAAGGTCTCGAACCCGAATGGTGGAGAAGAGTCTTCTTCCCCCGATTAAACTTGTTCCCCTTCGCCTTCTTCTGTTATACACAAAATATACGTATTACTTGTAATATTTAAAGAACATTAAAAATATTTCATAATAAACATTAGTAAAAATTTAAAAAGTAAAATGCACCACATAGCCCGACTCCTAGAAATGACCGCAGAGCCAAACCCAACTATCTTGTCGGACTTGGAGCACATTCGGGCAATCCTCCTCGAGAGCGACCTGCAAATCATCAAACATCTCGAAATACTGGTGCAGGTCACTTTTCCACTGCTTGTAGCGTTCGGAGAAAAGCCGATTAAGGTACGCCACCATGTCCTCGTTGATGTCATCGAAATTGTAGTTGTCTGTAAGGTAACAAATATTACGAAAGTATTAGTAATAAATGACATTAAAAAAATATAAATATATAAATTTTACTTGAAAAGCATTCAAAAGGTTACATCACCTACTGCCAACTGATTGCACACCGTGTTCTTCACCTCATTCGGCACCACCTTCTAAGACTTCCACCACATAAGGCAAAAGGTCCGAACAACGTGCCCAATGTCGTTAGTGCTGCCCGATGTTGCCCATCGTATTCGATTGTGATACGACCATTGGTCACCCAGGTGACCTTCCCCGTCTTCAATTGCTGACAAGGTTCCATAGTGTTTTTCTTGGCTACAAAGAAATGAAAAATTAATGGTAACCCAAAACTAATAACAAATCCTATTAAAATTTCGGCATAACCTTCCTATAATTAAAACATTTCCCAAAACCCTGAACATAACATAAACAATATACGTATCCAACACAATGATCACAACAGTTTAATAATAAGTTCGAAATAATGAAAACAATAAACAATATAGATATAATAACTTTTTAATCCTTAAATGCCATAACTTAACAAACTGAACCTAAAATAACAAAACTAAGTTAACATGGGAATGAAGGAGTAAATTAGGAGAGTATACCTAGCTGTGTAGCTGAGACATCAGTTGTGGATCCCGATGGCGTCATCTGGTCAAGAGTGCAGGGGCGTCGGTAAGCATGTTGGGCACTAACAGGTAGCGCCACTGAAGAAGTCGAAGATGCCGGGGCATATGGCACTGGGTCAACCAGATTCACTGGCGTATGGTCCATCTTTGCCAGAGCAGTGGTGGCAGTAGTAGCTATAGTCATCGGACGAGGTGTAGAAGTCATCGCCTTCTAGGTTTTAATAAGCTATGACATCTACAAAATTGGAAATAAATTTGTTAGATTACAAAGATTTAAATTACCGTACACATGCATAATAATTTCTACTTAAATTTAAAATGAAATTTAAAAAGCCTAATTCTAAATCCAATTCAAGTTTGGCAGAAACAAAACTTAAAACTGATCTACTATACACAAACTAATAAATGTCAGATAGGAAAGCAGCAAAGAACACATTCATATCATGTGATGTGGGTATGATATATATAAAATCACAGTAGATTTGTTCACTTGCAAAGATAAAATCACATTCTGCTTGGTGATATATAAATATAAATATATATATGTATATGTATATGTATATGTTTGACAACCTCACAAACAATCCTATTTTCACAGTGCACAATAAAATCAACCAAAATCCAAACATATACATAAGTTTCAAAAAATCCAAAAATGACAACCCCAATTTAGAATTAAAAAACCCCCAAATTTAAGAACCCTAATTCTATTGGATTTTTTGATAAAATTAAGCATCCTAAACCTAATCCCCACTGCCCTAATTCTAAGCCCTAACTTAAAATCAAGAACCCTAATTCTAACCCCAATTTTAAGAACCCTTATTCTAACCCCTAATTGAAGAACCCTAATTCTAAACCACTGCCCTAATTGAAGACACCAACTTTCTCTGACACACCACGACTGGAGTCGAGGCATGTTGGCCGTTACGTGAGGGTGACGTAGCCAAGTTCGCAACAGAAGTGATAATCATAAGAAAATGTGAATAAATAAAAACCAAAACTAAACTTATTTATCTAGAGATAATATATATGTGTGCGAAAGTGATCAAGTATATGATACACACATATCAGAGCATAGGTAACACGAAAGTGCAGTCGAACTAACTAAACACTAATTATACAAACTGGGAGAGGATCCCTACAATATTTAATGGAATGTCAGAACCATCGAGTAGTCATCGTGAGCCACCAAAGATAAGCAGCTACCTAGAACCTGGAGGGGTGCAAAACAGAAGGGTCAGTGGGCAAAAACAAGGCGTTTGAAAACGTATTTATCTTTATGAACATAATAACCCTTTTCCGTAAAACCCGTATAGTTTTCAGAAAATACTACTACGTAGGTATGAAAACCAATGCATAAGACTAGCGAAAACTGAGATATGCCATGTTATAATATTTCAGCACTAAAGGATGTAAACCAGATGTGCAACTAATATAAAATAGTGTGCCAGTTGGAGTCACCTTGCGTGACCTCTAAGACTGGATCTATAGCTTATCAATCTAGTCTAGCACACCAGTCAGAGTCGCCTAGTGTGACCTGTACGACAGGCTGGTATAAATATGTATGCTCAAGTGCTACGATCACGTGAAGGCTGTGCGATAAATCGCAGGTCACATATGAGTCAGAACCACCTATTATGGTTCGTACGACAGGCTAGCACTAGACTTAGATCCAAGGTGAGCGTGCGGTGCCTGTGAAGGCTGGCCCTGGCCTCGATGGGAGCACTAATACCGAGGTGCAACCATGATGAGCTCTAAATAAATGTATGCATACCAATGCAATACAATCCATTCAATCACATAATACTCACCAAAAGCTTACCTAAGTCTTCTCAGCATCACACAATACAATTCACAAATGTAACAATGCAATATTTAAAATGTAACTTATTTACGATATGGCAAGCAAAGCATAATGCCATATAAAAATATTTCTGGAAACCGTATATGCATATATATATATATATATATATATATATATATAACAAATGCCCACTCACTAGTAAGTAGCAGGATCGTAGCCCCCTAGCTTCGCTTGTCTACGCTCGTCCTCGAGGTACGTCTCACTTATATGCGATACAACTATTTTTACGTTAATTAATTAGCACATATACGAAATCCATAAATAACTCCTCATAGTTTGCTCAAATGTAAGGTTTGAATATACCAACGTCATCTACTTGATGATACAAACCCACACAATTTTTTAGAAAAATTTGTGGACACCAGACGCGCCCTCACGAGCTAGCCACTGATGGAAACCCTAATGACGTTAGGAATATCCCGTCAAAATAGGCGGAACATTCTATTAAATGGTAACGGCGTTACCTAACGTTGTTAGAATATTCCGTTAAAATTAATGGAATATACCTTCTTCTTCTCCGGTCACCCGTTGGTCTCCGCCGACCACCGTTTGCACTCGCCGGTTTTTGGAATTTCAAAGCTTTATATCTACTTCATTTCTCAACCAAAATCCATGAAATTTATATGAATTTGAAGGTCTCAAAGAGTAGAACACATTCATACCTATTCGAAGTCCAAAATACAACGAAAAATGATCGGACAAGTCTTCACCAATATATCTACAGTCTCACTCCTTTGAATAGGTAAAATTAATAAAGATTAATTAAAAATTTAATCCCACAAAACTCCACCATTACCAAAAAGGGCATAGCAAGTAGGCAAAGGTACATATACAAAAATCCCACATGCAATTTGAAGAAAATACCTTCAAATTCGTATACAAAAATCTTGTACAAAACAAATTTAGTAGTTTTAGTTTGAATTCTCAATTCAAAGTTACATATACAAAATCAAATCACTTACTTGATAGGAATAGATCAATGAAGGGAGAGGAAATGGAGGAGAAGAGAGATAAAATATTTGTATGATGAATTTAAGAGCAAGGGAGGGATTGGAGAAGGATTTGAAGAGAGATTGGGGAGGGGGTAGCTGCTGCAACTGGGTTTGCAGTTTCTGCCTCCCAAACTAATTAAGTGATGTGGAAAAAGTTGTTGACTTTGCACAACGAAAACTGACGTCGCGCAAAATTGTTTTGCACGATGAATGTGTGCATTCGTTGCGCAAAATTGTTTTGCACGAAAGAGATGCACCTTGTCGCGCAAAGTTGTTTTGCGCGATGAAGGTGTGCATTCATTGCGCAAAATTGTTTTCCGCGATGGAGATGCACCTCGTCGCGCAAAATTGTTTTGCGCCACAAATGCACACCTTCATCGCACAATGTTAGGAAAAAAAAGCAGTTGAAGCCTTTGTTTGGCACCAAAAACTTATGCAACGCATATACCGCGTTGTGCAAATAGTCTTTGCGCGATAGTGAAACAAGACGTTGCGCAAAGGATGTTTGCGCAATGAGGCATGTGTGTCGCACAAGCTTTTGGCACCAAACCAAGATTTTTACCGCTTTTTTCCAACATTGTGTGACGGCAATCTTCGTTGTGCAAAATTCCGTTGTGCAAAATGTCTTTGTGTGATGTTTTGTTGTCACTGTTGCGCAAACATACTTTGCGAAATGAAATTTGCACCATCGCGCAAATTGCCGTTGCACAAGTATGTTTTTATACTAGTGCAGGTAACCTCATTTTTTTTTTCTCAAGTGGCTAAAGGTTTGTTATTGAGACAGGGTCCTGTTCACAGTTAGAATAATTTTCATGTATGGTTGAATTGGGGTCTTGTTAAGAATGGGATCAAGTTTGAGAATCCGCTTTGATATCATGTCAATATTTAAGAGTCGGACTAACGATTCACTACTAATCATATTAATTTTGTCCCAACTTAAGTACTTATATAATTGAACATGTATTAATTTTTTTCATCCCAAAAGACCTAAGTATAATTAGTTGCCGGTTCGGATTCCATTCGTTAACAAATATTGTGTTGGTGTGCATAAAGATAAGGTTGAGATGCCTAGTAGGCCTGAATTGTTGGGCATGATTGGTAGCGGTCCAATCCCATGTTTGGGATAAAAAGAGTTGGGCCTTATTGAGTGGAATTGGATCAACTTAAACAATGCAATAGGAATGTTTCGTATTTTGAACCACACACCCAACTGGACTACATTTCATGCCATACTGGACTATCATTAAACCAATAAAAGTATCCTGCTACTTTTTAATCCTAATATTATAGTGCATAAAAAAATAGATCATACAATACGCGCACGGTTGCAGACTAATATATAACTGAAAACTGCTTACCATGTGTTCTGAACAGTTTCTCAACGAGCTTTATCCTGTAAACATCTTTGTAGTTTCTACAGGCCAAAGCCACAGAGGATCCTTCAGTCAAAACCTCCTTGAAGCCTAGCTACAAGGGAGGCGAAACTCTAACTTCTGGTCCAAATTAAAGGAATTGATAAGATGGCGATTTGCTACCTACAAGTTATAAGTTGGAAGGTGCATGTATCCAAAAGGTAAAGTAACATAACAATGGTTTTATCTTAAGGTAGAGTAATATAGTAGTGTTAGAGACATTGGTAAAAATATAATTGTACAGCATTTAGATAAGTTATTGCTACACAAAGGTCGATAAATTTTACTTACTCGAGAGAGAATTGGGTTCGGGTAGTGGGTTTTAGACTTTCGAAAGTCGTATTTACCTTAGACTAAGGGATAATTGGGATCACATAACAAGAACTTGACTAATTCGAAAGAATTCTAGATATAATACTGAGTAACCTAACAGTGGAAAGGTAATTAACCAATGTTTACAAAGGGGAATGATAAATACACATCTACTTTAGCCTTTTACACACTCTTGTTTATCATATCCGTTATTTCCGTTTGATTTATTCAATCCGATGGAAAAATTAAGGAGGGATGTGTGTGAAGCTAAAAAAGATGTGTGAAAATCACCTCTCTTTATAAAAGTCTAGGGAATTGGCTAAACTAACAGTTCAAGGTGGAAATGGGTAAAGTGGTACAAGTTCAGGTGGGTAAATCGACACAATATTCTAAATAAGGAACGTACTGTAAAATTAGTTAATTAATAACATCAAGTATCAGCTCTAATTAACAACCAATATAACTAAAAGTACATGTGTCATTTGTTGATTGGTTTGGTTAGTTATGTTTATGGTGTAATGAGCGAGTTAGATAGAGATGAGTTGGATTGCCACATCAGCATAGTTAGTTACTGTTGTCAATGGTTATAGACTGATGTAATGATCTTCACCCACATTAATTAAAACTGACCATGACAATCCCTGAAAACTCCTCAACTAGCGGCATGACCATGATTTCCTTTAGACAAACTATCGGTATTAAGTTTAATCCAAAGAAACTATAGTAAGGATATTTAAGATAGCTTGATTTGTGGATATTTAAGATTTAGTGTCAAAATGAAATTTCTTTCAATTGGCTCAATACTTTGAATTGGATTTTCAAGTCAAGTCTTCATTAGGTGAGAAAATAATTGCTTAAGAATATATTATCCTTTCACCCGAGATATTCAATTTCCCCATTTACCAATTTCTCTTTCTTGTAAAAAAAAAAAAAAAAAAAAAAGAGTGAATTTAGGGCACGTGACAATATACAACACAAAATAAACACACACGGCCATGCTACCTCGCGAAATTGTGCTCACAATGGTCACCGTACAATAGGAATAAAAGTTTGAGGACGTATATGTCCACATGAATTCCAGCATTTTAGCTTTTGTGAGTAATATCTTCAATTTGACATATATATGCCACATTCACACAAGTCCAACGGTATGATTAAATACACATGTAGAACATGCATATGCGTACATATACTCCTCCTTTAAAATCTCATCAAATTATAAGTGACATATTAGTCACCATTGGCTCCAAACGATGAAGGTTAAATTAGCTTATTCAAGCAAGTTGCCCTTTTACTAGAATGATAAAAATGAGTATTATGATTTCACCACGTACTTGTCATGACGTATTTCATCATATGTAATTTCTTCCTTTACACACATTTTAATCTCACCTTTTAATATTGAATCAAATCATGGGTGACCGAACTCTTAAGGTCATTATTTGAAATCTTCATGCTACTAACCTGCCGGCCATTGTTATTTTCAACCAATCCAACAAGACGTCAAACGTAGACCCTCGATCTAACAACCAACTATAAGTCTTTAATTTTTCGTTGTAAAAGCTCCATACTCTGTACATAAGTTAGCGTCGTTACTCATTGGAAATGGGTTACATTTAGGGATGTGACATCCACATATTTTTTCTTACTTCTTTCACACTTTTTTAGTTTTCAGCTATCAAATCGGATGAATTGAAAAAGATCAATGGATATAAATTAACAAGAGTTGAGTGAGAAATAATTCTATACACCCCTACATTTAATACGAATCTTCCTCAGCGTTTCGCTCTATATAATATATATATATATGGGAAGTTCATATCAGCCATGCACAGCACTATCCAGTGGGAGACAATCAAAGGGGATAACACAAGAAACAACTTACCACAAAGCAAGACAAACTATGACCTTCGGCTGTGTAATACAAGTCTATACAAAATATAAAATAACAGCTGACATGCCTATGTTACCAAATCCTACCCAAGCATCCTCCCATGTGGTCCCTGTTCAAACCCTAGAGGTCCTCTTCCAATATGCTGTCGAACCGCCCCATCAAATTAGTTATAAGGGCATCAGTGTTCCGCTATTAGTCACCCAAAATTTTTATGTGTTTCGTATTTTTTTTGTAATGTTTCACGAGTTTCATGATGATGGTTTTGTGATTTTTCAATATTGATTGGAATCTAAATATTTTTAGGTTAAAGTGTTCATAAAATTAAATTAGGATAGTCTATATAATTTTTTATTTATTTTTAAATGTTACTTTAGGAAAAAAAAATCATCATAAATTCGTTCTTTAATAATTTCGAACTAAAAATTTAATTTATAAAGATCAGTGAAGAAAAACTGTTTATAAGTTAAAATCTAAATTTTTTGAATTAAAAATTTTAAACTTTAATCGAAGGGTTGGAGATAACACCAAATGGGTAAAGCATCCACCCTCAATGATCTGTTTTACACCAAACGATTTTCTAGTGCACTTTATGTAGCCACTAGCTTGCTTGATTTACTCGTACACAGCACTGTATACTAGCTCTTCTCAATCCGTCATAATTATAGCTGGTGAATGATATTATCTACCCACCCTATTTTTATTTCTGATAAATTCTTGTTAATTTGAGTTTTTTGAATATCTTCAATTCATTTGAACTAACGATTGACAACTAAAAATAATATGTAGAAATAGTACCACCCATAACTGGTGCACATCCTTGTGGATGGATTTGGATCCTCTCCGGAGCCTAAGAAGAGGATCCTCCTGACCAACACAAGTGGGCCGTTAGATTTTCATCCAACGATTATAATTATTATAATTTTAAAAGGACACTCCTGTTTGTTACCGTTTGATAAAAATTCAACAGTCCACACATGGTGGTCCGAATGATCTTTTACTTGGGCTCCTCCGGAGAGGATCCAAATCCCTATGGATGTATTTGAATTCATCAGTCAACGGAAGCTTTATTGAGTGCATTAACATAGCATGTTTGTGCAGTCGGCTGGTCTCCCTTCATTTAATATATAAACTTTATTACTAGGAACCGGATCCTCTCCTGAGTATTGTAAATTGAGTCTCCTAAGCAAAGAATTCGGATCGTTAAAATTTGATTCAATGGTTACAATTATTGTAACTTTTAGAGTAGTTCTTTATTTGTAGTCATTAAATCAAATTTCAACGATCCGGATCATTTGCTTAAAAGGCTCAGTTTACAAAGCTCAGGAGGGAATCCGGTTCCTTATTACTACAAGAAATTTAGGTTTTTTTTTTAAATATTTTTTTTTTATAAGGAATCCAAGACTAAACCAGTTTAGTCATAACTATAACTTGTTCCACTATTCTTCCTCACCACTTACTAAATCCCGAGGCATAAAGAATTTCAAGGAAACTAATTTTCCATGTATTTTACTAGAGGAAGGAAAATGAAAAATTTCTTCCTATGTTTGGTAACGATAGAGAAATAAGTAGGAGCTTCTATTTTTTTTTTTTGGGATAAAATGAGCACTTTTAATTATCAACGAAGAGATATTTATTATTTTTAACAAAATTCTAAACCTATAGAACTAACTGTTTCACACCAAAGGAGCAACATCCAGAGCAAAGATCCCAACAATTTGGAAGATATCTTAAGAAAAGGTTTTAGCACCCGTATATCCTATATCTTAAAATATCTTTAAAAAATTCATAAGATTGAAGTCACCAAAATGCGCGTTTATCAAAAGCCAATTCCAAATAACACATAAAAGCAAGCTCGTCTAGGGAGCTTAGGAGTGAGTTCAACCAATGTATACAAATAGACAGACCGGTGAAAGCATAATAAGCATAACCATAATTGAGCACTATCGAAAACAATAAAGCCATTAAACCACGTTCTACTAGCCAGAACATATAATCAGAAATTACGCAGAATGATATTAGTTTCGACAGTTTTGCTCTCAATAGGACAAGCTTTTTGAACAGGTTAAACTGAGAAGAGAGGCCAAGACATGTCTTTTAATTATAGGATTGTAACTGCTCCTCCTATCATGGTAGCAGTTTCTATCCACTTCCAAGAGGTTGTAACTGCCTCTTATTTCGAAATTGAGTTCTTTGGTTTTCCCTCCATAATGTTCAATACCGGTTTAAACATTACTAAGTCCAATACCAATGTCAGTCCATTCATTTGTATGTCCACATATACATCTTTAAGTGATAGACTGTTCTTACTCACTCACCTTATGGAAAACTCTTACAACCGGATCATTCTTTTATATTGAGGTCGGTGCAAGCCATTTCCCAAGGTTAGTCGGTTACTCGCTAATTCCTAATGGTCACTTGCTATCCGTGCATGTGATTTGTTGTACTACTTCACAATATTATGCAACGTTTTCAATTTTGTCACCCTAAATTAGTAACGTGGGTCTGGTTGCCTAGAAAAAAAAAACAAAAAATAATAATAACACATGGTCCTTACACCTCCTGACTGAATCCTTACAATATTACCAGAAAAATAAGGACACGGATTGTCTACCCTTCCACTTCTGGTGCCCTCTCATGCCCTCCTGTTTGTGTGATCACGATTAAGCCACGTCAACATTTTATATTACTATTCATTTTAGTCTTATTATCTTTATAAAAAAATAATATAAAATGTTGACGTGGCTTAACCGTGACCACACAAAACAGAGGGGTACGGGAGGGCACCGGAAGTGGGAGAGCATACAATCCTTGTCCGAAAAATAATTGCACGAAAAGACAGGACGGAGGATATATACCAAGACTTATGGATTTGGATCCTCTCCAGAGCCTCCTTACCAACATATGTGGACAGACTTATGGATTTGGATTCTCTCTGGAGCCTAAGGAAAGGATCCTCTTGACCAATACATGTGGACCGTTGGAAATTCAACAGCTACAAATATGGGGTTACTTTAAAGTTATAATAATTATAATCGTTGAATTTTCATCCAATGGCTAAATATAAATAGTACTTAACGAAAACTAATTGCACGATATATGATGAACAGTTACGATCACGAAATTCTTAGGATAAAAAAAAAAAGATTTGGCGAGGATCCTTTTCCAATTTTATCGATCCCTAAATTAGTAACGTGGTTCTGGTTGCCTAGAAAAATAAATAAATAAATAATAACAACACATGGCCCTTACACCTCTTGACTGAGTCCATACAATATTACCAGAAAAATAAATGCACGAAAAGACGAGATGGAGGATATTTACTAAAGCCATCTCCAACCGAGGTTTGATCAGAATGCTCGTTTTAATCTTTTGACCCTCTAAGATATTAATATTTTAATAAATAATACAGAACCATATTTGTCTCCGTCTCCAACCGAGGGTCAAAGGGCCATGGGGCTTGTTTTAGCCTTGTCACAAAAAACTGTCTTCAATAGAAGACCAAAGGGCCATAACGCCAAACATAATTTATTATTTAAATTTAAAAGTTACAACAACTTAAATTCAAATTCAACAATAACTTAAATTTTAAAACTACAATAGTAACTAACCCAAAAAACCAAAAAAAATAGAACTTAAATTTAATGAATGGTTTAGGTATTTATAGAAAAAAATTAGAATTTTTAAGAATCTAAAAATAAATAAATAAATTGAATACAACGGCTAGTTAGCTAGTCGTTGGATTTAAATTTTTATTTAAGCATTCCTGTCGGTTATAACAGACAACATTGCTCTATTTTCTGGCCAGCCCTGGGTTGGCTAGCTGGCTACATGCAACCAGCCCTTTGGCCCTTTCAAATTTTGCAGCCAACCCTTTGGCCCTTTTAGATTTCGTGGGGCTCACGAGCCCTCTGGCCTATCCCTGGTTAGAGACGGTTTTCGGGCTATTTTCGACTCTCTGGACCATTCAGTTGGAGATGGCCTAAGACTTATTTTTAAAATAGTTAAAGGATGTGTGGTTTATTCTTAAAATATTCAAACGCAATTATGTTGATATTTACTCTATTTATTTATTCTTTTGTTACCAAATAAATTTTATCATTTCATGCTAATTCTATTAAATTTTACATCCAAGCTAAGTTGCACATGACTTATATATGATGAACTGACGATTTTCCGTTCAAAAAAAAAAAAAGGAATAACATGCACTCACCTCTCTGTGTTTCGAAGTAAAGATGAGTCAAAATATAGAGTTACTAGGAACCCTCCAATCTATGGTAAATTTGGATGATATTCTTTATGTGGAAATATTGAAATAACACTGAACACAAGTTATGTGCAAGGCAAAATACTTATTTTAGATGAAAACTTAACGAAGTTAGAATGAGATGACAAATAAATGATTTTGAAAAGTTAGTATGAAAAATCGCCTAAAATTTTAATTCATATGACAAATAGAAAAAAGTGTATTGTTTCATATGACATTTCAAAAAAAAAAAAAAATCAATGTATTTATTCTTTGTTTTGTTTTTTTTTTTTTTTTTTTGGTTTGGGGGGGTGTGGGGTTGAGAAAGTTATTCTTTCGATTTTTGAGAGATCATGATAGAAGGAACGCGGCAAAGTGAGAATCATTTGGTTTTAGCTTTGTGTTGGGTTGAGGTCCCGAAAGGCGCCAACAATAATTGGAGAGGGAGAAATGTACCTGTATATTTTGTGCTTTCAATTGAATGGGGCCAAACGGTTTGCACAACAAGCGTACGTTTTACTATTTCTCCTGCCCAATAGATACGCCAGAAATTATTGTAAATTTTTTTATTTAAAATTGAATATAAACAGTACCTGATAAAAATTGGTTATATAATATACGATGAACAGATGTAATTATAGGATCCTCTCTAAACAATATATGACAATAGTGTTTAGCACTAAAACTAACAGACAAGGATCCTCTTTGTGGAGATTTAGATAATCAATCAATCGCAACCGTTTATCGTACAATCAATTTCATTATGTACTGTTTATATTTAATTTTAAAATAATTTTTAATTACACAATATACTATAAACAACAATAAATTGATCCTTTTAACTTTTCATAAATAGGATCCGGATGGATCCTATTCCAAAACTAACACTAGTCAGACAAAAATAGAGAGCACTAGAAATTGTACCCGCGCGTTGCTGCGGGATGGAAAACTATATGAAAAATTATGCAACTTTATTCTCTCCATAAAACAAATACAACAGAAGTAAATTTTTTTTATAATTAGATAATGGAATACAAAAATATCAATGTGGCAAAGTAAATGTAAGTGGTGAGAGAAGCTATCTTAATTATAACATCATTTTTATTCAACACAGGCTTGAACAATGAAGCAATCATTTCTACTTTGGTGATTGAGCATGAACTTTAGCTCAGTAATTAGAGACTGAGGGCCATTTCCTCGAACTGGCTACCTACAAAATATCCAACTTAAAACAAAACATATGACATGATACATCAACAAACTTTCTAGATGACACCAAATAAATGTTGCTATTCCAAACGCTATAGTGTAATATTAAGGAATAGAACATGATCTAAAAAGAGTTACCGCTAACATATTGTCGGTCTTCCTTTCGAGTATTCCTTCCCAAAGTTCCCATACCATGTTCTCAAACTGCTGCTCTTTCCACTTTCTATAACATCTTTAAAATTCATTTTAAAGAATAGATACATAAATTGAATTTTAAAAAATAGATACATAAATAAAGACGCTTAAAGGAGGTAAATAAACATTTTAATGAAGAGGAAATGCAGAAGTAGAACTAACTAAGCCACAGTCCAACTTTCACAATTTAATATTAGACTTCCTGAGGTTTGCAGAGACTAAATCTGAAATAATTTACCAAATTAATAAGGCCCTCAGTTGGACTATGGTGGTAATCATAGCATATATTACCACGACATTAAACCGAACATTTGTAAACAAAATATGCAATGCAAATAAACTCACAGAAAAACCTACCAAAAACAGCAAGATGTCATTTAATTGTGAAATAAAACTATAATATTATAAAAATAACTTATTAAAGACCCATATCTATTTATTTCACGCAAAATGATTAGAAAGAAGATTTATGTGCGAAAAAGTCCACTAACCTAAAAAATTCAGCCCCTAACATTACTGGAATTAATTGATGTGGAAAAAAAAAAAAAAACTGAAAATTGAGAATTGGGTTTGAGGATTTTACCGATAAATCATTGGAGTAGTGACAAACTCCTATGCTTCCTCTTCCTCTTTCTCTAATTAAAGTTTACTTTTCTATTGAAGTCGTGGTAAGTTTAAATAAATGTCAAAAAGGAAGATTGCTTGTTCGATGTTGTGCCTTGCTTTCCATTCGGATCCTTCTCTTTCTCCTCCTTGGAGACTCTGATTGGAGTAAAATCAAACATGTTTTGTACAAACCCGCAGTTTCAATGTCTAAAAGAATGTCCACATCCATTACTTTAAAATAATTTTCAAAGTAAGTAAAAAAAAATCTTTTGTATGCCTATTACCTTTGCTGGACCCAACGTAGATTGAAGATTCCTAGTATTTCTCCCCTCCCTTCTGGACAGGCACCAACGCCTTCTCAATTAAAAACACGCAGAGCTTCTCATTCTCAGCAGGATCATGCACCTGTGGCAATTTTTGTTCAGTGACCAAAGTACCATACAAAACTTGATCTAAGGCAAGCGTAGCGAAAAATTGATCATAATTTTCGAAACAACGTAAAAACTAACACTACTTTGTTAATAAAAATTTGTATGTAATACCTCAAGAATATTAAGATTATATGGTTTTTTCAAGAATCAGAAAAACCTAAAAATATCCCAAACGATGCCAAATTTTGGAACTACTTTAAACCAACCTGCCATGAAATTATGGCCGCTTGAGAAATCTTCTTCAAATCAGAATGGAAGAGGCAGCACGTGCAGTCTATTTCCGCTGTGCCTCTAATGTTGCTTCAACCTTCTCCCTTGCTTTTTCACATGTTTCCATCCCTGAACTGCATTTGTCCGCTTCCTTTTGATACTGGGATGCAATCTTCTTAGCCTCCAGCAGAGCCATATGAGCTCTTTGCTGATTTTCCAAAGCTTCAACTCCTCAGTCAAAAGATCCACAAAGTTCTTTAAACCAAAGGAGAATTCCAGAGATCCACCCAAGAGAAGCAGAAAAAGAGTGCCACCCGTCCCCTTCCTTTTCCTTTCTACGATGGCGGACACACGTACAAAAGGGTAATTCCGTGATTTTACTAAACAATGCACACAAAAAAAGTTGAGAATTGTTAGCAAATGAAGGGTAATTACGTCAAAACACTGTTAATGAACAGTGCATTTCTGTTGGGTTTTAGTATATGTACTAACCTGAACAACCCCTGTTACCAAACAAACAAAACCCAATTTGGTTAATGCTTTCTAGGTCATAGAAAATTGGCCAGGGACCTTTATCTGCAAACTCACAGTCATCCAGTCATCATAAGCCTTGCTCGAACACGAAACCAGATAAAAATTCAAAATAATTAAAATTTTCAAAACCAAATCATCAAAAAAATTCAAAATTTCTAAAACCTTTCTATTTGTTTTTGACTTACATTGTGATCTGTAGCTTTTCCAGCACCAACAGAGGCAACTGGGAAGCGAGAGCATAGAGCATGTCCCATGGAAGCTCCTTGACAATTGGTAAAAGATCATCGCCTACAAAACTGAAATGAGAACAACAGCAAACAATTTCTCATCCTCCACATCAGATTTTGGCATGAAATTCATTTACAATGAATGTTAAAAACTGCAGATGATGAAGAAGAAAACTTAGTGTTGAAGCAAAAAAATATCCAAAAAATTACATTCACATATCCCAAAACAATATAAACAAAAAAAAACTACACAGATACCCGGAAGAAGATGAACAAATCGAAACAAAAATATATGTATTGGGCAATTGAGACTCACCCAAAATTGCTATCGAGCTCTTCGATACTGAATAAAATCAAAGTCAAGTCCTGATCGCCACATTTCTGAAACAACATACGTAGCTACTTAACTAAGTAAAACTATTGACAAACAGGGTTTAATTCGTTATATACGTGTGTGTGATTAATTACCCCAAAATAGAGCATAACCAAAGCAAAAATCCACCTACAGGCGGTTCGTTATATATATGTGTGTACTTATTTACCAGAAAAATAAATACCAAAAGAAATGGTTTTGTCCATTTCCTTCAGCCCATACAATCCACAAAATGGTACAAATTCAACCAATGAAAAACAAATCTCCAAATATCCATTTGTCGGGGAGGGCTTCCTTCGACAACAACTCCATTCTCTCACCATCAAATTTTCCAACTTCTGGAGTTCCAGAGCCTTCTTCCCCCTTTCACTCTTAGCAGCTCTGACTGATCATCTCCACACTTCACCAAAAAAAACCAATCGCTCACATAATTCCGACTCTCTCACAAAACCACCAAAATCAGAAATAGGCAAAAAAAAAAAAAAAAAAAAACCCTAATACCTAGAATCTCTCGTGAAGTACCATGAAATTGAGGGCATGGGTTTTATCATAAATTTGTTTGACATATAACTTGCCAATCTCCTTTCTGTTTGAGAAGATGACTTTCTTTTGTAAAGAAATTTTTGAAATCTAGAATTGCTTACCTTCAGTCTAGCGGAGGAACGCTGGTCGCTAGAGGTGCGCATGGGCTGGTGGTGCGGCGAAAAATAGAGGAACTACGTTTTTAGTTGATCGGATTGAATTTGAGGCAGAGAGAGGGAGGAAGAGAAGCAGAAAAGCGATGGAACAAAATGGAAGACGCTAGAAGCCAATAGAAATCCTGACAAATGGAAGCAAATGGAAACCATGACCAACACCTGTAAAGAAGGGTAAAGCCATTCGGAACGACACTGTTAATGAACAGTGTTTTTTCGGTTGGGTTTTAGTATATGTATAAATTCGGAACGACACTGTTAATGAACAGCATTTTTTTTTTCTGTTGGGTTTTAGTATATGTATAAATTCGGAACGACACTGTTAATGAACAGTGGTTTTTTTTTTTTGGTTGGGTTTTAGTATATGTATAATATAATATAGTTACCAGATTTCAGATAAGCATTGGGCCATGCAAGCCCATTAATTGGGTGCCAGATGGACCAAAACAAAAGAAAAGAGATAATAATGGCACCATGCAATCGATTCAACAATAAAATTTTCACCTAAATTATTTATTAGAGATGGGATATAATGCGTACTTGACGGTGCTCAAAGCCAAAAGTATTAAAATTGAGTAATACTAATAAGATTAAATTTAGAGATTAAAATTACAAACTAAATGATGTGTTACCAATAAAAATAAGTATTTTTATCAACGCTTAAGTAATAAGCCAATCATCAATTTTCATATCCTTTAATTTTTAAAATTTAATTTCCAAATTAAATTTCTCTAGCATTACTCATTAAAATTAGCTCAACAGCAAAAGAAAAGAAAAAAGTATCAAATAGAACACGAATTCGTGCCGTAACCACAATAATTCGATTAAATAATGGCATCTCTTCCAATTTTTTTGATATTTTTTGGTCCCTCGTGGTCCTCGTGGTCTGAGGTTGAGGAGACTGAGATTTAATTTTTGGTGAATGAGGAGACTACAAATGGAGAATTAGGTTGCCAGATAATGAAAATAGAATAAAATAAAGACGTGAACGTGGGGACAGATCCAATTCCAGTGTATTTCGCAGGAAAATGGAGCCATGTTTGGAATATGCTATTGTCAATCTCTAGTATGTCATATTGTGTCTAGTATCTCTTAGTCTAGTGATATTATTCTTAAGGATTGATTAAATTATCTTAGATTTAATTTAATTTTTTTACAAAATTGATCTTCACATATTAATTTATAATATGAACAATCTTGATTATAAACTCGAAATTCTATAAATAAATCATCAAGTGTTTTGAGGAGGAACACTTGCTTAACCGTCAAAAGGCAAGCTCTTCTCTCTTTTAACTAAATTAAAAATTTTTCGGTATGAACAAAATACAATTCAGTTAACCGTAAAGAATATATAGTAGCAGAGATTAAATTTTTTATTCTTATTGTTTCATTTTCTATCATGTTATATTTTTTGTTTATGACACACTCTGATCGGAATGTTCATTAGGACTTCAAATCAAACTGTGCTGGCTGACATCTGAAAAGTGACAAAGTAATAAAGTGTAATGATATGAAAAATATGAATAAATTTAAATTTAAAAATGCCTAAATATAAG
This sequence comes from Pyrus communis, assembly GCF_963583255.1. Classification (NCBI taxonomy): domain Eukaryota; kingdom Viridiplantae; phylum Streptophyta; class Magnoliopsida; order Rosales; family Rosaceae; genus Pyrus; species Pyrus communis. The sequence goes on from NC_084814.1 coordinate 18,462,338, forward strand.
AATGCGCCGGTCAGTTAACGAAAAATTAGGGAAAAACCTCCCAGTGCCTCTTCTGCATCAAAGCGTCCCCAACTCATTTTTTTTAAGGTTAAAACAACATAAGATCTTTAAAATACAAGGGATTTGAGAGTTCGAGGCTCACCATGGTAGGATAATTGGGTGAACAGTGATGGTTCTCACTGAATGGGAAGTAGACCTCAAGTTACGATGCCCTGAGCAAAACAGCAGGAGGGAGGAGATGGTGGTCCACACATGTGGTGCGATGGTTGTGCTTGCAGAGAGGGAGAGCCAATAGAGGTGATGATCATGTTGGGTGGTCCACGGCATGGGTTATACAGAGAGGCTCGTGGAGAGTTTGAAAAATGAAAGGTGGGGGATGAGAGTGTTAGAAGAGAGAGAAAGAGTGTTTGAAATAAAATAAAATAAGAAATATGAGATAGACGTCTGAAATAGTAGGAGGGAGAGGACACGGGGACATTGAGGAGAGGAGACCCACGCGACTGGGTCCCACGAACACAGACATCCCAGGAAAAAAATAAAATAAAATAATAAATGTGAATCTGAAATAATGAATTTACTAAAATACTCCTCTACTTCGTAGTTTTATAAAATCTTCATCGTAATTTCGATTTCGATTCTGTTTGCGTCTACGCGTATGTATCGTCGAGTACTTTAAGAATACACTAAATAGTAGCTCGTACATGTCACGAAATGATGGTCAACAAAAGTCAACAGTCTTGCCACTAGAGCGTTTTCGTCAAATCACACTATTAAAATTTATAAAATTGTAGAATTAAGAATGGGTTGTCACAGTTCATCTTTGAATAAAACACCCTTTAATTTAATGGAAAAGTTGACGAAGTTAACGAAATGTCCACAAGTACAACACAGGCCTTAATTCAAGGACAAAGCAACTATTAGTAGAGTTTAGGGACCAAAATTAAACTTATGGTATAGTTTAAGAACATTTGCTACAATTTAGCCTAAAATAAGCATTCGATCATCTAATTCGTACTTTAAAATATGTGATTGTCAATCTCAAATATACGACCATGCGTTAACCATCCTTAGTCTAGTGATATTACTCTTTTTAATTTTAAAAAAATGTCAAGATCCGATCCCTTGAAAAATAAAATAAAACCTAGGGTAAATTACACTTTACCACCTCAGGTTTGAGGTCGATTTCAATTCCTTACAACATCTTTAAAACATTTCACTTTCATACCTCAAGTACTATTTTATTTCAATATAATACATCCGTTACATTTTTCATTCATTAATCCGTTAAAAGCTGACGTGACTACCACATTTTGTGCCACTTGGCTGCCAAATTTATGCCACATGACAAAAAAATATTTTTTTATTACCCTATTGGAGAAAAAAAAAAATTTGAAAACCCAGAAACCCATAATCTTCATACCTTGCCTCCCTCCCTCCCTGCACCTTTCATCCCTCCCTCGCCACACCCCTTCCTCCCTCCCTGCACCCTTCATCCCTTCCTCGCCATGGACCAAACATTGCAAATCCCTACAATTCCACGTGCCATGGCTTGAAACAAAACCCATCAAATCCAAATCCAACCCTCCTCCACTCTCCTCACTCTCTCTCTCGAACCCTAAATGCCCCAGATCCAAAAACCATTTCACCCGCCATAGTCTCACAGCTCCCACCATCACCAACAATGGCAGTGACGGACTTCTTCGTCGGCGAGATCACGACGGAGCTCCTGAAAAGTTTATTCACCATCTCCCACAAGTCATGCCATAGCAGAGGAACCGTTAAGGAACTCAAAACCTCAGTCGATCAGCTCCTCCCCATAATCCAAGAAATCAAGTACTCCGACGAAGAGCTACTGGCCGAACGGTAGTTCCAGCTCGATCGCATGTCGGAAGTTCTCCAGAACGGTCTTGACCGCATGATTTTTGGGATGGAGGATTTGACGGTAGGTGGAATTTGTGGGATTGGATTGCAGGGAAAGGGGGAGGCTCGGGAGGGAGAAAAGGGGTGGGGTTCTGGGTTTTCAAGTTTTTTTTTTTTTTTTTTTTTTTTTTCCAATAGGGTAATAAATTTTTTTTTTCCCCACATGGCATAAATTTGGCAACCACATGGCACAAATGTGGTAACCACGTCAGCTTTTAACGGATCAATGGATGAAAAATGTAACGGATGTATTATATTGAAATAAAATAGTACTTGAGGTATGAAAGTGAAATGTTTTAAAGATGTTGTAAGGAATTGAAATCGACCCCAAACCTGAGGTGGTAAAGTGTAATTTACCCTAAAACCTATATCTAATTAAGTAAACAAGGCCTAAATGTTAAATTGGTCCCTGTGTTTACTCCTTTGGCAATTTAGTCCTTGTACTTTTAATTTGGTCGATTTCATCATTGTGTTTTAGTCCATTAGTCAATATGATCATTTTTATTCAATACCTATCAAGTTTTTTTTAAGGTGATTTTGTATAAGATCAATATAAAGTTACAATATATCAACAATATTTAAATTAATTATAAATAGATCAATCATGTATTATGATACTTAAATGCATATGAAATAAATAAAAATTACAAAATCTGCCATTACAGTTGTCACCCACTTCAATTAACACACCCCTTCTCATATTTTTATATTTGGGAATAGGTCAATACGGATTTAGACACTGCAACACAATGCGTGTTTCCTGATTCTGTTTTTTACATTTGGATTCAGACGCTACGTTGCAGTGTCCGTTTCCAAGTTCCTTTTTTTTTTCTTTTTTTTTTTTTTTTCAATCACTCATCGTGTGACTCTTGATTTGTGTAATTGTTTCTACATTAGTTTTACATTTGGAGGCAAACATTGCAATGTAGACACTGCATCTGGTTTTATTGGATTTAGACGCTGCATATGGTTTTATTGGATTCAGATGTTGTGTAAGTGTCCATTTTTTGTTTCCATCACTTACACACCTCACGCAACTCCTAATTTTTGCATTTGGATTCAGATACTGTGTTGCAATGTAATGTTTGTTTCCTAGTTCTGTTTTTTACATTATTTGTACTTTTGGATTCAGAATGCAGTGTCTGTTTCATAAAATTTTAATTCAAACAATGCATTGCAGTGTCTATTTCCTGGTTCTTTTTTTTTTTTTTTTTTTTCATTTTGATTCAGATACTGTGTTGCAGTGTCCGTGACACACCCCGACCGAGATCAGGGCATGTTGGCCGTCACGTGAAAGTGACGTAACCATGTGCACAATGTGGAAGCTAATAAATAATAATAAAAGTACGAATAAATAAAAATCAGCTTTACACAAAGCAAGAACATACATGTGCAAGCGTAAGTGTGAAAAACAAAGTTCAGAGCACGAAGACCTAATGCAGTCCGGGAGAAACAATACTACATAAACACACCCAAAGGTGGTCCTACACTGGTGAAAATTTGTCAGATATGCCGGAAAAATCCTCTGGGGAGCCACCAAAAGTGCTAGCCAACTAGAACCTGGAGGGGCGCAAAACAGAAAGCGTGAGTGGGCAAAAACAAAGCTTTTCAAAAACCATTTTATAAACAAAGTTCTAACCCTTCGCCGTAAAACCTGTATACTTCATAGAAAGTATAATAAATATAAATATATAAGTCATGCTCAGAAATATGCCATGCCAAATGTCTCGAGATAAAATGCAAGTACTCAGGTAACGCCAAAACAATGTCATGTAATCTGTAAGCCGAAGTCACCTAACGTGACCTGTACGGCTGAATATAGAGCTCAAATCTCCATCTCACTAACTATACCAGCATACGAGTCGGAACCACCTAAAGTGGTCTGTACGACATGACTAGGTGTATAATAAGTACACTCAAGTGCTACGATCACGTGAAGGCTGGGCGAATAATCGCGGGTCACCTACGAGTCGGAACCACCTAAAATGGTCTGTACGACAGGACTGTGCACCTAACTTGGATCCAAGATGAGCGTGTGGTGCGAGAGGTGAACATCATGTGAAGGACTGTGCCCAACACTGGACGGGAGCACTAACACCGGGGGTGCAGGTTATGAGCTCTTTATGCATTACCTGGCACTTACCTGTGCGTCCACAGCACCAACATACAAATATATATATGCTACTAATAATGCATAAACAAACGGCAAACATAATGCATGGCATATAAACGTATAAACGTTTCAATTCATTTTCTGGGAAAAACATAAGTATATAGGTATATACGGAAAACCAAAAGCCCACTCACTGGTATGTAGAAGGGTCGTAACCCCCTTGCCTCGAGTGACTGCGCTCGTCCTCGGGATAGGTCTCACCTATATGCGAAACAACTATAAAAACGTTAATTTTAAAGCACATAACCAACCTCACGAAATAACTTCTCATACAATGCTCAAATGGGGTGTATGAATACACCAACGTGATCTACTCAACCTCATGAACATCCCCATATTTTTAGAAAATTTTTCTGACGCCGTACGCGCCCCCACGCGCCAGCCAAGGCACGGCCACACGCGCTGCCCACGCGCAGGCACGTGCCTGGCACACTGACGACATCAGTTAACGCCGTCAGGAATATTCCATTAAATCTAACTGATGCCGTTAATGCCGTTAGGAATATTCCGTCCAAACTGATGGAATATTCCGTCATCTTCTCCGCCCAAACTCCGGCGCCGTCGCCGGCGCCGGAAAACCGAGAAAATTTCAAAACCTTGTATCTTCTTTGTTGTTCAACCAAATTTCACAAAATTGGTACCAAAATGAAGCTTACAACAAGAGGAACAAATCCATACCACTTTCAAGCACTAAAACCCACGGAATCTCGCTGGGAAAACACCACCAACTCCGGCCAAACTCGTAACTCACGATCCCGATGTCCAAAACCTTCAAACGAACCACCCCGAGCCTCATAAGGACCTCACCAAGCTTCCTACAAGCTTGAAATTCCCAAAAACACAAGAATTAACGTGTGCATGAACAATGACCAAATCGGGGTATCCCGAGTTCGACGTGAAAACGAAGGTATCCTTACCTGAAATGGGTATGGTTGAACTCCTAAGGACCTCACGAGCACGAATAAGTAATTTGTTTCCTCGATCTGTGAAGGTTTCAAGGGTTTTGGTTGTTGTCCGTACAAAAAGAATAGGAATGGAAGAGAGAGAGGGCTCGGGATAGGGCAAAGGGAATAGGGGAGAGTGTGAGGGTGTGTGTGTGGTCCAAACTCCTCCAACCAAAGCCCAAAAATGACCACACAACGAAACAACCATGCTAGGGGCAAAATCGTCATTTCACCCCTACGGTACGAAAAGTCCGAGACGGGCTATCACAGTCCGTTTTCTGGTTCATGTTTTTTGATCAAACCCGAATAAATAGTTCTCCCAGAGTCTCCGACCTCCGCCCTCACCCATCTCTGCCTTCCCCTCAATATGAACCCTACCTTCACACTTTTATCAATCGCCTTGCCTCCAGCCATGTCATCTACAGACCTACCACATTCATCGCTTACATCAGCACTGCTGGCTTTCTCCGTTGATCCGTTCCCCTTCACGCCCTCATGATTGGGGATTTTTTATATTTATTTATTAAAATTGAACTTTATCATTTCATTTATATGAGTTTTTATATTTATTAAATAATTAGAAAATTGATTAATTAACGGTAGTTTAATGGAATGGTCTACATTAGCTAACAGAGTAAAACACACATGAAGATCAAATTAGGTAAATAAAAACACAAAAATTAAATTAGCCAAATAAAAAGCATTTTTTTTAAATTTTTTTTGTTAAACAATATATTTTGTTAAATTATATGTTAAATTAATCATCATCATGTAAGGGCTCAACGCATTTCCACCATGTTGTAAGCTAATACAAAAAAGTCTAGTGCCACTTAGTACTACGGTCTAGTGATATTTTTTTCACTTATAAAAGATTTTAGATTCGATTATCGCCAAATGCGAATTCGAACTACATTATTATTGCTGCCAACATGAAACTTAGCTCATTCTCTCACTGTAGCCACCATGCCAGTAGCCCGAAGTCCAAACTCTGCAAGCATAAAGCCAGGCTTTGGTTCCCCTAACCAAATCCTAAAAGCCACACCACTCACTGAAAACCTCGCTCTTTTAGTTTCTTGACTCTCTTCTTCCACTGCTCTGCTTCTCATTCTCCTCCTCTATTTTGTTACATAAAGTCCCCTTCTGTAGCAAAACCAAATTAGGGCAAATACTATGGAAGAAATCATGTCCTCATGTACTCCACCCAATTTCTGCCGAGAAACCTCCTCCAAATTTCAACAGAGCCTACAGTTCATAATTCAGAACAGGCCTGAGTGGTGGGTGTATTCCATTTTCTGGCAAGCCTCCAAAGACAGTATTAGTGACCAAGTTTCCCTGTCGTGGGCTGCCGGCCATTTCCAGGACACTCGCGATCACTTGGAATCGAAAAGAAGCAACCGAGTGACCAACAGTTACCAACCCAAATTTGGGTTCAATAATGTGGGGAGAAAGAAGACGATTAACCGGGAAGTTGAAGCTCTTTTGCATGATGACATGGTGGATTTGGACATGAGGTTGGTGGATCAGGGAGATGTGGCTGACACCGAGTGGTTTTACTTTTACACCGTTTCTTTAACCCAGTCATTCTCTGCAAGCCACGGTAATAATAGTGACAATATTCTCGGCAGGGCATTTGGTTCTGGTGGGTTTGTTTGGCTTGCAGCTGACCATGAATTTCAATTTTATGAGTGTGAGAGAGTGAAAGAAGCAAGAATGCATGGGATCCAAACTTTGGTTTGCATTGCAACTCCTTGTGGGGTACTTGAACTGGCCTCTTTGGACGTGATCAAAGAAGATTGGGGTCTAGTGCAGTTATCAAAGTCGCTGTTCGGATCAGACGGCAACATCAACAAGACGCTCTCAAAGCAGACCAGCCATGACGGCAATGTAATTGCTCCTATCCTAGAAAATGGGCTGTTTTCAGCAGCTCAAAAGGAACTCACCCGACAAGGTATGCACCAAAAACTATGTTAAATTCGAGAGTAATTCGTTTTTTGGTACTTACCAAATACCAAATTACAGTACTTAATTTGTACAGTGTTCGAACTTGATTGGTTATTTGTCCATATTACCAAATATTGATCAAGCTCTAAAAATGGCATGGTCAATGGTTTCAAATACAACTTACCAAACAATTTTTTCCCTTTTGGTCATTCACTAGGTACATATTAGTTGCGTAGGTCGGTTAGTGCATTATACTGCGTTTGCCTACGTGTATAATCTTAATAATGTACCTAATTTAACATCGAGGTGCAATACTTTTATTTTTTTCCAGATCGAGGTGGTATAAACGAAGCTGCACCTATCAATCTAGGACGGTCGTCACCGGAATCACCTTCTGACTCCGTTGACAATTTCACCTCCGAGAATACGGAGAGCATGACTCGGACAAAAAAGCGAGGGAGATCATCAAACCATGGATCTGCAAGTAGAGAATCACAATTGTTGAACCACGTTGAGGCAGAGAGACAGAGGAGGGAGAAGCTCAACCACCGATTCTATGTCCTCCGGTCAGTTGTTCCCAATGTGTCCAAAATGGACAGGTCCTCTTTGCTTGCCGATGCCGTGGCGTACATCAATCAACTCAAATCAAAAGTTGAGGAATTGGAGGCCAAAGTCCAAGAACAACCACAAAAACCTAAAGCGTGCAATAATGCAAGTAACAGTCTTGATCACCACTCTGGCCAAAGCACCAGCTCCAAAGTCGAACAGCGTCATTGTTCTAATAATAATGATAGTAATATTATTAGTAGTAATAACAATAATAATAATAATAATAATATTAATAGTGATAGGGGAGCTGCTGCGGATGTGGAAGTGGATGTAAAGATTATGGGGTCAGAAGCCATAATACATGTTCAGTGTCCGGATCAAGGCTACCCATATGCTAAGTTGATGAAGGCACTCAAAGGCCTTGGGCTACAAGTTTACCATGCAAGCATCTCGAGCGTGAAAGAGTTGATGATTCAGGATGTTGTGGCAAGACTGCCTTATGGGTTCAATGGTGAGGAGGCATTGAGAAATGGTATTATAAAAAGATGGTACCGTTAGAAACTATAAATTTATTTTATTTAGTTTCCTTTGCTATTGAGGACAATGGTTTTTCGTTGAGTAGTGCTTGTTGTACCTCAAAGTCAGGTGTAAGTTGTCCACTAGGAAGATGGACACAGGAGGTCCGATCAAAAGGATCAGTTGACAATTTTTTTTTTTTTTATTTTTTATTTTTTCTCTTCATTTGATATGTCAAATTGATTTTTATTTTATTTTATAATAATTGTAATAAATGTTTTTAGAACAAAACATAATAATAATGATAATAATGGTAAAATTTTTTTTTTTAATAAATTAAAAATGAATTTGGAGTTGCTTTCAATTTTGGCAACTACTATTTTTGTTGCTAATCGACGTCATGCCATATAAGAATTGACAATTCGGTTAAAAAAACATTGCTATTGTTTTTATTTTATTGTTATTGCTTATATGAATTTTTTGACATCTCATTCAAAAACACGCTTAGCCGTTTCTTCCTTCAAGTCCTCCCATGGCTTCCTCTTCTGCTACCTCTCTCCTCGGTCCCAACACTACCCGTTTTGTGAAACTCACCAAATCCAATTACTCAGTTTGGCTTTGTCAGATCAAGCCCTTTCTCGCTGGCCATGATCTGTAAAAGTTTGTTGACGAAACTCATCCGCTACCTCCTTCTCACATACCCGATCCCAAGCACAACCCGATCACCCTTTATGGATTCAACAAGATCATCTTCTTGTTAGCTATAATAGCAGTGCGATTTCTGAGACTATCGGCTATGAAACTGCCACGGAGATTTGGGGGTGTCTCCAGAGTCACTTTGCCCAGCATTCCATTGTTAGTGAGACGAATCTTCTCGTCTCTGGATTTTTATTTTTAGATTAAGTTTACCTGTATTGTATGTTAAGAAATACCAAATATAATTAAGCCAAGAATCTTACCACATACAAATTTTTTCTAACCTTATAGGGCTCGTTAGGAAAACAGGGAATCATACTTCTACACATATCTTGCTATCTGTCCTGAAAAGTACTTTTAGGGGGCGTTTGTTTGCCCTCACTAATTCGGACTGGACTGGACTGGACTAGCTATTAGTCCAATACTGTGTTTGTTCCATGCTGGGACTAGCATTAATGAGACTAAAGGGGACTAGCATGGACAAAACCCTTCACTAAGAGGTCTTAGTGAGACCCCCCAATAACCATGGGACTAGCTAAGACTATCCTCTATTTCTCGTCCTTGTCATGCTCAACGACCACTCCCGACAGACTCCTCGTCATCGCCGGTCACCTAGATCAATCATTAACTTCCCGACTCTCTTTCAGATCCATTTCACAACCAACTTTCATATAAAATATACCAAATTGAAGTTGGGAGTGACAAGATTACGATTTTACTTGAATCGAGGCCAAAATGTGGTCGAATGTGGCCGGAAAATGGCCTGGAAGTCTCGGCCTGTTTGGGCTTCTTCAAATCCATGACAAATTCGAGCATGCAAAGCTAAGATCTCGGTCCAGGGATGGTGATGAATTTTTTGGCGGTGCTAACTTCATCCAATTTAATGAGGGTTGGCCAAAAAACACATCGGGAAACCTGCAACTCGTCGGGAAAATTGGAGCCGTGAGGTTCCGTTCGAACAACGCATAGCTAGAGAGGGAGGGAGGACAGAGAAATAGAGACTGGAATCAATAAGAAGTTTGACCAGGAATGAGAAAGAGACATGAATTGAGAGGTCTGAGAGGAAAAAAAGAGGGAGAGGGTGGGACGATGAGAGAAGAGGAAAAGAGTGGGGCGGAAATGGTAGGAAAAGATGGAGAAAAAGATAAGATCATAATAAAATATTAATAATTTATATATTAAATAAAATAATATTAGAATTTGTTATTATCCAGCTTCTTAGTCCAATAATGCACCAAACGCTTCACTAAGTTAGTCCAGTTTAGTCTAGTCTAAGCCAGTCCAGCTTAGTCCTTGAAGCTAATCCAGTCCGAGATAGTCCGGCGCAACAAACGCCCCCTTACTCCTGGTCCATGGTCCTCAGAAATACTCTTTTTCGTTTTTTAATTGGGTTTGATGTGGTCCGAAAGGCCCAACAAATCCTTTTCATGGGGGTTTGAAGCCCAACAAAAAAAAAAGTTTTGTATATTTCTTCATTGGTTGAGTTGGGGAAAGGGCCCAACAAAGAAGCTATAAGTTTTTTTACAGTAATTGGTGCTTTGAAATTTTAGTGGGTTTTTGTGAGGGATAATACTTGGGTACTTAATAGTGTGTACTTAATTTTTTTTTTATTTTTGTCTAAAATGTTTTGACATATATTTTATTATATAAAAGTAATGGACTTGCCAGACATCGAAACATCAAGAAGATTATAGTTGGAGGGGACTCAAAAATCTTCATTGACGCAATTTTCGGAAAGTATGTAGTGCCTCGTAAAATTTGATCATGGCGTTCATCATCATTTGAGTCAGTTGAATGGAACCATGCATGTAAAGAAACAAATTTTACGACGGATGCTATCACTTTTGTGGGTCACCATCATATAGTAGTATGTGTATTTGGGATGGGGTTAACCCTTCCCAATCCAAAACACTCTTCTATTTGACTCTAGAGACCTCTCCACAGGCTTCTCTTTAAATTAATTTTGTTTATTTTCTCAAAAATAAAATAAAATAATGGACATGTTGTTAATTTTTTGGACCTTAAAAATAAAAAAACACATGATACTTTTTAATTAGGTCAAATCAGAGACCGGGTATAGTGAGAGTTCTCTAGTTACTATTAACGCCTGAAATATTAAATTAAACATACAGTACGAGTGGGTCGAAGGTGATCCACTACTATACATCGAGCGCTTGAACAACAAAATTAATAATGTTATATTGATCTATAGCTACCAAAGTATTAACCTTAGATAATTTAATACTTGAGTGATTTTTAGAACAGCTCTAGGCAACTCTACCTAGGTAGTTGTAGGCGGTGATTTTAAGAACAGTGGGCAGGATTATTGCATAGAGCTACGGCACATGACTGAGGCACGTAGAATCTGGTTTTTTTTTTTTTTTTTTTTTTTTTTGAGAAACTGGAAATCATATTACCCGGGCAAAAAGCCAAAGGATACAAAGAGAGCCGACGTACGGCAAACAGAGATGCAAAGACGCGGGGGCAGGGGACAAACGACACCGCCACTCATGGCAAAAGTGTCACCCAACCCACACACAAAACAAGCTAAATCGAGAGACAAGGTAATCCATCCTTATTTAGAGTTCTTACAAACGAAGATGGGAGCCGATCGATCCAAACAAAATCACACATCTTCGTATCCTGGTATGACGCAACATAATCTGGTTTTCTAACAAGAAAAACGACTGCTTTTGAATTCAATGCTCAATAGAGAAACGGAGAATAGTCCAAGGAGGTTTCAAAAATTCAATATTGGCTGTTACGTAGTCATGACTCATGATACTTGGTACTATATAGTTTTTTATTTTGATATGTAAGAAGTTCCATAAATCATCGGGTATAATAATTCGCTTTTTATTTAATCAACGTTCAAAAGATTTAAAACATGTACAAGATGGGGAAATTTTGTCTGGGGTGATATTACCAACCACAATTTTGTATGCACAATAACAGTTTGATTACATGCATAAATATTTATCAATTAGGCAACATTTATTAGAACTTCAGAAAGAGTATCATGAACTAGCTAGTGGTGAACTGTCGATAAAAATTTCTTTATATTAATTTTTTTAATGTTTAACATGTAGATCTAATTACCTTTTTATCCTTTAGTTGTTAGTAAACACACGAATGCGAATCATATTCAACTAATTACCTAATTAGTTGTCAATAAATATATGAACGAAAATGATACTCAATGCTTACAAATCCATTTCTTATAAGTAAATATGGCAAAGTTTAAGAAGATAGACTGAAATCAAATAGCTCATGGTGCTCTAGCTAATTATTAATCGTTTTCATATATGCGCAACCTTTTTGCCTGGTAGAGTCTAGAGAAGGTCAGATTGAATAAATGCATGCCGGTTATTCCTGCCAAAATGTGAATTTGCATGCGCATTGTTCTACCTCGTTGATTTTAGTTGAAGAACATAGACCCTATTGCTCTACCTCGTTGATTTTAGAGCAACTCTATCGTATTCAATAGCCCGGTGAACCGGCTATTGCTCCAACCTAATTGCCCCAGCTAGCAGCTCCAGCTCATGCAAGCGATTGGGTTCGGTGGAGGCCCAAGTGAGAGGCCCGGCTCGAATAGGTAGCTCGAGAGCTTGAGGTCACATGATGCAAGGTTAACATTAGAATGACGTCAACCACATTATAAAATTAATAAAAAAATTTAAAAAATAAATAAAAATGTAAAAAAGCAATAAAAAATAAAAAAATCCGAAATTTTTTTTAAAATAATAATAATTTTTCTTTAAATATTTTATCATTATCTTCCACCTTACACCACAATTTTAAATTTTCTCAAATACTCTGGGTTGTAATTTCTTATTTAATGAAACGTGGTACAACGAGATTGATTAAAAATCATATCTGAAATTTGAAGTAAAATTATTTTTTATTATTTTATAAAATAAAAAATACTAATATTTTATTACATATTGCCATGGCTATTCAGTTTAGGAGTGAAGATGCAAAAGACAATTACTATTCATTAAAGACGGTTATTGTTCATTGGAGGCTATTCAATAGTGAGTTACCCTAGGGGGTCTTTGCAACGCTGGAGCTACTCTTAGTTGAATGAATGCATGCGCATGCCAGTTATTCTTGCCAAAATGTGAATTTGCACAATTGATCATGTTAACTTTAAGCGAACATTATTTTACTAAAGACAATATATTCTTGTCTCAACAACACATGGCTTAATTTACAAACCATGACAGTTTCAGTATCAACTTGCGATACAGTTTCACCTTCACTAGAATTAGAATCTGACCACATAAAAAAAAAAAAAAAGATGGATTAAAAGTTAATATAAACAATACCAAAGTAAGCAAAGATTTCATTAAAATGAATTGGGATGGAGCGTGAGGTAAGGCTACGGAGCGGGGTGGGATATGGTTAGTGTTGGTGTTGAAGAACAATGTTTGAGTTAAAATTTCAATCTTGAAAAGAGACAAGAGTATCTGGGACAAACAACGATAATAACTGGGTATGAAACAGAAAGTTCAATTTTCATTACAGAATTGGGACATCGTGCTATTATTTTGAGCCCAAAACTGGAATTCGGACGAAAATTTTATGATGTCCCGATGTGTCCTTTTTTGTATTATGAGGTTAATTAGTTAAACGTTTAATTAGGAGATTAATTAAATTATTCTTAAATCTTTCAGATTATTTCAAGCAATTGTACTTGTTTGAATTTGTATCAAACAATTACACCAGTTCTGAAAGGGCATCTGAATGTCTATATATCTCAAACGACGTTTTTTGCATTTGTTCCATTAATTTTCAACCTTCATTCGTACAAACTTCCTGAGAGAGAAACATAAAGAAGTCTGCCATAATCAAAGTTTCAGTGCTGAAACTTTGACCATCGATAGTTAGATTCTGGTGGAGCAGACGCTTGTAGAACTACAAGAACTGATTAGGGGCAAAATTCTGTTTCAATGACATTACAAATCCACAAGACTCTATCTACAAATTTCGTTAGTTCATTGCTTTATTATAATTTTGTTTTTCTGTGATTGCATACATATTATACTTGATTGCATAATACTATTGCATAAGAATGTATATTTCAATAAAATTAGTCTTACTGATTGTTGTTCCGCCAATAACCTTGAAACATAAGCATGGATCAACAATTAGTGAATGCTATGGGCGTCAGTGGGACTAAGATCCTCAAATTGAGAAGCCAAAGAAGTTCAAGGGCGTTGACTTCAAGAGATGGTAGCATGAGATACTGTTTTTTATTTTAGTACGATGAAATTGGCAGATGTTGTCAAGGAAGAAGTTCCAAATGCTTATGAGAATCCAATAACTAAGGAAACTCCAAGTGTTATCAAGGCATGGAACCACTCAAAGTTATGTTGCTGGAACTATATTCTGAATAGGTTGGATGATAATCTATATGATATTTATTCAACTTGTAAGATAGCCAAGGAGTTATGGGAATTGTTGGAAAAGAAGTACAAAATTGTAATATCTATTTGAAGAAATTTGTTATTGGCAACTTTCTGAATTTTTTCATGGTGGATTCCAAGCTTGTTATCACCCAAGTCGAAGAATTGCAGAAGTTAATTTATGAACTTCATGTTGCGCTGCGAGATTAATGTTCACTTCTAAGTCAAGGCAATTATAGAGAAATTGCCACCATCTTGGAAAGACTTCAAGACATATCTCAAGTATAAGGCTGAGAGATGAAGATGAAGGATCTTATTCTCAGATTCCGTGTTGAAGAGGATCACAAGAAGGGTGACAAGAATGATGTGTCTACCTTCGAAGCCAAAGCCAATTTCATTGAAGGAATGTCGTTGAGACAAAGAAAGCTATCCAGAAAAACAAAGGCAAGGGAAAAATTGTTGCTCATGCACCAAAGGGCAAACAGTTCAAAAAATCCAATATTTCGTGCTATGTATGTGAAAAACTAGGCCACAAAGAGGAAGATTGCCGCAACTGGAATAATGTTAATCCAAACAACAACCAAGCAAATATCACTGAGGATTTTGTTGCCGTTGTTTCAGAGATCAATCTGGTTTTTTATATCAGTGATTGATGAGTCGATACTGGTGCGAAAGAGCATATATATGGCGACATAAACTTGTCTTCTGATTACCATGTTATTTTTAGTGGTGAGAAGTTGCACATGGAAAATGTTGTTGCATCTATCATTGAAGAAAAAAAAGGTAAAGTGGTGTTGAAATTGACTTCTGGAAAGAACTTAATTTACAAGATGTGCTCCATTTTTCAAAGATTAGGAAAAACGTTGTGTCAGGCCCTATGCTGATCAATAAGTTTGACAAATTTGTACTGACCAAGGGGCATCTTATGTAGGAAAAGGTTACTTGCCTGAAAGCCCTTTCAAACTCAATGTTTGGCTATTGACGCTATTAATAATATAAATAAATCTTCTACTTATATTGTTGAATCTTCTAATATATGGCATGCTAGATTAGGATATGTTAATTTTCGTTCTTTGAATTGAATGTGTAATTTAGGATTATTTCTAAGTTTGATGATGATTATAAAAATAAGTATGAAACGTGAATGAAATCAAAATTTGCTAGACAAACATTTAAGTCAGTTTTGGGAAGATCAAACGAATTACTTGTTTTAATTCATAGTGATCTCATTGACTTTAAATCAACACTAAGTCGTGGAGGAAAGAATTACTATATTACTTTCATTGATGATTGCAGTAAATTTTGTTATGTTTGCTTGATTCATAGCAAAGATGAAACCTTATATATGTTTAAGACATACAAGGCTAAAGTTGAAAATTAACTTGAGAGAAAAATAAGGACACTTAGATTCGATCAAGAATAAGAGTACGAATCTACTGCCTTCCTGGATTTTTGCGCATAACATGGATTTGTGCATCAAAAAACCACTCCATATAGACCACAACAAAATGGTGTAGCAGAATAGAAGAATAGAACTTTCAAAGATATAATAAATTTCATGTTAAATAGTTCAGAGCTTCCACACAATATGTGGGGGGTGAAGCGTTACTTATTGCAAACAAAATATTGATGAATAAGATTTTGCACACGGAGACTAACAAGTCTCCTTAACAAATTTGGAAAGGAAGAGTTCCCACATTCAAAACCTTAAAAGTGTGGGGCTATCTATTAATTGTGCTTTCATTGGATATACAAACAATAGTGCAGCGTATAGACTCCTTGTAGTAAAATCTGCAATTTCAAATATACATGTTAATACTATAATTGAGTCAGTTGATGCTAAATTCTTTGAAGAAAATTTTCCATTCAAAGAAAATAACAGTTCAAGTAGTAAGAGAAATCATGATTTTCCATCATCTTTAGGTGTCCAAGAAGAAGAATTGGAACTTAGGAGAGGAAAAAGGACGGAAAATCCAAAGAATTTTTGACCTGATTATCTTACTTTCTTGTTTGAGAATGAACCACAGACTTATCAAGAAGCCATGACTTCACCTGATGCTCCTTTTTGGAAGGAAGCAATAAATAGTAAAATGGAATTCATTATACATAATTTTCATACTCTGGAATTGGTTGACTTACCACCTGGTAATAAACCTATTGAGTATAAATGGATTTTTAAGAAGAAATTAAAAGCAAATGGCACTAATGATAAATACAAGGCACGTTTAGTTGCCGTGGGATATCATAAAAAAGAAGGAGTAGATTATGTCACACTTATTCTCCAGTATCTAGAATAACATACATTTGCATATTATTTGCTATAGCAGCAATTTACAATTTGGACATACACCAAATGGATGTAAAAACTACTTTTCTAAATGGAGAATTAGATGAATAAATACACATGGAACAACCCGAGGGTTTTATGGTAAAGGGACAAGAAATAAGGTGTGTAGACTTGTGAGATTTATCATATGGACTTAAACAAGCACCAAAACAGTGACATGAAAAATTTAATCATACTATGAAGACGCAATCATTAAAGATCAATGAATGTAACAACTGTGTTTGTATAAAGAGCAAGGGGAACTCTTGTGTCATTGTGTGTTTATATGTTATGATATGCTCATAATGGGAACTAGCAAGGATGTTATTAACTCTACAAAGAAAATGTCGAATTCAAGCTTTGACATGAAGGATCTTGGTCAAGTAGATGTCATTCTTGGAATTCAAGTAAAGAGAAACGATGATGGATACATACTTACACAATCCCATTATGTTGAAGAAGTGTTAAGAAAGTTTGGTCATTTTGATTGCAAACTTGTGGCACTGCCTTTTGACCCAAGTTCTAAATTGAGAAAGCATGTTGGAGAACTAAGATCTCGATTAGAATATTCCCAAGTAATTGGAAGTTTGATGTATGTCATCAATGCTACAAGCCCTGATATAGCTTATTCGAAAAGTAGGCTTAGCAGTTACACAAGTTATCCTGGACAAGAGTATTGGGTCATGTTAGTTAAGGTGTTAAGATATTTGAAATACACCATGAACTATGGATTCCATTATACGAGATATCCACATGTACTAGAGGGTTATAGTGATGCAAATTGAATTTATGACAGTTCAGAAACCAAATCAACTAGTAGATACGTTTTTACTTTGAGAGGAGGAGCAGTTGCTTGGAAATCGGCAAAGAAAACGTGCATAATATGTTCAACAATGAAATCCGAGTTATAGCCCTAGATTTATCAGTTGCCGATGCATAATGGCTTCAAGATTTTCTGCTAGATATTCCATTGTGGCCTAAGCCTGTATCAGTAATTTGTATACATTGTGATAGTATAGCAACACAAGAAAGAATAAAAAATAGTGTACACAATGAAAAATCAAGACATATCAGGCGTAGACATAATACTATAAAAAAATTGCTCTCGAATGGAACAATTACCATTGATTATGTGCAATCTAAGGAAAATATGGCGGATCCTTTGACAAAAGGCCTACCAAGAGAGCAAATTCCATATACATCAAGGGGAATGGGTCTTAAGCCAACACAATGAATTAAACTAGGCGGAAACCCAACTAAGTTGATTGGAGATCCCATGTGCTAAGTTCAATAGGCAAACTAGTTGGGTTTAATTCAAGAGTTAAACACACATCAATCCATTACTATGATACTTGTGTGTGTTCTGCCTAAGTTTAAGGTTATGTCTTACATTTAATGATATTGATATCTTGTTATCATGAGAAATATGGTAGAATACTCTTAAACAAGATGGTCACCTATGTAGGAGTAAATGTGGGATGAAAATTGAGATGACTAAATTCTCTTAAGATCCTATGAACTCAAGATTTGTCTAGGACCAAAATGAACACAAATGTATGAACAAGCATGTGTTAGAAATGATATGTGTGAGACATATTGTCTTGGTTTACTCTATAAGGTAAACAATTCAATGTCTTCTATATATATTGCATCACCATGTAAATTTGATATGTTTTTCACTAAGGTAAATTCAAGTCCAAAGACACTTCACCTGATGTGTATCATTTCTACTTTTCTCTCAAGATTCGATCTCCATTTGCTTTTTAATTTTCATTTACATCCAAATGTGGGGTATTGATAAGTGTTCGAATGAAATTCCAACTCAAATGTGGTGTATAAACTAATATAATTATATTAAGTGAACGAAAGATTGTCATGATGATTACATAGCCAAAAAGGCTACAATGCGAATGACTTGTTTAACAAAATACAAGTACTACTATATTTAGTGAAAGCTAAAGTAAAACCCTAATCCTTATCGGGCAAGAAACTGTAATATCTTTGGCCCACAAGAAAACCTTAAATAATAATAAAATAAATAACTAATTTCCAACAACTTGTCCTTCATGAGTTCTTATTGCCGTCTTTGCTTTATCATATACATCATTTATTGCTTGGATATATGATACTTGTACTTTTTTTTTTCTTCTAAAATCGTCCAAAGTTTTTTTCTTAGGAGCCTATCAAACATTTTTTCTATAGTCTGTAAAAATCATGTACAAATCCTTTTATCTGTTCCTATATCGTTTCAAAGAATTTCTTTCACAACTTATCATATGCTATTTCACAGATATCACTCAGAATAATAAAACTGTAAAACTACCATTAAGAATCAAAGACTAATTCGTTGATTTTCAACTCTTTTTGGACGATTGATTCAAATGTTCTAGAAGACTATTAGAACTATTGTCACCACCGACTATGATGAGGTGTAGGGCAGACGTGGCAGCTGACGCGTATAACTGGACCACTGGAGAGACTTGGAGTGATCAACCTAGCTGGTAACACATTCATAGCACATGAATCACAACTGACTATATATCGAATATCAAACTTTTTTCTAACAAAATGGAAACAGAGTGGTGCTAAACTATTGATGATGTGTTTTGTTAGCTAAATTTGACTAGTAATGCAGAGAATGGGGTTTAAAAAGGATATTTTTTTTTTAATTACAAGCTATTAACAGCTATAGTATTCTGGTTTGTAGAGAGAGAAATGAGAAGATGAAGAAGAAGAAAAATAGAAAGAGAGGTTAGAAAACAAGGGCTAATCTTTCATTAATTGAATAGAGCTCCGAATTGAATTGGGGCCCCTAATGTTTTTGTATCCCATAAATATATTATATAATTTTTTAATCTAAACTACCTATTAATAGAACCTTGTTTGTCAATCAAAGCTCCAGCAAATCATTATTCTAACCATTTCACCATAACTGAATAAAAATAAAAAATGTGGACAATTCAGTTATTGCATCTAACATAAATTTTATTATTTTTTTACACTAACCTCACAGCCATGTAAATATAGCATATCCCATTTAAAAATTAAAAAATAAATAAAAAAACACCACTTCTCTTCTCTTCCTCTCTATGCATTCCCCATGTTCTCCCACCCTCTCCTTTTCTTTTTCCTTTTTATCATTTCTCTTTTGTTTTTTTTAAATTGTTATAATTGCTCATTAATAATAAATCGTAGTAAAATACAAAACAAACTTAGTTTGTACACGTAGAGCGTGTGTGCTGATTAATAATAATAAATAAATAGAAAATGGCCTAGGCATAATTGGATTAACAGTCCCTATGGTGATAGGGTAGTCGGAAGATAGCTCATGTGGTAAAAAAAGAGGATTTAAGCCCCTAAGGTAAAGTCTGTTAGAATTTAGGCTCAAAATTAAAAATTTTGTCAACTCTCAGTTAATTGTTAACACATGAGGTTCAAGTGGTAACAATTAGCAGAGAGCTCCGTTTTAGCCTAATATATGTGGCTCACGTGCTACTAACTAACTGAGAGCTAACGAAATTTTCAAGTTTAGGCCTAAATCGTAACAGACTTCACCATAGGGGTTTAAATCCTAATTTTTTTACATGAACTATCTTCCGACTACCTTATCACCAAGGAAACTAATAATCCAATTAGGGCAATAGCCAAAAATGAAAAAGAATATTGGACTATTTCTCTCTCATAAGTCCATAACTCATAATACTTCTCTTAAGTAAATCCTCAAATAAATAATATCATGTACAAATCCTTTTATCTGTTCCTATATCGTTTCAAAGAATTTCTTTCAGAACTTATCATATGCTATTTCACAGATATCACTCAAAATAATAAAACCGTAAAACTACTATTAAGAATCAAAGACTAATTCATTGATTTTCAATTTTTTTTTTTATTCAAATGTTCTAGAAGACTATTAGAACTATTGTCACCACCGACTATGATGAGGTGTACGGCAGACGTCGCAGCTGACGCATGCGAGGACAAGCCTGGCATGAATATTTGGCCTATTTGTTGGTGGGGTTGCGGGTGGGTCATTGGAAGTAACTAACCTTCAACAATACCATATAACTGGACCACTGGAGAGATTTGGAGTGGTCAACCTAGCTAGTAACACATTCACAGCAAAGTGCAATGAATCACAACTGACTATATATCGAATATCAAACTTTTTTCTAATTAAATGGAAACAGAATGGTGCTAAACTAATTTACGATGTGTTTTGTTAGTTAAATTTGACTAGTAATACAGAGAATGAGGTTTAAAAAGAATTTTTGTAATTACAAGCTAATAATAGCTATGGTATTCTGGTTTTTAGAGAGAGAAATGAGAAGATGAAGAAGAAGAAAAATAGAAAGAGAGGTCAGAAAACAAGGGCTAATCTTTCATTAATTGAATAGAGCTCCGAATTGAATAGGGGCCCCTGATGTTTTTGTACCCTATAAATATATTATATAATTTTTTTAATTTAAACTACCTATTAATAGAACTTTATTTGTCAATTAAAGCTCCAGCAAATCACTATTCTAACCATTTCACAATAACTAAACAAAAAAAAAAAAAAATGTGGACAATTCAGTTATTGCATTTAACATAAATTTTTATTATTTTTTTACACTAACCTCATAGCCATGTAAATATAGCATATCCCATTTAAAAATTAAAAAATAAATAAAAAACACCACTTCTCTTCTCTTCCTCTCTAGCATTCCCCATGCTCTCCCACCCTCTCCTTTTCTTTTTCCTTTTTATCAGTTCTCTTTTGTTTTTTTTTTCAATTGTCATAATTGCTCATTAATAATAAAGCGTAATAAAATAAAAAAACAAACTTAGTTTGTACACGTAGAGCGTGTGTGCTGATTAATAATAATAAATAAATAAATAGAAAATAGCCTAAGCATAATTGGATTAACAGACCCCATGGTGATAGGGTAGTCGGAAGATAGCTCATGTGGTAAAAAAAGAGGATTTAAGCCCCAAAGGTAAAATCTGTTAGAATTTAGGCTCAAAATTAAAAATTTTATCAACTCTCCCTTAATTGTTAACACATGAGGTTCACGTGGTAACAATTAATGGAGAACTCCGTTTTAGCCTAATATATGTGGCTCACATGCTAATAACTAACTGAGAGCTAACGAAATTTTCAATTTTAGGCCTAAATCGTAACAGACTTCACTATAAGGGCTTAAATCCTAATTTTTTTAACATGAACTATCTTCTGACTACCCTATCACCAAGGAGACTAATAATCTAATTAGGCCAATAGCCAAATATGAGAAAGAATATTGGACTGTTTCTCTGTCATATGTCCATAACTCATAATACTTCTCCTAAGTAAATCCTCAAATAAATAATATCATTCAACTACTTGGATTGAAGTGCTAACAATTCGATTCATGTAAAGCATTTAACATATATTATAATACGATTGTTGATTGAATTGGCATAATAAAATTTACGTTTATGTTTTTATTGCTATTATGAATTTGACTTTTCTTAATGATCATGAGTTTTAGTTTCAAAGTTTGTGTTAGTTTTAATAATAGATTTATTTATTGGCAAGCGGTTTTCACATACCTTTTTTAACTTTTCAAACTTTTTGTTTTTAGCCATCGAAGTGAATTAATCAAATGAAATAAAAAAACAAAATTAAACATAGGTGTCTGAGAGGCTTAAAATGATATGTGCTTATTATTTCCATTGTACAATGTCTAAAACAAAAATTAGTATTTTTTTTCATAAAATATTATTATTTTCTTAAAAGATTATATTTAAGAAGGACCCCATTTAAAATTTTCACACATGACCCCCAAATTTTCAGGGGCAACCCTAGTCTTGAAAACTTAGGCAATCTCTAACCGAGGGCTGGCCAAATGGCTCGTTTTAGCCATCTGGCCCTCCAAGATATTAATATTTTAATGAACAGTACATGACCATATTTGCCTCCATCTCCAACTGAGAGTCAAAGGGCTGTAGAGCTCGTTTTAGCCTTGTCGCAAAAAACCGCCTATTACCAAGGACCATAAGGACAAACATCATTTATTATTGAAAAAATATTGAAGGAAATTATTGAAAAATTGAAAGAAAAATTGCAGATGAAGGAAATATTGAAAAAATGAAAGAAATATTGCAGATGAAGGAAATATTGTTGATGAAGTGAAGAATTGAAAGAGCTTCACCATATATATAGAAGAAAAAACAAAAGGTTTAAATTCAAAAAAAAAAAGAAAAAGAATAAAACGGCTAGCTGCAGTCAGCTAGCCATTGTATTCGAATTTTTTCATACTATTCGTCTTGGTTATAACCGACACTATTATTCAAATTAACATTCGTGTCGGTTATAACCGACACTATTATTCAAATTAACATTCGTGTCGGTTATAACCGACATGAATAGTGATTAATAAAAAATATTCCTATCTAGCCATAATATTTAAATCACTATTCGTGTCGGTTATAACCAACACTGTCGCATCCCGGCCCGGGTGGATCACTTCCCGGGCCCGCTCCACCACCGTAGCACGATATTGTCCGCTTTGGGCTTACCATTCCCTCACGGTTTTGTTTTTGGGAACTCACGAGCAACTTCCCAGTGGGTCACCCATCATGGGATTGCTCTAGCCCCCTTCTCGCTTAACTTCGGAGTTCCTACGGAACCCGAAACCAGTGAGCTCCCAAAAGACCTCGTGCTAGGTAGGGATTGGAATATACATTTAAGGATCACTCCCCTAGACGATGTGGGATGTCACAAACACTATTGAAATAATCTAAATTATTCATGTCAGTTATAATCGACAAGAAATCCGACACATTTAAAAAAATTCTGGCCAGCCCGGGGCTGGCTGGCTGGCTGGTTGGAAGGGGCCAGCCCTTTAGCCCTTTGGCCTTTTCAGATTCCATAGGGCCCACAAGCCCTTTGGCCTAGCCTTCGGTTGGAGACGATTTTCGGGCTATTTTTGGCCCTTTGGACCCTTCGATTAGAGATGACCTTATTAAACTAAGATGGCCCTAGTCTTGAAAATTTATTAAACTGGTGATTTTCACAAATAATTGTATTTGAACTCCACGGAAATACCCGTAAGGGAGAAATAGAGGGAAATTTCTTTGTTGCTGGACACCTTAAATTTTTTGGCCTTTGGGTCGGTGACAGTAACTCTTGGTCTCTCTTCTCTCTTCCTTTATACGTTTCTCTTACCTTTTATCCATTTCCATCTCCGGTTTTGTCAAGGAGAACCATTATAACGTCTTACTAATCAAATTTGTATTTTTAAAGTGGCGGTTGTGGATTCAAAAATAATCACAAGGCAACATGTGGATTTTTGGTAAAAAGGACAAAGTCACCCTTGAGACACACCGGTTGTCCTATGCAAGCAGTGGAAAATTAACCAAGAGTGTCCAAAATAGGTAACAAATTCCAAATTATCTCATCCATCCTCATCTTAGGTAATTAATTCATAACCTACTAATTATTCCATATAAATGGAGATTAATTGGCTAATTAATGGATTAATTCTTAATTAATCCATTAATCACCGATTAAATCACCCATTTTCACACAAAAAAAAACCTCTAAGGGCCGGCCACCTCCATTCCCTATATATATGACCCTATTTTCTCTAGAAAGCTAGTTCCACACTCTTGCAAAACTCCCAAAAACTCTCCAAACACTTTTCTCTCTAAATTCTAACTTTGGCATTGGAGGTTCTTCGGCCAAAGGGACCCCCCCATTCATCGTGGGTGTGTGAGGCTCTTGGCCTTGACCTAAGGTGTTATTTGTTTTGTAGGTGCAATTTTGTCCAATAACAAAGAGGAAGAAATTTGCATCCACAAATTGGTGCTTTCATTAAGAGTTGAAATTCACACTCGTAGAAGACTCTTGCATAAAAAGGTTTTTTTTTTCTCTATTTTCTAGTCCACTTGTATTTTTCTTACGTTCTTATTATTAGAATTTTTTATTTACAAAGATTATTTGATAAAACGAAAAAGAGAAATAAAATGGCTAGAAATTTAGAAAACTCCATGAGTGAAAATATTAATATTCAAGAAATGGGACCGCGGCGATCCACGAGACTAAATGTGATCTTAGGGGGAACGGCACCACCACCATAAGGTTCCACCATGGGAACCACCGCAGTGGCCACTTGCGGTGAGGTCCCTGGCACCACTACCACAGCCCGAGCCGTGCCATCCAAGGCTCATAGCACCAAGGCCATGACCTAAGCCATGTCACTCTAAGCCCAACGCCAGCCCAACGTGTTGCCAAGCCGAGCCCTAGCCTCGCACCCACGTGTGCCACATGCCGAGCAACCCACTCTCGTGGCCCAACCTGCTTCCACTGAGCAGCCTGTTTTCGTGGCCCAAGCTGCTACCGTTGAGCAGTCTACTATCGTGGCCCAGCCTGCTCCCGTGGCCCAGCCTGCTTTCGTAGCCCAGTATGCTTTCGTGGCCTTCCAAGCAGTCCAAATCGGTCCAAGACTAGTTCAATCGTCCCGGCTCCAAATTTCCGGACTGATGATCAAACCGGGAGCATTTTCACCATATTTTTCTGCGAATTTGACATTTCCCAACTCAAATCTCGCGCCCAGAGTCTACTACACTTCCACTGCTCAAGGAGAAACATTTCTTCCAAGCTCTTCCAATCCAAATGGCGAACAACACTTGTCTCGACAAGTCATAGAGTTGACGAGCACCCTAGCACAGCAGACGACCTTGGTGAACTAGCTTTTGCAGCGCAACAAAAAGCAACGTGTTCCAAACAAGGTGTCCCGAAGAAGGACAAGGGCAGATGAAGAACCTCTCCAGCAGCGTCCCAACAAGCAGCCATTCGACCAGCCACAAACTGAGCGTTTGGGCAGAGTACACTCCTGATTGGGCCTTCGAGATAACGTATACTCCCGTCTCAGCGTGTGGAGGAGCATGCACTCTCGACTAGGCCTACGGACAAGCATACACTCACAGTTGGGGCCACACTCTGATAATCAACATGAGCAGCCTTCCAAGCGAAGTGTTCATTCATGGATAGGCCTAAAAGGAGCATCTTCCTTATCACATCAAAGTAGGCAGCACGACGGACGGAAAGAAGCAGTTACTCAATCCGGCTCAAGTTCAACCAGCAGCCTGTGAAATCCCTCGCCTGCTAGGAATCCACCACATGCACTGCTGCTGCGGTATAGACAAGCCGAGCACGTAGAAGAGCAGCCTAGACCAGCAGGTCAAGACTGGGCAGCCGAGAGCTCTGCTACACCAAGAAAGGCAAATACAGGAAGAAGTAGAGAGGCTCATAAATAAGCGATCGCGTGATTTCCAACTCAACGAAGTGACCGACGAGGCTCTACGACGGGACATGACCAACATAAGCAGGTCACTCTTCACGGACGAGATCGAGCAGGCAGAGCCTCCAGGCGAGTTCAGCATGCCACATTTCGCATCTTTCAAAGGGATGAAAACCCGAAGAGACACTTAAAGCAATACCGAAGCGTAATGATCCTCTATCGAAACAACGAAGATCTCATGTGTAAGATATTCGCCACCACTCTACAAGGCGAGGTGCAAGATTGGTTCTACACCCTGCTGCCACAATCTATCTGAAGTTTCGACAAACTTTCTTTGGTTTTTACCAAAGAATATTCATCTTATCGCTTGATCAAAAAGAAGTTTGGCTATTTGTTCAACGTCAAGAAGAACCCAAAAGAGTCGTTTCGTGACTATGTGAAGAGGTTCAAAGCAGAGAAGGCAATGATAGTCGGATGAAATGACTCGATAACTAGAGTAGCCTTCCAAAAAGGATTTCCAGTAGACCACCCGTTATTCAGAAAATTGATCATGAAAGAAGATCTAACTCTAGCAGACTCTTTCGCTCTGGCAGAGAAGCATGCACTTTAGGACGAGGCATGCCGATGCACATTTAAGGACTTGAAGAAATATCTGACATCACTTCCCTACTATCCAAACCGGATGCAGAGGATGACTGTTTCACATGTTTAACGGTATCTGACGCAACAATAAGCTCTACCATCATACGAGAAGAGCTAGGAGCCCGACTACCTATATTCCATAGTTCAAAATCTCTCCTTGATGCTATCAGAAATTCAAAAGCTAACTTTGGCGATAGTTATTGCAACCTAAAAGCTTAAGTTTTACCTTCAAACGCACGCAGTCATCCTCATGACGCATTATTCTGCCCAATCCAAACATGTGACGATAAAAGGTGTAGACCTTGGCGGATGCAAAGTTTTTTGATGAACGCAACAACTCAGCCCAAAAGACATGCCAAGGGCAAACGAACACTGGAAGGACACACTCGGAAGCAAGTTTTGTCATCGTTACCCTAAAAGATTCTAAATAGGAGCAACATGTACCGGCAGTTGAGCACTACCTTTTCTTGCGCATCACACTGCCCTAGCCGACCCTTGCTCCATAATTTAACTTTAAAATGGTCCAATACTGGCAATTGAGCATCTCTTGCTACGTGTAGCATAGCCCCAGCTCCATGACTCCCTACCATACACCAAGATGCTAATAAGTTAGTACAAAGGTGCGACCATTGCCAATGCTACATGTCAATACCAACACTGCCTACTAGAGAGCTACACCCATATACAAGTCATTGGCCGCTCATGTAGTAGGCAATCGACCTGGTAGGACTTATGCTGCATGCTTCTAGGGACAGAGGTATGATGATCGTGGTAACCGACTACT
Source organism: Pyrus communis (assembly GCF_963583255.1). Taxonomy (NCBI): domain Eukaryota; kingdom Viridiplantae; phylum Streptophyta; class Magnoliopsida; order Rosales; family Rosaceae; genus Pyrus; species Pyrus communis. Next base: position 18,489,506 of record NC_084814.1, read on the forward strand.
TAACCAAATGGGTAGAAGCAGAGCCCAAGATGACCACGACTCAAATGGACATAGAGCACTTCATATGGAGGAACATCATTTGCCAATTTGGCATCCCACAATCCATCGTCACTGACAACGACCCGCAATTCATGGGCAAAGGTATGGCGAAGTTCTTCCAAAAGTATGGCATCAAGCAGCATATGTCGACACCGAGATATCCTCAAGGCAATAGGCGGGCTGAAGCATCCAACAAGATGATCATAGACTGCCTCAAGAAATCCCTCACAAACAAGAAGGGAAAATGTCCAGACGAACTTCCCGGATGTCAATCGGCATAACGCACCACCAAAAGACAAACAACCGGTAAGACTCTTTTCTCTTTGGCATTTGACTTAGAAGCAATCATTCATCTCAATGTCATCAAGTCAAGTATCACCGCTCTACTACCAAGTATTGAGCAGAATAGTAAAGAGATGACCACAAGCTTAGATCTGGCAGAGAAGAAGCGTGAGCAGACCATCATCCGCATCGCAGCCTAACAGCAGCAGTTCATCTTCTGCTACAACAAAAGGGCCAAGATCCAACAGTTCCAGCCCGAAGATCTAGTCCTAAGAAAAACCTTTATCATTGCCCACAGAGAAGGCTCCAAAAAGATGGATCCCATCTAGAAAGGTCCGTACAAGATTAGCAGAGTAGGCGGCAAGGGTAATTACACCTTCGCCACCATGAAACGATAAAAAGATCGAAAAGCAATGAAGCGCCTACAATCTGAGGAAGTACAATGTGTGACTTTCCATTACATCAAAGCCCGAAGACTCAAGTAGCTCGACGAGGACTACCTCATAAGCCAATGACTATCCAGTTGTTATGCAGTTCCTACCTTCCAACTAAGTTCTCGTTCATTTAACTCATTTTTCAATGAGGAATTCAGAAGTAATCATAACTTGGCTCGGCTGCATACTTGTAACAACTGGTCACTCCTGCACTTCAAAAGAAGACCGCGCCTTTTTTAGGGACTTGTCACTGGAATTGCGCTTCCCAAGGGACCAACCATGCTCTCCAGTGCGAGAGGATAAACCAATTCCCCAACACCCACATGGGTCAACTCTCCAAGACGGGATGATAAACTCTACACTCCGAATATCCAGACATGGATGAGCCTGGCTACCTTAGTATAACTAGATGCACGATGGCTTGCGCCGGGATTCCTAGAAGTAGCCACGATGGTCTTTTTCAAGGCTTAGCTAACTAAAGGATTTTAGGTCTTTTGGCCTAATCCATGGGGAACCGGGCCCTAGAGACGGATCGGGCACATTACGCCATATATTCGATGGACGGCTACCCTGGAACCCTAAAGCTGCTACCGTGTGCACTACGGTAGCCTACGGTTTCCAGAAGACTGCCTACCGCTTGCCCTTTGAGCAGTAAAGCCATGCTAGACTTATACAACCGCATATTCTTATGAAAGGTTAAACAAGCTAGCATGCATATACGAAGCTTTATCCACTGTCGACATGCTACGTAATCGATAAGCTTCATCTTTGCCAAGCGCGGAACAATTTACACTAAGTCTTAAAGTGTTGTGATACTTGCTATGCAACCTACAGATTGGAGGAAGCCAAGGTTAACAGCCTAGTGGTTATGCGAATTTGTCTACTTCTGTAAGTAAGGCATCTGACTGCTAACCCTATGGCTAACAACTTTGCAAAGTTCTATACCAACATTTACGGCTGCATAGACTATGCGGGCCTGTCTACTTATAGAAAAGTAGCACGTTTACCACTGGTCTATAAAGTCTAAAGGTTAGGGTATAAACAAAAGAATCGAAGATGAAGAAAGTGAAGGAATGATGTTTATAAACAACTTGAAAAGGCCAAATGAGTTCAAGAAAAACAAAAGCTACAAGGAAAAACAAAGAAAATCCTAAAGGCTACCTTAAAGACTACACTCAAGTAGCTTGGACATCCCACGACTACTCGGTCACCACACCTTCAGCAGCAGCGACGCTCTTAATAGCGGCATCATCTAGTGCTTCACCCCCGGCCGCCCTAGCCTGGGCACCAACTTCTTCAATTACTTTACCAATAGAAGTCTCAAAAGTAAAAGCAAGCAAGTCTTCCGAAGAAATAGAGAAGGTCTCGAAACCTCGAGCCCATCCTTCTCACCCTTCAGCTGCTCATTCTCCTCGAGCAGACCAACACGGACGCGTTGCAGCTCATCCACTTCTTTCTTCAAACTTTCATTGATCTTCAGTACACCTTGAAGTTCCAACACTTGAGGTTCAAGCTTATCGACGATTATCTTGAAGTGGATCACTTGATTATAAACAGCAATCAACTCTTCATCCTTTGCATAAACAGCTAAATGAAGCTCAGAAACTGCAAACTCAGGATCTTGATTATGAGGTATGTAACATCCAATCTCATTCTTTGCATTTTCATACTTAACTTGGATCGCGTCAAGCCTAGTCTTCAAGGTAACGATCTCTTGGCGAGCGGTCTTAAGCTGCAGAGAAGTGGGGGCAACAATATTAAACCCCTTCAAAGCAACGAGCTTAGAGTCCAACCTCTTGATCTCATCGGACAAGGAATAAGCTACAGCTGCCATAGTTTTCACCACCTCCTTGGCAGCCTTGCTATATATGCATTATAGCAAGCAGAGCAGTCATTCTATATTGGGTCGTATGCTTCACAAAGGAACTTGGGCAAACAAACTTTTCTAACGCCATTAACAAACTTGGCACAATTGTCCATGTCTTCAAGCAGATCTGGTTTCAAGAGCACACATATCTCAGCAGCCTCCCTAGAAGCAGGCTTAGTGGATTTCTCATAGCTGCCCACGTGAGTAGTCTCCTCCTTCCCAGCAGGCGAATAAGTCTCTGCAGCAGAGGGAGTGGGTCTTAGCGCCATTTTAGCAGCAGAGTCCACCTTATCGCTCTTCATAATAGCAAGTCTTTCCGAATGAAAATCGGACTTAGCTCCCAACGGACATCTTGGCAGATACCTTGGCACTAGGGGCATGACAAGAGCTCTACATTGAGCAATACTATCAACAATCGAATTAGCCATTCTCGACATAGCAGACGCCACATTCTCAGATCTAGTAACCTCATTTTTCTTCCTATTGGAAGAAGTCATGTCAATCATAGGCCTCTCGACAGCAGGTGGACCTTCACGAGCAGCGGAGGAAGTCTCCAATTTTTTCTTAACCAGCATCTCTTGAGTAGACGGGGAAGATTTTTTTTTCCACCTTTATTCATAGTAGGCTCTACGATAGCGATCAGACGAGCCAAAGTATCTACCTTGATCCTCTTTACCTTCTCTCACTCGAGAGCAACCCACATTTTTCCCGACGAAGAGAACTAAACAACCAACGATATTCACGGTACTCAGCAGGGGAACTCAACCCATACTGGCTTTTTCCTCATTTTTTCTCTCAGACCAGGAGGCAGGAGGCTTGCATGCCCAACATTTCAGTAGCTCATGAGGCCATCAACCTCCTCATCTCTCTCAATTACCGGCCTGGCCCGTGTTAGGTCCAAGAGCCTAAAGGACATGAGCCATACGACTCGCCTAGCACTGCATCCCAGCGCCACAATCTGCGACCACAGCCGCACAAGCTGGCCTTTGCTCTAGCCAAGCTGAGCAACCTAAAGCAGTGGTTCCTACCACAACACCTTCTCGGCCTATGCCAAGCCGACTCCTAGCCCACGCCAGCCAACATGCCGCACCACCCCGACGGCTGCCCCACAACAACATTATCCAAGAAGAAATTAAGTTTTTATTGCATTGGTACGGCACAGAGAAGACAAAGAAAGCAACGAAAGATGGTCCTTTGCACGGGGAAGATGTAGAAGATTGCTAGAGGAGGGGGAACAAATATCTTCTAAGCTCTCTCTCTCTCTCTCTCTCTCTCTCTCTCTTATAGGGTAGAATAAATCACTCTCCAAAGTTGATTTAACAACCCATTTATGGTGGACTTAAATAGGCTTGGAGAGAAATTTATTTCCCTTTCCTAGAAGGATCTAATTTCATATTAAAGAGGGAATCTACATCAAAACAGGAAGCAATCCTAAGTTTCCTAGAGCAAGAAGATTTCTACACCTGCTGCCCTTTCTTACGAGCAGCCCAGCAGGTGTGGGGGCATTTGTAGAGCCAAAAATAATCACAAGGTGACACATGGATTTATGGTAAAAGGACAAAGTCACCCCTGAGACACATTGGTTGTCGCGCAAGCAGTGGACAATCAACCAAGAGTGTCCAAAATAGGTAACAAATTCCAAATTATCTCATCCATCCTCATCTTAGGTAATTAATTCATAACCTACAAATTATTCCATATAAATGGAGATTAATTGGCTAATTAATGCATTAATTCCTAATTAATCCATTAATCACCAATTAAATCACCCATTTTCACACAAAAAAACCTCTAAGGGCCGGCCCTTCCATTCCCTATATATATGACCCTATTTTCTCTAAAAAGCTAGTTCCACACTCTTGCAAAACTCCCAAAAACTCTCCAAACACTTTTCTCTCTAAATTCTAACTTTGGCATCGGAGGTTCTTCGGCCAAAGCCCCCCTCATTCATTGTGGGCGCGTGAGGCTCTTGGCCTTGACCTAAGGTGCTATTTGTTTTGTAGGTGCAATTTTGTCCAAGAACAAGAAGGAAGAAATTTGCATCCACAACGATTGTTGCTCATAATTAAGGTAGTAATTTTTGTGCTCGTGTAGTTTGTTCGCATAGAAACTTGAATCTCAGATTAAGATATTTACTTTTATTGCCCATAATATTTTTTTTATAGTGATATATTTACATTAAGGAGTGAGGTAAAATAAATTGGTTTTGTATCCGACATTCACAAGATTTAAACCTAAGACTTCTCACTTATAAGTGAGTGAAATATCATTAGGCCGTAATACTATGTGACTTATTTTAACCGTACCTTAAACCCTAGTCATTAGAGCATCTCCACCCATTTTAGGAGGGCAATGGCAAGGCAAGGGCAATGACAGTGAAATGGCACTTACTATTCACTCTAAATAGTACCTACCTTTGTGCAAGTCCACTCGTCTAAGAAGAGGATGGGCAAGTGAAAGGGTAAGAGTGATTACTATTCACAAACACATTTTTTATTTTGTATGCCTTGTAAGTGTGTACTTAGTAAGTTTGTTCTTTGAAAATAAAGCTCTTTATTAACTCTGATAATTTAATTTTAAATCTAAAGCAAATATAGCATTACACACAAGCATAATTAATTAAAAATAATAATTAATTTCTTTAAGTGTGATTAATCCTATGTGTGTTTAATTTAATTTAAATTAATTTGTTGGCTTTTGGTTGTAGTAAATGGTGTTTCAAACCATCTCCAATGGATTAGGCCACAGGGCTATAGGCTATGTTTTAGCCCAAAATGGAACAAAACTCATCTCCGATAGAGGTCTGGGTCAAAAGAAAAAGGGATCCACCAGGCCAAATTCAAGCCATTTGGCCATCAAGCTAGGCATTTTGAGCTAGCCAGCCAGCCTATTTGAGGGGCCCATGCTCTCAGCAGCCCACTTGCTAGCTGATGTCAGCTAGCAGTTGGATTTTAAATTTTTTGTTTTACTACAAAATTAAAAAATTATAATTTTTTTCATAAATACCTAAGCTATTTCTACACAATTTCTCACATCATTTTCACTTGTCCACATTATATTACCTCAATTTATTTCAATTCTTCACATTCTTTAAACTCCTAATTTGTTGTAATCTTTAATATCCAAGTCATGGAAAATTCGTCTATGCTGCGCTTGGATATGAATCCGGATCCTCCCCGAATGCTTTTTGTTCGGCGAGGATCCTTGAGATTTGTCAATCTTGTCCGTTCATCATACATCGTGTGGTCAAAAATTATTTTAAATATTTTTATTTAAAATTAAACACAAACAGTATTTGACAAAAACTGATCGCATGATATATAATGAACGGATATGATTCACGAATCTTTAGGATCCTCACCAAAAGATCCGGAGAGGATCCTGTTGGCCCGGATCTGCAGGCTCTTCAGTACCTCCATTTTCCGAGCAAAATCCCAGCTCTCTTTGGTGGCAACTTGCTTGCCTTTTACTGCCTTTGTATCTAGGAAGCTGATATTTTTATGGGTTAATTAAACTGCTTCCAAAAGAAAGCCAACCTTCCACATGGTTGTACAAAGAGCTATTTGCTGTTACCGTGGGTAAAAAAAAGCAGGAGCTGAGAGCATGATTAGAATAGGGTTTTGTAATTGTAATATGCTTTATCCCTATCTTTGTTTTTAGTTTAGGAATCTATTACTGCTAATTAATCAAATCCTCTATTTTCATCTAAAAAAAATAAAAAATCTAAGTTGTTGTAGTTTTAATATTTGAGATGTATTTTAGTTAAGTTGTCTTTCAATTAAATTGTGATCTTTGAATTAATGTCTAAGCTGTTAACATGCAAGAAAAATTAAAATATTTAATAACATGAAACTTAAACAATATGAAACCTAATGTGTCACTCAAAATCATATCCGAAATTTTTTGAGATTATATAAAGATAAGAAATTGGGATGCTTATTCATTTAGCGACAAGTGACACTCAAAATATGTCCGGAAACCTTATTTTGATATGGTAATTTAATTCAATTAACCAGTAAAATTAAAGAACAAACTTAAAATAATAAATTATTGAGGAGGCTAAAAAATAGTCCATTGGATTGGAAATGATATATAAATATGGCTTTACACTGTTAATTGAAAAATAATTTATTTCAAAACTATAATTTGAACGGAAACTAAACATATCCTATTCGATTAAAGATGACCTGAATGGAGGCGGGTTCTAGCAGAGAATGAGGAGAGGAGAGATTCTTTCGCTTTTGCCCAACAATACGTGGGTGGGCCACAGTTGTGGTGTAGTAGAAGGGTGCAAGCCCAGGCAAAACTTGCAAGGGCAAGGAATAGGGCATCTGCCTTTCGCCTAATCGCCCTCCAGTCTTACCTCCGCTGGAGCAATTTTTTTCAGGGCTGTGGGGCAATTCAACCCAATTGCAAGGGCAATTGGAAATCTCGTCTCTCGTGGGTCATGACTTGCAAAAGGAAAGGGGCTTTTGGATATACGTCAAAAAATATGGATAGTTTTTGAAACACAGTTCAGTTATCTAATTATATATTTTGATATCAATTTTACCTCTTTAGATAAAAATATTTAATTTCTTTAAATTTTTTTATCATTTATTCAGTTTTTAAAATTTGAATATTTAAATACTCAAACCAAAAATATTATCTAGTAACTACCTATTATTTATGAAGAAAACAAAATCGATATAATCTAGTAACTACCTATTGCATAGGAAGAAAAATACTTTATACCTACAAAGAAGATATAATCTACTTGCAAAATAAAAATAAAGTACCTATTGTATCGGAAGAAAAATTCTAGGAACCTACATGGCGGAACATAGAAATATAAATTGATATAATATACCTCCATTAAAAGAACAAATTTGGAGGGAAGAACACAAAAATATCATCCATGAAAAGAAGAGACAAAAAAGAGGAGGATTGATTCCATGATCTAACGGAGGGAATTGTGTGGAAGAAGGAAAGAAGGAGGGATGAAACGGACTGGGGGTTGAGGTGATTATATGGCTATAACTAATCCTACCGTTAAGGGATTAGTTAAACCACAAATAATCCCATAATTAAGAAATTTTGTGTATTTACTACAATTTGTAAGCTTAAGGGGTAAATATGGTATAAACCACAGACAAGCATACGTGGAATCTCAATTATTGGACCTATTTCAATGAAGTGGACTAATCCCACTAATGGCTCACAAAATTGGATCTATATCAAGTTATCCCAAAAAGAAAAGGACAAATGATCGATATTGATTGATTTAACCTAAAGAGTAAAAAGCCAAAATCTCTCTTCTCTATTGGACCCATAAGAGCCGTGTCAACCAAGACAGTATGAACATGAGCTAACGGTTAGTTAACTAAAAGGTTAATTAGGTTAGTTAAAGGAAGAACTTAACCACTTATTGATAGGTTTGCGTTTTATTACAAAAGATTTTGGTGATATTATGGATAGAAAGTTTCATATATTAATTGTATATTATTTTGTTATATAACCTATTTGGAATGCTTAAGTTAATACGGAAAGAATTATTAGTTGTATGATATAGACTTGAACCTACCCGTTATTTAAAAGAAAACTCGCAACCCTACTCTTTTTCAAACACGCTTTCAAATCTCTTTCACATGATGAAATGAAGAAAACCACAAAACATTCTATCAGTAATAGAAATGGGAAAGGGATCATCTCCGGATCCCTTCCATCAAATACATCCAATCAATCAATTCAAACTCTTGAAATTCGATCAAATGGCTACAAACAGGGGCATTTTTAAAAGTTATAATAACTTTAACCGTTGAATCAAATTTCAAGGGTTCAGATTAGATAATTGGGTGGATTTGGTGAAAGGAATTCGTAGAGGATCCCTTTCAAAAGAAATGAAGAAAGAATTGAATTAAGCACGAGAAAGTGGTGAAATAAAATCGAAGACCAATTATTAATTTTCAGAATAGACGGATGAGAGAAGTTTCCAAACAGCCTACGAAAATGAGCCAGATTCAAAGAATTTACCGTGTGGTGTGTTTATCACGTTGCACTATTAGTCCTTACGAGTTGTACGTGGGTTTGTTTCCTTTATTAATTTCCAGTCCGAGCATTGAGAACCTCACTCACTCAATTTCCTCTTCCATTGCTTCTCACTCACTCACTCAATTTCTTCTTCCATTGTCTCAAATTCTACTATTCATTTCTGACTTCTTAATTTGTAGCTAAATTTTTCTTTACATAATAGTCATTAGCAAGCAAAAATGTGTGCCTTTTGATTCCATAAACTCCTCCGATACCATCGAGGCTTCTGAAAAAGAAAAAAAAAAAAGAAAGGAAAACGATGGAGGAAATTATATCCTCTTGTACTTCTCAAAAGTTTTGTCAAGAAAACTCACCCACACTTCAACGCCTCCAATTCATAGTTCAGAACCGCCCTGAATGGTGGGTCTATTCAATTTTCTGGCAACCCTCAAAACACAACAGTGACCTAGTTTCTTTGTCGTGGGCCGGCGGCCATTTTCGAAGCACTAGGGACTTGGCCTCCAAAAGAAGTTACCACAAACACCAACCCGGATTCGGGTTCAATGTTGTGGAGAGGAAGAGGGCGATTAGCAGAGAAGTTGAAGCTCTTTTCCATGAAGACTTGGATTTGGACGGTGGAGATGTTACTGACGCTCAATGGTTTTACTTTTACACAGCCTCTTTAACCCAGTCATTTACTGCCGGTCACGGTAATAGTAACATTCTGGGCCGTACGTTTTGTTCTGGTGGTTTTGTTTGGCTGGCAGGTGATCATGAGCTTCAAATCTATGAGTGTGAGAGAGTGAAAGAAGCAAGAATGCACGGAATTCAAACTTTGGTTTGTATTGCAACTTCATGTGGAGTACTTGAACTCGCATCTTTGGATGTGATCAAAGAAGATTGGGGTCTTCTGCAGCTATCAAAATCACTTTTCGAATCAGACAACAAGAACGTGGTCCCAAAGCAGCTGAGCAGCAGCCGTGAGGACCAGGTACATGTTTCTCTCTTAGAAAGTGGAATCTTTTCAGGAGCTGATAAAGAGTGGGCAACACAAGGTAAGCAAACCGGTTCAAAATTTTTGATACAGTAAGCTATACTGGTAGCAAATACCAAACGCATCGAACTAGTGTTGTCTAGACAATGATGTATGTAGACTGATGTCCAATACCAAACAATCTTTTCCATTTAGATGATATTTAAGAGTTTTTTTTTTTTTTTTTTTTTTTTTTTTTTTTTTTAATTTAAAGTACTCACGTAACATGATCTCCAGATACGATATTTTATTGATATTGTGTATTTTGACACAATATTTCATTGACATGAAAGTTAAATATTTTGACTTGAAGGTGGTACAAAAGAAGCAGCTCCTGCAAATGTAAGTGGATCATCATCAGACTCAGGACCTTCTGACTCTGTTGGAAATTTAACCTCTGAGAATGCTGAGAACATTCGATTAAAAAAGAGAGGAAGATCATCAAACCGTGAAACAGGTAGAACAGAATCACCAATAAACCATGTTGAGGCTGAAAGACAGAGGCGAGAGAAGCTTAACCATCGATTCTATGCCCTCCGCTCTGTCGTTCCCAATGTGTCCAGAATGGACAAAGCTTCTTTACTTTCTGATGCAGTTGTATACATCAATGATCTGAAAGCAAGGGTTGGGCAATTGGAGGCCAAAATTCAAGCACAACCTCAAAAGCCTGGTGTTGATATCGGAGGCCAAACAAGCTCCATAGTTGATCATCATCAAACAAGGCCTAGGCTATCATCAAGTTATAATAATAAAGCAGCTGGGGCTGTGGAAATAGATGTGAAGATCGTAGGCTCAGAAGCCATGATACGAGTTCAGTGTCCGGATTGCGATTACCCTAATGCTAGATTGATGAATGCACTCAAAGACCTGGAGTTAAAAGTTTATCATGCAAGCATATCAAGTGTGAAAGAGTTGATGCTTCAAGATGTTGTGGCAAGAGTGCCTCAGGGTTTCACAAGTGATGAGGCCATGAAAATTGCTATTCTAAAAAGATGGTACAACTAGAGTTATAGGTCAGTAATTAGTTTACCTTGCTAATAAGGTGTGATTTTGGTTATTAATGATGATCTCATTATTCTTCGCTGTTATAATTGTTGCACGTAACTAAACCTGAAGATGTATTAGCCAAATTTTTGGAGGTAATGTATATGTGTAATATATTTAAATGTGGAATTGATTTAAAATGTTTCAAAAGAAAATACAATGATATATGTACACCAAGTGATAAGGGAGTGAGGCTAAGCCATACAATGAGCTAGGCATTATAATTTGGTATCAAACTGAGTATCTACATAAGTCGAACTAGAGAGAGAGATATTTCACAAAATTAGACAAGGTCGTTCTAATTACTTTTATAGTCTATATCCTCTGAATGGGGCTCGGACTCGATCATGATTTTCTCAAACTTAAAGGATGTGCGAACGAAAATAAAAATAATCGGACAGGGTTACTCAAACATCACGATGGTCGTGATAAAAAATGGGGTATATATGGCCGTGCTGGTGCCAAACTTGAGCTGTTACATGATGTAATTCACACATGAACAAGCGGAGAACACCCAATTATTACCTTTGGAAGCAAGCGAGTGACCCCTATAGTCAAGCACCGCAGTTAACTTCTTCGTAGGGACTTTGGTTGTTGTCCGTTGTAGACTCCAGTGAGTACAACACTTCAGGTTCACCTTAGTCGGAGATGTCGCAAATCGCCTGGTTAATTAGGTAGTTAGTAAATGCCACGAACAGAGCTAAGGTTTGGTGAAACGCGTAGAGTGTGAGAGATTTGATTGATTGGTTTGAGACCCTTTTCTCGTTGCCAAATGCCTTGTATTTATAGTGATTGCAAGTCTCACCTCCAGATAATCACACTCCGTTCAGGAGTCAAACTCCTTTTCAAACGAAACTTCAGCTCGGCCAAGTCCAAGTACATTTCCGATTAGGCTTTCGACGTTCTTATATCTTTAATGAATTTGATCGCAGAAGCATGTCTCCATACAATCTTAATACAATTGTGTTTCTCAAAAAGAAGGGTATTGAAAACATCTTTATCCTTGTAAAACTAACATTCCTTCCCCAAATGAAATTCCAGCTCTGCGAAATAAGGTGGCTCATGAGTTAGCGGAAGGGAAAATTTATTTAAACCCATGTAATCTCTTTCTACAATCAACTTAAAATTTAAATATGAGTTGTCTTTTTAATCCTATTGCATAATGACCCATCAAATGCAAGATGAAATTAACAATAAAAATAAAAGTTATCAACAAACCCACACTCAATATCTAAGAGCTAAAAACAAGCTTTTTATTGATGGATAGTGATTTTTAAGTTTTAAATTCTCCAACTAAGGTATTAATCGATCTATCCAAAAAAAAAAATTTCATTTGATTTCAAATTTTTTAAGAGTTGAAAAGATGAGTTTTTAGGTTTCAATTCAAGACCATCAATGTTGAAAGTTGAGAAGATGGGTTTTTGGGTTTGTTATACTTTGTGTGTGGTCATTACCTTTAAGAGTCTAATTGCTTATGATTTGATAGAGTAAAAATTGAGGAAAAAGTAGTAAAAAGAGAAAAGATGACGATCGACTAGCTCTCTGCGATCATAACAGTAACACTCACGAAAGTAAATGAGCATATTGTTGGTTGATTGTAGCTATTAGTGTTGCAAGATTTATCCTAGACTTTGTAGTTTGCTACTGTTTTTTTGGATCTCTATTAATACAAACTCATGCCGTTGCTTTAAAAAAGAAGAAAAAAAAGAAAAAGTAATGACACAACTACTGAAAATTGGTTCATTAGGAAGCCAAAAGTGGTGAGGATTGTGGTGAGGACTGTTGTTAGATTAGAATGTTTAGCCCACTTTTTGTTATCGTAATTTGTAGTGGTCTCACAAGATTCATAAACAAGTAGAAAATTCACCAAAGTATTTGACTTGTCCACACAAATTGAACTCTAGAAAGCTTTCATTAGCTTAAAACAAGTAGAAACTTCACCAAACTATTCAATTTGAAATTTTATTTTCTAAATGGGTGTAAAGATAAATTTACATTTTGAATTGAGTTTGTGAGGGTAGTTTAGGTATTAAGTTTGGGTTTAAAGAGATATTAATTCTTTAATTAAAAATAATATGGGTGTGGAGAGTAAGTTGAGTGTAGAAAGAGGTTATATGGGTTCAAATAAAATTTCCCTTAGCAAAATTTGAACTTTATAATGAAGGATTTCATACATGGACAGAGGAGGAGCCAATTTGGCTTGCTCCTTTCTTGGAAGTCGATTTTGGAGAATGATAATTGAAAGTAAATGGGAGTAATTTGGCGAAGTATTCCTTTTTCCCCTTCTCTAGAGGTTTTTAACGAGGCTTCCCCTTCATTCCTAAATCTCTTGTACTCTGTTATTTTTACAGAAATGACAATTAAGTTTCCGATAAAAAAAACCCAATGCGAAGGAAAGCATAACTCATGGCAAAGTCTCCATTATGGGCCAAAACCATTAAAGTTTGGACTTTAAAGCGAGAGATCTTAGGTTCGAATCTCGTGGACGACGAATTTGATACAAAATTAGATTGCTCATTGTGTGGCTTAGCCAAACTTCCCCTCCTCTTAGTGTAAAAATATCAATATACTAAAAAAAAAAAAAAAAAAATAACACAAGAGAATTGTTATTGGCACTCCAAAACTCTCATTTTGCACTCCAAACGAAAAAAAAAATACACTTGTTAAAAGTGAAAAATGAAAATTTTGAATTGCAAATAAGTTAAACCCACAAAACCCATGGATGGGTTATGGAAGAAGACTTGGCGTGTGATGGTTCCTAATAAAATTAAGTTGTTTCTTTGGAGAGCGTGTCGTCATTCTCTTGCGGTGAGACATAACTTGGAACGGCGTCGTATTCGGGTCTTAAATGTTTGTGAATTATGTGGTGCTGCAGACGAAACGGAGGCGCATTTGTTCTTTAATTGTTAGTTCAGCCGAGCCTTCTGGTTTGGTACCTCATTGCAGATTGATATGGGATCACTTGGCTCGCAAGAGTTTATGGTGGGATGGAAGAAGCTCTCAGACCGTGTGGGACAAGGGATGAATGAGGATTCGGTACTTCAACAGATTGCGTCTGGTCTATGACGTATCTGGAAATGTAGGAATGAAGTTGTGTTTACGATAATCGAATTTTGCCTTACATCGCTGTCGATTTGTGGCAGCGTCAAGTTAATGCGGCTATGGTTGAAGATGATGGAGCAGGAGACCGAAGGAGAAGGAAGGAGGAAGCAGGGAAAATTTTTTAGATTGAGGGGGTTGTGAATGGATGGCGAAAGCCGGACTTTGGAAGCTTAAAATTGAATTGTGATGCGGCTTGGAGGAAAGAATCAAGGATAGGTGGTGTGGGATGGGTGCTACGACACTTTGCTAGGATTCCAAAGATGGCGGGTGGGAAGGGTGGGGATAGGTATTTATCGCCTATTATGGCTGAAGTGGTGGCGATTCGTCAGGGGCTTGAGATGTGCGTTCAAAGTGGTATTCCGGAGTCAGGGGTGGCGCTAGAAGTGGAAATCGATTCGAAGGGGGTGATTCAAATGCTCAATAAGGAGATTCAAGCGGGCGTGTCAATGGAGATTTATTTGGTTGATATTTGGGCTATGAAGCCTTCTTTCCACTCGGTGAAGTTTATCTTCACTCCTTATCAATGTAATCGTGTAGTTGGCGGTGTACGTTCATAAGCATGGCGGGAGTCTGGGTTGAGATGAGTTAAGACAAAAATTTCTGTTTAATATCTTAGTAGAAGTACAAATGTTTCCATTCGTATTTGATTGATCAATATAATTCTATCTTTTGACAAAAATAAAAAAAATAAAAAAATAAATTGGGCCAAAGGAAAATTACTGCATGTGAGGTTTTAACTCATGACGACTTTTTCTACTGCACATTAAAAGTGCATATATTTTTTTTTGAACAAATGATATTTTCTACACTAAGGGAGAGAGGGTGGGCTTAGCCTCACACTGAGTTAGCATATGCAATAATATGATTCAAATTTACCATTGGCGAGAGTCGAACCTAAGACTTTGCATTTACAAGTGAAGAGTAATATCATTATACAGTAGTATTAAGTGACAAAAAATGCATATTTTATGTACACAGCTGAATGAGGTGTGCACTAGAGAAAATACATTAAATTAAGTAAGCCAGTTCTATAAACCCACAAACAAAATTTAATGTTGTTTACGAAAGGGTGGTTGTTGCAAGGAAGCCCAACAATTGAGGTGGCGGTGAGGAGTGCTTGGGTTGTATAATAATAATAATAATAAATCTTTAGTTTTCAGTGGGTGTGTTGGATTTGTCTAACGGTGATTGATGAGTCAATATTACACCATATATTTTATCTTAATTTTAGTTATTATTTATTGGTTATTTTGTAAGAATTTTGTTACTTTGATTTATATTCTTAATGTAGAACATTCGCCTTCCTCTAGAGCAAAACATGATGAAACGGACGAATTTTGGAGTGATTCAAATTGGAGGACACTCATGTGTCTCTCAATTTGATCGTGTCAAAGTTTCAGATTTGTCTACCAAACATTTTATTTATGGTGAAGAAATAAAGAAGCAGCGCGCAGTGCTGTCAAAGTAACGTTTTGGGCTTATTTGGGCTTTTTGGCATCCAAGATGATGTCTTTTGGGTTCGAGGTCTTCTGCAATTATGTTCGGGACATTTCAAACTTTAATTCTAGCCATTTTGAGCCTGTTTTGGAGCCCCGGAAGTCCAAAAACTGGCTGATTTGTGGCTGGGCAGATTTTCCAAAGCTAGAATAGGAATTACCTAGTTTTTAGAAGAAATTTTTCTAGGTAGGGTTTTATTTTTTATTAGTATAAATAAGGCTATTAAGCCATTAGGAATAGAAGGGAGAACGCATAAAATTTACGCACACACTACTTTGGAAGATTCAAGTTTATTTTCAAGGTGTTTTCTATCCATATTCTTAATAATATTTTGTTTTATAATTGTTCGTAACTAATTTTCGTTTGCTAGGGTGAGACCATGAACCACATTATCAACCCTTTCCTGGTCATCAATCCTGCAACACCAAATATGCATGCAAGTTTTGAATTGTTAATCACTGGTTTAAACTATCTATTTGTCTTGATGATTGACAACCATTAGGATATTTAGAAAAGTAATTTGATGCAGTTTTGACAAAAGGGTTGTCCCTAAAATTGACTAAGGCTTCTTGTGGTTAATATGTGTAACTTCTTAGGATGGACGACACGTCTTAAGAGTTATATGGTTTTTCAAAAGGATTTCACAAAACTTAATAAGTCTTGCATGTTCACATTCGATCTGGATACCACGGTCAGGTTGCATGTTAGATATACGTTCTATGTTGGAGGTTCCAAGTAGGGCATACTTTAGGAAAACCTAACCTTCAAATATGCATCGGTAATTTATAAGTAATTAGAAGAACTACGTAGGATTGTTAAGGTGACGGCGGAACCCTAATGTTTCTTTAAGTTGATTTTCTTTGACTTGGTTTCTAGTTGATTGATTTAGTTGTCTTTATTTTAAATTCATTTTATTTTTAAAATTCTAAAATCAATATTTTACAAACTTTGTTTTAAATAATTAATTAAGATTTGATTTTACACAAATTATTCATTCAATCTCTATGGAAAACGACCTTACTTGAGTTGCTATACTACAATTACCTTGTACTCTTGCAAGTATTTTAAGTGTTTTTATCCCTACTTTGACAGGTGATAAAAATCCCTATCAAGAAATTAACGCCGTTGTCGGTGATTGTGTTTAAATGATTTGTGTTTATCAACTCTTAGTTAATTATTTTTGTATATATCTTTTTATTTACTTGATTTAATTTTATTTTTTTAGGTTACAATTTGTGCAACAATGGACTTTGTTCCTCCTCCTGGATTCAATATACAACCAGGAGGACCACCCTTTTGGGTCAACTTTGCAGAATGGGGTTTTTATGGATTTAAACCTACAATTTGTGCACTTTGCTGTTTAAAGTCCCATGATATTTTGCAATGTCCCGAGAGAGAATATTTTCCAAATTATGTCCAGGAGCATATCAATATGAGAAACAAATAAAAAGGGAGTTGAAACAATCCCTATTTAGAGTTCTACACTCCAAGTTTGAAAAAGCATCTTGAGCACTATTTTGAGCAGTCTAATGTGCCACAAGAGCTTTCGATGGAGGACAAACTCTCTCAATTGTTGGAATCAACTGAGTTGTACATTGAAATAACCAATCAAGGATTCTAGATTCAAGCATCAAACCGTGGGAAAAGCTATGATGATCAAGAAGAGATTGGCACAACAACTAAGGAGCAATCTACCATTTATTCAACCCCAAGGGAGGAAACAACACATGCTGATCCTAAAATCCTCCAAGATCCTTTTACTACCCAAGTTCATTGCCACCAAAACCTTTCCCACAAAGCTAGCAGGAAGACATGAGTGTTAATATGTTCACACAAATTTAACATCTAATATATCGCATGATCAGCTCTCTAACACACTGATCGATTTGGATACAAGGCAGATGACTACTGATACAATTTATGTTGCTGAATTGGATAGTCTAGCAGTACAAGCATTCAAATTTAAAGAAAATCTAGGCGAGTCCTATGAGCAAGCAAAGATCTACAAGGGAAGGAAGAAAAAGTTTAATGGCAGCCCAATTCTTCATCACGAAATTCGTTTAGTGCAAAAATTGGGGGCATTAAATACAAGATTTAAGTCAGTTCAAGGAGGACACAAGCCTTGCCGGAAGGGACCTTATTTGCCTTCAAAGACTAATTCACCAAAAAGGATGGACAAGAAAGATTCAACCAGTGAATTTAAATGCACATTTCAAGTCAATCCTTACCTACCATTACCCTATGATGTTGCAAAATAGTGGTTGATTCTCATAGGACAAGTAGCGTGAATATCATTTTCTGTACGTCTAGCTATAGAAGTCAACTAAAGCGCTAATTAAAAAGCGTTGATTTTATTTTCTTCCTTTTATTCATTATCACAACAATAAAAAAATATATAAAAAAAATCAGAAAATTGAAAAACACAAAAACAGCAACTGTTTCTAGTAAATCAGTATTTTATTTTGGGACTTATTCTAATTAGATTTTCAATCTGTGTTTTTGCAGGTTGCATTTGGATTCGAAGGGCCCTAAATATCCACTAAGCGCGCAAAATTCAACTGAATCATGCATTCAGCAGCATTCATACATTCATCATTCATCCACATTCATCAGACCTCAACGGATGGAAATCAGTTGTGAAATACTCACAGTGGGGGTTTACTGTGCTACTCTCAGCACTGTTTGGAACCTTTCGCTCACTCTCTCTCACTTGCATAAATTTCATTACATACAATTCTGGGGGTCTAAGCTAGGGCTGGGCACGGGCCGGGCCGGGCCCAATTTTGAAGGGACCGGACCGGACCTAGGTTCAAAGAGAATGGGGCGGGCCGGGCCGGGGATTACATTTTCTAATATAAGAACCGGACATTACCCGGCCCGGTTGAAACGGGCCGGTTCGAGCCGGGTCCACGGGTCCTTTTTTTTTTTTTTTTTTTGGTTGTTTGAAAAAAAAAAAAAAAAATTTGTACAGATTGCAGATTGCAATCTGCACAAAAAATGCACAGATTGCAATCTGCACAAAACTGCATAGATTGCAAACTGCACAGATTGCAATCTGCACAAAACTGTACAGAAAACTGCACAGATTGCAAACTGCACAGATTGCACAGATTGCAATCTGCACAAAACTGCACAGATTGCAAACTGCACAGATTCACATCCAATCTAAATACAAAGTCCAACATCCAAGTTCATAGATTAACAATACATCCAAAATAATAATATTACATCTTCCAACATCTAAAAATCAAATCAACATACAAAATATCCGAAAATCCAAGACATCCAAATTCTAATGCTTTTCTCATCTTGTTATTGTTTCATCGTTAATTGAGTACATCTCTTGGTAGTCTAGAATTTGGATTCTAACTCAAATTACATTTCAGGTGAGAGATTTTGTATAATTAGTGCAGAGGACTTAAGTGGGTAAAGAACTAAGCATAACATATGTTTCCTTTGTTTCTAAATTTCTCGTCCCACTCTAACTCTTAGAGTGGGATGAGAAAGTTCAAATATTATCAATAACTGTAAATACTGGAACTCACAGTACACTCATTGCCTGGTTTTGATCTTCTGGTATGTTGTTCGATTTGCCCTTCTGTTAGGTATCTCTGAACAGCTGCCAGTGAACGAAACTTCAGTCCAGTGCCAGGCTCATAGTAATACTGCAAAACTAAATAAAAGGTCTGAGACCTGGCGCACAAGATTTAGAAGAACTTCTGAAAGGAAAAAACTAGTGAATTTTCACAAAACGACTTAGTACAGTTAAGTAGCGTGGTAGGAGCAGATTTATACGATTCATTTATTGGAGAACTGAAATTCTAAAACTGCACGGACATTCTCCATTATCATAATAACCGTAACATAAAATTTAATTTTAAAAAAAACTTATACAATCCATCATAGAAGTGCAAAATGGCGACTACGACATTGTTCTGGGTGGCCTAAAAACCCAATGTCGGAGGTGTAGCATAAACCATTATTATCGCTCAAGCATTATGCTTTCTGGACGAGATTGGCAGCTTCTTTACAAGAACACACTGGTTAGACTTTCAAAATTCAAAATTCGATTCATAACAAATTGTCGGCGTTATCCTATAAGATTATCAAAATGTACCAATTGAAATGTCAACTGCCAGCAGGCAGCGGTGAAATAGTAAACATGTACAACAGAAAAAGGGGGGAAAACAATTACTTGTACAAAAATATAAAAGTTTGACAAGATCAATTCACTAATTTTTCCAAATTTTCACTCTGCAATGCAAATTGCCTAAAAACCCATAACTAAAAACATCCAAGAATCTCATAGATGCTGGAAAGCATATGAATTTTAAGGCCAGTCAAAACCCTGCAAAAACCCCAAATTACAAAAAACCACAAAAATTCCTACATTCATACATCCATCCAGCCATGATCCATGGATGCAAAGGATATACATTGTAAATTCATTTGCAATTCGACCAAGTTTAGAGAGAGAAATAGAGTGAAGAGAGAGAAAGATCGAACCTTGTCGATTTGGGTATGGCCCGGGCGGGAAGAGCTTGGAGGACGGGGCTTTTCCTCGACCAGCCAACCATTGGGAAGTTTGAATGACCGTGAGGGCGTGACCACTTGCAATTGCCTTTTGCTGCCACTGCTTCTGGGTTCTTCGCCTTCTTCCCCTGGCCTCATTGTTAGCAGCGGAATCGGCTCCGACTGTGACGATTCCCCCTTCATCATTGTCACCGAGCAGTCAACTTAGCAGATCAGCCATGTCTTTGTTGTTTGAGGGTCTGGTAGAAAAGCTTACTCCGCCTTACTCCGCGATGTATGGAGCTAGGACGAACGGAGAGAGTTAGGAGGAGAGAGGTCTGAGTGAACTGTGAAATGAGAGGAATCGGGAGGACCAGGAGGAAACAATTTCTTGATTTTCTTCTATTATTCATTCTAGAAACGGGCCGGGCCGGGGGCCCGTCCACTTCTATTTCAAGATCCGCCCCGCCCCGTTAATATGGTATACCCGAACCGCCCCGCCCCGTTTTGTGTTTAGAAATTTTGGACCCGGCCCTTACCCGCCCCAAACAACGGGTACCCGCCCCTACCCGCGGGTCCAGGATCCGTTTGCCCAACCCTAGTCTAAGCAGTACAGAGAAGAACAGTCATCAGGGCCATCCATATGCATATATATTTTTGCTCAAACATACATCAATGGAGAAATGCAAAAGCACAGGGAACAATTATGAGCAGACGAAAATCATATTCCTACGACACACAAATAAGAGTTGAAGGGATACATATCTATACCCTTCTTTTCTACATCAGATAGGCTCCAGACATTTACCGTTGTTTGCTATGTTGGGTCGGCATTATGCAGCTCCTACACAGGGAGCACACATATATACATCAGACATTCATCTTCTAATTTTCCCTAATCTAAGCTTAGACTTGAAATTGAATTTAGAGGATCAGGCATTTTTACCTCTGAGTGGGCCGACACCATGATCGGAAGTTTGGGGGAGGGATCCATGTTGCACAGAGAGCACGGCTCATCCAGTCAAGCTACGGATCCAGTTTTGTGCATCATCATTCATCACGGTTCATGCAAGCACATGGGAGAGCAATACATAAGCATATAGAAATTCACTGATCCAACACATGCGAGAACAGATCAAAGAAGAGGGAGTCGGAAATTATACCTTTGGCTTTGGATCCGAGCACTTCTTGTTTTGTTTTCCAGTGCATCGCCGGATCTGAGATGATGTAGCAATTCCGTTGTCTCTTCCATGATACTGACGTCAGCTCAAAGTTCCTTGCACAGAGAAAGACCACATGCATGTGTTAGTTTTGGTTTATTTTCCTGAAATGCACAAATCGAAATTGAAACAAAGAACCTTTGCGGCTTTGCCTTCAGAGCAATGAACAGATGAAGAAGATGGGAGTCGCGGAGGAGCTAGAGGGTGTTTGTTTGTGTTGTGGATGAGAGAACCGAGATAAATGCAAGGAGGGTAGAGAGAAGATGAGAGAGAGGCTCTCCAACGGCAGCTTGTCGGAAATGAGAAATGAGAGCTGAAACTCGTTTATATAGCTATAGCGATCTGTTAGGATTCCCATCAGAAGGCTTCGCACGTGTGGCTGGCACGTTGGCTCTGCGCATCGATCTTGCGGTTTCCTGCAACTCATGAGTTCGATCCCAGCCAGCGTGATGCATTTTTGTCTCCAGGTGCCTCTGTTTTCTTTTCTTTATTTTTTTTTTCTGTTGTATAATTTATTTTATTTGCTTGTTTTATTTTTGTTTGTTTATTTATTTTAGTTTTTATTCGTTTTCTTGGTAGTCTTAAGTCATTTGAGTTCTTTTTATAATTTTATTTTATTTTTCTCATGTTTATTTTATTTTCCACCTTGAGTTTATTTTATTTTCCACCTTGAGTTTATTTTATTTTCCACCTTGAGGGCAATGTGTGATTTAAGTTTAGGGGTGGGAAATAAGAATTTTTAATATTTTATTCTTTTTTGTATCAATAAAAATTTTCAAATTTTAAGTTAATATCCATAGTTTATTTTAAACGTTAAAACAAATGGACATGGTGAACATTAATCTCATAGTAGAGTGTTTTCTATTTGTTGTTGATTAGGCACTAATTCATGAGTTAAACTTTGAAAATTTGCACATTCACATCAACATGGTTTGTGGGAAGTGAGATTGAAACACTTACTTTTAGTCTAAGTGTATTTTAATTTTTGTTCTTAGTAAAGTAAAGTTTAGTTCTTGTTATAAATAAAGTAATAATTGTTCCACCCGAGACTTTGCTTAGTAACCGGGTTAGTCCTGCCTGATCAGCAGTGATTTTGGCGTCAAACGATAGAGTTTTGGCATGGGGCAGGGTGGTTAGTTGCTTTTGTAGCCTTTTCAGCTTGAGTTAATAAGTCCTTAGGGGTGTTCTACACCTAGTGCTCTAAAGCCCTTGTGGTTTGGGAGTCATTGACCTAAAGCTCGCTACATAGGTTGGATCGAAAGCTTAAGGGAATTGGCATTGCACGACCACTACTATTACTAAAAAAAAGAAAAAAAAAGAAAACAAGAAATCTAGTTATTATGTGTGAAGTGTTAAATAAAGAGGATGAAATGTAAAGATTTTAGTCGAGTCTCCTTAACCGTGTTGGTTCACATTACACCAAAGAAAGTTCATGAATTCTTTTCTAATTGATTCTAAATGGCTTAGACTTTATGGTGGGATTAGTTGGAACTTTTGGAAAGATGTTCTAATTTTTAACGTTTTCTATGGCTGGCAACTTGAAGGTGAAATTTGTGTGTCTTAGTTAGTTTTGTATAAGTTTCTAGTTTGTTAGTTCTTATATTTATTTTTGAGTTTTGTTTTGCTTGAGTACAAGCAAAAAGCTAAGTTTAGAGGCATTTGATGAATTGATATTATACCATATATTTTACCCTATTCTTAGTTATAATTTATTGGTTATTTTGTGAGAATTTTGATACTTTGATTTATATTCTTAATGTAGGACATTCGTTTTCCTCTGGAGCAAAACATGATAAAACGGACAATTTTTTTAGTGATTCAAATTGGAGGACGTTCATGTGTCTCTCAACTTGATCGTGTCAAAGTTTCAGATTTTTCTACCAAGCAGTTTATTTATGGTGAAGAAATAAAGGAGCAGCGTGCAGTGCTGTCAAAGTGACGTTTTGGGCCTTTTTGGCATCCAAGATGATGTCTTTTGGGTTCAAGGCCTTTTGCAATTATGTTCTGAACATCTCAAGATTTAATTTTAGCCATTTTGGGCCCATTTTGGAGCCCTGAAAGTCCAAAAACATGGCTGATTTGTGGCCGGGCAGATTTCCCAAAGTTAGAATATGAATGTATTTCCTAATTATCTTATTCTATTATGTTTCCTAGTTTTTAGAAGATATTTTCTAGGTAGGGTTTATTTTCTATTAGTATAAATAAGGCTATTAAGCCAATAGGAATAGGAGGGAGAATGCATAAAATTTACGCACGCACTACTTTGGAAGATTCAAGTTTATTTTCAAGGTGTTTTCTATCTATGTTCTTAATAATATTTTGTTTTATGATTGTTCGTAACTAATTTTTGTTTGCTAGGACGAGGCCACGAGCCTTAGCAAGAATATGTAGTTTCTTTTCAATTTACTTATGATATTATGTATGCAGGTTTTGAATTATTAATCACCGGTTTAAACTATCTATTTGTCTTGATAATTGGTCA
Organism: Pyrus communis; assembly: GCF_963583255.1. Classification (NCBI taxonomy): domain Eukaryota; kingdom Viridiplantae; phylum Streptophyta; class Magnoliopsida; order Rosales; family Rosaceae; genus Pyrus; species Pyrus communis. Next base: position 18,513,027 of record NC_084814.1, read on the forward strand.
CCATTAGGATATTTAGAAAAGTAATTTGATGCAATTTTGGCGGAAGGTTGTCCCTAAAATTGACTAAGGCTTTTTGTCGTTAATATGTGTAACTTCTTAGGATGGACGACACGTCTTAAGAGTTATATGGTTTTTCAAACGGATTTCACAAAACTTAATAAGTCTTGCATGTTTACATTCGATTTGGATACCACGGTCGGGTTGCATGTTAGATATACGTTCTATGTTGGAGGTTCCAAGTAGGGCATACTTTAGGAAAACCTAACCTTCAAATATGCATCGGTAATTTATAAGTAATTAGAAGAACTACGTAGGATTGTTAAGGTGACGGCAGAACCCTAGTGTTTCTTTAAATTGATTTTCTTTTAATTGGTTTCTAGTTGATTTATTTAATTGTCTTTATTTTAAATTCTAAAATCAATATTTTCCAAATTTTGTTTTAAATAATTAATTAAGATTTGATTTTACACAAATTATTCATTCAATCCTTGTGCAAAACGACTTTGCTTGAGTTGATATACTACAATTACCTTATACTCTTGTAAGTATTTTAAGTGTTTTTATTCCTACTTTGACATGTGGTAAAAATCCCTATCAGTGATAAAAGAATTTTAAGATGATAAAAACATATATGGGGTGAACTTAGATGTGCACTGGAGTTTGATGTGTTCATTTTTCATATATTTTTATTATATATTTCTTTTGGATTTTATATTTTTAAATGCACTAAATTCTATTGTTTTATTTATAGGCATTTATTATTGGAGTTATGCGAAAAAGAAGTGACAAACGAGCTTTTTGAGTGTCTAGAGTAATTCTAGTAGAGCAAAAGGCTAATTAACCGCACAAAGACATGCATAACAGTAAGAAGCTGAGATTGCAACAATTTTGGAATCAAATGGACATGGGGATACTATTTGATGAAATTTAGAAGAGACTTAATTTCTAGTTTTTATTATTTCCGTTTATTTTTCCTTTTCTTTAATAAGGACTTAATGTCCATTGTAGTTAGGAGTTTAGTGGGTTTTAAAAGGTATTTTAATTAGCCTTTAATTCTAGACACTTAGTATTATATGGTCTAGTAGTAATCTTCTTTACTAATAAGTGAGAGGTCTTAGGTATGATTCTCACCAAAGACGAATTTGAACCACATTATTGCTAGCTCATTGTGAGACTAAGTCCATCCCCTTAATGTGGATAATATTGTTTGTTAAAAAAAAAAATGTCTTTAATTCCCTTGTTTGCCATGTGTTTTATATATGGAGATTGATTCTCCATTGTGAGTAAGTAAACCACAAAGTACAAAAGATCACCTATTCTACATTGGGGGCTGCGGCAAGAGGCAAGAGGTAAGAGTTCTTCCTTTGGTTTTATTTTTTATTTTTTATTTTTATTTTATTTTTATGAATACTTAATTTTGTTGCGGTATTGTTATTATCATGTTTTTATCTTTATTAAGTATCTTTTGCTATTCGTAATGCGTTTGATTTTTATTTAGATGCTTGATCACCATCTAAGTTTTAGTTAAGTTGATTTGATGCAAATTAGATTAGATGCCATACTTAACGTTTAGCTTCTTGCAATTGATACCATAAACACCTATTTGTAGATGCCATGCAATTAGAGTTTATGTGATTTTCCAACTATTTCCATAGAGCTTATTTAATGGGTTCTTACTTGTTTAAATTCATCTAGATGCCATAGAGGGTTAACATGTAAGGATACTTTTGATGCAACCAGATGCCATGGAATTGAATAATGTAGGGAAAATTGATCATCAATATTGGGGAACTACATGAGCATAACATATTAAGAGAATTAAGTAGAATTGGTTTTTTGGATGCCCTAAGTCTTATTACGTTATGTTTTCATTTTATTATTTACATGCATTTTAGATTCAAGCTTTACTTTATTTCAATTTAATTCAAATCATATCTATTTTTCGTTAAAGCTTCTCAGTTATAATTTGTTTTAGTTTAGTTAGTAAGACTTTTAGAATTAATTCGACCCCTGTGAGACGATATCCATGCTTCAATGCTATACTATCATCCAATTCGTATACTTACGAGTACTAAAATTTGAGACTTGATAAGATTATCTAATTTTCGCAATAGAGTTCAAATATAATAACACTTCAATATTTAGTTTCCAATTTTAAATTATTTAAAAACTTGTTTGGTCACTGTCTTAAAAAAAGTAAAACTGAAAAAACAACACCAAACCAACTTTGGAAAACTAAAAATAAGTAGCTTTCAATTTTAAAACTGAAAACAGTTATCAAATAAATTTTTAATTTTGAAAAAAATGAAAAATCAAAACCTTAACAAACGGCCTCTTAGATAATTGTCACTTGTTGCTTAGTCGTTTTGCCACTAAAGTAAATTAAACCATGAAAGTCACTTAATACTACAATTTAGTGATAGTTGTGTTTATTTATATATGAGTGATCTTAGATTCGAATCTCGAAAGTGACGAGTTCATAACCAATTTATTTTCTCATTTGCTTATTTCATAAATATATTATGTATCAAAACAAATTCCATGAAAGATATTATATTATTTCCTCTAGTTCTTAGTCCATTTCGTGATTTGTCATGAAATCTCAACTTGTTGGAAAATATAAAAAGAAATTATTTTCGAGATTTGGTTTAATTAAAGAAATTATTTTGGTGTAGATTCAATTAGGGATTTTATATTTATTACTTCAAAATTTAGGTTTTCTTGTCCTTGTGGGCTTAAGATTGTTTTTATTATACCTCCATATGGAGAAGAATAAAAAACTGAAGTTGTATTTGAGAATTATAAGATTGTAAAGAATTCTAAGTTTATCCTAAACACTTATTTTCAATTTAGTATTAAAGAGTAGAGTTCGATTCTTGGTTGTGTTATGAGCGTTTCCCTTTCATCGTGCATGCACAAGCCATGGACTTAAGAGTAAAGATTGTTACGATCGTTAGAAAAAGAAGATGGAGGAAGATTGAATAAAAGAGATAAAGTGTTTCCATTGCCATAAAGAAAAATGAGTAAAAAAAAAAAAAAGAAAAAAAGGAAGATGCAATTATTGCCTCTGCCAGGGAGAAAAGAGAAGGGGAAAAGAAAAACGGTTTTGGTATTGAAAAAGTAGATAGGAAAAAGGGTTTTATGGTCTAGGTAATACGAGTAGCATATATTTAAGCAACAAAGGATATTTAGGATGGAGCAAAGATTGCAGTCAGTGTGAAGCCACGTGAGGGCGAGGAGTGGCGACCGCCACTCCCCTCGTCGGAAAACATGCCTGGAGCAAAGGTTCAGCCCCTCCCCTAGCCAGAAATTGGATTGGTTCGGCCACTCCCTGTTCTGGTGCACTAGCTGGCTAGTGGCGTGGAAAGGACCAATTTTGATGTTCTGGGGCTTCTCGGGGTAGGAATTGTGAAGAGGGTTGGATTGAATTGGCCTGTTGGATTGGATTTAGAATTAGGATTTTGATCGAAGATTGGGGTGTTAAATTGGGGGAATTGGGGGGTTTTGGGGTTGAATTTGGTGGTCCAAAGAATTTGAAGGGTTGGAGGGAGAGAACTGAATTGGTGGGCAGTGGTGACGGCGGTGGTGGTGATGTGGATTCGTGGTGGATTGGCGGTGGATGGTGGTGTGGTTAATGTTTGATTCTGATCATGTGGGTAAAGGTTTTTAGATGGTTGAAATGAGGTAGGAGTTTATAGGAAACAGGACGACGCCTGCCAAAAACATATATCACACATTGATTAAGTAATTAAATGTGGAGATGCACAGTGAGTTTTCATCATTAAGAGGAATTGGTGATCTTGCAAAAGACTTTGTGGAGACTGGGAGGTATGCAAGCTATATTTTAGTGTATAAGCTTCTTACATTAGCTTTGGTGTTACTGGTTGCAACTGCTTCGGTGGAAATAGCTTTTTTTTTGCTATGAAGATTGTGAAAACACCATTGCGTAACAAAATAGGAGATCAATCGTTGAGTGATAGCATGTTTGTTTACATTGAGAGAGATGTATTTACTTTTATTGATAATGAGTCTATTATGCGACGTTTTCATGATATGAAACCTCGTCGGTAACAATTGTAATTTGTTTGTATTGATAAATTATGGAAGACATTACTATATAAAAGGATTTGGTTGTTGCTATTCTTTTGAACTTTGCACTCTTTTAACTTCACCCCTCCCATCATCAATTCCTAGCTTCGCCACTGATTGCAGTAAGGACTTATGAAGGGTAAATTGATCAAAGCTTTCCTATAACCATAGGGTTACAACTTACATCAAGGCTTAGCTTTAAATCCTTACCTTTTTGTATTAGTAATGGATGAGTTAATGAGACATGCATTAGTATGATATCCCTTGGTGTATACTTTTCTTAGATGATATAATGTTGATAGATGAAACATAAGAGGGAGTAAATGTGAAGCTTGACCTTTGGAAGTGTTGGGATCTAAAGGTCTTTGCCTAAGTAGGTCAAAGACAGAGTATATGAAGTGCAAATTCAGTGGATCTATTCGCAAATAAGCTAGGTTAAAGCTTAACCTTGGTGTTCCAAATGGATAGGTTACTGGATTGGAGATTAGAAAGTACCAATACTTTCGTTATCTTGGATCTATCTGCAAAATTGGATTGATCTCAACCATAGAATACAAACACGATAGTGAAGTGGAATAGTGCATTGACTGTGTTTGTGCGACTGTTGTATGCCACTAAAGTTCAAGAGAAAATTGTATTGGACGATAAAAGGCCAATAATGCTTTACAACAAGGAATGTTGAGCAGTCAAGCATCAACATGTGCAAAAAGTGAGTATAGTGGAGATGAGAATGCTTTGTTAGAGGTGTGAGCACACAAGAAAGGACAAGATTAAGAATGAGAATATACAAGGTAAAGTAGGGGTGGCCACAGTTGAAGATAAGATGAAAGAAAATCGGTTAAGATGATTTGAACAAGTGAAACGAAGACCTACATGTGCTATGGTTAGAAAATTCAATTATGAGACAAAGACTCATGGCAAAGGGAGTGGAAGAAGAACTAGGAATACTTGAATGAAAATGGACTTTAAGAAAGACATGGAGTACTTGGAGCTAACAGAAGACTTGACACAACACTAAGCGTAGTGACGTTCTGAGATTGGTCTAGGTAGTTATTAATCACCACACGTTGAGTTTCGTAATTGTCGACAAATTTGATGATGAGACTTGAATTGGACAAACATTGGCTGCTTATGGTTGGTCTAGTATGGATGTCTACCTATTTGTTACCCAAAATTATATCATCGGTGTGTACAATTGAGGTTGTTGAGTGAGCAGAGTCATAGACCGCTGGATGACAAAATGGTTGTGATAATATTCAATTATTATTGAAGAATAATATTATGGTTTTAATCATGATATTATCTTTTAATAATATATTAAATTATCCAAACTTAATAAGATCTCTATCCTAGCTATTTTTTTTTTCCAACAAAAGGAGAACAACTGGTAAGGTAGAAGGATGCTATACGAGGACTTCTCAAAAAGTCACCATCCTAACTTGTTGTTTGAAGAACGGGACCAGCTACGTCTTTATGTAGTGCATGAATGAGATAAGAGTAAATATGGATGGTTATAAAAATAACCATTTGATTGTTTGGTAATCAGCACTTGCGTACGCGTGGAGGATTGGCAGGCTCCTTCCCATGTAGATCAGTAGATGTAGTCATGTACGGTGGAAATCCTAGAGTCTAACTTGGGGATATATTTAAAGGATTAGATGGGAGTTGACTACGCAAGTTTAGTGATAATCATCTCCATAAAGTAACCATCGTGGTGCACATGGGTGGTGGCTGTTTGGATGAACCTTATTTGTTCAAATCCATGCATGCAGGTTATCATGGGATTTGATGTGATAAGAGATAAGGCACGTACATCATCTTGGGATTCGATGTGATAAGGTTATGCATAAGGATTGAATTTGGTTGCATTTTTACTAAGTTCATAATCTTGGGATTGGTAATTTGGTAGGATTTAACCGAAGCTTGAATGGTAGAAGAGTTTTAGTAGCATGGTAGAACTTCAATTAGCTTTAGAGCTTATCAACCAACGTGTACTCGTCTTTATAAATGGAGGACATCGTGCAGTATTTAAGGGACCTTCAAACACACACATAAATTGCCGTGCACAATTTTTCTCTCTACATCACCCTTTAATTTGTATAAACAATTCTGTGGTTGACAACTGACCACATCATATAATTTGCATTGTTCCAAAAATCTTCGTCTAACGCCGCCTACACGATAGGCAGCCGGCCACCGTCCCGATTAATACCTAGGCATTTGAAAATTAAGAAAGGGTGCCTAGACCTGCTGAGGCACCTGTCTAGACTGCCTTAGCACCCGCCTAAACACCTGCCTAGGTTGCAACTCACTTAGATAGAAAATAGATAACTTTCCTTTTGCATTTTATTGTTTCCAATAAATTGTAAGAGACTTATTGAACACTTAAATAAACACACATTATATGTTTGCTCCTCATGTTTTCATTATGTTCCAATACTTCATAATATATATGTCATTTTATTTTCTAGTTTATGAAGAAATTATATATATTTTAAGTATAAACAGACACTTATTTACACGAAATACAATAGATTTACTTAAATCTGTCTAGTCTGCCTAGGCATCCGCCTAGATTCCGCCAAGCTGCCTAGGTGCTAGGCCTCATCCCTCCGCCTGACTAACGCCTATCCTCTTTTAGAACCTTGATAATTTGTAGAAATAACACCGAAATCATAGAGTTTTGTAGAAATAATACTGAAGTCGTAGAGTCAGTGATTGGATAGCACCTTACAGTTTGTAGAAACACTAATTCTAGTTCGATTGATAGATAGTTTGTAGAAACAACACTACTTCTAGTTCAATTGACTATCTATCCAATTCTCTCTCGATGAGAAATCTTTGAGTCCTTGTGGAAAGAGGTCATCTCATTAACTTCTTCGCAAGTGAGGTGTTACTAGAGGTCCAGGTTACATCGTCCGCACATTGACATTGAAAAAGTCGAACCTTATTTGTACTTTGAAGTAACTAGCAGTCTTGTCTTCAGACTCTATAATCCAAAGGTTGAGGCAAGTTTCTTCCTCGACTGTAATCACTCGAATAAAAGGTTAGCAAAGCGTTCGACATCACCACACCACATTTCATTTACACACCCACTGAGCTCGATCGTTGAGTTGATGCGTCTTCCATTCAACTGAATGACGTAGTTAGCTCGTTAGCTATTTGGTCTACGCTCCTTGTAGGTTTGGTAGTTTGTAGGGTCAACATTACTGTTGCACTAGAAGAAAAAAAAAATGAAGATAATAAGAGTTTTGCTGGTTGGGGCTTTCAAAAAAAGACATCAGTTCTATAGAGCTTCCAATTCGAAAATCTTAGCATTAGTTCCAACTGGCTTTCGAAAAGAGTTTCAACTCAACCATGTTTCACCATGGGTTTATAAATATGTTTTCGATCACAATAACAGTTGAAGAAATGAGATTAAACAAGTATGGATTTGCAATGAGTTTTTGGCAAAAATACTCGGTATTTGTCTAGCTCAATAAAACATACTCAAGTTTTGAAAATTCATTCTAACATACTCAACTGTCCTTTACTTTTACTATATTGCCCTTTGTAGAGAGGGCTTTATTCACCCCTTCCCAGTGCATATACAACATCAAATTCACATCCAAAGCACCTTTGCTATTTTCTGTTTCCTCATTTTCCTCCATTACAATATGAAAAAAAATAAAATAAATAAACCCAGAAAGAAGCTTAAAAATGCAATCCAATAGTGTTTGGGTTAATATTTGAACATTGGACCTAGATGAAGGAAAGCCCAAGGATGCCAACTAAAAGGGGACTTGCCCGAAGCCCAGCACCAAGCCCAAAGGCAAATTGAAGCTTTCTCAGCCAACATACAAGCCACGTTCTTACCACTGAAGAGACAAGTGACGAAGACTAACCTACTACCTGATAGGAGCATATTCATGCGACTTAAATGGCTTGTTCTCGTACATTTACGTTATGTTTCTTTAGTTATTTTAGTCCTTTATGCTTCTTTCGTGTGTTTTTAGGTTCATATGGCTAAGGAAGCAAAAAGATGCATTTTGGAGCATTTTGGAGCATTTTGGAGCAAAATCGGACTTGGATTGGATAGCTTATGTTTGGAGCAAAAGGAATGGACGAAATTAAAGACCAAACTATCATAACCACCTATCACCACATATCATTCATTTATCACTTAACATATCATTCATTTATCACTTAACATATCATTCATTTATCACTTAACATATCATTCATTTATCACTTATCATATCATTCATTTATCACTTATCATAATCATTCACTTATCACTTAACATATCATTCACTTATCACTTATCATAACCATACACTTACTTATCATACTCATAATCATCTACACATTTCAACCATTTAAACACATGCATTTCAACTCACATGCACCCACCTCTTTCCACCTAATCCACATGCTTTCACAACCTAAAACACATGCACATTCACCCTAAATCAATCACACACCCTAGCTGCCATTCACATGCATTCACATGCATCACAACCCCAAAACCATCAAGAAATCAACCTTGCCGTGCACTTCACTACAATTCCAGCTTTTCCCTTTGCATTTCCCTTTCATTTCAGCCACATGTATCCTTCAATTCAGCCACACTTTCACATGCATTCATCATCATTCACCCTAGTTGTCCCTCACATGCTTTTCCAACAAAGAATTCAGCCAACACATGCACCCATCACCCAAAACAAGTCCATGCCGTGAGCTTCCCTTGCATTTTCAGCTTTCCTCCTTGCAACTCCACATGCAATTCCAGCTTTCCAACCTAGCCACATTCACATGCATTCACTCATAATCATTCACCAAACTTGCAGCCACATTTCCACCTATTCCTAGCTGTCATGTTCCCTCTCATTTACCTATAAATAAGCATACATTGCAGCCACAATTCAATTAATTCCATTCACCACAACACAACACACAACACACCAACACAAAATTCCCCATTCTTTGCCGTGCATCCCCTTCCAATTTCTGCACCATTTCTTCTCCTCCATTGCAGCCACTCCAACCATTCCCCACTCCATTCCACATACACCTAAAGCCCTAAACATCTCCTTAGACCTTGTGCCACAACGAAGAGGAAGAGAAGAGTGCCTAAACGTTCATACAATTCAAGTTTGAGTTGTTGGAATGTTTGGGTGTTTCTTTGATTTCAATGTTTAAATTCAATTCTCTTTGTTTTGTACGTATGAGGAATGGAAGAGAAGAGTGCCTAAATGTTCATACAATTCAAGTTTGAGTTGTTGAAATGTTTAGGTGTTTCTTTGATTTCAAAGTTATGAGGAACTAAACCCCCTTTAGCTAGGGGGTGATTCGAAACTATGTTTATGTTTGCAATATGAATTGATTAACTTTCGTTGGAATTTCATAAGTTGTGGATTCAATTTGTTTAACCGTTTGATTGATAACTTATTTATGTATGTTTATTGAGAATGCGCTTAATTTTCATGCATGAATATGACGCTAGAATATAAGTGAGTTTCACCTAATCGTTATGAACTTATATTCACAAGTAGTGGAGGTTGCTTATAAACAATCGCGTTAAATGAATTCTTGGCACGAGTTTCATGCTCATCATAGTAACGAATGCCTCGTCAACACTTATAGTTTTCATAATGCTTAATGATCTTTGATTGTATCTTTATTGTGCTATTCACGTAAAGGACTTTTGGAGAATGTAGTGAATTGCGTTGCGCAAACCCATCCAATTCATTAACTTAAGGAAAACTTGACGGTTAATTTAAGCGGACCTAATTAACCCGGGGTGTTGAGTTTCATAATTTATCGAAAGACCAACTGAGAATCAATTTTGTATGCAAGTGTAACATGTGTGGAGAAGAACCCCTTAGCTAGCCTTCATTCCATTCATTCTATCACAAATTCATATTTACATTCTGCTTAGTTTATTAACTTGTTTTGTTATTTCAATTTTCGTCAAATCAAAACTCTCCCCCCCTTTACTTTATTGTTCAATTTAATTAGAAATCAATTTAGTTTGTGTTTTTAAAGTGTTTGAGTCTTTTGGTTTGTCTTAATGTTTTAAAGTTTAGTTTTGCATTCTTTGAGTCTAGTATAGTGTTTTATATTGTGTTTTTACGTTTTTGAGTCAGTTTCCAAGTGATTAACAATCCCTCCTAATCCCCGGTCCAGAACGATCCCTACTTACATACTTACTACAATTGTCAAAAAGAGGGTTTAATTTGTGTGCGTATAAATCTTGCATCACTACCATCCAAAGAACACCTTCTAGTGGCATTACAAGTAAAAAGGCTGATGACCCAGTACCCTTCAAATGCTTTCGGGTAAGTGCAAAATCACAGCAGTTAGGCTAATTAGCCTATAAAAGGAGGAAAATGCCACAGAGACAAAAACACTCAACCAATCAAACAAACGAACATACAAACTGTGATCTCAAGCCAGATTTGCATTCAAAAACTGAAATCAACCTAGATTCAGTCATTTTTAGCGACAATCTATCTCTTGCTCAGTTTAAAGCTCTGCTATCTCCCTTAGTGGCGTAGTATCGATTCCTTTATGTGAACTTGTTTACCATCCATCCTCTTTTAGCATATAAACCCTTGTTAATTTAAAAAGAAGTGATTGCAAGAGGTTCAACCTTGACAGACAAGGTGAAATCTTGCTCGACGCTCTTTGTTTGTTTTCTAAATTTGCATATCTATTACTTAATGCATTCTTCAGTATGTATTCAAGTTATTTCCATTTCTTATTTTAAGAGTTTCATTTGCATCTGGATTTGGTTAGTTTATTGGATATGTTATCATTAAAATCAATCAAGAACCAAGCAAACAGCTTAAAAGGGCCTGGACTCCTTTCACTTGAACATACAAGACTATGAACTAAAAGTCCTTGTTTACAAGGCAAGAAAAAGAACTTAATGTGGACTTAACCCATCCACGACAATCCCTTGATAACAAGAAGTCTAAGTAACTTGGGGCGCAAGTAATCGACTAAAAACATTCTTGTTCTACATCTGTTATACTGAGATAGCAGTGGCACGTCTAGCACTTAGTTAGTTTTGATTGCGAGCCTCATGGCCTATACCTAAGGCCTCACAAAAGCCTCTTTCAGAACTAAATTTGTCCTCTTCTTGTAGCACATCAACAAGTAAGAGCCCGACTACACATCAAAGTGCCAATCCCTTGGGAAGCTATGCTGAGGTTTGAGTGTCTACCAAGATTGAGCATGACAAATCATTCACAGGATTTTCCTTCCCTACAAAGACCAGCTATTCTAGAGAACCCAACTTCATTTGAGAAGTCAGGAGGAAAGGTGACCAATGAAGATTTGCAAGCCACCATGGTACAAGTGTTGAAAAATATGGAGAAGATCACTCTAGAAACTAGAGGAGAAGTAAACAGACTATGTTCCTTAATAGGGAGTCTGCAAAGTAGATTAGATATGGAGTACTCTACTCCAAAGAATGGTTATGTCAGGGAAATGATGAGGGAAGAGAGCCATGAGATAAAAACCAATTATCCCCCTATTTTCTATGCTTGAGGAAAATGGGGATAAAAGAAAAAACAAGGAAGGATCTGAAGTTAGTCAACCAGTATTGGAGAAGATTTTAGAAACAAAATTGCCCGACCCCCTATTATTTTCACTAGGTAATATGGGGCAGAGCGGGCAAGAAAGAAATGAGTATGGGATGCCCCAGTTGATCGGAGAATCCAGTGGAAAATGAGAGCCTACCAAGGCAGACAAACCTCCTCCTTATAGGCCCTCACCATTGGCCAGTTAGGGAGGGGATGCCAAGTACAGCCCGACCCAAAGAAGGAAACCTTCTTCGGCAATGATTGCAGCTCGAAATGGGGAGCCCCACATACCCCATATAACAATACAGCTAAACAACAACTTAGAGATGAGTTAGCTGAGTTAAGAACGATTGTGGCCCAGAATGCTCAACCTCAGGCTTGCCTGCTGTTTAGGATCACTTACCAGAAGCCATAACCGAAGTATATTGATGAGTAGAATCCTTTTCCACTCAACTTCAAAATGCCCGCGTTTCCCACTTTTAGTGGGGAAGATGACAGTGTATCTTCTAGAGATCACATCTTCAAGTTCTCCAATCATTGCATGGAATTTGAAGACAATTCTAATTATAAGTTAAGATTGTTTGGGAACTCGTTGGTTAGCCTAGCATCTTAATGGTATTCTTTGTTGCCTCCCAATTCTATTGCTAATTGGGGGCAAATGGAAATGGCTTTCCATGAGCAGTTCTATAGGATGGAGCCCGAAATATCTATCAATGACTTAGTGGAGGTAAAGCAATATGAACATGAGTCTATAGAAGACTTTGTGATGAGGTTTAGAAGGGCAAGAATGAGGTGCCAATTCCCTATCAATTATGCCCAACTCATATCCATTGCTCAAAAGGCTTTAAGGAAAACGTTTTATGATGTATAGTTCAATGAGTTACAAAAGTTGGTAATTGTTGCCATAAAGTATGAAAAACTGTTGCTTGAGGAACAACAAATGAAGCACTCATCTAAGGCTCCTCATTTTTTCAAAAATAAAGCTGTAATTCACCAAGTGGAGTATGAAGGAGCTAACCAAGAATAAAATAATGCCCATGGAAGAGAAGGGATAGATATACGTGCGGCAGAGATGACTACCCTCTTCAAACCTTTAATAATGAAGGGGTTAGTCCAACCAGTCAAGGATTAGAAAGTGGTGATGAATGATGGTGGATTTGTCCTTATGAAGCCGCCTAAATACCAGAGTTATTCTTCTGATCTAACCAAGGCCTCAGAGATATATGAAGAGTTGGTGCGGGCAAGAGTGATCGTGCCAGACAGCACCAAAAAATGCCTAAGCCAGAAGAGCTAAGAGGAAAGAAGTATTGCAAGTTGCATTATACCTTCAATCATTCCATAACCAACTGTGTCCAGTTCAGGGATTGGATACAAGACCTCATAGTGATGGGAAAGTTGCTGTTGGAAAAACCATAGGCCAATATGATGAATGACATGAATCCTTTCCCGGAAGCCTCAATAAACATGATCAACCTAACTTGGACTGAAAAAGGGAAAGGAAAAGCCACATGTGAAGTGAAAGCAGAAAAAAGATAAGTTGACAGGCCAACATAAGGAACTATCAAGCTGCCTGAGAAACCCAAAGCAACCATAGTTAAAGGGTTAATGTTGTGTAGCAAGTGCCAGGGCGAACGTGAGTTAGAAGTACTAGCATCAGGAGCCATTATTGATCAAGAATTGATCAGAAGAAAGGAGAAAGAGGAACAAGAACTTTGCATAAGTATCATGTAGGCAGTTGAGTTAGAGACCTCCATAAATGTTTCCAAAGATTAGGAGGAGATTCTCAACCAAAGGGCTTATCAGAGGTATTCAGAAATTATGAAGCCTCTGAAGAGGTGGAGGACAGAGAAGTCAAAATACCAAAATGGGTGGATGTAAGGCTTCCCCAACCAAGTTACAATGATGTCAGAATAAAAGGAAGAATAAAGAGCATTATATCCTCATTCACCAAGAAAGATTATGCCTGACTCGGGCGCAAATGGTATGTAATAGGAAAATATGGGAGGCTTGTCAAAGAAATGGGAGCCTCTATGTTCAGGAAAGTTCAAAGGCAGCACAAAGCTCACATGAACTCATTAAAGGTCCCCACTGCCTCAGAAACCTCTAAAAATGTGAAGTTTGAGAAAGTACCTCATGGGGGAAGAAATCAACTTTATTAAAGAAACAAAAATGAGGTAAAAAAAGGCAAATAGTAAGACTAGGGAGGAAGGAGATCATATGCCATAAAGCCCTCACCCTGGGAAGTACAGAATCCTAAGGAGAGCTCAAGAGGACATGGTAATGATACCAACACCAACATAGAGCCTGGAGCCAATATGTTTTGGAACTTCCTCGCCTGAGAGAGGAATGCCTCCACCATTGCTGGTTGATACTTTCTGTGAGAACCTAGTGCAGGCAGAAAACTTTGGCATAACTCGGGAAGAAAGGTTGCCTGAGCTGATTTTGCCAAAAGAAGCACAAAGCTGGTTAGATGAATTCATGGACCACATTTGGGGCAAGAAGGAGGACTTACCTGAACCTAGCAACTTCCATGTAAACATGAAATTTGTTTTATCTGCCATGTTTTGTCCCATGCATGATCAACCTGCCACAATGAAGGGTGATTACTTGGCAATAAAACCTATGATGGCATATGTTAGTGTTGAAGAAGCGGGAAAAGAGGAGTCAAGCATACATGGTTTGCCGGAGCTCACAAAAAAAGCTTGAGAGAGTACTCAGACATAATGGTTTTCAGTTACCCGAGTTTGACCCTAGCCAACCATCTCAAGCCTATTTATGTAACTGTTCATCTGGAAGGAGTGCCTTTCAAGAAAGTTTTGATTGATGGAAGAGCTGCGGTCAATGTGTTACCATATAAGATGATGAAAAGGGTGTGTAGAAGTGAGGAGGATTTCATCCCCACATATATAACAGTTTCCAGTTTCTCTGGAGCCATCACTAGAACTCATGAGATATTGTCTCTAGATGTTGACTTGGGCTTCAAGCAAATCATGCTAGCCTTCTTCGTAGTGGATTGTACTTCCACTTATGGAGCTTTACTTGGCCGAGATTGGATTTATCAGAGTCTCTCTGTACCTTCCACCCTACACCAACATGTAGCAATTTACCATGAGGAATGAGCCATGAGACCAGGATTTTGGGAGATGGTGTAGACCGAGTCATGACCATTCCTCCCCATTGCCAATGTGGCAGAAGCTAGCTTTTATAATCCTAGTATTGGGATTCTCTAGTGCTTAGGAGCTGATGAGAACGGCTGCCCGACTAAGGTGACGGCCCAAAAGCTTTTGGAGTAAAGATTGTTCCTCACCAGGGAAGAATGAGATAGACCCCATATTGTCCCAACTCCCCAACAAAAGTAACGTCAAAACAAAGTAGAAAGGACCAAGTAGTTGCAGTCAGGTCCTTAATAAAAAAGCTGTTGGTGTATAAAAGAAAAAGAAAACTAGAAAGAGAAAGCTTCGCCGAGGAACAAGAGGAAGAAATATCAAGTAACCATAACAAAAGTGAAAAATAGTTTTTTGGAAAGGAGTTGGAAGCAACCATACAAATGGTTGAATGTATATATGACCTGGATGGACCAGAAGACTTGCCCGAGAGTCCAGAGTTGGTTGAATTTTTGTGTACAGAACCCGATAAGCCATCACTAGAGGTATAAGATCCCTTGGAAACCATTGATTTGGGGACTAAAAGAGATCCAAGACTTATACAAATCAGTGGCCTGTTGAAAGTTGAAGTTCGAGCAAAGATAGTCAGCCTTCTGCATGAGTTTAAAGACTGTTTTGCTTAGCATTACACTGAGATGCCAGGTTTAGATTCAACCTTAATAGAACACATAATGCTTATTAAAGAGGCATATAAACCTATGAAGCAAGCACCACGGAGGATGTCAAAAGAGATCGAAGGAAAAGTCATAAAAGAGATTAAGAGACTGGTAAAGGCTGGATTTATTAGCCTACCAAATATGTCGAGTGGTTGGCCAACATTGTACCTGTATTAAAGGCTATAACTAATGCAGTTTGATGTTGTGTTGACTATAGAAACATTAACGGAGCCACACCTAAGGATGAATATCCCATGCCCATGGTTGACTTATCCATAGATGCAGTTGCCAAACACAAAGTCCTATCTTTCGTGGATGGGAATGCCAGTTATAATCAGATAAAAATGGCTAAAGAAGATATACACAAAATAACTTTTAGGTGCCCAGGACATGTTGGAGCATATGAATACTTGGTAATGTCATTCAGGCTAAAAAATTGTTGGGGCAACCTATCAAAGAGCGATGAAGGCCATTTTTTATGACTTGATCGGCCATAGCATGGAAGTATACATTGATGACATCGTGGTGAAGTCTAAAACTGAAGAACAACACTTGGTAGACCTCAGACAAGCCTTAACAAGAATGAGGATCCATAAGCTGAAAATGAATCCAAAGAAATGTACTTTTGGTGTAAGGTCGAGCAACTTTTGGGATTCCTTTTTCATCAAAGAGGGGTGGAGGTTGACGAGAACAAAGTTCGGGCGATAATGGAATCACCTCATCCCACCAATAAAGTACAACTACAAAGACTACTAGGAAAAATTAGCTTCTTAAGGAGATTCATTGCTAACTTAGTGAGCAAGATTTAACCGTTAACTCATTTGCTAAGATTGAAAGACAAAGAAGAGTTTGAGTGGGGCCCACCACATCAAGAGGCTTTCGACAGCATAAAGGCTTACTTGACCTCTCCACCAGTGCTCATGCCATCTCAGAGGGGGAAGCCTTTAAAACTTTGTATTTCTGCCTCTGAAAAGTCAATGGGAAGCTTGCTAGCCCAAAACAATGAAGAAGGGAATGAACAAGCAATATACTACCTCAGTAGAATCTTTACTGAGGTAGAGATAAGATACACACCAGTAGAGAGGTTGTGTTTAGCTCTATACCTCAATGCCTGAAAGCTAAGACATTACATGTTACCTTGTCACATCCACATCATTACCAAGACATATGTGATCTCTGACTTTGATGTGCAAGGAAATGCATGAATAAAGTACTATCTCTAAAAAGGGCAATATAGTAAAATCCCAAAAAAGTAAGTATGGTTGATTGAGAAAGAGATCATCTACGGATCTCTTCCATCAAGGACATCAGATCAAGTGATCCGAACCCTTGAAATTTGATCCAGTGGCTAAAGTTATTATAACTTTTAAAGGAGACCTCTGTTTTTCGCCGTTCGATCAAATGTCAAGGGCCCAGATCACTTGATCCGGTGGCCTGTGGAAGAGATCCGGAGAGGATGTCCTTTCGGTTGATTGAACCTTAAAATCTGAGTACTCAAATTTTTAGAGGTTGTCGATTTGCCCTTCAAACTTTTAGGGTGTCAATTTCTTTTCTTGACTTTGATTTTAGCTGACTACGTCTCTGAACTTTTAATTAGTTAATTTCCCCATGAAATTTAACTTTAGAATAACTTGCCAATTCCCTTAACATTAGATTTTTTTCAAATTTTTTCATCCAATTTCCATCCATTCAAATTTCTATTCTTGTTATCCCATACAAATTGTTATGTGTTATCTGTGTGATCTAAATAGGTGGAAAACTGGATGAAAATTTCTAAAATCTAGCGTTTGGAGAAATTAGCCATTTATAAAAGTTCATGAGGGTAATTCTTACAATTAAGGTTCAATGTGAAAATTGGCTAATTATAAAATTTCAGAAAGATAATCAGTTAAAATTAAAGTTTAGGAGAGAAATTGAAAATTCTATACAAGTTTGGTGCAAATTGACAAATATGCCTTTTTTTATTGAGTTAGGCAAATGCCGATTACTTTTGCCAAAATCCCATATTTCTAATTTACTTCCTGACAGTTTCACCATTGCAACATGCAGGTACTGCACTCAAAACATTTTGCAGTTATGCAGACAACAAATCTTTTCTAGTCTCGCTTTTGGACGAACAAGAATTAAGAGTGGGCGGTAACTTGAGGGTTCACGTTTAGGTGCACTGACATATGGTCTGACTTTGCATCCGCTCAACAAATTCATCAGAGTCAAGAGGTACAAAATTTCTTATAATTCAAACTGATGCGCCGAAATAATGTAGTACATTCCACTGAATAATTCATCCTCGTGATGCATGCTAATTCATGCTGTCCCATTCAAATTCTATGAGATAGAATAATCTCTGTTGTACGAGGGACCAATTAGCCAACATTGAAGTGCAAACATGTGGGAGTGAAACATGCATATCCAAAAAAAAACTAATCACTGTACCACGTAGCACAATATTAGGATCTTTCCAATTGGGACCATATTAGATATCTTGTAAAATCATTGGCCCAGAAGAATAGTTGGGGTACTGTTTTAGGAAATCGAAGAAATATTGGTTTTTTTTTTTTTGGGTTTTTATCACCAATGGTCCTTGATATTGACCAAACTCATCATTTCGGTCCTTCACTTTCAAATCAATCAATGTCGTCTCTGACATTCACTACTGCACATCAATTTGGTCATTCCGTTTAGATTCTGTCAACTATTTCTGTTAGTTTGCATGTGGGAACGACAAATCTAATAAAATGGTGACACGTGGATTACACAAAAAAATAATTTTTATCACAAATGGTCCTTGACATTGATCAAATTCCTTATTTTGGTCCTTGAGTTTCAAAAATCAATAAAGTTGGTCCCTAACTTTCACTACTGCACTTCAATTTAGTCATTCCGTTAAAATTTCGTCAATATTTTTTGTTAGTGTAATAATATGGTCCTGCTGGTCCAATCATATGGCGCCACATGGATTAACTATAAGAAACTAATTTTTTTTAGGGTGAACCAATTGGCGAGTATTCCGCTCTGAATTTCTCTTGCATCCCACAATCCCAATTGGAAAATAAGATTCAATCTAAATTCGATAAAATCGAATCCAAATTAGATTCAAATTTGATAGGATTATAACCAACTAGAGAGGATGAGAAGTAAGTTCACGGAGGACAAGAGCTTTAGTGGTGTCATGGTGTGTTCCTTTTCCTTTTGAGCATACCTAGATGAAGACGATGATGTATTCTTTTTTTTTTCTTTCCTTTTAGTTTTTGCTTTTAATTTCTTATCGTACTTTTAGTTTTAAATCTTAAAAAAATAATTTTTTCTTATAATTAATTCATGTGGCGCCATATGATTGGACCAGTAGAATCATATTATCACACTAACAAAAAATATTGATGAAATTTTAACGGAATGACTAAATTGATGTGCAGTAGTTAAAGTCAGTGACCAACTTTATTGATTTTTGAAACTTAGGGACCAAAATGAGAAGTTTGATCAATGTCAGGGACCATTTGCGATAAAAATCATTTTTTTTTGTGTAATCCACGTGTCACCATTTTATTGGATTTGTGGTTCCCACATGCAAACTAACAAAAATAGTTGACGGAATCTAAACGGAAGGACCAAATTGATGTGTGGTAGTGAATGTCAGAGACGACATTGATTGATTTGAAAATAAGGGACCAAAATGATGATTTTGGTCAATCTCAAGACCATTGGTGATAAAAACCCAAAAAAAAAAAAAAAAAAAAACAGTACCCCAACTATTCTTATGGGCCAATGATTTTACAAGATATCTATATATTGTCCCAATTGGAAAGATCCTAATATTGTGCTAAGTGGTACTGTGATTAGCTATTTTGTGGATATGCATGTTTCACTCCCACATGTTTGCACTTCAATGTTGGCTAATTGGTCCCTCGTACAACAGAGATTATTCTGTCTCATAGAATTTGAATGGGACAACATGAATTAGCATGCATCACAGCGATGAATTATTCACCGGAACGTATTACATTATTTCGGCGCATCGGTTCGAATTAAAAGAAATTTTGTACCTCTTGACTCTGATGAATTTGTTGAGCAGATGCAAAGTCAGATCATATGTCAGTACACCTAAACGTGAACCCTTAAGTCACCGCCCACTCTTAGTTCTTCTTGTTCGTCCAAAAGCAAGACTAGAAAAGATTTGTTGGCTGCATAACTGCAAAACGTTTTGAGTGTAGTACCTGCATGTTGCAATGGTGAAACTGTCGGGAAGTAAACTACAATATGGGATTTTGGCAAAAGTAATTGGTATTTGCCTAACTCAATAAGAAAAGGCATATTTGTCAATTTGCACCAAACTTGTATAGAATTTTCAATTTCTCTCCTGAGCTTTAATTTAACAGATTATCTTTATGAAATTTTATAATTATCCAATTTGCACATTAAACCTTAATTGTAAGAATTACCCTCGTGAACTTTAGTTTTAAATCTTAAAAAAAAAAAAAATTCTTTTAGTTAATCCATGTGACGCCATATGATTGGACCGGTAGGACCAATTTTAACAAAATGACTAAATTGATGTGCAATAGTGAAAGTCAAGGACCAAATTTATTGATTTTTGAAACTCAAGGACCAAAATGAGGAGTTTGATCAATGTCAGGGACCATCCTTCTTTTGTGTAATCCATGTGTCACTATTTTATTGGATTTGTGGGTCCCACATGCAAACTAACAGAAATAGTTGACGGAATCTAAACGGAAGGACCAAATTGATGTTCAGTGGTGAATGTCAAGGACAACATTGATTGATTTTGAAAGTGAGAGACCAAAATGAGAGACCAAAATGATGAGTTTGGTCAATCTCAGGGACCATTGGTGATAAAAATCTTTTTTTTTTTAAATAATTAATTTAGGGACAACAAGATATATTTTACTATTCAATTCATTTAATTTTAGGTATTTCATTAAAAATCATTTCTATAAAAAGTCACTTAAATCTGAAAGTGCATGGGTGACAATTTGATAAAATTTATGGTATGAAAGGAGATAATTCCATTACACTACAAAAAAATAAAAATAAAAATAAAAATAAAAATAATAAAAATAAAGCACTTGGACCGCAATCATGCCTTGACATCCATATGTGAAATTCAACTAATTCTCAAACGGAAAACTAAGTTTTTCTTAAACAAAAGCGTACAAGGGAAGTACTATTAACTTCGTGCAACACAAAACAGTTTGTAGGTGATGTACAAAAGTATTAACATACAAATAAATTAAATCACAAAAATTACAAAAAATAAATTAAATAACTTAAATTAATAAGAAATAAATTAGCTAATAAAATACCTTCAAATTCGTTCTTCGTCAATAATCGTAAAAAAACAAATTTAATTTTGTTAGTTTGAATTCACAACTGAAAATTTTAAATACAAAATCAAATCGTTAATCGGATAGAGAGGGATGGATCGAGGAAGGAGAAGAGATAGAGGTGGAGATGGAGATGGAGAGAGATGGAGGGAGTGAAGGATGAATTTGAGAGAGATGGAGAGAGTGGAGGAGGAATTTGAAGAAAGATGAGTGAGGGAGAGACATTATTGTATACATATACTGTCGATAAAAAATCATATCCCTAAAATGTTTCACTGACCATTTCAAATGAATTGCATGACAAACGATAGTCTTTGTCACACAATATCAACAGCGCCAAAGATATTTTTCTTGTGCAAGTTTGAATATGTTGCGCAATAATTTGGCGCCAAATCTTCATTTTACGGCGTTTGTGACGAATTATCTAGTTCGTTGTGCAAAGTCGTCTTGCGACGATATCCTTAATTTGTCGTGTAAAGGTCACTTGGGCAACGAAATATGCTTCGTCGCCTAAAGTATAGTTGTGCAAGTAGTTTTTTTAACTAGTGGGTAGATTGGTGCTGTCAAGCTCCTCACATATGCCAACACGGAGTTTGGCGCTTTGCATGGTGTAGATTGGTGCGTACGGTTCCTTGAAAAAGAAGTGGCCACCTACTGGAGCTTTGACCAATCAACCCTGGTGGATGTATCATTCCTAGATCGATCAATGCAACAACAATTGTTTTATTTCGAAAAAAAAGAATCTCCAGCCACCACGATAGCAAAAGTCTTGGGCTTGGGAACGTGAATTTGAAAATAGAAGTCCTGCAACTATCAACTTTTCATGTATGACGCCCAACGTTGTTTGTTTGCTTTGTCGGAGCGGCACCGAGGACAATAATGTGTGAGACTTTTCTGTCAGCTACCGCAGATACTTGGGACAGAAGAATCTCGATTGTACGAGGAGACAATTAGCCTACGTTGAAGTGCAAACATGTGGAAGTGAAACATGCATATCCACAAAATAGCTAATCAAAATACCGCTTTGCACAATTTTAGTCCGTTCCAATTTTGACAATATTAGATATCTTGTAAAATCATTGGCCCATAAGAATAGTTGGAGACCGTTTTAGAGAAATCGAAGACATACTGTTTTTTTATATATAATTAATTGAGGGACAACAAGATGTATTTTATTATTCAAATCGTCTATTTTAAGGTTTTCGTTAAAATAATTTCTATCAAATTCAAAAATGCATGTGTGATAATTTGATAAAATTTATGTGTGACAATTTGATAAAATTTATCATATAAAAGGAGATAATTTCATTAAGAAGGAGATATTAATCACATCATCAGCTGGGAATTGTATTGAAGATTAAATATGCAATTCATTAAAAATGATCAATCGTGCTTTGGAATTGAACAATGTAGTCTTTTTTTTATGTCAATCAAGGTAAATATGGAATTGAATTGACCATTTGTAGCTTTGATTTTGTGCATGCGTGCATCACATTTGCTCACTACCGTAGCTTACGTACATCCACAAAATGGAGTAATTTCTGTCCGTGTGATGCTACTAAATTCACAATTGACCACAATGGAACAAGATATTAGCTTATCACAATTTAGTATGCACTGTAACAGTTTCTGGGGGACTCGAATTATTGTTAACACTGACTACGATGATATATAGTGCACAGTCGTTTTCGCTGACGCGAGAATAGGACTTTGAGATCTTGCATGAATATTTCGTTTATGTGTGAAAGGTTTGAATTATTGACCTTCTAATCGATGTATGTGTATACAGAATTAGATCTCATCCGGATCTGGAGATCCTTAAGGGTATCTCCAATCAAAGGAGGGTCAGAGGGTTCGTTTTAGTTTTATAGTCTTCCAAAAAATTAATATTTTAATGAACAGTGTCAGACTATATTTTTTATCATCTCCAACTAAGGAACCAGAGGATCATAGACCAGACATAGCCATGTAACAAAAAATCATCTCAAACCAAGGGGGCCAAAGGGTCATAAGGCCAAACATAATTTATTATTTTAATTTAAAAACTACAACAACTTAAATTTAAAACCTACAAGCATTGGATGATATTCATTGTTCATAAAGCTAAATTTCTATCTTTTATAGCAACCTAAATATTTGAGTTTGGGTCCATGCATTGGAGTTGGTATAATCAAATATCGTTTGTATAACCTGTAGAAACTCTGTGTTCTTGTAAGGAAGAGAGAGAGAGAGAGAGAGAGAGAGAGAGAGAGAGAGAGATTCTTAAGAGTTAAGAAATGTGTGACTTTTCATTAATTACCGAAAGAATGAAACAATTACATATATATAGCCTTTTGACTATTTACATTTAGCTATCTAAACTAATCACATAAAACAAACTAATTACATGAGTAACAAATTTATGACAAACTAATAACCAACTCTAGTTATGATATAGCATCTTCATCTTTACACCCCCCTCAAGCTAAACATGGAAGAATCAAGGATTCCAAGTGAAAGCTTGGACTGCGGAAACTGGAACCTATTTTTAGACAAGGCTTTGGTATAGATATCTGCAATTTGATCCTGACTACACACATATTTAACTTTAACCAAATTTGCAAGTACAGGCTCACGAATATAATGATAATCAATCTCTACATGCTTAGTTCGAGCATGAAATACAAGATTAGATGCAAGAGATATAGCAGAGATATTATCACACTAGAGTGTAGGTTTGTGAAAAAGAGGAAAACCAAAATCTTTGAGCACCTTGCAAATCCAAGTAACCTCTGCAGTAGTTTGAGCTAAGGATTTGTACTCAACTTCAATAGATGAACGTGCTATGGTGGATTGTTTCTTGGCACTCCAGCTAACTAAGTTGGTGCCCAGAAAAACACATGAACCACTTGTGGATCTTCTGTCATAAGAACAACCAGCCCAATCTGCATCAGAATAGGTTGACAGATGCAGTGAGCTTTTCTTAAACAAGAGACCATGAGTTGGAGTCCCTTTGAGAAATCTCAATATACGTTTGGCTGCTTGCATATGAAGAACAGTGGGTGCATGCATAAACTAACAGATTTGATTCAAAGCAAAGGAAATATCAGGTCTCGTCCAAGTTAAGTATTGGAGAGCACCTACAATTGATCTGTATTCAGTGGGATTGACAAGTAAATCCCCACTGTGATCTAACTTAGTAGAACTAAGGGGAGTGCAACAAGGTTTTGCACCAGTCATATTTGTTTTCTGTAACAGATCAAGCAAATACTTGCTTTGATGAAGAAGCATAGTATCTTTGGTTCGGTGAACTTTTAGACTTAGAAAGTAATGCAATGGGCCTAGATCTTTGACAAGAAATAAAATGCTCAACTTTGCTATAAACTGATTGCAAATGGTAGCATCAGGACCACTGACCAGAATATCATCAACATAAACAAGGACAATAACCATAGTGGGAGCATGTAGAACAAATAAAGAAGCATCAGAGGATGATTAACTAAATCCCAGAGATTGGAGAGCTTGAATCAAGCTCTAGGAGCTTGTTTAAGTCCATAGAGAGATTTTCTGAGCTTACACACATGATGAGGTTTGTTGAGATCTTGAAAACCAGGAGGTTGAACCATGAACACATCCTCTTTTAAGTCACCATGCAGAAATGCATTACTTATGTCCAGTTGGTTGAGGAACCAGTTAAATTGGACAACAAAGGATAACAAAAGTCTGATAGTAACTGGCTTTGCAACTGGACTGAAGGTTTCTGTATAGTCAAGACCTTCCTTTTGGTGAAATCCCTTAGCAATAGCCTTGCTTTATATCTCTCAATTGATCCATTAGGATTCTTTTTAATTCTAAAGACCCACTTGCAGCCAACTACATTTTGAGAGGGTGAGGAGGGAACAAATG
The DNA here is from genome assembly GCF_963583255.1 of Pyrus communis. NCBI lineage: Eukaryota > Viridiplantae > Streptophyta > Magnoliopsida > Rosales > Rosaceae > Pyrus > Pyrus communis. The sequence goes on from NC_084814.1 coordinate 18,537,731, forward strand.
TCCAAGTGCCAGTAGATAAAAAAGCATTGAATTCATTTTGCATTGCCAATCTCCAATTTTCAGACTTAGAGGCTTAAAGATAAGTATTGGGAATGTAATCAGTGGAGGAAGGAAGTGGATGTTTGGTAGCTGTGAAGACTTTGGGTTTATGAATTCCATTTTTGGATCTAGTAACCAATGGATGAACATTAGGAACAGAATGATGCATAGGTTGTTGTGTAGGCATGGTAGGAGAAGAATGCATAGATGGAGGAGATATAGGGGGTTGTGAGGAAGGTGAGATTGTTGGTGATAGAGGCATAGGTGTAGTGGATATAGATGTAGGCATTGAAAACTGAAGATCAATAGATAAAGATGTAGAAGTAGACGGATCAACAAAGGATAAAACATGAGTAACAACTTTAAATGGAAAAGTAGTCTCATCAAAAGTAACATGCCAAGAGATAAATCTGATTGGTGTCCAAATCCAAACACCTATAACCTTTGTGTTGTAAACTGTAGCCTAAGAAGACACATCTTTTACTTTTCCCATCAAGCTTAGATGAAATGTAGGGCTTTAACCATGGATAACAACAGGACCCAAAAACCTTAAGTTTGGAATAATCGGGATACTTGTTAAACAACAACTCCCAGGGTGATTTAGTATTTCCTGATAGAGGTAGCCTATTTATAAGATAAATGGCAGTAGTAAAAGCTTCAACCCAATAGGAATGAAGAACACTAGATTCAACTAATAAGGTTCGAGCTGTCTCAACAAGATGCCTATGTTTCCTCTCCACACAACCATTTTGTTCTAGTGTGTGTGGACAACTAAGTTGGTGTACAATACCATAAGTATGTAGAAGTGATTTAAATTGTAAACTGGTAAATTCACCCCCAGAATCTGAACGAAGGATTTTGATTTTATTACCAACAATATTCTCAACATAAGCTTTGAAGGTTAAAAAAGTAGTATACACCTCTGATTTGTTCTTTAAAGGAAAACATCAACTGTATTTGCTAAATTCATCCACTATGAGAAAGTAATATCGAAAACCACTTACTGAAGTGACAGGAATTGGTCCCCACAGATCACAATGTAATAGCTCAAGAGACTTAGAGGTAAATGTAGTTGATGAACCAAATGGTAGTTTATGATTTTTAGCAATAGCACACTTAGAGCAAAAGAAGTCAACATAGGTGGTACCTTTAATATCAAGCTTATTACTAGAGATTATTTTGCGAAATATAGATGAGGAAGGGTGTTCTAGTCGGCTGTGCCAGAGTTTGACTAAACCTTGAGCACTGACAAGAGCATAAGAGCATCCAGGAGATTGATCAGTGGAAGAACAGTTTTGCAAAGTGTAAAAGCCATCTTTAACTAGACCCTGCAAAAGCGTCATCCTTGTAATACGATCGTTTACTATAGATCCATCAGAGTCAAGTGTTAAGGCATAGTAGTTATCTTTGAGAAATTGGTATGTAGATAATATATTGTGTTTCATTTGAGGAACATGAAGCACATTACTCAAATGAAATTTAGCAGTAGAAGAATGCAAAGAAGAAGAGCCAATATGATGTATAGAGAGACCTTTACCATCACCGACATACACTTTGTCCTCGCTAGTGTACGGTGTTGGTGAAGAGATGTTGGCAATATCATTAGTGATGTGAGATGTGGCACCAAAATCCAGTAGCCAAGATGGAGAAGTCTTGGAGGTATAGTGTGCATACATTGCTGCAAGTTTTGCAGGAGGAATCTTCCCAGAGATGTCAGGATTCATGCGGTCGAAGCAGTCAATAGCTTCATGACTGGTGGAGCCACAAATTTGACAAGGAACATGATTACTATTGAATGAAGAGTGACGAACACCTTGTTGATGACCACGATTGGAGGATTGACCTCGATAATTGCCTCTATGTCCACGATGTTATTGTACCAACCAGGATTTATGGTAGTGATGACCCTTATTGATGTTCCTTCGATGGTGAAAGTTGAATAAAAAAGATTGGTGAGATTGTGCAACATATGCTTGATGAGGTGGAGTTGGAAGAAGAGGCAGTTGAGACTGAGCAGAAAACGCCTGAAAAGACTCAGTAGTGGAAGAAGAGAGCTTCTTGCGACGAGACATTGAAAGCTCATTGGTCAGAATAATGCCATGTAACTCATCCAAAGACGTGGAAGAGAGACGTAACATGACAGAATCAAAAAACGATTCGAATTCATCAGGTAATCCAGCAAGAGTAGCCACAATTAGATCTCGATCAGAAATAGGTGTACCAGCAGCAGAAAGAGAGTAAGAGATTTCTTTGAGTTATTGAAGATAATCCGTCATAGATTGAGCACCTTTTTGAATTGCTTGAAGACGAGACCGGAGTTGATGAATATGAGCATCTGAAACTCCACCAAAACGTTGTTTAAGCTTGATCCAAAGATCTCGAGCTGAAGAGACACCAACAGTAAAAGGAATGACATCTTTCGAAAGTGTAGAATTCAACCAAATCAACAGATTCTGATCCTTTTCATACTAGATCTCGAAGGCTGAATTAATCGATCGATCTGGAAGGAATGACGGTGGATATGGCTCAGTACCTTCAACAATGCCAAGAAGTTTGTAGCGCCTGAGAATCGGTGCAAACAGAGTACGCCATGGAAGATAGTTAGATCTCTTGAGCTTAATCAGCACCATCCTTCCAATGTTCTGAATTGTGAGAGAAGCATACAAATTTGACAAATTAGGGTTTGTCAAAGAGTTTGGGGCAGAATTTTGAAGGGATTCATGAGATGAAGAATCTGATGGAGATGCCATTGCAATCAGAAACAAGAATTACAAGAGAAGATCATCGAGAATCAGAGAGACGAAGCGGAAGAAGGGATCGAATTAGCTGTAAGGCAGAAGGCGAAGGATACCATGTAGAAACTCTGTATTCTTATAAGGAAGAGAGAGAAGAGAGAGAGAAAGAGAGATTTCTTAAGAGTTAAGAAATGTGTGACTTTTCATTAATTACCGAAAAAATGAAACAATTACATATATATAGCCTTTTGACTATTTACATTTAGCTATCTAAACTAATCACATAAAACAAACTAAGTACATGAGTAACAAACTTATAACAAACTAATAACCAACTGTAGTTATGATATAGCATCTTTATAACCATCGTTTTGAGGTATTTAGTTTTTCAAAAGCGGCATTTTTAGAATCACATCAATATTTTAATCAAAATGCAATGTTTTTATTTTTATTTTTTTCTAAAAGCACTTACAAGACGACTTTTAACTTTTTCTTCCAAATATTATTAGAAACACTTTTAAGATACGTTTGTTGTATCAGATTACTTCGGACTGGACTGGCCTCGGAACTAAGCTAATATGATTTAGTGAAGCATTTGGTGTAGTATCGAATTAAAAAAAAAGAATAGTAACAAATTCAAATATTATATTATTAAAGTCATATTTATTAATATTTGATTAATACTTATGTTTTTCTATTCACTCTAGAACACCACTTCTTCCTAGTTTTCTTGTCCACCTCCCTTATTTTCTTACTGGACTAGCTTCCAACCCTCTCCCTCTTTGCCTTCTCGATTTCAAATCACGAAAAAGGAAAAACCTTTCCTTCCTCTTTTTCTTCATCTATCTCCCTCTTTTTCTTCTTGAACTAGCTTCCGTCCCTCTCCCTCTATTTCTCCCTTCTCCCTATTTGCCTTCTTGATCTCAAATCACAAAAAAGGGAAATCGCTTGCTTTGTTCTGCTGCAACAAGAAAATAGCTTCTCCATTGAATCACCAACGGGATAATGCACAGTAGCATGGAGGAACTTGAGACTTGGAAAGAAAAAGAAAAAGAATTATAAAGGAGGTTAATTTTAAAGAAAGAAAAAGAAAATACCTAATGTTGTTCTGGAGTAATGGAGCTGATTTTAGTCTGTTTGGTTACTGAGAAACAAGAGGAGGGCTGGCTGGCTAACTGATCTTGGTCAGCCTGCTAGCCTGTTTTGAGATTTTTGGTTAGGTGGGTTTCACAAGCCCTTTGGCCTAGCCTTCGGTTGGAGACGGTTTTCATGTCAAAACAAGCTATTTTTAGCCTTTTGGCCAGTTCGGTTGGAGATGGCCTAAGATCCCCACAAAATGGATCTGGGGAGAATCCTTTTCCTGTGTATATTATGTTACTGATCTACATTGAAAGTTAGGAGTGAGGGGGGTTCATAAATCAATCCATTGGAGATTTGGAGTGCTCTAATAATAAATGGTGATTACCTTGGTCAATGTTTTTTTATTTGTTTTTAACAAATATGAGATTTCTGTAAATATACTCGGGCCATGTGGTCTACTATCCTAGTAGATACATTGCTGAATTTCTCCCCATGCGTTTCAAGTTCGAAACTACCCTTTCATTAAATTAATGTAATAGTTTTAAACTCATCCCGCTCTCCACTTAGTAATAATAATTGGAAAGAAAAAAAAAATACTCACAACAAGGGGCTATGAGCCATGCATAAACTACTATCAAATCTGAGGCTTCTTCTAGTTAAATAAAAATAAGTGTTCTTTTTTTTTGATAAAAAGACGATATATTTCATTCCAAGGCCATAAACTAGGCTAAATAGTACAAGGAAAGAGGAGGTCCTCCTCCAGAAGATCATAGATAAACAGAGAAGGGTTGCCAAACTAAGTACAATTACTCTCTGAATGAAGAGCAAGCCTAGCAACTCTATGGGCTGCAAAGTTGGCATCACGGCAAATATGGGCAATAGAAACTTTAGCGATCATTTCCATAAAGAGCTTGGCATCTTTTATCATAAGTCCGAATCGCTTTCAAAAATTATATTTTGTAAACCCCTTTCAATCACTAATTCGAAGGCAACTCTAACCGCTAATGCTTTGATTTGAGCAGGAGATCACACCTCCTAAAAATTAAATGAGGCAGCCCCAATAAAGCCTCTATTAGAGTCGAGGATTACCACACCCACACCACCAACAATCGAGTTTGGAACCCACTCCCTATCCACATTAGCCTTGAGTCTACCCGGAGAAGGCCTAGCCCACCGTGGCACTACTACCCGATGGTCAACCGAAGTAGGAGTGTGGTTAATTCTTAGAAACTCTTGACACCAATCCATCACATGCCTCATAACCACTTGAGGTTTAGGGCACAAATCACGCCCCCATAATTTAGAATTCCTTAATGTCCATATTGCCCAAATCAACATCAACATACAATCAAATTGAGCAGGTTGCAAATTGAGTGAGAGTTGAGATGCCCATTCCAGTAGTAAACTCGGTCGACAATAAGGTGGTCGGAGGCCCAAGAGTGATGAAATCCACACACACTTAGAAAAAAGGCATTCGATTAGCAGGTGGTAGGTGGTTTCATTTTGAGCACCACAGAGAACACATAAGGGATCCACCTGTAGGTGTCGTTTGCACAAGTTATATCCAGAAGGAATGATGTCAGACAACACTCGCCACACAACCATTTTAACCTTGGGATGGATACATGATTTCCAAAGCATATCCAAAAAATCAGCGTTAGTGAACCGAGGTGCAGATGTTGAAGACAAAGCAGATGGATGAGTAATGTATTCCCAGGTCACGTGATAAGCACTTTTAACAGAAAACCTGCCTTTCTTGTGAAAATGCCAAACCAAGCGATCATTGGCAAGAAGTTTGCCCAGTGGTAGAGAACGAACCAAATCTACCTCCACTGCAAATAACAAAGAGTTGATGAAAGGCAAATTCCAGCTCCCCGTCTCACTGATAAGATCATTTACAAATGAGATGTCCACCCTTTTCGGCTTAGGTGAGAAAATTTAGAAATTTGATGGTAGTGGTAACCATTGGTCTTCCCAATTTTTAATGGAACGTCCATCACCAACTTGCCATTTTGATCCTTGCATAACTACCTCTCTCCCTGCGTAAATGCTTCGCCATACATATGATGCATTTAGTTTAAGCTCTATCTCCATGAACGAGGAATTAGAGAAATACTTGGCCTTAAGCAGTCATGCCACAAGAGAAGAAGGCTTATGTATTATTTTCCAACCTTGCTTAGCTAGAAGACCAAGATGAAAAGAGTAGAGGTTTCCCAAGACCACTTTCGTTTTGGACAACAAAGCTTGTCCCAAGCCATCCAATTAATCTTTTTAACATCCCCCATCTCATTCCACCAAAATGACGCAATAAGTTGGTGAAGATCGTCACAAATGACACACCCCAGCCCAGATATCCAAATGACACATAGATGGAACGTGTTGGCCGACAACCAGGGGTGACGAAAGCCATGAGTGTGTGAATCAGTGAGAACATGAAGGAATAAGCAACACAAAAATTATGAAAGAAACAACATTCACAATGAATACACAACTTTAAGAAGTAATAATAAAAATATATTCGATTTAAGCATGAAGGAAACAAGGTATTCAATGATCATGAATATGTCCAAAGCATATAACTAAACGCAAGTGCTAGAGCAAAGTAAAACAACAAGTAACAATGATCATAAAAGGAATCTATACTCAAGTGGAGAGATGCAAGGTCATTGGTAGGGAAATACCTCAATACTCAGGTCTTACATGTTGTTACTATGCCCTGAGGGGGTGCAAAACAGAAAAGGTGAGTAGACCATAATTTATAATAATACTAATAGTACGAAAAACCGATATTTTTCTAGACATATTAACCCCCCCCCCCAACGTTTTGAAAACATATATAGTACTATGTATAATAAGTTTTTTGAAAACTCTAACATGCCATGAAATCGTTTGTAAAACATGTATGCGTAAAAACCATGCTCAGTAATGATGTTATCGCCGCCTTACTAGGGGTATCATAGTCGCCTAAAGGCAGTACCTGTCCATCACCCGAAGGTGAAGCTGAATAAGTTGCCCATGATCCGAAGGTGAAGCTAAATATAATAGCATACATACACACCGACACTAGCCGTGGCTAGTGAGCTGTCCGACACCGCTTTTGGTGGTGAAGCTGGGGGTGTATATATATATCTTACTACTCCTCCACCGTGTCTTATGGCCATAGACGTCATACCCGTGGTGTGTGTATGTGCTGTATGATAACCCACTAGATAAGCACCAAAAACATTTCTCAAAATCTCATATCATAAATCACAATAATGCATATTCATAAAACCCAAGTATTTCATATACGCAAACCCCATAATTTGTAACCTTTAGAAAAACGTAAATTCAATAATTCACAAGTATTCCATAAAACAATTTAAATGAATCATAAGTATATAAATCCATAAAATATAATGGAAAACATGCTCATTTTATGAAATATGCAACGCATGCAACCTAATATTTTATTAAATCATGCAAGTTAAGAAAGGGTCCACTCACAAATATTGCTTTATCAAAGAACCACTCGAACTAGGGAGGACTAGATCACTTCTAACCTGTGCACCTATACATAAAGAGAGTACATTTAATAAAATATTTCGAATATTAGGATTTGGTCATTCAACAATTCATGTTTTTCAACTTCTTCTTTTGCATGTGGTCTAATATCTTAGTGGGTATTAGACTTTTACCCTATGAGCTCCGAGTTCAGAATTCCAAAAAAACTTTAGCTTTAATGAAAAATGGCAAAAAAAGTTGTTGTGAATAGTACAAGAAAAAGGGAAATGTGGTTTTTCGTTAAAATTGAACAGTACCGGGAGTGTTTTGTTAAAACTCTCATTTTTAATGACCTAAATAAAATCCCGTATTTAGTTTTAGGGTTAATCTTAGTTTATTACCCTAAAATTTATTAGTTGTCAACAATTGGTACATGAAGTTATTTTCGTCCCAGTCTAGTACATAGTCATAATTCTGAGACACTTTCATACATCAGTTAAGTTTTCTGTCAAAACTTCTATTAATCGATGACATGGCGCCCATATAGACAATGGCTAGGTGCCACGTGTCAATATAGTCCCACGTGGATATTAAAAAATTAGAAGAAAAAAAAAATTAAAGTTCATGTCTATTTTTACACCTCATTCCACGGCAAACCCATTTGCTCATTCGCCCAACACTTCATCGTCAGCTCCATCCACCAACAACCATCATCTCTATCTTAACGCCTCATTCCACGGCAAACCCAGCAACCCCTAAACTCTAATTGTCTAACCTCAAATCAAACAGTACAAGTGGTTGGGCAGCGGTGGTGGGCACGGGATCACTGCAGTGTTTTGCTGGCCTTGAAGATGGTGTTGGGCTGCGGGCGCAAATGGCTATGGGTTAAGAACGGTGAAAGGAGAAATTTCTCCTTTGTTGTTGGTGCTGCTTGATGCTGTTGGTGCTGCTTGGCTGCCATGGTTGGATTACTGCGGGTTGCATAGGAAAGAAATGAGGGATGGCGTGGGGGTGAGGTAGGAAATGGGCGGGTCCATTTTTTTTTTTTAATTTTTTAATTTTTAATTTTTTAATATTTATGTTGGCTTATACTAACATGTGTTATCTAGTCATTGTCTGCGTGGGCGACATGTCATCAGTTAACGGAGGTTCTAAAGGAAAACTTAACAGATGTATGAAAGTGCCCCAGAATTATAACTTTAGATACCAGACTAAGATGAAAAAAACTTCATGTACCAAATGTTGAAAACCAATAAACTTCAGAGTGGTAATCTGAGATTAACCCTTCGTTTTATTATGTTTGGGGTCTTATAAACAAATGGTTTTACATCTAACTTTCTAAAATTTAACTTTAGTCTTGTATCCAATTTGATGATAATTTTGTCTATCAATTCTTTTTTATGGATATAATAATTCATTATTTTAAACGAGGATACATAAAATGGTCTAAATACAAAATTAAGCACTAATAAAAGAGATGGACTAGCCAAACAACAAAATAATCAAAACTAAAGAAACTATAGGAACCTTAATTACTCCTCTGCCACAAAAATCGTCATCGCCGCCATCAACAACTAAGGAAAAGGCAAAGAACAAGTCTCGACAAGTGATCTATAGAAGATGGGGTTGGAGCTTCGTACTCGAGCCAACCTGCATCATTCTCAGTCGATCAGAGAAAAGGTCAAAATTGGATCGGATTGGATCCTAGGACACATGTATATATTAAACCGAGTCAGATTCTAACTATATGTAGACTAGATTCTATGGTAAAATCTTACATCAAAAATCTATTTTGATCAAATGAAAATTTCATTAAAACTGATAGTTTCAAGCCGACTAAGGCCCCGTATAGTATTGCTATTTTTTAAAACTAAAAACTGCTATATCTTTAAGTTAAGCAATAAAAAAGTGTTTGCTAAAATAACTATCTTGCATATTTTTAGAGCAATGGCTTCCATGCTGCAACTTTTAAAAGCAGTCTGTAGGTTGCTTTTTGTTTTGAAACAAATAATATTATCTACACTAAAAGGGTGGAGGAGTGGGTTAAGCCTCACAATAGGCTAGCAACAATAACGTGGTTCAAATTTGCCTTTGACATCGAACCTAAGACCTCTCACTTACAAGTGAAGAGGAATACAATTGGACTGTAGTACTAAGTGGCATCTAAAGGTTGTTTTTAAAAGCTCATTTTATAAAAAGTGGAGGTAAGCCTTTAATGAATATTTCATTCTTGTAATACCCTTACTAAGTTTTAAAAATGACATTAGTTATCCTTCTACATATATTTTATCCCTTCGAGAACAAAGTGACTGTTGTCACTTACCAAGCCACTAACCTGACATTATCACCACCACTACCACCACCACAATCGCCACCACCATTGTCGCCGCCACCATCACTAGCACCACAACTTCCATTATCACCACCATCGTTGTTGTTGGCCCCTCTATAATTATCACCACCGCCACCACTACAACCAATAATACCACAACCGTCATCACCACAACTACCACGGTTGTTGTCAATGCCTCTACCAACATTTGAACTTGTGCACCACAACCACCACACTGCACTATTGGCACCGCCACCATACCTTTCCAATTGTTGTTTCCATCACCATCACCATTATCAGGATCACTGCCACTGCTAATGCCACCGCCCACCACATCATCACCATCACTTACAACTGCAACCACCAGCCTTACAATAATGTTGCCGTCACCACCACCATTGTTACGACCGCCAACAACACTTCAATCGTCGCCAATGTCGTTGCCACCACTGCTACGTTTTCACCCCAACCAATAGACCCCCACCTTTGCCACTACAATCATCACCACTAACCCCGCCGCCGTTGTTGGTGCCACACCCCTGCTGCTATATCTATTTTTGTCGTTATATAAAATTATGTCACTTTTACATTAAAATTTACCAAACATTTTTACATTGCTTTTCATACTCACATTGTTTTTAAAAATACAGTTTATCAAACACTCAATTGCTTTATTTTACAGCTGATTATTCTTAAAATATACCAAAAGTAGGATTTTTTTGTTTTTTAAACACACAGCGATTCCAAACTGGCTCTAACACCTACATATTTGTGATTGGATGAATGTGATTTACTCTATATGCCGCGCAAGTTTCAAAATTTATATTTATTCAGCGAGAATGAATAACCTCCTTAGTCCTTCCCAATATTAATTTGACCAACCTTAAACCCTAGTCAATAGTCCACATGATAACCTTTCTAGTCTGTCGTAGGTGACATGTAAAACAGAGGAAAGAATTCATGCTGATTTAAATGCAAAAAATAAGCAGTGCCATCTTATCACCCTAGCAGATATCCAAAAGGAAACTGTTTCACGTCCTTGTTCCAAAATTTCTTTCACATAGTGAAATGGAGAAAACGAGTAAACTTTCTATCAATCTTTTAAATACTGTCTGTAGAACAAATAACATGGTGACAAACAATTCAAGTGCAATAAGTTTCCAAGATCGGATGATGACACGAGTTCACGAAGGAACCACAAATTATATTGGAGATGACACGAGTTTCAAGTGCAATAAGGTACCGTTTGGTACGTGGGACGGAACGGAACAGAGTGGGACAAGGCGTTCCGTCCCACGTTTGGTGCGCCTAAAACGGGTGGAACAAGCTGTTCCACGGAACAAATTTTGGGTGAATTTTCGTTCCACTTCACCCCCTAGAACGACTCGTTCCACATCCGTGGAACACAAAATTATAACCTCTCCGTTTCCTTCTTCTTCCTCCTTGTTTCCATCCGAGGGCATCTTTGCTCCCGCTCCATTCCGTTCCGTCCTGTCCCGTTCCGTCCCGTCCTATTCTGTTCCGTCCCGTCCCGTCTGCATACCAAACGATACCTAAGTTTCCAGAATCGGATGATGACACGAGTTCACGAAGGAACCACAAATAACATGGTGACAAACAATTCAAGTGCAATAAGTTTTCAGAATCGGATGATGATGACAGAGTAGAAAATATACGGCAGGAATAATTCTTGTTATTATTCTCATTAAAAACAGGGATATATATACAACCCTAGTTACACAATCCTAATTACATAAGGAAACAAACTTTACATTCCTAAAGGAAACCTAATACCGTGTGACTCACGCTAACACTCCCCCTCAAGTTGGTGCATAGATATCACACATGCCCAACTTGATGAGTGAGTCATTAAACTTTCGACTACATACTGCATGAGTAAGAACATCTGCAAGTTGCTCCTCGGACGTTACACATGGGAGAGAAACCATTTTCCTTTCGAGTTTCTCCTTGATAAAATGTCTGTCAACTTCCACGTGCTTAGTCCTATCATGTTGCACTGGGTTGTCTGCTATATCTCTTGCGGACTTGTTATCACAATATAATCTCATAACCTCCTTTGTCTTGAGTCCAAGCTCCCAAAGAAGCTTCCGCAACCACAGGATCTCACACATCCCGTGTGCCATACCTCTGTACTCGGCTTCAGCTGATGATCGTGAGACTACTTTCTGCTTTTTACTACGCCATGTAACTAAATTCCCTCCAACAAAAGTAAAATATCCTGATGTTGATCGCCTATCAGTTATATCACCAGCCCAATCTGCATCAGTAAATCCTTCAATTCTCAGATGTCCGTGTCTCCCATATAATACTCCTTTTCCCGGTGCAGACTTCAAATATGCTACGATATGCATGACTGCGGCCATGTGATCCGTACTTGGTGAGTGCATGAACTGACTCACAACACTTACAGCATAAGCAATATCTGGACGAGTATGAGCCAAATAAATTAGTCTTCCTACAAGTCTCTGATATCTGCCCTTATCCACCGGTACCTGATCTGGATATATGCCCAGATGATGCTTCTCAACAATAGGGGTGTCTACCGGTTTACACCCTAGCATACCAGTTTCCTTCAACAAATCCAATACATATTTACGCTGAGACAAGAAGATACCTCTGGATGAGCGGGCAACTTCAACTCCCAGAAAATATTTTAAGTCTCCCAAGTTCTTCATTTTGAATTCTGCCGCAAGGTTTATTTGCAACCTTGATATTTCATCAGAGTCATCCCCTGTAATAATTATGTCATCTACATAGATAATCAAAGCAGTTACTTTATTCAATCTACGCTTCACAAACAGCGTATGATCGGAATGACACTGACGATATCCATTCTTCTTCATGGCTTGCGTGAACCTGTCAAACCACGCACGAGGAGACTGCTTAAGTTCATAAAGTGACCTATGCAATCGACAAACCCCTGTGTTCCCACCTGCATCATATCCAGGCGGAAAAACCATATAGACTTCTTCCTCCAAATTCCTATGAAGGAAGGCATTCTTCACATCGAACTGTTTTAAGGGCCATTCAAGGTTTGCAGTTAAAGAGATAAGTACACGTACCGTATTCATCTTGGCTACCGGAGAGAATGTCTCCTGATAGTCTACACCATATGTCTGAGTATACCTTTTTGCTACCAACCTTGCTTTGTATCTGTCTATGGACCCGTCAGCCTTGTATTTGATTGTAAACACCCAGCGGCATCCAACCGGCTTCTTCCCATTAGGAAGCTTCACTACTTCCCAGGTTTTATTTTTCTGTAGAGCCATCATTTCTTCATCCATTGCTCTCACCCACCTTGGATCTTTCAGAGCTTCCTCCACTTGAGTTGGAACTTTAATGGACTATATGTTATTCACCAGAGCCTTGCGTTCAGGTGCAAGATTCTTACAGGATACGTAGTTGGCTATTGGATACCTCACTTTTCCTTCCGGAGAAAACCTGTTAGGTGGCACACCTCGATTTTGTCTTGGTGGCAACTCATATGTACTTACAATATTATTTGAATTAGTTGTATAATCATCTAGTGTACTTACCTCAGGCATATTCAGAGAAGATACATTGGACGGCATTGTGGAGCTAGAGAGAGAGGGTACACTGCTACTAACTTCACCATTGGGATCGGTAACCCTGAGCTGTTCGTGTTCAATCCTGGTCTCGGCACAATCTAGCCGTTCCTGATTGTCTCCTTCGGCAATAACTGCCTGGGTGTTCACTTCGGCAACAACCTGCTGTAGTGCAGCAGTACTGATTTCATTTCTTTCGGCAATCACGGCTTGTGGCATGTCCCCCTCTCCTACATCATGAGAGTCGGGGTGACCACTCATAACTCCCCCTAAATCACACTCCAACCAACCCAGATCACCCACAGTCTCACTCTCCCCCTGGTGATCTGAAGGGGACGGTGAAGAGGAATAAAAATACTCGGACTCAGAAAAGGTAACATCCATAGTCACATACATATGGCGGGTTCCAGGATGATAACATTGATAGCCCTTTTGGTGAGGAGAAAAACCCACAAAGACACACCGAAGAGCACATGGATCAAGCTTACTACGATGTATTTTATGGATATGAACATACACCACGCAACCAAACACACGAGGCGTGAGAGTGTTGGTGGACACCACGGGGACATGTTTACTGAGCATCTGAAGTGGGGTTTGAAATCCCACAACACGGGATGGCATACGGTTGATGAGATAGATAGCATAAGTGACCGCTTCCGGCCAAAAACGCTGAGGTACAGATGCACCAAGGATCAATGCCCGAGCAGTTTCCAAGATATGACGGTTTTTCCTCTCGGCAACCCCATTTTGTTGAGGAGTGTGAGGACACGTCGTTTCATGGAGAATCCCATGAGTACAAAGAAATTGAGACAACTCATAATTAATATATTCACCTCCATTATCAGAGCGGAGAACTTTAATACGAGAGGAATATTGTGTCTTGATCATCTGATAGAAAGACTGAAACACCAGAGCAACATCACTCTTATGTTTAATCACATATAACCAGGTCATACGGGTGCAATCATCAACAAATGTGACAAACCATTTAATGCCAGAAGCCACACTTACAGGGGAGGGACCCCAAACATTAGAATGCACAAGATCAAACGGAAATGCACTTTTATTCATACTTGAAGGAAACGAAACATGATGGCTCTTAGCAAGAATACATACTTCACAATGTAAGTCTGATTCATTTATTCCATGAAATAAACTAGGCAACAAGCGCCGTAAATAACCAAAAGAAGCATGGCCTAAACGGCGATGCATCATCCAGACGTCCTTTAATGCACGAGCAGTAGATGTTCGAACCGCAGCAGCTCTTCCCAGAACGACATCATCCACATAATACAACCCCTCTCTCTTAGTGCCACGCCCAATGATCTCCTTGGTTTGAATATCCTGAAGCAGACAAAAAAATGGATATATTAATACAACACAGTCCAACTGTTCCGTGACTTGTGGAATAGAGAGTAGGTGATGAGATAAAGATGGAACAAATAAACAGTGATGCAAAGAGAGAGATGGTGTAAGACACACGGTGCCTGCTCCATTAACCGAAGCAGTAGTACCATTAGCCGTCTCCACACATGTTCTACGGGGCTTGGTCATATACTGAAACAAATTTTTATCATAGGTCATATGATCCGTTACACCAGAGTCTAGAATCCAACCTGTATGATGAGCAGTGTCGGAGGCTAAGAGAACACGTCCTACAGTACCTGTATTTGAAGATGGTTCACCAACAGTCGTACGAGTCAATAATGACTGACTTGGCTCACCAGATTGCACCTCGGCTCCTGTGATATTGCTCGGTGTGGTAGCAGCAAAGGCTGCCCGTCCACTAGGAGAACTATTATTCCCACGCTCTTTTTCCCGCAACCGTTTCTTCAACTCCGGAAACCACTCGGGTACTCCATGCTTTGCAAAGCATGTATCTTCGGTATGGCGGGTTTGACCGCAGAAGGTACATTTTAAATTATCTTTGTTTTCCCGGTTAAATGGACGGGACTTCAAAGATGAGTTCGACACACTCCCGGAAGGGGAATTGGCAAGAAACCGTGACACCATAGCAGCTGCAGATCCTCCTCCGTGGCTGCCAACATTACTTCCACCCATCATAGTTGCGTGACGTTGAGCTTCACGCCTTACCATAGAGAACACCTCTTCAACAGACGGAAGAGGCTGAGTTCGTAAGATGTCACTACGAACCTTATCAAAAACATCATCCAAACCTGCCAGGAAGGCATACACACGATCCAACTGAACCTCATCTCGCAGCGTCTTCAAATCTTGAGCACACTCCATCTTAATCGGCCTTCGTTGATCCAACTCCTGCCACACAGATTTTAGATCAACGTAGTACACCCCAACTGGACGTCCTTCCTGACGAAGTCGAAACGACTTAACCTTCAACTCATAGATTTGAGAGATATCAGAACCATCGTAGTATGTTCGAGCAACCTTCTCCCATACTTCTTTGGCAGTACGAAGGTGAATAAAAAAACTCATGATAGCCGGCTCCATGGAGTTAATCAGCTATCCTTTGACAATAGCATTCCCAGTCTCCCATGTCTCAAACTCGATACTGTCTTCACCTGGTTCCTTGATGCTCCCCGACACAAACCCCTTCTTACCACGTCCTGCAATATGCATCTCCAATACTTTGGACCAAAGCGGGTAGTTCGATCCATTAAGCTTCACTGCACTCGGCACTGCTGTGGCATCATTCTGGATTATCACCGAGTTCAGAGGAGCGGAATTATTGGTAGGACCTCCACCGAGTCCTGGTTTCTGCCCCGACCACCTCCACTGAGTCCCGGTTTCTGCCCCGAGCCCCCATCTTCTATGTTCACCATCTTTCTTTATTTCAACGCGCAGCAGCACTAATACAACAAGGACAGAAAGTGCACAGTCCCTATGAATCACAGCAGCAACAGCACGATGAGATGTTTTCCTACTAGGGTTACGGTACCAGGCTCTTGATACCAAGTAGAAAATATACGGCAGGAATAATTCTTGTTATTATTCTCATTAAAAACAGGGATATATATACAACCCTAGTTACACAATCCTAATTACATAAGGAAACAAACTTTACATTCCTAAAGGAAACCTAATACCGTGTGACTCACGCTAACAGACAGAAGTGCAATAAGTTTGTAATATAATTTAAAAAATTATCCTTTGTTCTTATTCTCTTGTTTCAATTATATTTTCAATATCAATAAGAGTTGCTCGTACCGCCAGAAATTTCTTATATAAAGAAATTATATTGGATTTTACCATTCATTTCTCACTGGCTTTGTCGCCTTTCCTAATATTCGTTTTATATAGAGAGAAAGAGAGAGAGAGAGAGAGAGAGCCGGAGACCCATGGAGGAAACTAATTCCTCCTGTTCTTCATACAATTTTGGTCAAGAAAACTCACCCACACTTCAACGTCTCGAGTTCATAATTCAGAACAGGCCCGAACAGTGGGTCTATTCAATTTTCTGGCAAGCCTCATCAAAAGACAGCAATGACCTAGTTTCTTTGTCGTGGGCTGGTGGCCATTTTCGAAGCACTGGGGACTTGGCCTCCAAACAAAGTTACAACAAAGCCAATGTTTTCGATGTTGTGGAGAGGAAGAATGGGATTAGTAGAGAAGTTGAAGCTCTTTTCTATGAAGGCATGGATTTGGATGGTGGAGACGTTACCGACGCCGAGTGGTTTTACTTTTACACTGCCTCTTTAACCCAGTCATTTACTGCCGGCCACGGTAACATTCTGGGCCGTACGTTTTGTTCTGGTGATTTTGTTTGGCTGGCAGGTGATCATGAGCTTCAGTTCTATGAGTGCGAGAGAGTGAAGGAAGCAAGAATGCATGGAATTCACACTTTGGTCTGTATTGCAACTTCATGCGGAGTACTTGAACTCGCTTCTTTGGATGCGATCAAAGTAGATTGGGGTCTTGTGCAGATATCAAAATCGCTTTTCGGATCAAAGAACAACAACATGGTCTCAAAGCAGCTGAGCAGCAGCCGTGAGGACCATGTACTTGTTCCGCTGCTAGAAAGTGGAATGTTTTCAGGAGCTGAACAAATAGAGGGGACAACACAAGGTAACAAAATTGGTCCGAAAATTTTCAATACCACGAGTGTTTGGTTGGTACCAATACCAAAGACCAATATACAGATCTCGGGTCTTTTCTTTCTTCACTTAAAAACATTTTCCCGATATTTGATTTTAGGGCATTTTACTTAAAATATTCAGTTAATTTCTCTAATTAAATACCGATATCTTGTTGATATTTGTGTATTTGTACACTCCTCCAAATATTTCATTGCTTTGATGTTTTATATTTTGACGTGAAGGTGGTACAAAAGAAGTAGATCCTGTGACTATAGGTGGATCATCATCCGACTCTGTTGGAAATTTCACCTCTGAGAATATGGAGAACATACGACTAAAAAAAAGGGGACGATCATCAAACAGTGAAACTGGTAGATCAGAAACACCAATAAACCATGTTGAGGCAGAAAGACAAAGGCGAGACAAGCTTAACCGTCGATTCTATGCCCTCCGTGCCGTCGTTCCCAATGTGTCCAGAATGGACAAAGCTTCTTTACTTTCTGATGCAGTTGTATACATCAATGAGCTGAAAGCAAGGGTTGAGCAACTGGAGGCCAAAATCCAAGCACAACACCTGAAGCCCGTTGTTGACATTGGAGGCCAAACCACCAGCTCCATAATTGATCATCATCAAACAAGGCCGCGGCTATCATCAAGTTATGATAATAAAGCAGCTGGGGTTATGGAAATAGATGTGAAGATCGTAGGCTCAGAAGCCATGATACGAGTTCAGTGTCCGGACTGCGACTACCCTAATGCTAGATTGATGAATGCACTCAAAGACCTGGAGTTACAAGTTTATCATGCAAGCCTATCAAGTGTAAAAGAGTGGATGCTTCAAGATGTTGTGGCAAGAGTGCCTCAGGGCTTCACAAGTGAGGAGGCCCTGAGAATTGCTATTATAAAAGGATGGTACAACTAGAAGTTACAATTAAATAATTAGTTTCCCTTGCTATTATAAAAGGATGACGATCTCATTCTTCTTTCCTTGTTATAGTTGTTATTCAAAATTTAAGATGTGTTGGGCAAGTTTTATTTTTTAAGCTTTTGGCCAAGTTTTAGGAGGGAAATATGCATATCAAATATAAAAAAAATAAAACATGTGTATCTTGTACATGTCACGGTAACTAATGAGTTTAGCTCATTGGATAATGGTTGTACGTATCATTTGTTACATCGTATATAGTGCACCAATCTAGTATAACTATCTAGTCCCTCTAATTAACATCACCCTCGAAATTTGCAAATATTATATAGAACATCTACAATGGCGGAGCTAGAATTTTCATATAATGGTGTTATAAATCAACCAAAAAAGCGTTATTGGACATTTCGTTGAGCACCTAGTAAACAACTACCAATTCCTGCTAACATATGCTGAAAGTTTATGCCAACATAAGTTGACAACTACTATTATTTATAGAGGCTTGTTGAGGGTGAATGCGAGATCTATGATGTAATGTTGAAGACTGTCGAGACTTGTCAACTAAGGCCTTTCATAGAGTAGATGATGCATACAATAGATTCACACACAAGAAGAGAAAAAATGAATTCAAATAAGATACAAAAAATACAAGAAGTAGAAGGCAATTGTAATTTAGTTTGCCTTTACTATTTATAGAGGTCAAATACAATACACAAACAAGTATACATTAAAGTTGTTAGGGTCAAAGACAACCAATGACCCCATAATGACTTCGCAACTGCACATCCACGTCTAGCTATTTTTTTATTTTAGTTTTTGATGAAGGAAAATACATAGAAGAAGCTAGAGATATAAAAAATGATCGAAGATTATGTTTTAATTTTTGTTGATAGGCGAAGAATATGTTTGAAGAAATATATAGAGTAAAGGAATACAAAATGAAAACAAAAAATAAAAAACTATTTTGATTTTTTTTTTTTTTTTTTTTGGTTATCATTCATTTTTTTTTATATATTCCTCTCTCTCCCACCCATTCTTATTTAGGGCTGGAAAAAAATCCCAAACCGTATTCAAAAAATCTCAAAATCAAACTGAAAACATCCCGAATCAGAAATTTTGAACCATTTAATACCCGATCCTGAACCGATCCCAAAAAGCTCGATGCGGAATTTGGAATCTCATGTGACTTTGTTCGGAAATCCCAAACCAAATCGATAAATTTTTTAAATCAATTATATATATATATAATTGAATTAATAATGGCCGTTAGATTTAGTTGAGATTGAATCTCAACCGTTCGTTACTCTCTGTCACCTCACTTCCTCTGTGACTTCAAACTCTCCAATCTGTCACCTCACTTCCATAAAACTTCCTACATCTTTAGCCATCATTATTATGTGTAGAACCATAATACTTCCACCTCTTTGTTAGCACCTAGACTCTAGGCATATTGACTTTCAAACATAAAGCAAAGAGGCCTTCATAGTACAGATGACCTCTCTCTTGGTTCATACCCAGATACTCTAGCATATTCTCAACTCAGTTCATATTCTTACTCGAAGGAGGATTCTCTCCCCTCTTAATCTCTTTCCCCTTCTCTCCTCTCTTATTTGAATGGTTACGGTTAAATCACGTCAACATTTTATATTGATTTTTTTATAGAAACAATAAGACAAAAAGTAATATGTGAGAGGAGGGAAGAGAATCCTACTTCCTCTCTCTCACTCTCCACCCCCCCCCCCTTTTCTCTCTCTCTCCTCTGACTCGCCCAGCTAGTGCAGCCACCACACACCACCACCAAATGACTTCGTCGTGCAGCCACCACATCTCCACCACCACGTCACGCAGCCACCACGACTCGATTGCTGTTTCTTTGTCTCTTGATCTCTCCCCCTCCCTTATTCTCCACCCCTATCAGTCCATGGCGTCGAGGGAAATCTTTGCACGGAAATGATCAATCCCAAACCCTTCCAAAATTCCAAAACAATTTCGAAATTCCTGAACCAAAATTTCGGTTCGGGTTTGATTTTCAAAATCCAATCCTAAAATAGATTGGTTCAGAATTTGGATTATGTGTTTCAGATTGGGATCCCGTCCGGAACCACCCCTCTTATCTATCCAATTCCTTCCTACATATAGCCTTACATCTCAAGCACAAACACGCAAATGTAAAAAGCAAAAGCTAAAGTTAGCAAATCAATCCCAAAAATTAAACATTAAAAATTTAATTTTAAAAGAACCAAAATCCAAAATTGTTATCAAATGGACGGTAAGTAAACCATTACAAGAAATAAGAAAAGTACCATTCAACAATTTAATTATAAAATGGTAGCTTCTCACCAAGTTCCATTTTTGAGATTAAGGATTCAACAATATTAGAATTTATTTTTACTTTTGTTAGATAAATGAAGACTTCCATTGTAATACAAGCCAAACTAAGACCGTATTCATTTTGTTTTTGGCTTATTTTTATTTTTAATTTTGTGCTAAAGAGATGAAGAGTATGAACAAAGTAAAGAAATGCAGAAAAACCAAAGCTTTGCAGAACAAAAAATGAAGGCAAAAGTAATCGAGAGAATGAGAGAGAAAGAGAAAGAAAGACTGAATATTTGGGTCTTGTATTACTGACTTGATGAATGTATTACAGGTGTATTACAGTATTCATAGAGAGTAGCTTATATTCTTTACACTTGTAACAAAACTCAGTCACTCCTTTATCTCTCTAACTTCTTCGTGACAGTCTCGGTACTGGTTTGGTACTGAGGTACTTTTATAAAAAGTGGGTATCAAAAAAAGCTGAGCTCAAAAAGATGTTTGGTAATTACAAGTTTATTACAGTATTTATAGAGAGTAGCTTATACTCTTTACACTTGTAACAAAACTCAATTACTCCTTTCTCTCTCTAACTTCTCCGTGACAGTCTCAGTACTGGTTTGGTACTGAGATACTTTTATAAAAAGTGGGTATAAAAAAAAGCTGAGCTCAAAAAGGTATTTGGTAAACACTTAAAAACAGCTTATTTTCACAAATTTGGGTGAAAAAAAGCTGAAAATGTGAAGCAACAAAAATGAGCTTATTCTCACAGCACAGAAGAAACAGTTTTTTTTTTCAAAGCACAGTAATGCCAAACCAGTCCAACCTGACATAAGGGGTGGGCACGAGCTAGACCAAGGCCAAATTTGGAGGAAATGGTTCGGATTCTGAAATTTTGAGTTTTAAAACTGGACCTAACCTGGCCATTTTTAAACGGACCTGGTCCACTAGTCCAATTATTTTTCTTCTTTTTAAACTGCAATGCATAACACATGCTGCAACATCACATTAGCACATAACATAGTTCACAATGGGATATGATATCCACACTCTTTTTTACTTCTCACACACCCGTTTAATTTTCAGCCATTGGATCAGATGTATTGAAGAAAATCAAAGGACAAAAAATAACGTGTGTGAGAAATAAAAATGAGCGTGTGGATAACACAACCTTTTCACAATAAAAGTAGCATATATTGTGGCTTCGTGCACAGTAGCACACATTACAGAATACAAAAGCACAAATTTTATCCAAATAACATCCAAATTTTGTAGTTCGAAAATCAAATTAACATCCAAAATAACATCAAATGTCCAAAGATCATGAAGAATATGAAGGGATCATTCGCTTTTAAGGGGTTGTTTGAATATCAATTTGTTTTTATTTTTTAATTTATGAAAATTGAAAACTCTTTTGATACTATTAGTTTTCTAAAAATTGAAAATTGAAAATTGAAAGTCCCATTTTGAAAACTCAAGAAAAACATTTGCAAAGAATAGTGTTAATGAGTTAAATTGTTAGTTGCTAAAGGATAAGGTAAGTCGGTGGGGCTCGAACCTACACCATGGTGTATCGACAAGATTGTTTTAGAGCATCTCCAATGTTGATGTCAATAGACGTGGCAATGTCAGATTTTCTCTTTTTCCAACCGATATGTTTTTTTTTTTTTTTTTTTTGTTATAAATGGTATTTGTGAGACCAATTTTAAAATAAATTTTCAAGATATATAATTTATGCATTAATAGAATCCACACAATAAAATAATTAAAAATTATTTGACATCACATTTTCCTCTTATGTCAATCCACATTGAATTGATATATTTGCTGGAGCTTGCTCTTACTTTCAAATTTGATTACATGATATTCTACTTAGGATTTGACATCTCATTTGAAGATGGTCTTACATTGCTACGGTAAAGCATCATTTGCTTCTTTCATTTGTTTTAACTTAAAAAATTGATAGTTATCAAATGAGGTTTTAGCTTTCAATTTTCAAAAAGGTGAAAATAAAAACTGAAAATTGAAACTGAAATAATTATCAAACAGCTATTATTATTGTTATTAATTTATTAGTTCCAAAGTCGAAAAGTTATGTAAATGGTGAATTACTCTGGTAGTTATTTATGGTCATCTTCCCGAGCAGACTATGTCTCAGATTCCAAAACCCCTATTTAGTAAAAAGTAGTGTAGAATAATACATGTAAAAAAATTAAATGAAAAAAGTCTGAAAGGTTATACGTACATCCACAAAATGGAGTAATTTATAGGATTGGTTCAGTATGGGATCTCAAACTGAAAATTTTTGGGACATGAATTTGAAGACTAATTCCGAATCAAAATTTTGGCACTCCCAATTTTCGGGATTCCCAAAATGTTTTCGGTATTTTGGGATGTATTGGGAATGGATTTTGAGTTTTGGGCTTTTGGGTTGAAATTTGAGATTTTTTGTTTGTGGGCTAAAATTTGGGTTTTTGGCCTGAAATTTTGTTGCCCAATTTCATATCAATTGAAATTTAGGTTTTTTTTTATCTCTTACCAATTTGAAATTTTATACCAATTGAAATATCAATTCATTCATACCAAGTCAAATTGACCTTCCAAAGTTCCGAACTATTTAATTTCATACTTCTATTTCTAATATTAGTCTACTATCATACTACTTAAATTCAACATTCAACATCCATGCAACCAAACCAAATATATATATATATATATATATACACACACATATACATATATACATTTTTGGTTTAGTTCGAGATTCTGGAACCATGAACATGTACTCCCGATTCTTGTACTGAAAAGTTTAGGATCAGTTTAGTATGGATCTCGAAAATTTAGGTATTATAGGTTTGGGTTTTTCTGTATGGGATCAGGATTTTTTGGTTTGGGGTTTTCGGGAAAATTTTCCAGCCCTAGTAATTTATGTCCTTATGATGCTACTAAAGCCACAATTGACTAACATAAAACAAGAATTTTTTTTTTGAGTACATCAATATATTTTTACACTAAGGGGAAGGGAAGTTCGGCTAAGCCACACAATGGGCAACCTAATTTGGTATTAAATTCACCATCTACGAGATTCAAACCTAAGACCTCTCACTTCAAGTGAAGAGGACCTCTTACTTCAAGTGAAGATGAATACCATCAGACCATAGTACAGAGTAGCTAAAACAAGATATTAAGTTATCATAAACAAGGTTACATAAAATGGTCCAAATACAAAGTTAAGTACCAATAAAACAGATAAACGAGCTTTAAATACATAGTTAAGCACCAATAAAAGAAATGAACTACCCATAGGAACCCTAGCTACTCCTCCACCACAAAAAGCATCAATAAAAGGGATGGACTAGCCATAGGATTCAAAACTAAATAAACCATACGAACCCTAGCTACTCCTCCACCGCATAAAGCGTCATCGCCACATCAACAATCAAGGAAGAGGCAAAGAACAAGCCTCGGCAAGAGATCTATAGAGGATGGGGTGGGAGCTTCATACTCAAGCCAACCTGCATCATTCTCAATCTATCAAAGAAATGATCAAAATTGGATTGGATTGGATTAATTGGATTGGATCCTAGAACACATGTATATATCAAATTGGATTGGATTCTAACAATATGTAGACTGTATTCTACAGCAAAATCTTACATCAGAAATCTATTTTTGATTGATCAAATGAAAATTTCGTTAAATGTGACAGTTTGAACCAACTAACACCCCTATTAGATAGGCGCATCAATATCATTGCATTGGATTACTATTATATATTTGTAATTAGATGAATATGATACTCTATATGCTACACAAATTTCAAAATTTATATATTCATCCAGTGACAATGAATAACCTCCTTAATCCCTAGTCAATATTCCACATAAACTTTCTAGCCTTTCGTAGGTGACTGATATAAAAAGGGGAAAGAATTCATGCTGATTTCAACTAACGAAGAGGAAATGCAAAAAAATAAGCCTTGCCATTGTATCAACCTAGCAGATATCCAAAAGGAAACTGTTTCACGTCCTTCGGTTCTTGTTCTAAAATTTCTTTCACATAGTGAAACGGAGAAAAGAGTAAACTTTCTATCAATCTTTCATATGAACACATAACATGATGACAAACAATTCAAGTCCAATAAATTTCCGGAATAGGACTGATGAGACGAGTGCACCAAGCAAACCCGCAAAAATTGAACTACATTCGTACTCTCTCCTCCGTGTGTGTGTGTTTTTTTATCACGCAGCAGCATGTGGTACGTGTCCTACAAGTCACAGTAACAATTCCAATAGGATAGGGTTTTGTATTAAAGTTTTAGAGAGATGAGGTCCCAGTTCACTACTAATAGTATTGATATTAGGGAATTTTTATGAAAAGGGTTTGGACTAAATTTATTTTAATCAACAATAATGCTATAACTTTATTTAATGAAAAAAATTAAATATTAGTGAAAATTTTAATGAAAATGACACAATTTTAACATTAAAAAAAAAAAAAAAAAAAACCTGATGTGTGGACCCTATGCATCCATCACAGACACTATTTATGAAACTGAACGGTAGTACAATATTTATTAGTCCAATTTCATAAATAGTGTCTAGTTCTTGGTCCACTTTCATAAATAGTGTCTAGTTCTTGTTCATGTTTCATACATAGTGCCTAGTTATTGGGTCTAGTTTTTATAAATAATGTATATTAATTGGTACAGTTTCATAAATAGTGTCTCTTTCTTACTCCAGTTTCATAAATAGTGCCTATAGTTATTGATCCACTTTCATAAGTAGTACCTAGTTCTTAGTCATGTTTCATAAAAATTGCTTTTTTTTTTTTTTTTTTTTTTTTTTTGTTTTAAGAAAACCTCAGTGGTACAAGGGAATTTTATTGATATGAAAAACGAAGTGACAACTAGTCAAGGGGGAACAAAAACCTTACCCCTCATTTAAACAAGAAAACCAAAATACAAGAAAAGAGGGGGGACATAAACCTTACCCTTCATGAAAAAGAAAATACAAGAAAGGAGGAAGGAAATAAACCTTACCCCTTTGGGAAAAGAAAATACAAGTGATATAGGGGTCATAAAATCAATCCCATCTAAAATAAAGCCTAAAAAGTTACCTGCAAGATAAGCTACAAAACAGAAAGGAAAACATAAAAGGATTAGTAAAAAAGAAAATCACACATCAAGAAAGGGAGATAAACATGTAAGTTGGCATGCCTAAGAAGTTTGAATGTAGAAAAGGAAGAATCTCTATAGAAGGAGTTGCATGTCAAACAAAAGAAGACGAAAGAAGCCTAAATTGGACAATTTCTTAGCAATGACATTCCCTTCTCAAAATGTATGAGAGCAACGGAAATCCACGTGCTATAATCGTGAAATACAATTTTTTCAACGAGTTCAGAGTGATCAAGGAGGAGAAAAATATCCAAAAGCAAAGCAAGATATCACACTAGAAGAGTCACCTTCAAGCCATAAATTTTGCCAACCTCGCGCAAGAGCCAACTCCACAACAAGGATGACAACATGAAGTTTTGCATAGAAAGAAGTATGATGCCCTAAACTCAAGGAGAAACCACAGAGAAAATAACTCGTAGAATCTCGAAAAACCCCACCACAAGCCGCAGGACCTGGGTTAGCTTTAGCTAGGCCATCCATATTCACTTTGACCTAAGGAAATGGAGGGAGATGCCAAGAACAGGAACTATAGAAGGAGCTTTACAAGACTCAGCTGAGATTCCAAAGGATACTAAAAGCTGCTTATCCAAAATACCACGTACATGACCAAGAGTGAAAACTCCAATCTGCCTAATCCAAGACAAAGTAGAGCAACAAATGTGTGGAAGTGAAGGAGGCACACTTTCAAACTTCACCTTATTACACATCTTCCAAATAGGCATTAATAAGAAAAATAATTATGCTATCAAGACATTGCGAAGCTGCGAAGAAAATCATTTTGACACAAAATCAAGCCATAAATATGAGAATGAGCCTGAAAGTGGAAGAATAGTTCCAAATTGAGTAGCAAGCCATAACAAAGTATGTTGTGCAAATTCACAACTAAAAAATAAGTGTTTAATAGATTCAAAATTATTGTAACATAGTTGGCATATTGGAACCAATGGAATGCGCCGTCTCTGAAGTTGATCCTCCGTTAGGAGTTTATTGAAAAGTATCCTCCAAACTTAAATGGAGTAACGCAGTGGAATGAAAGAACGCCAAATAATGGAAGCCCAACTTTTAATAGGAAATCGACAATGAACAATTTCATAGCCATCAGAAAACGAAAATACTCCAGATGTAGAAGCTTCCCAAACTAATATATCGTTTTCCTCATCGATTGGAAGTGGCACCTTTAAAATATATTAGGCAAATCTGGAAAAGTATTAGAAAAAAAGGAAGGATTAACCCATTTTCCTCCACATATAATGTCTGAGACCATAGTGCAAGACAAATAAGAAGCAAGCTCAATAGCACCAACGACCTCTACAATAGGTGTATCCAACCACTTATCAACCCAAAGAGAAGTACTAGAACCATTCCCAATCACCCATTGACAGTTTTGAAACAAGATAGGGATAATAGATTCAATATCAGGCCATATAGATGATCGTTTGTAACAAGTAGAGTATAAACGACCATGTACCTGAAATCGCCCTCGAAAATAAACGCTCCATAAAGAATCAGAAGTAATAACAACTCATCCAAGCTTTAAAAGAGCCGCAGTATTTAGAGAGCAAAGATCACGTAATCCTAAACCACCCTCATTTTTTGGTGCACAAATCTGAGACCAAGAAACTGTGACAATTTTCTTTGAAGTCTCGTCACCGGACCATATAAAATTGCGAGCACATCATGAAAGAGACCTCAACAACGAAAAAGGCCATGGATAAACAAAGAAACTATGCAAAAGCTTACTTTGGAAAACTGATTGAATAAGTTGAACTCTTCGTACCATTGTTAAAAGTTTCCCTTTCCAACCTGTTAGCTTAGCTTTAGCTTTATCTGCCAAAGCCTGAAGACGACACCTCCTAGGCTTGCCACGAAAAATTGAAACTCCTAAATAGACAAATGGTACTTTACCTTCTTTGAATCCCAAGTATCGCTCGACCATAACTTTGCGATGCCTTTAAGTTGAGCTCAAGTATAAAGTACTTTTATCCTTATTGATATATTGACTAGAGGCCCTACTATATCTGTCTAAGAAACCTTGCAGATTACACAGAGTGACAACATTACTTCTACAGAAAATGAAGAGAACATCTGCATAAAGAACATGAAAAAGAGAAATACAACCTCTTGGAGCAAAAAATGGCTTTGTAAGCCCATCAAGTTGGAGCCGACTCAAACCTCTGGATAAAGCTTCCTCAGCTACGTAGAAAAGCAACGGAAAGAGAGGATCCTCTTGCCGCACTCCCTGAGAACAAGAGAAAAAGCCACGCGGGGAACCATTAATTAAGATGGACAATTTAGCAGATCTCAAGATGGTAGAAACCCAGTCCAAAAAACAATTGGAGAAACCAAAATTAGTAAGCACCCACAATAGGAAAGACCAATTTAAATCAACTTTAACTCCAATGTTACCACCACGAGATTTTTTGTCAAGCACATTGAAGCATTCTGAAGCTAGGCTAATACAATCTGTGATACGTCACCCAGGTATAAAAGCAGCTTGTTGTGAGAAATAATGCAACAACATGAGAAAGACGAATTGCCAAAATTGTAGGTATAATCTTGAAAAGAAAATTTGCCAAGGCAATAGGTCTAAATTGGGTAATCAATATAGCTCATTCTACCTTCGGTGTTAGCACCAAGAAATTATTATTGGCATTAGGGTATAACCAATTTGACTCAAAGAATTGTTTCACAAATTGAACAACATCATAGCCAACAATATCCCAACAATGATGATAGAAAAAACTTGGAAAACCATCTGGCCCAAGCACACTAGAAGCACTTAAGGAGAAAACTACCTCTTTGATTTCCTCATCAGTAGGCAATGCAAATAAAAGATCATTTTCCGAATTAGTGACCATAGGCTGAATAACCTCACAAACCTCATCAATACCTGAAGAAGTAACAGAAGAACCAAAACAAAGTCTTATAAAAATTAACAAAATGGTACGTTCTCAATAACCAGCGGATCAGTAAGAATATTATTTTCATCTTGGACATAACTAATACGAGAGCTAGAGGATTTGATGCGTGCATAGGCATGAAAAAAAAAAAAAAGAATTTCGATCCCCTTCAGTCAACCATTTAACACGAGCTCTATCTTTCCAAAAGGCCTCCTGCATTTTGAGAGACTCCATTACTGTATCCTTGGCAACAATCTCCTCTTCAAAAAGAACGTCATTGATACCCTCATTTGAAATTCTCTATTGAATCATAGAGAGATTATGACAAGCATCAATCACTCTATTATGAACATCACCAAAAACAGAAGAATTCCATTGGCGCAAACAAACTTTTAGAGCTTTCAATTTTTGCAGCATGATAAACATAGGGCAACTGTAGACAACTGTATTCAACCAACATTGAGTAACAGTTTCCCGAAAAGATGGATGTTAAACCCACTTTGATTGAAAACGAAAAGGACGAGGACCACTGCTCAAAATTCTTGAAGCAGAAAAAATAAGAGGATTATGATCAGAAACTACCTTTGGCAAGACTATGCAATTAGAGTGAGTCCATGAATCAAACCAACTTATATCATACAAAGAACCATCTAGCCTCCTTTCTGAGCGACCACGAAACCCCCAACCATTGGACCATGTAAAAGCTTCGGAGAGCAACTAGAGTGCCACAGAAAGCACGAAAATACGAGAGAAAACTCAAATTCAAAACCACCACAATGGAAATCGAAAAGGGAAGCCAAAATAATCACCAAAGTGGGAATCAACGAGGCCTTTCAAAGAGAACCCAACCAAGATGCAAAGGCTCTGGTAGACGCAACGAAGACGATGCCAGAACACTCAACAATGCTGATGTCGGTAGCAAGATGCTGCCCCCGGCCGGTTGTCGACAAAACTCTATTTCTTAGTCCAGTTTCATAAATAATGTATAGTCTAGTTTCACAAATAGTTTCCACCTATTGGTTTAGTTGTGGAAATAGTGCCTAATTCTTTGTTTCATTTCATAAATAGTGTCTACTTATTGGTCTAGTTTCATAAATAGTGTCTATTTATTGGTCTAGTTTCATAAATAATATCTACTTATTGATCAAGTTTTATGAATAGTGTTTAATTCTTGGTTCAGTTTCATAAGGTTTGAAACTTAATCCCTTTTTGATTTTGTAAAAGCACCCATTACGCCAAAAACGATGAAGCTAAAGGTGATCATTTAGATCAAAACCTTGAAAAGATTATGTTCTCAATAATTATATTTAAAAAGCTATTTTCAATTACCAAATTAAAATTTCCTCACATTTTTTTACATACCTACAATAATAAATGTAGCTCTTCATCCAATTTATTGAGCTTAAGTGAGAAATTTTTCCTTGTACCCGTAACACAAATGGTACAGCACATGTTATTATATATGTAGAATTTTATTTTTTATGTTATTAATTTTTTAACATAAGAATATCACAACTTGTATAGAGACACGTGGTGTACCACTCCCTGTTCCGGACACATTGAAAAATCTTTCTTCATCTTGACTACTATTGAAAAACAACACCACAAAAATTGAAGTCTTTTCTTATTCTAAGCCAAAAAAATAAAATTAAAAAAAAAATTCTATTAAGCTAACTAACAATGGGACAAAAAAGTGCAGTGTAGAAAAAAGAGGGCGCGGGTGGGGACGCGTCCAGAGCAAGTTGGCTTTTTTATGTTTTTTTTATTTTATTCTTTTGTTTCTTATTATTAAATAAAGTTAGAGGATAATTTTTTATTAAAATGAAAAAATTTGAAGTTTTTTTCTTTAGTTTTCTTTTGATATTATCTCCACTTAATCAATCAAGAAATTAATATGTGTAGGGTTTTTATGCAAAAAAAGTACATCATGTACTTAAAAGTAAAACTATTTGATATAGGTTGTAATTTGTTCTGTGAGATGATCGATGTGAGACTTTGTGTTTTATTCAACACTAGATGCTCCTTTATTAGTCCTGGAACCTCGCTCACTGATCAGTTTCTTATTCCATTTGTTCTCATCCTCTTGCTTCAATTCTATGTTCCATATCAATCGGAGACCCATACGCACCGAAATTTCTTACATAAAAAAAAAAGTTTTTAGTCAAAATGATCCATAAAATTTGCATAACTCCTCACTTTGGTCTCTGAGATTTGAAATTGATATAATTGGTCCCTGAATTTGTCCACAATTAATCATTTTGGTCCTTCCACGAAAAGCCTTCACAAAATAAGAATAAAATGACAAAAATACCCTCAAATTTTGTCAAATCATTTTAGCTATTGTTTATTAAATTAAGGGTAATTTTATCATTTTGATCCTTATTTAACATAATTTTTCACCGAATGACCAAA
Organism: Pyrus communis; assembly: GCF_963583255.1. Classification (NCBI taxonomy): domain Eukaryota; kingdom Viridiplantae; phylum Streptophyta; class Magnoliopsida; order Rosales; family Rosaceae; genus Pyrus; species Pyrus communis. Next base: position 18,568,771 of record NC_084814.1, read on the forward strand.
ATGATTGATGATAGACAATCTCAGAGACCATTTCTATTGATTTCAAATCTCAGATATCAAAGTGAGGAGTCAGACAAATCTCAAACACCATTTTGGCTAAAAAGCCATTAAAAAATTATATGTATTGGATTCTACCGTTCATTTCTGACTTAGTCGCCTTACCTAATATTCGTTGTATAGAAGAGAGAGAGAGGAGAGAGGAGAGAGAAAGAGGAGAGAGAGAGAGAGAGCGCCGGAGAGCCATGGAGGGAACTAATTCCTCCTGTTCTTCATACAATTTTGCTCAAGAAAACTCACCCACACTTCAACGTCTCCAGTTCATAATTCAGAATAGGCCCGAACGGTGGGTCTATTCAATTTTCTGGCAAGCCTCATCAAAAGACAGCGATGACCTAGTTTCTTTGTCGTGGGCTGGTGGCCATTTTCAAAGCACTGGGGACTTGGCCTCCAAACAAAGTTACAACAAAGCCAATGTTTTCGAAGTTGTGGAGAGGAAAAAGGGGATTAGCAGAGAAGTTGACGCTCTTTTCTATGAAGGCATGGATTTGGATGGTGGAGACGTTACCGATGCTGAGTGGTTTTACTTTTACACTGTCTCTTTAACCCAGTCATTTACTGCCGGCCATGGTAATAGTAACATTCTGGGCCGTACGTTTTGTTCTGGTGGTTTTGTTTGGCTGGCAGGTGATCATGAGCTTCAATTCTATGAGTGTGAGAGAGTGAAGAAAGCAAGAATGCATGGAATTCAAACTTTGGTTTGTATTGCAACTTCATGCGGAGTACTTGAACTCGCTTCTTTGGATGCGATCAAAGTAGATTGGGGTCTTGTGCAGATATCAAAATCACTTTTCGGATCAAAGAACAACAACAACATGGTCTCAAAGCAGCTGAGCAGCAGCCGTGAGGACCATGTACTTGTTCCGCTACTAGAAAGTGGAATGTTTTCGGAAGCTGAACAAAGAGACTGGACAACACAAGGTAACGAAATTGGTCCGAAAATTTTCAATACCATGAGTGTTTGGATGGTAACAATACCAAATACCACTTTACAGATCCAGGGTCTATTGACAATGGTACTGTAGATTCTTACTATTAGTACCAAGCTGTCTTTTCTCCCTTCACTTAAAAATATTTTCCTGATCTTTTATTTAGGGCATTTTACTTAAAATATTCAGCTAATTTCTCTAAATAACGATATCTTGTTGATATTTGTGTATTTGTACACTCCTCCCAATTTTTCACTGCTTTGATGTTTAATATTTTGACGTGAAGGTGGTACAAAAGAAGTACCTCCTGTGACTATAGGTGGATCATCATCCGACTCAGGACCTTCCGACTCTGTTGGAAATTTCACCTCTGAGAATATGGAGAACATACGACTGAAAAAGAGAGGACGCTCATCAAACCGTGAAACTGGTAGATCAGAAACACCAATAAACCATGTTGAGGCAGAGAGACAGAGGCGAGAGAAGCTTAACCGTCGATTCTATGCCCTCCGCGCTGTTGTTCCCAATGTGTCCAGAATGGACAAAGCTTCTTTACTTGCTGATGCAGTTGTATACATCAATGAGCTGAAAGCAAGGGTTGAGCAACTGGAGGCCAAAATCCAAGCACAACACCTGAAGCCCGTTGTTGACATTGGAGGCCAAACCACCAGCTCCATAATTGATCATCATCAAACAAGGCCGCGGCTATCATCAAGTTATGATAATAAAGCAGCTGGGGTTATGGAAATAGATGTGAAGATCGTAGGCTCAGAAGCCATGATACGAGTTCAGTGTCCGGATTGCGATTACCCTAATGCTAGATTAATGAATGCACTCAAAGACCTGGAGTTACAAGTTTATCATGCAAGCATATCAAGTGTGAAAGGGTTGATGCTTCAAGATGTTGTGGCAAGAGTGCCTCAGGGTTTCACAAGTGAGGAGGCCCTGAGAATTGCTATTATAAATAGATGGTACAACTAGAAGTTACAATTCAATAATTAGTTTCCCTTGCTAATGAGGAATGATTTTGGGTATTGGTGACGAACTCATTTTTTTTCCTTGTTATAGTTGTAACTCAAAATTGAAGTTGTGTCCTCCAAGTTTTATGTTTTAGGCTTTTGGCCAAGTTTTAGGAGGGAAATATGCGTAAATTAATTATGTATTGGATTGTTTTCCAAGTCCCTAAATGTTGGTTCTTCTTGCAACGATGATATCAGTAGTTAATAAGCTAACCTATTCATCTCCTATATCTCTCTCTGAAGAATATGTGAGAAACTATTGCATATCTTTATATACACCATGTGCGATATTGGTGTATCGAATATGAAAAAAAACTAATGGGTAACTTGTACATGTCACGTTAACTAATGACTTTAATTGTATGTATCACCTTGTTACATCATATATATATATATATATATATATATATATAGATAGTACACCAATCTAGTATAAATATATGGTCTCTCTATTTAACATCACTCGTCGAATATTTACATGAAATATGTTGGTCTACGTATAGCTATTTTTTGGTTTTTAGTTTTATTTTTGTTTAGTGATGGAGGAAAATACATAGAAGAAACTGGAGATATATAAAAAAAAAAATGGTGGAAAAATATGTGTGAACAAATATATAGGTAAAGGAATATAAAATGAAAACAACAAATAAAAAATAAAAAACTATTTTCTGACAAAAAAAAAATTATTATTTTAAGTTTTTTTTTTTTTTTTTTTTTGGTTATCATTCATATTTCTTTATACATTTTCCTTTCTCCCACCACTCTTATCCATCCGTTCGTTCCTACATATAGTCTCACATCTCAAGCACAAAACACGCAAATGTAAAAAAGCAAAAAGACCAAAGTTAGCAAATCAGTCCCAAAAATTAAAAATATAAGCACTAAAACCATTACAAGAAAGAAGAAAAGTACCAGTCAGTAATTTAATTATAAAATGGTAGCTTCTCACCAAGTTCCATTTTTTGAGACTGGGGATTCGATAATTTTAGACTTTATTTTTACTTTTGTTAGATAAATGCAAATTTACTGCCATTGCAATACAATACCAAATTAAGACTGTATACATTTTGTTTTTATTTTTTTTTAGTTTTTGTGCTAAAGAGATAAACATATCGTATATGTGACAAATTAAAGAGGGATGAAGCATGACAGAGGGAGGGTGGTGGAAAGAATGAGCGAGAAATGAAGGATAATTTATGAAAGTCAAAACGAAGTACTTTTACATTCTAAAGAATAAAAACTTTTATTGAATAGACAAAATCGTAATTATGAAGGCCTCTTTCTATTTCGTTTTTAATTAGTGTTTGTTTAGTCTTTTGTGTAATGGATTCCGAAAAAGTATGTTAAAGTTAGGAAGAATGCATAATGATGAAGGTGTAAGAAGAATAAAAGTGATCCATGTGAGGAAGTTATCGATGGTCAAAACAAAGTCACTTGTCAAAAGATTAAATAGGTGGTTATACATATAGTTGGTTAGTTAGAATCTTGTTAGAGTGAATTAGTTGGTATAAGGAGGTAGTTAAAGAAAAGTACTTGTCCTGCAAGTTTGGAAAACTTCTATATAAATGAACTATGTAAATCATATGGTTTTCAAATGAAGAAAAACATTCTCTACTGATACAACTCTATCTCATCTCCTCTATCTCTCTTCTTAAAACATATTTCAGCTATCTCAATAGAAGAAAGGATGCGGGAAGAAATTAAAAAGGAATGTGTATAGAGAAACAAATCGAAACTAAAACAAAAAATGTAAAAATGATTTGAAGTGTTATAATTTTTATGTATTTATTTTCTTATAATCTCATTTATTTCATATACTTTCTTTCTGGCGCAAAAACGAAAATTGAAAATGAAATGATATTTCTCAAACAGCTCATAAGTTCTACTAAAATTTTGAAATGTCTATTCTCCGACGGATTATGTACCATGCTTGTATGATTAGATCTGCCAACTTCTTACACGACCTATAAACTTGACAAGAAATGAGACGAAAACAGCAGATTTCGAATCAACATTTTATTTAATCGGATCATTATCGGGTCACCCATTTCAATTCTTGTAAAACAAAAAAAATAGTTTGGTAATTTTTAACTACAAATTAAATTACATTTAAAATTCATAATAATTTTTACAAGTGTGAAAAATGTGAAACAAATATGAAAAACGCTTTGATGATGGATACATCATCGTTTGGATTTTTAAAACCCTCCAAACACTCATGAACTGTGTTTTTAGGTGGAGTTGAAAATGTGTAATAATTCATAATAAATAATTTACAAGTGCGAAAAATGTGAAAACTTTATGCCAACGCTCGTGATCACATCTTTTACACTTTGTCGATGGTTACATTGTCATTTGGATTTTTAGAGTTTAGGTTTAGGGTATGTACATATTATTTAGTGATAGCGTAGTATGTAGATACTAATTTAGTATGACATTTTTCATGTGATTATTTTTTAAGTAAAATATATTTTTTGTAACGGGTGACGGGTCGTGCTATATTACCCATTAATTTTAACGGGTCGAGCGAGTCATATTATCCATTCATTTTAACAAGTTTAACACAACACGATCCATTAAGATATCGAGATGTTATAAAAACGATCCGAATACGACAGACACGACACGATCACTAGGTCTATGTATGATGTTTGGAATAAGACACCAGGTGACCAAATTCATTCATACAAATATTCATGAATCTTGAAGAGACTTTGAAAACACACATTAAACCCATGATGAAAGAGAAACAAAGATTCTAGATGGGCTAAGAAAAATACTGAAAATACAAAATGAAAAACATGTGTGATTTTTGTTGACATGTCCTAATTTGTTGAGCCCAGCGTTTACTAAATAAAACCAGAATCTTGAAATGTTGTTCATCTATGGAAAACGTGCTGAAAATTCACCCTCGTGGGCTGCTCATGCGCATGCATCAGTGGTTATCGCAAACCCTAAATTTTTTTTTTGCCACTGATCATTTACCAATGACATAAACATAAATTGTTCTAGAGGATTTAATTACCTCCATAGCCCCATATATAATAGTACATTCTGTCCTTCATTTTGATGCGTCGTTGTTAGAGCATCTCTAAGGGATTCCCAATATTCACTTTAAAAGTGTCATTTGTTAACTTACGTTACACTTTTTTATTACCTTTAAAGCTTATGACCTTAATCGGCTCTTCAACGATTTAACATGCTCTCAATTTTTATTTTTCTTTTTAAATATTATACTTTTAGAAAAGTAGCATTCCCTAAACGTGAGTGGGTGAATACAACAACAACAACAAAAATCTTATCCCACTAGGTGGAGTCAATTATATGAATCCTAGAATGCCACTGCGCTTAGTTTTGTATCATATTTTCCATTAGATCCAAGTATTCCAAGTCTTTTCTTAGAGTCTCTTTCCAAGTCTTCCTAGGTCTTCCTCTACCCCTTTAGCTTTGAGCCTCTGTCTCGTAATCACATCTTCTAAGCGGAGCGCCTGTAGGTCTTCGTTTCACGTATCCAAACCACCTTAACTGATTTTCTCTCATCTTTTCTTCAATTTCGGCACCTCCTAATTTACCTTGGATATCCTTTTTCTTAATCTTGTCCTTTCTTGTGTGCCCACACATCCAACGAAGCATTCTCATCTCTACTACACTCATTTTGTGTACACATTGATGCTTCACCACCAATGTTCCATGCCATAAAAACATTGATGGCCTTATCGTCATCCTATAAAGTTTTCCCTTGAGTTTTAGTGGCATACGACAGTCGCACAACACACGATGTACTATTCCACTTCATCCATCCAGCTTGTATTCTATGATTAAGCTGTGCATAATTAAATAATATTCTTTATTAGTATATCGTGGACACCAATTTGTTAAATTGAAAAGGTAGTAACTTTGTATTTTGAAGAGTGAGTTGTTATTAAAACTCTCCTTAAAGTACCCTAGAAGGCAAGAACCCTCCCTAAACCCCATTTATCTCAGGGTGGGCATAAAAACCGCCAAACCACAAGACCGCATCGAACCGTAAGAAAAAAAACCTAAAAAAACCGTGTTGACCGGAAAAGTCAACTTTGAGTGAAAAACCGAACTGAACCGTTCAAACCGGTTCCGGTTCCGGTTTCGAATGACCAAGAACTGGCCGAACCGAACCGAACCGTTTTATTAATAATAAATAAATAAATTATATATACACACACATGTCATGGTATAATAGGTTGAAAAATAGGTTGAAAAATTGTGTACAGGAGCTGCTGCTTCTTGCTTGCTCTCTGAAGTCTGAAAACCTGCAATTTGTTTCATCATTTTTTTGTTTGTTAACTGATTGACCAGTGCATATGTATTTTAGTTGTCTCTTTTTGTTGACTTGGTGCCACTACCAAAGACATTTGCATTAAAAAAGATGTGTTGTATGCAACTTTATGTAATCAGTTTTAGAAGATGTATTTGAATGCATAATGATTTGGTGTTCAAATAATTTATTATTAGGAACCGTAAACCGGTAAGAACCGAATCGGAACCGGTGTAGACCGAACCGTAATGTTCTAGTCATAAATTTAAGTGGAACCGCACCGAATCGAGCCGTTAATATATTTCGGTTCCGGTTTCAGTTTAGGGGTGGAACCACACCGAACCGCACCGTGCCCACCCCTACATTTATCCCCTAAATTTAGATTAGTCTTCCTTCCCTATTTTAATAGTAAACTAATTTTAAAAAAAGTTTCACAAATCTTTTTCTTAACAAATAACACAAAAAACTTTGTTTAATAACAAGAACAAAACTCAATATAGAATCAGTTATCAGACGTGGCCCAACACGCCTAATTTGGCCACTTATATTAAAGAACAAAGCTTCGCTGCTTAAAAACAAGCAGGAAGGAATTGCTTATGAATCCGACTGGCTTTGTACTTTCGAGGCTAGCTTACATTTGTCTGCCGTTTTGGGGAACATCTTGGCCTTCAACTACAACTTGACAAGTTAAAACTTGAACTAACAACTTGGACACTTGTCAAATTGTTATTAGGTGAGAGCAGGAACTCCTGCTTGTTTTTAAGCAACCAATTAAGCTATGTACTATATTAAAAAGACAAAGCCCAAAGTGGAGAAGACATCCTCTTCAGATCTCTTCCACCAAGGCCACCAGATCAAGTGATCCGGACCTTTCAAATTTCATCCAACGGCCCACCTGTTTTGACCCCTTTGAAATTGGGTGGGTTTTTCATGTAATTTTACCTGGCAACCTTGGAACAAGCTAGACCTAGCATTAGTGTTGTGTTTTCCGTGTTCGTGTCGTTTTCGTGTCATACCTGATATCTTAACAGGTCGTATCATTTAACACCTAGTAAAATAAACAGGTAAAATGACCCGACCCGAAATTGACCCAATAATATTAATAGGTAATATGACCCAACCTGTTACTCGTTAAGGAAAATATATTTTAAACAAATAAATAATCAAATGAAAAACATAATACTAAATAAGTATATACATACCATATTGTCACATCCAAAACATAAAAAACACAATTTTCTTTTAAGTATATTTTCGCTTACCTAAATTGATCAAATGGTAAAATTGGAAAATATTGGAATCGAGAAGGGGGTTTTTCGTCCAAAAAAGTTCTAATAATATAAGTGAAATAGAATCCAATGGTACATATTTACTCTCATTTATCTTACGATTGTTATTTAAGTAAAGTCTTTAATAGTTTTTTAATTAATGTAGAAGTGTAAAAAATATAGAAAAAAATATATAAATGCTCGTAATGACAAGCTTTACAACTTTCATGAAGAGCTTAACTTTGAAATTCACCACTATAATCACATAAATCATAGATCAAAATTTAACCGTTGATTGTTGTTTACATTTACGCTTCATTGTTCTCGTCAAATTTTATTTTATTTTTTTCTTCAGATTTTCTTTTTTGAAAACATGATCTATTAGAGGATGCAGGAAGATGAACGGTTTGGATTGTTGATATTATATGTAGAGTTTTACGGTTAGTGAAAATATTGCTTGATGTTTATAAAGTTTCTACAAACTATATGACATCGACTCATATTTCAGTTAACCATAAATATTGAAACGTGATATCAAAGATCTAAACCATTCATCTTCTTACATCCGCCAGATGATCATGTTTTCAAAAAAGAAAATTTTAAAAATGAAATTCACTAAGAAGAATAAAGCGTAAATGACAATCAACGGTTAAATATAAATTTAAGGTTTATGGATTATAGTGTTGGATTTTGAAGCTAACCCCTTCATGAAAGTTGTAAAGCTTGTCACTATGAGTGATTGTATTTTTTTTTTTTAACATTTTTTACACTTCTACAATAATTATTATTAATTTTATTAATTTTGCCCTCAAATAAAAAACAATATTCATGAGGGTTTGGAGGATTTTAAAAATCTAAACGATAATGTAAGTGTAACCATTATCTACTCGTGTAGGAATAATGATGAATCATGAGTGTTTATATATTCTTTTACATTTTTTATACTTGTATGTATGTCTTCTTAGTTCTTGCCTATACAAATACTATACTAGTTTATTTTAATTTCGGACAACAACATGTTAAGTAAAATTTATCCTAGTAATGATAATAAGGAACTCTCATAATAAAAATAAATAATGACTAAAACTTCTTTTTTTTTTTTTTTTAAACTTATATAGAATAATAATACAAAACTATATATTTAGAATATATTTTATTTGTATATATATTAATATGGCTATTGTATTTTATAATAAATCTTTTAGTAATTAAACTTTAAAATTATCAAAATAATTTTTTTCTTAATGGATCGAAACAGGTTATCCACGTGTTACCCGCGTGTATACCTGTTAAGAACCCGTTATTAACGGGTCACCCGATAATGACCCGATTAGTTATTATGTCGACCCAAAACCCGTTATTTTCATGTCATGTCACCGTGTCGTGTCAGAAATTGCCGAGTCTAGAACAAGCCAGTAGCTAATTAGTTGTTTGTGTAAACTTGCCTCCATTAGCCTCATATACATTTGACTAGCCTTCGTGAGTGCAGAAGACATTTTTTGAATTACAACGTGTTACGTGTGACTTACACGTTTTAAATGTATTTATATGCGTGAATTGACAAAAGGAAAGTCAAATATGCGTGAATTGATAGAAGAAACCCCTCATAAACTAATCAATGCAGCTGAATTCACATAATAAAATAAATCTTTCAATTTACATCTACATTCTGTTGAATTTACATTATGAATAGAGAAAATAATATTTAATAAACAATTGATTGAATCACAGTATTGCTAGCTCATTGTGAGGCTAAGCTCATCTCCTCCCCCTTAGTGCAGATAATATCATTTGTTAAAAAAAAATCATTTGACTACTAATTTAATCACCTTATTATGCGCGTGCAAAAGACTTTTTTTATAACTGACATTAAACGCCTATCAAGATGTTTTGAACGTGTTTAAAAATGGAGAAAATAATATTTAATGAACAACTAATAGAATCACATTATTGCTAGCCTATTGTGAGGTACTAATTAAAAAAAAAAAACAAAACTAAAACTAAAACTATACAAAAATAATTAATTATTAAAAAGCAAATGTTAAAATGACAAAATAACCCTACATTATCTTGGGCTGCTTTTGAAATTTTTTGTTTTTGGAGCATTTTTGTCTAAAAATTTTTGGTGAAACTTGTGACCCCATAAAACACTGTTCACTTTATTGATGGGTTTATATAGATTAGTTGGTTAATTAGTTGTAATGCATCATGTATCCATTGTATTTGTTTCCTTGTTAGGCCGAAAGTTTGGGAACATATAGGTGCTATGGGCTTGAAGAATGAGCCACTATTAATAGTGGGCTTAGCTCAAGTAGCCGCTCAGGAACTTCTAAGCAGGGCCCATTTCTCCTCCCCCTCCATGGTGAGGTACGGACAATAAAACCTTCTTGTGCCATCCATCCATTCCTCAAATTTATGCACGGGTAAATTTTGCAGAAAGTGGTACCAGCTTTTTAATTCACATTTTTGCATTATTGGTTAATCGATGGACTTGATCCTCTATTTCAAGAAATACTTTCTGCAAGATCTCTTCGGTACTTCATGATCTCCAATCCTCACTCACCCCATTAAACTTGCACTCCATATATTTTATTTTTGACCTACTTAGATGAAGATCTTTAAATTCCAACACTTCCCAGTAAAGGTTAAGCTTCACATTTACTTCCTCTTATGTTTAATCTATCAACATTATATCATCTATGAAAAGCATACACCAAGAGATATCTTCTTGAATATGTCCCGTTAACTTGTGCATTACCAATGCAAAAAGGTAAGGACTTAAAGCTGAGTCTTGGTGTAACCCTATGGTTATGAGAAAACTTTCAGTTTGTCCTTCATGAGTTTTCACTACAGTCCCATCATATATATCATTTATTACTTGGATATATGCTATTTGTACTCATTTCTTCTTTAGAATCCTCCACAGAATTTCTCTTATGACCCTATTATACGCTTTTTCCAATTCTATAAAGACTATGTGCAAATCCTTTTGCATATCTCTATATCGTTCCATCAATCTTCGTAGGAGATAGATTGCTTCCATAGTCGAGCGCCCTAGCATGAACATAAATTGGTTGTCTTACACCCGTGTGTCTTGTCTCAGTCTATGCTCATTTATTCTCTCCCAAGGATTCATTGTATGACTCATCAATTTAATACCCCTATAATTTATGTAATTTTGTATGCGTGCCCTTACTCTTGTAGATAGGCACCAAAATACTTTTTTGCTACTCATGTTAATAAACTTGTTAGTGATAATGATATTTACAATTAGTGATGACAAATCAACATTCTTTTCTTAAAAAAAAAACAACGGATGTTTGTTTTATAGTTGGACTATTTCTATCATATCCTTTTATGCTATGAAACTTGCATCTCATTATCGATTGATTGTTATCCTGATATCTTTAATTATGATGCTTAATGAACGCAGGGTAGTAATTTGTTTCTTGTCATGCTAATGTTGAGAGACGGATGCTTCTGTATGTTGCCGAATTATTTGACAAAAGAAAAAGTTGTAAAACTGTGCATCTTAAAACTGATGTAAATCAGATGGTGAAATGGATTGTAAATCAAGTCAAAAGGTACATATTGGATAGCAAGAACAAACCTTTGCATATTTGTGCTCCAGTGTCTGATTTGGGACCATAACCCATCATTTCGAAGAAAACGCAAAGCGCATCAAACTCGTTGTTGTGATGTGACATACGGGCATTTGGGCCAAAATTTATCATGTACAATGTAATTAGAATAATGACATTAATTCGTAGTACGACCATCACCTTCCTCCTTTCTTAGAGATATTTCAATGTGGCCATCACATGAAATGGTACATCACGTGTTCCTATATAAATAGTGGGTTATGTGTGTTAAAAGGTTAATAACTTAAAAATTAAAACTTTTCCATCATTTGCATAAAAACAAATGATACACCATCCGTGTTACCGTCACAATTAAAAATTTCTCCTTCCTTTTAGTTGATGTACAATACCCTTCTTAATTCCTGTCAACCTATATTGTGTGCTTCCATCAATACCTATTACGTACAAACCTACAGTGCCGCCAATGTAGTTGGCTTGGCCCATATGCTGATTTTAGCAACTACTGGTGGTACTTTGTATCAAAAGAAACCGTAAGATCTGACTCGCGATATGGTAATATCCTTCATCAGCAAGAAATTTAGGTAATATCCTTCAACAACCTGCGAGAATACTAGCCGTCTGCACAAATTAAAAATCAACTATTTGCCTTACTATTATTTATATAAATTCCTACGCCAACTACCCACACTTCAGTTACTCACTACATATCAGAAACAATTCAACCCTACTATATATATATATATATATATAATACTTTGGATAATCTTCATTTGACATTTGGTAGATAAGGTATCTTTATCACATGAATTTCATAATCAGAACCGTTTAATATCTTAATCTTCATTTAAAGATTCTCTCTAAAAAATTGTTCAAATTGGATATCTTTAGTCATCTAAAACATCTATTTAATAGATACATTTAGATGTAAATGATCCATAATCTTCAAATGAAATTAAGAAATGAAATTTGTTTTAAGTATATAATTTATATGGTGAATATATCTTATTCGCAATGGGTGAGATATGTAAATTATGTCTTCCTAATGTGAATGTTTTCATTGAACGGTGTGAATATGAAGATTTGATCGCGTCAACTTTTTAACATGCATGAACAAAATTCACAGTCGGACATCTGAAAAAGTAAAACATTACTCAAATGCGCACATCACGCCGTCAAAGTTGGGAGCCGATTTTCTCTCAAATATAAATCCTGGGCCACGGGAGTCGCGTTCATGACAAGATTTAGGTGCAACAAGTCAAAATCGTGTACTTGAATTATTATGAACATGTTCGTAGTTTGTTTGAGCTGTAGAAGACGTGTAGCAATCAGAATTTAGAAATTAGTATGCCAACAATTAATATGACCTGGTATATTATACCTAACAGAGTACCATGCATTTACTACTACAACCATACTTCCTTTCCGTTTTGGCCAAGAAATTTCTGAATTTGGTCACTGGAATTTTGTCTCTCCACAGCATCATGTGCCTCGTACCTGTATGGGTCGTCATGTAACCACTAAAATCAAATTTCTTTGTTTTTTTTTAAAGGAAACAACCTTTTTTAGTATGAGCGGCATTTTACACTAATCTACATTAAGAGAAGAAAGAGAGTTTAAACCTGGAACATAATGGTTTGAAACGAAAGACCCTAACCATCAAGATAATCTACCACTGACATATTTCATTCACTAAAGAAGTGCATTGAGTCTTCCACACCCACTTAGTAATTTAGTAGTGTGACATCTCCACATTTATATTTGATGACTATCACAACAAAACAAAAAGAAAGGGGTCATTATTTTTCTAATCATTGAAATGTTTTGAAGTTACACCAGGTGCCAAAAGTTTTAATGATTAAATTGCTACGTTTTAATCTTTTTAATATTTTAAGAGTTTAATGTTAATACATGTATGTATTAGTTGTCATCACTTGGAAGCACATGATTGAGCAACTATCTTCTAGAAACAATATTTCCCCACTTGAGTCATTACTTTGGAGACATTTTATGCTTACAGTTATTTTAAAGAACTGCTTTTGTATAATAATTTTTTGACTTCTTTAGAAATAGTCTTGCGACTCATGTTCCTTAAACAAAATCCACCTAATATTTTTATTTTTTAACAAACGATATTATTTATATTAAGAAGAAAGATAAACTAAGCCTTACAATGGATTAGCAATTATGTGATTCAAATTCCCCTTTGGCGAGAATCGAACATAAGACTTCTCACTTACAAGTGAAGAGAAATACCACTAAATCATAGTACTAAGTGGTAAATCCACCTAATATTAAACATCTGAATAAAACTCAAATATCAAATAAGTTACCATGCAGACAAATAGTGTCCTTTTATCACAAAATATTTACCATTTATGCCACAACACTCTAGCTAGTCATGTCAATTAATATAAATTCTCACTATAATTATGATGAACAATTTTTCTTTAACAAGTAACCCATGTAGAAATTCCAAGTATAAATATTATAATACATTCTAAAAAAATTAAAAATATATAAATCAATTTACTTTATAAATCAATTTACTTATATGTCGAGTTTTAATTAGAGGAATTGAATTTCAGGAGATAAAGTCATATTTTTAGTAATTTTTTGACAAACTATATTGTTAGTAGGTTAAATTGGCAGTTAGTAGGGGAAAAGAGGATTGTTGAGGATTGAACCCACACTAGAGTGTATAGACACACATGATTGCTTTTTGTCACTGTAGTAAATCGCCATATACGTTTTTATAATAATAAAATGAGGGCAGATCCAGGGCGCCACTTTTTTTACACATTTTTTACACAAGTTTTTGTGAGGCCCACCCACTCCTTAAAGTATTTCAATGATCCAAATTGTCTATCTTCTCTCAAAGATCGATTATGTCTATCAAAAATCACTCAAATCGAAAACCATATAACCTTTGGATTAAGGGTTTTGAGTTTCTGTGTAAAACCATATTCGTCCATTTTCTTCACTACAAATGAATGTATTATGGTTTCGTTTTGTCTAATTTTTTTGCAAGGATGACCTATTAATTATGTTCTAAAAGATAGACAGTTCGAATCTTTAAAATACATTACGTAGTAGACCCCACCAAAACTTATGTTAAAAATTGTATAAAAATGTGGTGTCACGGTCCCCATTAAAAAATTATAAAGACGAAACCTATTTCCTATTATTTATATTTCTTTTATGAGCTATACTAGGAGAGGAAAATGCGAAAATTTAACAATACAAGCGTTATATTTTTTATTCCCTAGAGAAGCAAGCTCATGGCTTCATCAAACCCCTTATGATATCGTCCATCACAATAAATATAAGCCGTGGGAGAGTTTTGCTGCTTGCAATAATCTCAAAAGGATTTGTGAATTTCTATGTTTCTACACTAAATTCATTTTTTTAACAAATGATATTATCTACACTAAGGGGAGGGGAATGGTTTAGACTCACAATTGGCTAACAATAATGTGGTTCAAATTCTTCTCTGGCGAGAATCGAACCTAAGACCTGTCACTTACAAGTGAAGAGGAATACTACTAAACCGTAGTACTAAATGACTATACTAAATTCATTTAAACTATTGGAAAAATGAGAGTTTAAACCCTAAACATAGTAAATTAAAAAGAAGATTATTCGTTATTGTAATTTGCCACTTCCAACTTTTCCTCATTGTCATAATTTCGATTCTAGTGTTCAATTCATCCACTTTGAACAGTCATACAAATGGAAGAGAGAGAGAGAGAGAGAGAGCGCGCGCGCGCGCTAAGAACCCATGAGAGAGGGAGAGAGAAAATGGAGGTGGTTTATTGCTCAACTTCTTCCGTTCTTATTATATACCTGTCAAGATTCTATTCATATGATAAAACTTGAAACCATTATTTACCATGCATGTAATCTTACACTTGAAACCAACAACTGGAGAAAAATAAAAACAAGGCTTAATTTTACAGAATTTCACGTTCACTTTTATCTTATCAACTTGCTGATAATTTTATGACTTAGGGTTTCGGCCATGACAACCCGACAATACATAGCGTAGCGATTTTCACATCGTCTAGCTAGCTAGCTAGAATGCCTACCTGAGACTTCCGCAGTTGAAGAGGAATAAATTTGAGCCTCCCATTATCTCATATTAACTCAGGCTACTTTTATATATCCACGTCCTCTCTGCTATTTGGAAATTAAGACGTGCAATCATATAGACTCAACATGCCCTCATCAGATTAAAGGTCTTAGTTATTTATCTTAACCCCTTGATGAATTTCTCCAAATATTCTCAAGCTCTCTAGCAAAAGCTCTCTGTCTTCCGACCACGATGGTAATGTGATCTTTCTTGTCAATCACCTTCACACGTGCCCGAGGAATTTTGGATTGCACGTTATAGCTGCACTCGACCGGGATAAGCTCATCATCTTTGCCATGAAACAAATTTACGTCGCATTTTAGATTGTCTCGGACAGCGTCTAGGTATTTCTCCATCTTACCGGCGGTGCCACATATAATGTTGTGCAATGTGTGCCATGCTGCGTTATGGGTGTGACAGAAGAAACCTTCGAGCAAGAAAGTCCTTATTCTGTAGTGTACAAAAGAAAACTAATTAATTCACTATGAAAGTTGGTATATTTACTTGTAACATTTAGTGACTCTTTCTTTGTAAATTCAGAATTATTAACGTAGATGCATGTCTAAAAAATGTTAATATTTAAAGTATGTTATGCAGACAGACAACCGAATGTAATTTAATTTTAATTTGTTTAAATTACTACTTGCATTAGAATAATAATATATGTTTAAAATATGTTACATACATATATTTATTTATTGAATCACCTGCCACACTGCAAGTATCGACTTTTATATGGGAAATTCGAACTTGGAATTGTAAGTCTCCATCGGTTGTGACATTTGGTCACATATATTTGACCCATGTCCCTCACGTAACGAAGAAGAAATATGACAATTGGACCCGTCTATATGGTCTTATTCCATTGCACTATAACTTCCCTAATTTTAAAAGTTTACTCAGAGAAAATAAAAAAGTATATCAAATCTATGAGGTTTATATGTGGTGAAATAAAAGATTTTGGATAATACTTTCTTTCATTGACGAATAATGTATCTTGACCAAATAAAATCAACGATCGAAATCGTTTGATTTATTAATCTTCATTTGAAGATCAATCCTACAAAAAATCATTTGAATTGAAAATCGTTTAATCATTCGAACGTTCAAATAAATGGACGGCTCATTATGAATATCTTCCTTTATACCTACACCGTCAATTTGTTCTATGCATTTAAATTACTAAATAATCTTTGATTGAAATGATTTTTTGTAATGATTATCTTCCAATGAAAATTAAGAAATTAAAAGGTTTTGATATAATTTTTGTACTGTATAGATACATTAATAAATGGGGAATGAGCTCATCCTCAATAAGAAATGCAAGTATTATCTAGAAATTTTCTTTTCCTTATCAACCAAGCAAATATAAATTTGAACCTTAACATCTTTCATCAAATATTGCGTTGTATTTAATGCAACATAAAATGAACGTGTCAATTTAAAAACAATACGCTGATGAATAAAAGGAAGTTTTCATTTTTTGTATTACGGTGGTAAAAATCAAAGTTACTAAAGTTATGGTAGCCCAACCATCACACAAGCAGATTGCCAGCATGCAGTTACTGGTTGCAGATGGGTGGGTTTAGGATCTATTTAGCCATCACTGTTGGACCAATCAATCTAACACACATGAAAATTTAAAAAGTTGTCCCACAACTACCGTTTTGAAGGTTGGGAAATTAATGGCATATAAGATTATATAACATGATTTCGTGTGTCTAAAAATAGGCTTTTTGGGTGGTTAGGAATTTTAACACAACAACAATATTCTACAAAGGATGCTGATGAAAATTTACCTGTTTCTGGTGATTAGTTTGGTAAGAAATTCCACAAACCGGTGGTTCTTGCAAATGAGCAAACAAATAGTCCTTGAGATGTGCTCGTACCAGCAAGCAATGGAGGCGCCGAATGCAATCACCGGCCACACCCGCCGTGGCGCCACCCTCCTCATCACGTATTGTGTTGCTTGTTCTCCCTTTGGTATTGGGTAATATGGCTGCCACGTCACATGTTAAGAAAATATACATTAGAAAAATACTCAAATCAGCTGGTTTAAAGCCAAAATTTTGCACAAACTTGTGGACAAATAATAACCCATATAAACGTACACCTTTACTGGATGTGACAACATAATACAACTGTTGAAGAATGTAAAACAATTTACGGGTTAATGTTGCTTATTTTTAGCAAAAAATTTTTTTGCATACTTTTTTTTTTCTATACAGTATATTTTTATCATCTGATTATCTTTTCATGTCTTCAATCAGAATGCCAAAAAATAAGCAAAAATATGTAATAGAAGAAAAAAAGTACGCTGGATTCAGTTGTCATATTTAAAACTGGGACATGGATCCTCTCCGGATCCAATTGTCCTAATCCTAAGGATTAATGAATTCGGACTATTGAAATTTGATCCAACGATTAAAGTTATTATAACTTTTAGAGTGAGCCCCTGTTTGTAGCCGTTGGATCAAATTTTAATTATCCGGATTCCTTGATCCCTAGGATTAGGACAATTGGATCCAGAGAGGATCCACGTCCTTAAAACTGCGCGGTTTTAAATCAGAATCTAATTTTAAGATTTGAGTAGTGTAAGGGTCATAAATATGTTAACAAAGCTTACAGGTGCAAGTAAGGTGAGGGACTTGATGGAGGAAGGGTGTTTGACAGCAAGAGCAAGGGCAAGAATGCAACCCAAAGAATGAGCCACAATGTGGAAGGATTTAACTTTGTTGGGTTCAAGCACAGATCTTTCGATGATCTCCAGATGCTCTCTAAGTGTGTACATGGAGTCGGTTGGCTTTGGACTCCTCCCAAACCCCAACAGATCAATAGCAAAAAGCCTAAAACTTGATTTTGCAGCACTTGAAAAGTTTGGGAACAATGTCTCTGTCCAAAATGCTGATGATGAAATGAACCCATGTATGAATAGCACATCTTCTTGTCCCTTATACTCTGAAATCACAAAATTAAATAAAATGTCACATATATGTTTTTGTAGAGCTGAAGAAAATGAAAAATATATTAGCGGTAATTTACCTCTAGGTCCATCGGTTTTAACAAAGAGTGTTTCTTTGCAATTAGAGGTCCAAGATGTGCAAAATTTGCAATCACAGTCCGACCACCTGGGGATTGGATGCAAATGTTGGCCTCCAATCTTCCCTTGAAGCATTTCAACAATGGTGGAGTTGACCGAGAAGGTGGATCTCGCAGTTCCTTTCTTGATCTCCTTCATGCTCAGCTTTGAGACCTCGGACAAGAGCGAAGGCCGAGTGTAGAGCGTGTCCGAGATCTCCTCAAGCTGCAGCTTGGTTGAGCTAAGGCACACAATTTTTGACTCACCTTGTTCGGAGACCAAGATTTTGCCACTGCCGGTAATGGCTTCCTTGGAGGAGGAGCAATAGCAAGGTTTCCATTCTGCTTCGATGAAAAAATCAGCAACTTTATACACAAAACAAAGGATGAAATCAACAAGGTCGAGAACCGAAAACACAATGAAGCTCACAGCCTCGTTTATGACTCTTCCGACCAACGTTAAAACCAATTTGGTTTTTCTCATTGCAACCATATGTAGCAAAGCTAATAAGGACCCAAAAAACACACCAATCCCTAAATAGTATTAGTGGCGATGGATTAAATATGGTTTAGGGTTAGAGAGAGAAGAGTCTCGGTGTGCAGACTGCAATGCCGTAGCTGAGAGCTCCTTGTTCCTCTGATCTCTCTCTTAATAGAAAACCCAATAGTTGAAATAAGAGAAGAAATATAGGAGGTGGGGCATGCCTCACCTTCACTATCTAGTATCTACAGATGGCAGGTGAAAGTAACCATGGGACAAACTTGCTCACTCTCCCTATCTCTGTTATAAAGAAATAACCCGTGTTACATTTTATTTAAGCGTGTGGGAGAGTTGAAGCGTGTGTGTGTGTGTGTGTGTGTGTGTGTGTGTGTGTGAGTGAGAGAGAGAGAGAGAGAGAGAGAGAGAGAGAGAGAGAGAGAGGGATGGCTTGCATTGCAATGGCAATTGACAATCCAAGTTAGCAACAGATGGGAGTTAAAAGGAATTGATTGTTCATAAGCATGGTTTGTTGGCCAAGATAAAAGGTAGGTGGTGGTTGAACCCCCCAGGTATAGCAACAAATTCTCCTCATCAGCAAAGATTTGGTCTATACTTTAATAATTATTACCCAATAAAATGTTGTTGTATAATTATTTTAAGCTTAATTAAATCATAGATATAGACAGACAGACCAAGTTGTTTCTTCTGTGCATCACAAAACCGTGCCACAAGAGAGGGGAAGAAAAAAAAATTGGTCACATTGCTTGCCCATGAGAAATTCTAGGGTACAATTTTTCTCATCCACTAGGTTACAACTCATCCTATGTGGCTCGAAGTTGCCCAACTCATTAATGTACCCTAAGACTTATTTATTTGTTTGAAAATAAATCAGGTACTCGCAAACCTCTAATATTTATGGCATGCTGTCTAGACCACATGACTCTTCCCTAAACCAATAGGTAACAAACCTCCCTCCACCGTCCCATGATCATACAAATAATTCAAACATTTTTATTAATTGGTCATGCGGAAATTGAGTTGTGTATTATTTTGCAAATTGTTGCAACTCAAGTAATTAAGAGTATTTATCATTGCATCAGAAATTACGTGTCCAATTTCTCATGTTCCAATTAATAAAATCGGTTAATATAAAATGAAAATAAGAAGTGCATAATGCATACGCTGTATTTGGAGGACTTTTCTATGCATGTCGATGGAAACAATTCGGATGCTAACTGCTAGCACACTGGCACTGCATGGGGACTTAATGAAGTAAAGTACTTTTGTGAGCATCGATCGGTTGAGATATCCTTGTCCGATGAAACGCATAAGTTGATTTATTGTTGGGAGTGTAATACCCGGCATTGGAATCTACAGTAATAGTACTAATGTATGCATGGTTGGCTGATCCGAATATTGCATTGATAGGTCGGTCGCGTAATAATAAAGACACAGTAGTAGTACTAATCGTAACTTGAAAGCTGATTAGAATTAACACACACATATACGTATAGAGCTGATTAACAATATTAGTTGAGTCGTGCATGCATGGCTTTATTAGCAAAAGATGGCTAGGTACATATACTTGCTTGATCGGGTTAATCGATTAAAATGATATTGTAAATGTTATAACATATTACACCATATTTCTAACATGGACTTATCTTTCTCAACTTTGGTGTAACATGCTTCTCCTCTGCCAGCTGTTTTAGCTTAACTGCATTCGAATTTTCTTAGCTTATCTGATTTTGATTGGGATTTGCAATGAGATTCAAACTGCCTAGACTGCCGCCTACCACCACCTAGCCTGCCTCAGGGGCCTAGTGAGCGCCTAGGCAGCCGCCTATGTCATCCCCGCCTAACTGAACGTTTTGGTCTAAATCGGGTCAGAGTTTCGCCACCCAACGCCTAGGCGGCCACCTAGGCTAATTTGTAGAACACTAATTTTTGTAATATTAAATTTTAACACAGTCAAGGTTGTGGCAAGGAAGGTGCTTGCAACAACAATGATGGTTGTGATGACAACGGTGGATGGACTTCCAAGCGGTGGTGGTGATAATATTAATGGTAGGGGGCTACGGGTGGCGGCAACAATTAGAAGGAAAAATGATGGTGGTGAGAGTGATGGTTGTGGGGTGCTAGTAACAATGGTGGTTGGGAAGTGGTGAGAGTTAGATGGTGGAGATGGTGAAGGTGGTGGTAATGGTGCCATGGTGATGGAGGCCATGGTGGTAAGGATGGTGATAAAGTGATGGTGGTGGCAATGGTGTGAGATGGTAGACATATGGTGACAGTGGTAGTGATGGTAGCAGAAATGGTGGTTGGGGTACATTATTTTTTTATTCTTAACACAATATATTTGTTTTTATGTTTTTAACTTTTTTAAATTGTATCCTTGAAAATCACTAGAAACGTTAATCTGATGTTTTGAAGAATCTAAACCAAATACCGTATATTATGTTAAAAATAACATGCAAACACATTTTACACTCATGTTTGTATGTATAAAACGAAAACTTATTTTGTAAAACTTTAAACAAACCCTTGTATATTTAAGCAAGTAAACTACGAATGCACAATTTTGAACTTCGTGAATAGAATTAACCTGCAATTTAGTGCAAGATATACATATATTAGTTTCCCACTGAGTTGACTGGAAAAGAAAAAAAAAATATTAGTAGGCTAGAATCTAGATAAATTAACCGACAACGATTTATCGTTTCTATTCGAGAGAATTAGAATTCCTTACAGTTTTTCTATATCATTTAGATTAAACATATTTGTGCCTTTTTAAAATTTGATTAAAGTGTTTTGACCAATAGTCACTTCAAGTTAAATTAAAATAATTTTTGAATTTATCTTTTTATCTGCATGATGCACTTTTCCTTATTTAGTAGAGATATTAGTAATTAAACTATATTTTCTCTTCTTCCAAATATTAGTAATAAAAATTCCGTGTGATTTTTTCAATTTTTTTTTGCTTATTTTTTAGTATATTTGTTGACGAATTATTATTAAGTACAATACATTACGTATATATTATCTGCGGGTACTTTTGAATTTACAAAAATCATTAATTGATACGTTTATTTTCAATTTTGGTACGTTTGATTTGATACATATTGTTAATATTGGTACATTATTTTTATATTGGTACATTTTATTTTGTACACATTGTGTATTGGTACGTTTATATTATTTTCAATCCTATTTTCTCTTAACGTACTAAAAGAAAAACTTATTTCGGTACGTTTGATTTTGAGGGATTTAAAAATATTTTAAACAATTTTGGAAAGAAAATTAACTAAATCGTAGATAATTATAGCTAAATTGTAGCATTATTGAGAAAATAAATTGAATCTAACCAACTTTTTTTCTTTTTTTACAATTATCTCTAATGGAGGATAGTGTAATCAAAAGGCTAAATTATAGGAAATTTGTTACGATACAATGTGCATATAGCACCAAAATTATGACAAAAAAAAAGTTTAATCGAATCACTAAAAGGTATGGATGTTTAATCTAGAAAATTCAAAACTGAGGTGTTTATATCAAAAGATCCCTTTCTATTCTACAGTTCGTGAAGGAAGTTGAAGGTGTACTATGAAACTAAATAACAATATGAGAAATAGCTCAAATCCTTGAAAATTAATATTCTATTTCTACATTAATTTATATTAAGGGGAGGAGGGAGATTTTGAATCTGGGATAACATGTTCGCTTTCATGTGGGGTTATTTAAGCCTAACATTTGGGTAACACATATTGGGTGACATCGAAGCACATGGGCCATTAGGCTCAATGCGTGGATAACATACTTTGATACTAAGAAAGAAGTTGAGGTTTTACCATAAAAACAAATTGCAATATAAGGAGTAGTCCAAGTCTTTTAAGTCCATGCAAGGTTTCTTAATTTTTTTTGATGTGAAATTAACACTCTCAACGTAGAAACACAAGGCGTACGTGCATGATGGATTAATTGCAAGTTGGTCATATATGTTAATATTGATGAATGTGTTCTTGAGAGAATTCACATAATGCTAAGAAAAGAGAGAGAGCTCGAAAAAGAGAGAGAGTAAAAACTATATTGATTTCTTGATGATGAAGTTATGATTACAAGAGTGGTTATATTCTTCTTTCTTACTTAGCCGAAATTAGAGAACTATCTCTCCTCCTCATCTCAACTATAATTCCTAACAACTTGTAACAACTTATAACAGCTCATTCATTAATCTATTGACAAGTGTCATTTAGTTTGACCCTTAATCTTTTCTTCACTTAGATCCTTACACCCCCCTTTAATCGTATGCTCAAGTGAACTGCGCATAAGATTGCCACAGTGTTGCTGAAACAAAGGTGCTAACAATCCTTTTGTAAGTATATCTACAGATTGCTCAACAGAAGAAACATGTTGTAGATGAAGATCTCCTTAAGTGACCCTTTCCCTCATAAAGTGATAGTCTATCTCCATGTGTTTTGACTTGGCATGAAATGCTGGATTTGTTGAAAGAGTTATGGCTGAGATGTTATCACAATATAGCGCTGGAGGTAGATGAATGTCAACATGTGTAAATCACAAAACAACTGCTTAACCCAAGCTAATTCTGCAGCCGTGATTGCTAAAGCTCTGTATTCAACTTTTGTGGAAGACCTTGAAACTGTGTACTGCTTCTTTGATGCCCAAGAAATTGGATTTGAACCAAGATAGATAACAAAACTTGAAGTGGATCTTCTGTCATTTGGGTCACCAGCCCAGTTTGCATCACTATATGATTGCAGATATATTAGTCCTTGTCTAAATTAAATTCCAAGATTTGAAGTTCCTTTTAGGTATCTGATGATCATTTTTACTGCAATACCATGTGATAACATAGGATTGTACATGAATTGACATGCTTGATTCATTGAGAATGTTATATCTGGTCTTGTAAATGTGAGATACTGAAAAGCTCCAACAATGCTTCTGTATTGATTAGGGCTATGATAAGGTTTTCCATCATTCTTACGCAATCTGTGATATGGGAGACATGGAGTAGCATAAGGCTTACAATCCTGTAAATTAACTTTTTCAACCAATTTATTGATATACTTTGTCTGTGACACAAAGAACCCTTCTGGTGTATAACTAATTTGCAACCCCAAGAAATAAGTCAACTTCCCCAAATCTTTCATATCAAATTCATTTGTGATACCTGTAATCATATCTGAAATTGACTCAGAACTGCTACCAGTAAGTATCACATCATCAACATATAGCAGCAAAATCATAATGCCCTTAAATGAATGCTGAACAAACAAAGAATGATCAGCTTGTGAAGCTTTGAACCCCAAACCTAGTAGAAAACTTGTGAACCTGTCATTCCAGGCTCTAGGAGCCTGTTTAAGTCCATGTAAAGACTTTTGTAACTTGCAAACATAATTGGGTGGATATGTTGAACTTTGACATCCTGGAGGTTGTTCCATATACACCTCATCTTGAAGAACTCCATGCAAAAATTCATTTTTCACATCCATTTGTCCAAAATGCTAATTAAACTGTGTAGCCAATGCAAGAATCAACCTGATAGTTTTAGGCTTTACCACAGGGATAAAGGTCTCTCCATAATCAATTCCTTCTTCCTCGATGTACCCATTTGCCACCAGTTTTGCTTTATAGCTTGCAATAAATCCATTTGCATCTCTCTTAATTTTGTATACCCATTTACACCCAACTAGGTTCTTGTCAGGTGGTAGTGGAACAAAAGACCAAGTCTTCTAGGTATGTAAAGCACTAATATCTTCTTTCATGGCATCTTGCCATTCTAAGACTTTTGAAACAGCTTTGAAAGTTTTTGGTCCTGTGACATATGGCTAAGAATAACTGGCAGATGCTAAGAAAGCTTTTTTTTCTTCTTCTGAAGATTCCATTTTTGGACCTTGTTTGCGTAGGATGAACATTCATAGGTAATGGCAATACAACATATAATTGCTTATGTTGAAAGTCAAGATCCACAAGAATGAGATATTGTGTAGGAGAGTGAGACATTGGTATGATATTGATATTGGAACTGTAAGAATGTGAATGAATAAACTCTGAGGCACTAGATGTAAGTGTATTCAAGGGAATCTGAGGCTCTGGATGCTACCAAGGCACTAGATGAATGCAAGTTTAATAACTCTGTTGCCTGAGATGTTGATGAATGATTATGAGATGTAAGTGATACTACCAGATTATTTAATGAAATAGATGTTGTTTGAGGACTTTGAGAATGATCATGTGCACTTGCAGATGATGACTTTGTTAAATTGGGTAAGTGTGCAACATTGAAATATGGAAATGTTGTTTCATCAAACAAGACATGTCTAGATATATAGATTCTCTAAGTGTTAATATCTAGACAAAGAAAGCCTTTATAATGACTTGCATAACCCAGAAAACACAGGTTTTTGTTTTTGGTTGTAGTTTAGAGTTGTTGTATGGTTTAACTAATGGAAAGCATGCACAACCAAAAATTTTCAAATGATTAATGTCTGGAATCTTTTGAAACAATAACTGGTAAGGAGATTTCATTTGTAAAACAACAAATGGCATGCTATTGATCAAATATGTAGTTGTAGCATAAACATGAAACCAGAATTTAGCAGGTAAACTTGCAGTTTAAAGCAATGTGGTTGCAGTTTCTACAACATGTCTATGTTTCCTCTCTGCCAACCCATTTTGTTCTGGGGTATGGGGACAAGATCTTTGGTGTAACATGCCCTTCTGTGACAAAAAATGTTGAAACTTGGTACTTACATATTCACCCCCACCATCACTTTGTAAGATTTTTGGTTGTGCAAAAAATTGAGTACTCAAAAAGGATAAAAGTGCACAAATGTTCCAAAAACTTCTGATTTATTATTTAAAGGGAAAACTCATGTATATCAAGTACATTCACATAATACCTAAATCTTTCATGAGATAGCAAGGGGACAGGTTCTTATACATCACTATTCAAGATCTCTAGAGGTTGTACATATTTGGTTACAGGAAAATTAAACTGCAGCTTAGTAAACTTTCCTTCCAAACAAGGTGTACATATTGATTGACATGTATTACGTGATGCATGGATATTATTTTGATGTATAATGGCAGAAGTAATGACATTTGATGCATGTCTTAGTCTTTTATGCCACAAGCTTATATGAACAAGTTTTACTAGACAACATGTGTGCTTATGAAGTAATGCAGGTGATAGCTTCTTTGGTATGCTGAAAGGAATAGGATAGTAGCCCTCTCTACATAGCCCCTTGATTTTGATTGTCCCTGTGGATTTGTCCTGAACCCAAAAGAAAGTATCATCACAAATGAATTGACATCTACTATCCTTACACAATTGATAAATGGATAACAAGTGTTGTGAAATCTTTGGAACATGGAGAACATTCTTTAGGACAAGTGTGTTATTAGAAACATATAACTTTGATGTGCCAATATGAAATATGCAAACCTGCACCACTTGTTATGGTTATGGTATCATTCCCTTAGAATGGAGTAGCTAGATCTAAATTAGCTAACTTAGAGGTCATGTGAGAGGTAGCTTCAGTATCTGCAATCTAAAATTGTTCCTCAGGTGTAGAAGGTTGATGATGAGCATGCATAGCAGTGAGTGTTCGTGCAGGAGATTTTCCTTGATATGCAAAATTGCCTTTATGGTAGCATTGTAGAGCTGAATGCCCAAATTTCTAGTAAATTTGACATTAAATTGGTATGTTGGCAGTAGAATCTAAAGACTTATGCATTTGAAAACAATCAGCAGCAACATGCCATTTTTTTGTTGCAGATTTGACAAGTAGGGATCTCATAATGATGTTCTACACAGTTGGATTGATAGGATTTTGGTGCACCAAGAATACTAGGGCTTCCATTTAGTGGCTGATTATAAGATCTTGGACCATAGTTAAATGATCTGCCTTTTCCTTTTCCTCGGAAATTGTTCCCCTTGTAACCCCTATAGTTGTAGGATCCTTGATATGAATTGTTATAGTTATTAAAAGAGTTATTCCCATAGTTGTATTTTGTGGTATTTGATCCACCAGCATAATTGTTAAAGCTTTGACTAGAAGCTCCAGAACTAGACCCAATTTTAGTAGACTGTGATGATTCTTGATCAAGAACCAATGTTTTTCCCTTGTTTGATTGAGTGCCAGCAACCATTGTATTTCCAAATGGTAAAGAAGAAAAAGATTCAAAGAACTGACCAATTATAGCTTATTCTACAAGTAATTATGATCTGAAATCATTGAGAGATATACCATTTTCTCTTCCTCTTATAACACATCTGAAGGTGTTGAACTCTGCAGGAAGACCCTTCAGTGCAAGAATTATTACTTCATCATCTTCAAACATTACTCCTGCAGCTGCAAGATGATCCATTGCATCCTTAATCTTCTGAAGATAAGCAGACACAGATTAAGACCCATTCTTGATGTTTTGAAGCTCAAGTTTTATCTAAAAGATTGTAGCTTTAGTGACTGTGAAGAATCTTTCAATGAGATTCACCCACATCTCATGAGAACTTTGACTTCCAATTATGGATGACATTATTGTAGTAGACAATGTTGCAAACAACAGTTGCATAAGCGCACGATCGTGCATTTTCCATACCAAGTAATCATCATTTTCAACCCCTTCAATTTCAGAATCGTCATCAAATCTTGGAGGACATTTTCTTGATCCATCAGCAAACCTCATGATGCCATGGCTTTCGAAGAGAAACTTGATCTGGAAACTCCAAGTAAGATAGTTAGAGTCATCCACCTTCACTGTAACCGAAGTAGAAACTGTGGAAATGAGGTTTGTGATCGGAGATTGAACAATTCTCAATTGATCTACAGTCACCATTGTTGAGTTTTTTAGAAGAAACTTTCACTGAGACTATTTATCAAACACGTAGAAGGCAGTCGAAGAAGAACAAGATCGTGAAGAACTTGGAGATCAGATAAGACCCTGAATCATAATAGTTTGCAAAACAGAGGATTAGAGAAAGAAAGCAATGCTTTTAATTGAGGTGCGGAAACATCAGTTCATTCCTCGACTATGATACCATGTTAATATTGATGAATGTGTTCTTGAGAGAATTCACAGAATGTAGAGAAGAGAGAGAGAACGAGAGAGAGAGAGAGAGAGAAAGAGAGAGAGAGAGAGAGAGAGTAAAAACTGTATTGATTTCTTGATGTTGAAGTTACGATTACAAGAGTGGTTATATTCTTCTTTCTTACTTAGCTGAAATTAGAGAACTAACTCTCCTCCTCATCTCAACTATAATTCCTAACAACTTGTAACAACTTATAACAACTCATTCATTAATCGAGAGAGAGAGAGAGTAAAAACTGTATTGATTTCTTGATGTTGAAGTTACGATTACAAGAGTGGTTATATTCTTCTTTCTTACTTAGCTGAAATTAGAGAACTAACTCTCCTCCTCATCTCAACTATAATTCCTAACAACTTGTAACAACTTATAACAACTCATTCATTAATCTATTGATAACTGTCATTTAGTTTAACCCTTAATATTCTCTTCAATTGGATTAACCTCTTCACTTGGATCCTTACAATATATATGCATAAATAATTAAGTTACGGCATGTTTACTTGGTACGGTGATGAGAAAAGTTGTGAATGAGAAGGAGTCAACAACCCTCGTAATTATCCCATACCTTATTTTAATCAATTAGCAAGCCTGTTATAACTTATACATTAATAGAGAGGGGTTGGAACTTTTAACCCAAAATGTTACTAAGGGAACTCAATCTTAGTAACTCAATTATGTATGGTACAAAGTATAACTCTGTGATACATAAAGTACCAATTGATCTCATTCCGGCAGCAATGACAACTAAAGTATGAAATAAATAGCTTCATCTGCTTCGACCAACAACTAAAGAGAAAAACAAACACTCGAACAGTTGAACTACTGAGGATATATCAATTAGCCACTTAGTACTACAGTCTAGTCTAGTAGTATTTCTTTTCATTTGTAAGTGACATGTATTAGATTCAATTCTTGTCAAATGTGAAGTTAAACAACATTATTACGGCAAGCCCATTGTAAGGCTTAGCCCACTCCTCACTCCCTTAGTGTAGATACTAGCATTCGTTCAAAAAAAAAAAAAAAAAGTAGCCAATTACTTTTATAACCATAATAGAAATATTCCCTTACAATAATAATACATCGTATAAAAAAAGTGTATTACAATTTAATCTGTACGTAGAGTATATTATATGGTTTGGGGCTGAATGTTGTGATCCAACTTGTATTCTCCGCGGGTGTTTGGCTTGAAAATTCGGCACATAGCGTGTGAGGATGTGAAGAAAAATCTCATACTGAACATTTACCAAACTTAATTTGCATATCGTATAACGAGTGAATGTATTCCCATATTACTAACCATTAATTAATTTTTACGATGAAACCTCAACTTCTTTTAAAACTAACAAATACCAAATAATCGACATATATATTTTGTTATATACATTCAAGTTGTTATAAACAATTTCTTTTTATATTGTGGTGGTCACAAATCATCACATCCTATTCTAAGAGAGTGACATTGGGACAAACGTAAGAAGGTTATGAGTATTAAGTTGACGTTAATTAATGTTGATGCAGCTTATGACTAGGTTTGATAATATATTGTTGTTGATTCGAACAAACGATATTATCTATATTAAAGGGAGATGCTTGGTTTAGCCTCATAATGGATTAGCAATAATGTGGTTCAAATTCACCTTTGGCAAAAATCGAACATAAAAACTCTTACTTAAAGGAATACCACTATTTTGTGGTTTTTGAGTGCGACTTCCTCCAAGATGCCACACCCTCTCAACGAACTGATTTCGACACGCAAGCAATTTGCAGAATTACTGAGGATACTCTTGAGTTCTTGCTCATATTGGTCGACAGGCTACTATTGTTGCTCTAAATAATCTGGGTCTGTCGGCTAGGGTTTAGTTCATTGGTTTGAAGAGCTTTCTTGTTTTACTTTGATCAATGACATGTTGCTAGTTGTCACTTATTTGACAAATTAAGAAATGAGGTATTAAAGGGCTGTTTGATTAGACTGTGTTTATGGAGCTTATAATTATGTCAAATTGTCTGTGATGATAAGGGGGCGGTTTGAGGCGCCCTTTCAATGAAGTTGACTTAGTGTCAGTGTGCATCATGCTACACGAGTTGAAGCTGCTTCTGCGAAAGAGGGGATTTTGTGGTTTTTGAGTGCGACTTCCTCCAAGATGCCACTCCCATTCAACGGATTGATCTCGACACTCAAGCAATTTGCAAAATTACTGAGGATATTCGTGAGTTCTTGCTCATATTGGTCGACTGGCTACCATTGTTGCTTTAAAGAATCTGGGTCTATCGACTAGGGTTTAGTTCATTGGTTTGAAGAGCTTTCTTATTTTACTTTGATCAATGACATGTTGCTAGTTGTCACTTATTTGACAAAGAAATGAGGTATTAAAGGACCGTTTGATTAGACTTTGTTTGATTATCATTTTATTTTCAGTATTCAGTTTTTTATATGTGAAAATCGAAAGCTAATTTTTTGAGTTTCAAAAATTTATTTGTTTTACTGCTTTGAAAACGAAAACAATAACTAAAAACTAAAAGCTGAAAGTTTTCAAACCAGCCCAATAAATAAACAATATTACGAAACCATTTATTAGTGTCGCTATGATAACTGACAAGAAACATATATTACTGTTGGATATTAAACAAAATCCGACAAAAAATGGATGCAGTGGCAAATATAATAAGCGACAAAATTGCCAGCGTTAGGAAATGAATTTTCCAACAGAAAATACTCTAAAACCGACAAAATTTGTGTTGGATATAACCCATAGAGAAATTATTAATAACGATTAATAATAGCATTCTCTATCGGATAAAACCGATAGATAGTATATTAATAATAAATAAAAAAATATAAACCACTTTTTGAATTATTTCTTTCCCTTTCAAATGTATTAATTTCTGCATAACAATAAAGAACCAAGCCATTACTGCTACTTAGAGAAGACACAAAATTCCTAGTTTTTTTCACTATGCTCAAAGAAGGCAATAGTATGAGATTTACTGCATAATGATTATGGCAACAACTGCATGTACCTCAAAGACACATATTATGATTTTCACATAAACATTCATGGTGTTAATTCCTCTTGTGAACAGAATGTATTTGATTCTGAAAAGTTGGTTAAGACTGGAAGTTTCTTGCATATTAAGTGTTTGCGCCTCCGCAACAGCAACAAAACCAAAATGGTATCCGTCTTTACAATGTCGTATCTTGCTTTTTTATACATGTTGAATGGAGATGTATCAATCATCATGCAATGCAAGTACACCTCTCTTGAGGAACTCATCTGCGAGATTAGTTCCTCGCTTGCCTTCAAAAGATGCCATCCAATGCCCCTCCTTAAAATTTACGAAGTCATAATCTTAAATCAAGTCTCATTTGAGACACAGTGAACTAAAGCTTTGTCTTTTCAAATCTGGTGTTATTTGTGGGTAGTTTTGTGATCATTTAGTTCAAAAAACAATACAATTACGAAAACCAAATGCATTCAATCTATGAATTACGACAAGAATACAATGCAATGCAATTATGTCGAGCACATAACATGCCCAAGAAACAACATTTGATAAAGTAAAACTTCAATTGGGGAAGCAAAACAAACCTCCGAAGCGATTTTTTACGACAAGAATACAATGCAATGCAATTATGCCGAGCACATAACATGCCCAAGAAACAACTTTTGATAAAGCAAAATTTCAATTGGGGAAGCAAAACAAACCTCCGAAGCGATTTTTTCATTGCCATGTTACTAATATAAGGCGAATTCTTTGGAGGAGTTGGTGTAGGAAGAGAGGCAACGACACCTTTTTTGTTAAAGCAAACTTCCACAATCCCCGCCAAAAACTCAACTTCATCTTCTTCTTCTACTTCTTCCAATCATTGTTCTTCTTCTTCTTTGCCATCTTCTTTTCTTCTTCTGTAAAACGCGACGAGCGTGGCGGTGTTGGGAAGAAGCTCCATTCTTTCAAACAAGTACTGCTTGACCAAGTAGCCCAGCATAGACACATACCCAGGAGGCAAAAGCATGGACTCTGCAAACGACTCAACGAGCAACCAAGCCATTACTGCTGCTTAGAGATGGAAGGGTTTCATTTTGGAAATTTTTCATTATTGTCGGTTAAAACCGACAGAAACATTTTTTAAAAATAAAAACCAATAGAAAATTTTCATTACTGTTGGTTATAACCGATAGAAACAAAATGGCGGTAAAATTCCCTCGGAAAATTTTAAATTCCCCCCCCCCCCAAAAAATTTTGTTACGATTTTAAAAAATAAAATAATAATTGTTTGGTTTAATAAATAAATACATAATATGTATTTAAATAGAATACATTTTTAAAATTAAATAAATAATTGTTTGATTTAATAGATAATTTTTACACTTTTGGTTTAATAGATAATAACCCATGTAAAATGTGCGATAAAGAAACAAAAAGAGAATTGTACAATGAAAATGTCATCACACAAACTAAATATTGTCTAATCAATACTTGAAAAACATAAATAAAAATTTAGCACAAATTACTTTTCCCACTTCAAAATTTAAGCAAATTTAATAGAGATATGCATTCTACGAAACTAGTTTCTATGATCTAACCGTCAAACTTGTTTGTAGATACTACAAGATCGCATACGTAAAAATAGCAAAAAAAAAAAAAAAAAAAAAAAAAGAAGCATTCAGAGATTATGTAACAGAACAAAAGTTTTCAACGGTTATAAACAAAAAATCACAATTTAACGGTTATTTTAGCTCTACTTTTGATGATTTTTTTTACAGCTACACTCCTCGACCCTATAAGAATGCAATGAACGAATTCGATCTTCAATTTAAAATATTTCCACTAGTGGATACCACAAAATCTTATTTGATACTTAATGAAAGTATAATATTAACTCTAAGTGTTTGTTTAATCTATCGTTTTGATGCGATATGCATTCTACGAAACTTTTTTCAACGATCCAACCTTCAAACTTATTTGTACACTCCCAGATTGCATACGTAAAAAATCGTAAAAAACAAACATTCTGAGATTACGTAACAGAACAAAAGTTTTCGACGGTTATAAACAAAAAATCATAATTTAACGGTTATTTTAGCTTTGATTTTAATGATTTTTTTACAGTTACACTCATCGACCCTATAAGAATGCAATGAATAAATTTGATCTTCAATTTAAAATATTTACACTAGTGGATACCACAAAATCTTATTTTATACTTAATGGAAGTATAACATTAACTCTTAAGTGTTTAATTAATCTACCATTTTGACGTGATACACATTCAACGAAACTGTTTTCAATGATCTAACCGTCAAACTTGTTTGTATAGACTCCGAGATCACATACGTAAAAAAATCACGAAAAAACAAACATTCAGAGATTAAGTAACTAAACAAAAGTTTTCGACGGTTATAAACAAAAAATCACAATTTAACGATTATTTTAGCTCCGATTTTGATGATTTTTTACAGCTACACTCCTCGACCCTATAAGAATGCATTGAATAAATTCGATCTTCAATTTAAAATATTTACACTAGTGGATACCACAAAATCTTATTTTATACTTGATGGGGAAGTATAACACTAACTCTTGGTTTAATCCACCGTTTTGATGCGATACGCATTCTACGAAACGTTTTTCAACAATCCAAACGTCAAACTTGTTTGTACACACTCCAAGATCGCATACGTAAAAAATCACAAAATACAAGCATTCAAAGATTAGGTAACGGAACAAAAGTTTTCGATGGTTATAAACGAAAAATCACAATTTAACGGTTATTTTAGCTCCGATTTTGATGATTTTTTGCAGCTGCACTCCTCGATCCTATAAGAATGCAATGAATGAATTTGATCTTCAATTTAAAATATTTACACTAGTGGATAAATCTTATTTTATACTTAATGGAAGTATAACATTAACTCTTAAGTGTGTTAAATCTATCAATTTGATAGGATATGCATTCTATGAAACTAGTTTTAACGATCAAACCGTCAAATATGTTTGTATATACTCCGAGATAGAATGAGTAAAAAATCGCAAAAAAATAAACATTCAGAGATTATTTTGGTGGCTGTCCAAAATTTTGCTTTGTTCGTGTCGGTTATATCTGATAGGGCCATGAGTGAAAAAAAAATATTTAAAACATATGTTTATTTATTTATTTTTAACCAATATAACATTTTAAAATAATAAAATCAAATATGATAGAGTACACCAGATGTTCATGTGTGACATCCCGTCCCGGGATTATTAAAACGCACTTGTGGAAAGACATTTTTACCCCTAGTTCGTTTCTTTGACGTTATTAGTTGTTTTGTGTGTTGTGGCGTGTGTTGGGCCACACACACACAGGCACACTCACTGTCTCTCTCTCCCTGCCCTTTCTCTGTCTCTGTCTCTCATCTCCCTCTCCCTCCCCGTTACCTTGATACGTACGGACAAACCCACAACCACCCTAAACACTAACAGATCGAGGAAACCAAGGGTGCAGTTGTGATCGTGAGGTCGAGGGGAGCACGAATATACCATTTTCAGGTAAGAACCTCGACGTTTTCACGTCGATATTGCAATGTCCGTTTTGAGCACTGTTCATGCAACATTAATTTACTTAGTTTTTGGACATTTGAAGCTTGTAGGTGTGTTGGTGAAGTCCTAAGGAGCGTCGGAGTAGCTCGTTGGACGAATTTGGACGTCGGGAAGGCCTAGTTCGAAGTTGGCCGGTTTTTGAGTTTTGAGACAGGTATGATCGCGTAACTTTTAGCCTTTAAAAGTGGTCCAACGTGATTCTACTAGTTTAGGGCTTTCTTTTGGTCCAAGAATCATAGAAAATGGTTGAGGAACGAAGGAGAATAGGGAGTTTGAATTTTTCCCAGTTTTCCGGCGACCGGAGTCCGGCGAGGGTAGACCGGAGAAGAAACCGGAATATTCCGTTAAGTTTAACGGAATATTCCTAACGGCAGTAACGGCATCCGGTTAGAGTTAACGGAATATTCCGTCAGTTTGACGGAATATTCCTGACGGCGTCTGTTGACACCGTCAGTGTGCAGGGCACGTGGCCGCGCGTGGGGGGCGCGTAGGTCCGTGCCTTGGCCGGCGCGTGGGGGCGCGTGCGGCGGAGGAAAATTATTTTAAAAATATGGTTGTGATCCTGAGGTTGTGTAGAGCACGTTGGTATATTCATTTGTCCATTTTGAGCAATGTATGAGAAGTTATTACGAGAAGTTAGTTATGTGCCTTAAAGTTAACGTTTTTATAGTTGTTTCGCATCTAGGTGACACGTACCCAGAGGACGAGCGTGCACACGCGAGACAGGGGGGCTACGACCCTTCTACATACCAGTGAGTGGGCTTTTGTTTTCCGTATATACCTATATACATATTAATTCCCAGAAATTAGTATAAATGCTTCGTTATATGCCATTTCTTTTATATAATTGGTGGTTATGCATGAGTGGTGGCATACACGTTTAATTATATATTCAATTATGCATATGTCATATATATTTATATGTTGGTGCTGTGGAGGCATAGGTAAGTGCCAGGTAAGCGTTATTTAACGATTGCATTAAATAGTAGTTAGAGATGCTTAGAGAGCTCATAACCTGCACCCCCGGTGTTAGTGCTCCCGCCCAGAGTAGGGCACAGTCCTTCACGTGATGTTCACCTCCCGCACCACACGCTCAGCTTGGATCCAAGTTAGGTGCATAGGCCTGTCGTACAGACCACATTAGGTGGTTCCGACTCGTAGGTGACCCGCGATTATTCGCACAGCCTTCACGTGATCGTAGCACTAGAGCGTATGGATATGTTACACCCAGGCCTGTCGTACAGACCACTTAGGATGGTTCCGACTCGTGGGCAGGTTTAGATATTGAGATTGAGATTTGAGCTCTAGATGCAGCCGTACAGGTCACGTTAGGTGACTCCGGCTGCCAGATGTTATGATGTTGATATGACCTATACCTGGGCACTTACATATCATTATGAGGTTTTGACATGACATATTCTTGAGCATGATTAGCATACCCTTGAGCATGTTTGGTATATCTATACATACGTATATATGTTTATTTTCTGGGAAGTATACAGGTGTTACGGCGAGGGGTTATAATGTATTTTGCTAAATGGTTTTCAAAGAGCTTTGTTTTTGCCCACTCACGCTTTTGTTTTGCGCCCCTCCAGGTTCTAGTTGCTTAGCCGTTGCGGTGGTTTCCCTTGAGAGCTTTTCGGCGTTCTGACAGACACTCCACATTGTAGGGTCGCCTTCGGGCGTACTACTGTTATCGTTTTTGTTGGACTGCTCTAGACCTGCTCTGATTTTGTATATCACTTACTAGCACTTATATTAGTACCTTGTATGCTAGTTTTGAATTATTCGTACTTTTATATTACTACTTTATTAGCTTCCGCACGTGCACATGGCTACGTCACCTTTGTGTGACGGCCAGCACGCTCCGATCTCGGTCGGGGCGTGTCATCATGTGTGTTTATGTGCCAGACAATATGCTTTGTGATGCATTGAAAAAAATTGTTTGAATTTCTTTGTGTCTTGTTGCTTGCCTGTGAGGGAGTATAATCCTTATTACAAAAATGATCGGGGTTTAGATTGTAGTCTGTTGTTATTATTCTCTCAGAAAATTTATGGCCCATCGGAATTGGGTTCATTAGACTTTGGGGTCATGAGTGAAAAAAAAAATTAAAATATGTGTTTATTTATTTATTTTTAATCAATATAACATTTTAAACTAATAAAATTTTCATTTCTGTCGGTTACAAACGCCAGAATACTAAAATAATAACCGCTAGAAAGTAAAATAATAAAATAGTCAATTTCTGTAGGTTATAACCTCCACCATTAACTTAAAAACTGTCAGAATCTGCCACTAAATATCCTCCAGGACTTTATGTCGGATATAACCAACATGATTTTTCTAATATCTGCCACTATTATCCGCCACCTAAAGCTAATATTATAGTAGTGAAAGCATACATAGTATTTTTTTTTCAGTAGAATTATTTATGTACATTTATGTATTTACATATTTTGCATCACAAATTTTTTTAATATTTTCTCATTTATGTTCATTTATGATTAAAGAACTAAATATGTGCATATTAATAAAATAAAATTTTAATGTGAAGAGATTAAATAAAAGTACACATTAAATAACAAAAATTGAATATAAATTTAATAAAAGTACACTTCAAGGGATTAAATTGAATATAAAATCTAGCACCAAGTTTTTTAAAATTTTTGATCTTTTGCAAAGACCAATGTTCAAAAACCCTTTTGAGAAATCATCTGCAATTAAGACAGTTAGATTAATTAAGGGTTAAGTACAAAAAACTACCTCAACTATTGGCGTAATGACACTTTCATACCTCATCTTTTAAAATTGACAATGTCATACCTCATCTTTATAATTTGGTCCAATGTTATACCTTCGTTAGCTTGTCCGTGAATTGGTCTGTTAAATGCTGACATGGCATGATTCGGGGCCCAATTTCTTGCCTAGATGGATTCCACGTGGCACCACACCCAATGTTTTCCCGCCAAATGTCATCCACGTCAGAAAATATATTTGTTTTTTTTTTTTGGTATTTTGAATTTTGAATTTTCCCGCCAAATAAAAAAAAACCTATGATATATACCATTTTAAGCGCATATTATCATCCTTAAGCACATATTATATCATCCTTGACCTCAAATTTAAAAAATCTCACCCAAAAATAATGGATATAACCACAACAACAGCAAAACAAGTGTATTCAAGCACAAACTACTCATCATTTGCAAGAAAAATATGAAATATACCAAATTAAGCATAAAACCTGCTTAATTATCCATAAATTGTTAAACCTGTTCAAAAAACTAACAGAATTCATCTAGCATCTCCAACCAACATTACAAAACCTACTGAATTCATAAAACCTGCTACATCATCCATTCAATTCACAAAAGGCCTATTGGATGCATAAAACCTGTTCAAACTTACAATTCCTTTACAAAAAACAACCATCTGTGCAAAAAACGTGGTTGTGGCTGGGTTGGTTGGTATTTCTGTGCTTGGTGCCTTTGGATGATTCAGTTAGTGGATTGCTTGGTCTTTCTCTGCTTAGTGCTTCTAGGTGATTCAACTACTGATTGTAATGCCTAAATCCAAAGTTCATTTAGAGACCAAGCAAGCTTTTTAACTAAATCCAAATGTTTTACAACTAAGGAAATGGTTAAGTTTTTACCTTTGTTTTCCTTGTCCTCTTTTTAGGTGCAGTTTGTCCTTGAGCAGATGTGGATGCCTACAAAGTAGAAAATGATGTTAAAGGATTAAGAGTGTAATATGATGTTAAGGGATTTAAAAAATCATATAAAGTAGAAAATGTTACCTGTTTGTCCCTTGGAGGAAGATGTCTATGATGGGTTCTTGCATTATGACCTTCCTTTTTGCATACGGTACATTTCAAAGTGCCTTGGCCTTTCCTTCCTAGCTTAAGTGGTTGAGGAGGACCTTGAGGATTATTGGTTGGGTTTGTGGGAGTTTGTTCACCCTCATTGTCCCTCTCAGCAGCTTCCTTGTTCCTCTTCTTCCTCGGCCTTCCAGGTTGCCTTGTATATGTAGGAGGCAATATTGGTGGTTTATCAGTTTCCTCCCACATAGACATCCCATTCATCGGCATTACTAAATGAGAATACAGCTCCAAGTACCGCGCCCTCGAATAATAAGCATTGACATAGTCCTCCGGTTTTTCCCTCTTGAAATTTATGGCCGATATTGCATGGTTGCATGGGATTCCTGTCAAGGCATACTTTCTGCAAGAACATGTCTTCTCAACCAAGTCAACCACATATTGCTCCCCCTATCCAGCATCAACTTGAAATTTAGAGCCCCCTGACCATTGTGCAATGCACCTGCCACTCTTAATTTTGGCTGGCTCCAACTTTTTCTTGATTTTAGGATAGAGATCTCCAACTTTGTTCGCCATTATATCCCTTCTCATCTGAATTCTCTTCATCAAGAGTGTATGAATAAGGAGCAACATGGTGACAATAGGTTTTTGTCTCGGTATAAGTATGACAACATTGAAACTTTCACAGAGATTGTTCAGCAACATGTCACACTTCGGATGTGTTTCAAAATGGGAATTGCTCAATGATGTGCAGGCAACTTCACCAACCAATCGTAGGCCTTTTCATCGAGCTTCTTCAGATCCTCCATTGTTTTTTTGAAGTAGGGAACTGTTGTTATTCTGGCTACTGACCACAAAGCATACTTCAATGTTATCCCTTTGAACAGATTTCTGAAGTTGGTATACAGATTTCTCATACAAAATCTGTGGTGGGAATTAGGGAGGACTTTTTAAGGGCCAGAATTACCCCTTTTTGCTGATCACTGATAAATGTTCATCCCCATTGATTGACAATCCCAACATCAACGGCTAATAACTCTAAGAACCAAATCCAACTAGATTTATTCTCCATTTCTACAACTGCATACGCTATAACCCATGTTTCATCATTTGGGTCAATGCCAACAGCACAAAGTAGCTGACCTTCATATACACTCTTTAAATGACACCCATCTAATCCTATCAATGGTCTATACCCTGACTTAAACCCCTCTTTACAAGCCCCCAAGCACACATATATCCTTTGGAACCTCCCCCTATCCAACTTCACCTTCACTGTGCTTCCAGGGTTAGTCTTCTTCACTTCCTCAGCAAAGTCCCACAACTTTGTGTACTGCTCTGCATGTTTTCCCTCAATGATCTTTAAAGCCTTATCTAAAGCCCTGTAAGCCTTCCTCTTTGTACAACCGTGATTCCACTCTGATTGGACAGTTGTTAAAAAGGAATCCACAGGCCATGTGGGATTCAGTTTTATCCTGTCCATGTACAAATCAGTCAGCAAAGGGGACTTCATGTTCTTGTTTGCCCAAGTTCTCCCACATGTGTGTTCATCAAGTATGGTCTTGATCTGTATGTTGTTCAAACCATACATTTTTCCAGCACAACACTTCCAAGGGCACCCCTTTGCACACTTTGCTACGACTTTCAATTTCTCATTCCTAGGAAAATGGATTTGTGACATCCCACATCGCCCAGGGGAGTGATCCTTATATGTATATTCCCATCCTTACCTAGCACGAGGCCTTTTGGGAGCTCACTGGCTTTGGGTTCCACGGGAACTCCGAAGTTAAGCTAGAAGGGGGCTAGAGCAATCCCATGATGGGTGACCCACTGGGAAGTTGCTCGTGAGTTCCCAAAAACAAAACCGTGAGGGAATGGTAAGCCCAAAGAGAACAATATCGTGCTACGGTGGTGGAGTCGGGCCCGGGATGTGGTTCCGCCCCGGGCCGGGATGTGACAATTTGGTATCAGAGTTTAACCCTGGCCGTCTGTGTGCCGACGAGGATGTCGGGCCCTTAAGGGGGGTGGATTGTGACATCCCACATCGCCCAGGGGAGTGATCCTTATATGTATATTCCCATCCTTACCTAGCACGAGGCCTTTTGGGAGCTCACTGGCTTCGGGTTCCCGTTCCCATCCTTACCTAGCACGAGGTCTTTTGGGAGCTCACTGGCTTCGGGTTCCATGGGAACTCTGAAGTTAAGCGAGAAGGGGGCTAGAGCAATCCCATAATGGGTGACCCACTGGGAAGTTGCTCATGCCCAAAAACAAAACCGTGAGGGAATGGTAAGCCCAAAGCGGACAATATCGTGCTACGGTGGTGGAGAGGGTCCGGGAAGTGATCCGTCCCGGGCTGGGATGTGACAATTATTGCTCTAACCCCCTTCTAGCTTAACTTCGGAGTTCCCGTGGAACCCAAAGCCAGTGAACTCCCAAAAGGCCTCGTGCTAGGTAAGGATGGGAATATACATATAAGGATCACTCTCCTGGGCGATGTGGGATGTCATAATCCACCCCCCTTAGGGGCCCGACATCCTCGTCGGCACACATGCGGCCAGGGTTAAGCTCTGATACCAAATTGTCACATCCCGGCCCGGGGCGAATCACTTCCCCGGCCCGCTCCACCACTGTAACACGATATTGTCCGCTTTGAGTTTACCATTCCCTCACAGTTTTGTTTTTGGGAACTCATGAGCAACTTCCCAGTAGGTCACCCATCATGGGATTGCTCTAGCCCCCTTCTCGCTTAACTTCGGAGTTCCCGTGGAACACGAAGCCAGTGAGCTCCCAAAAGGCCTCGTGCTAGGTAAGGATGGGAATATACATATAAGGATCACTCCCCTGGGCAATGTGAGATGTCACAGGATTTCTCCATATCCATTCACTAGGGAGTACATGATGACAGCTCGCTTGAATTGGTCATGATCCCTGAAAACAAGCCCGAGTGTAAGAGTGGGATTCCTCATATCAGTTTTCTCATTGAACTCTGGAAATCGCTCATGTTTTTTGCCTCCTTCATCATCCGAAGACTGTACACTCTCAAGAGCATCAGAGTTATAATCTGGATCATCAACCACATTTTGTTCCACATTTGCAGTATCAATTTCTTCTTCCCTTTGCTCTTCTTCTCTTTCCCGGCTTTGCTCAGATTGCCTTGCACTTCTTTGCTCAAAATCCCTTTCATCAAACTTGGAAAACACTGGGTTATCAGTATCACTCTCATATTCACTATTTTCAAAGTCACAATCATCTTCTTCAGTAGCTTCTTCATTCTCTTCTTCAACAGTCCCCTCCAAACTAATAGGTACATCAAAGAATACTTCAGTATCCCCTTCGCCTACATCCCCCTCTCCTACATCCCCCTCGCCTACCTCAGCCACAGATTTCCCCTTACTCTTCTATGGCCCTTCACAATTTTTCTCTTTCTGACCATTCCCTTCTTCCGCATTTATCTTTCCTACCTCAGTCACACATGTTTGCACTACTTGAGATGTGCAACAATCATCCACTTCTGGCCCTTCAATAGCTAGCAAGCCCTTGTATCTTATTGGTTTAAGTGATGTTGGCCCAACATCATCTTCTGAACTGCTTATCTCTTCAATAACCACTTTACTTGGACCTATCACTTCCATGGACTTCAGAAACTGTTGCTCTTGGGTTACGGCTTCTTCTGTCGTCAATTCTTCGATATACATCTCAATCACTTTATCTTTTGGAACAAAATTGCACGTGGACTGAACATCGGAATCACTTTGAATTTGCTTCAAACCCTTGGAAAGGTCCATGTTGGGAATCTTGAAATAATAGTTCATGAACCGCTCAATGTATCCAACTGCCTCCACCATATCATCTATCACCGGCAGTGACATGAGGTCTTTATCACAGTTATCTATATATGTCACTTTTCCCCCAACGTACATGTCATAACTTATCTCCCCACCATGATGCAATTCAATAGAGAATAGTTCTGGAAAAACTGAAATTCACAACAACAAACCCTAACTAAAAGCCAACAACGAACATAAGCAATTGCATTTTAACCTAACAAATCATTCTATATGCAACTAATGCACAACATTCTACATGCAACTAATTGCATTTTAAAAGACAACAACAAAAATCAATGCACAACATTTTATATGCAACTATATGCAATTGCAACAAACCACAACTATATGCAAACAGGCAATGCACATTAACCATTTCTCAACAACAACAAACCAAGCAACAAACCACCTTATCTTCACAAGAATAAACAAAGCAACAAACCCACTATCCAACCACCTTATCTTCACAACAATAAACAAAGCAACAAAGCAACCAACCCATTATCCAACAACTCAGTAACCATTTCGAATTAAGAAAGCATAAACCACCTTTTCAAACAAGAATAAACAATGCTAAAAGAATAAACAAAACCCACATTCAACCCATTCCAACACACCGTAGGAACCATTTCGAATTAACAAAGCATAAATCCACCTTTTCAAACAAGAATAAACAATGCTAGAAGAATAAACAATACCCACATTCAACCCATTCCAACACCTAAG
The DNA here is from genome assembly GCF_963583255.1 of Pyrus communis. NCBI lineage: Eukaryota > Viridiplantae > Streptophyta > Magnoliopsida > Rosales > Rosaceae > Pyrus > Pyrus communis. Next base: position 18,611,690 of record NC_084814.1, read on the forward strand.
GTACCATTTCGAATTCACAAAGCATGAACCCACATTTTCAAACAAGAATAAACAAAAAATAAGTCCACTATACATTTGGAATCATCAAAAGCACAAAAAACTTACAATAGGTAGGAGTCGTTTCGTTGAGATCTTCGCGCACGTACCACCCTATGGCGAATCCTTCGATTTTCCTTCGAAGCCAATGGAACCCAGATGAAAGCCCCTTCGAACACCAACGAAGTCAGGGAAGCGAGTCGACAAGATGATTTGGGTTTTTAGTTGAATTTCTGATCGAGATTTGGAGTCACGAGAACTAGGGTTAGGGTTCTTGATATTCTGGAAATGGGAATGGGGAATTAGATCGACAAGATTTGGGTATCGGGGGGAGGGAAACCAATTCAATAGGCACACTTTACAACGTTCCCTTACTTTTTTAAAAAATTTTAATTTTAATGGAATATGCACGTGTCGTCCTGTGAGAAAGCCAGGTGTATTAAGAATCTAGTTGGATGACATTTGGCAGGAAAACATTGGGTGTGGTGCCACGTGGAATCCATCTAGGCAAGGAACTGGGCCCCGGATCATGCCATGTCAACATTTAACAGACCAATTCACGGACAAGCTAACGGAGGTATAACATTGGACCAAATTATAAAGATGAGGTATGACATTGTCAATTTTAAAAGATGAGGTATGAAAGTGTCATTACGCCAATAGTTGAGGTAGTTTTTTTGTACTTAACCCTATTTATTATCTAGGATAAATTTCTATATTTAAAAAAACACCAAGGGGATTCGAACCCTTCCCATTTTACTCCTTCAACACCTTGACCACCATATCACTTATGTTTTTGTGAAAATATGCTAAAATATTTATATATATGGTTTTGTTTTGAATTCTTTTTGCAAGAAACAAATTTGCACATGACAATGAATCTTTGACAATTTCTTTTTAAGTATCTACTTTTGAACTACTCACCACGTTCACTCACCTAACTAATTAGTTGTAGTCATATTTCTATATATATAAATAAAATCAAATGGTCCCATGCCGTCCCTTATTCTCAACATTTCTCCAAAACAAAACATAATGCTCATGTTATTCTCAACATCTATCAACCTCAATTTCCCCCCAAGTTAAAAAAAAAACTGAACTATAGTAAGTTATTCTCATTCATTATTGTTATTTAATTTGCATGTTTGTTATTATCTATTTCAAATTTTTGGTGGTATTATATATTAAATGGTGTCAATTAATTACTTAGTCAATGGCATGTGGTTTTTAATTTTTCTATTTTTTATTTGGTCACTTACATGTGTGTTTATTGTCTCTTAATTCATTATTAAAGACTTTATATGTTTTCATCACATTTTGTTACATTTGTGTAATTATTATTTTATTGTTGGTCCTCGCAGATTCTATTTGGCATTTACACAAAGGATTCCATATTTAAGGTAAGTTTACAAACTTATATTTATTTTATTGTAATTTATACAACAACAAAAAAAATTGTGTGGACCCGTGCATGTGATCTAAGAACCAAATAATATTTGCATGTTAATTTTTTGAAGTAATTAAGTAATATTGTATAATTATTCCCTAGGATAATTTTAATATGTTTAATGTTATTTATTATTTTATTATCAAATTGGATTATTATTCATTAATATTAGGTTTTATTATTCCATATTATTTTTATAATTACTTAAATTCTTACAATCATTTTCTTTACTTCCTATTTAATTCTTCTGTAGAATAACTTTATTATTTAGGTTCTCTTATATAATCTTCACTACTATATTTTTTGGCCAAAAAATAATTGCCTAATTTCCATGAAAAATAAATATAGGTACATTTACGATGTCTAGTGGAGTTACTAAACGTGATCCAGCTTCGGAACATGGAGACCCAATAGACGGAAACAAACATGGCACAATTTGCAAATATTGTGGTCGGGTAATGAAGAGTGGCGGAGTCACACGACTTAAGTACCATCTTAGTGGATTAGATCCAGGAAATAATGTCCAACGATGCAATAATGTCCCCCCAGAAGTGAAGGCATTCATCACCACATTATTAAAAAATAAAAAACACCAGAAGGAAAAGAAAACACATGGAATGGAAAATATTTGAGTTGGGCTACGAGGAAAAGTCATTGGCCAAGCGGTTGACAGTGATGATGATGATGATGAGGACAAATGTGATGATGACATGGGACCTGAAAACGACCAATTTCAAACAAGCATTATGTGCCTCCAAACAGTCAGCATGGGAAAGATAACACCTTCATGGAATTCCTAATAGAGCACAAGGTTCTGGGACTAGTGGTGGTGCACAAATGATACGGGGAGCAAGTGTTAGAGAATCACAACCAACACCACCAATAGCCCCAAGTTTATATAAGTTATCTAAAGCACATCAAAAGAGTGTTTGGAGTTATTTCACTGGAGGTAATGTGAAGGAGGGAATGGGGCGTCTAATTAGCAAGTTCTTTATCTATGAAAATGTCCCTGCTAAGAAGGCATCATCACATCATTTCAAAAATATGGTGTTGGGATGTCAATAGGCTAGTGTTGGAGTACAACCTCCCACTCCCTATAAGGTAAGAAACAAATATTTGGAAATGGAGTATAAAGACATTGGCGAGTATGTTAACAAGTTGAGGTCAAAGTGGGAAACTAATGGTTGCACAATCATGTGTGACGGATGGATTGGCCCAACCAGATTGTCTATCATAAACTTCATGGTATACTCCAAGGGAAAGACAATTTTTTTGAAGTCCGTTGATGCTTCAGACCATATAAAGAACTACAAGTATATTTACAAATTATTGAGGGATGTAATCATGGAGGTGGGAGAGCATAATGTTGTCCAAGTCGTGACCGACAACGGTTCTGCATTTGTCAAAGCTGGAAAAAAGTTAATGAAGCATCATAATGTGTTTTGGACATCATGTGCAGCACATTGTATTGATCTCATGTTTGAGGCAATGGGGAAGAGAGAGAATATTGCTAATGTCGTAAAAAGAGCTAGAACGATCACAAATTATATTTACAATCACGGTTGGTTGTTGCCAAAGATGCGTGAATTTTGCAAAGGTGAAATTATTCGTCCAGCTACCACTCGATTCGCCACCAACTATATTGCATTAGACAGCCTACTTAAGAAGAAAGCAGGGTTGGAGCAACTATTCACTAGTGACAATTGGGCCAACCACAATTTTAGCCGCTCAAATGCAGGTCGAATAGTGGAAAGTATAGTGCTTGATCATGCTTTTTGGACTCAATCAGAACATGTGTGCCAAGTGTTTGAACCTCTTTACAAAGTTTTACGGATCATTGACACAGAAGTGTATCCTACTATGGGGGCAATATATGAGTTGATGTGTGTAGTGAATGAGGACTTGGAAAGAAAACATGGTGCAAGGTGGGTCATAAGGATAATTGATGATCGATGGTATAAAACATTATACCATGATTTGCATGCAGCAGGTATAAATTATGTCATAATTTGCAATTCATTTCTTTAGTTGCATCAATATTATTTCTCTTATTAGAGTATGTGTTTCTTTGAATAGCATATTATTTGAATCCTCGGTACCAATACAGACCCGATGTTGGAGATGATGGTACCCTTATACGTGTTGTACATAATGTATGTACTCTAAAGTATATCCTGCATCACCAGCAGTTGACCAATTTGGAAATGAGAAACACAATTACTTAAATTATAATAATTACATTGTTGGATTAAACTAACACGATTTATTGAATTCAGCTAACATGGTTTAAAGATGCAAGAACAACTTTTGGAGAACTAACATCAGTTACTGCTCGAACAAAAATGTCTCCTAGTGAGTGTAAACATATTTCTCTATCAGTTTATAATAGAATTTGTTGGAGTTATTAGGCTTATCAACATTGTTTTTCATTATAGCTGAATGGTAGATCATGTATGGGACTGATGCACCAACTGTGAGAAAGTTAGCAATCAAAGTATTATCACAAACAGCTTCCTCATCTGCTTGTGAAAGAAATTCGAGCACATTTGCACTCATACACACAAGGCAAAGAAATAGGTTGGCTCATAGTAGGTTGGGAAAATTAGTTTATTGCTACTACAACATGAAGCTTCAAATTCGAGATAAGGAAGTAGAAATAGATCATGTCGACCGTGGTGACCCACTAGATGTGTTTGATATTGTTGTTGAAGATAATGATACAGAGGGTAACCAACTTTATCAATGGATTAGACCTCTTCATTTAGATGGTGATGAAGGTAACCCAACTCTAAGAGTTGCTGAAGAAGCACGTAATGAAAGGATAAATGTAGAAAGAGTATTAGAGGAGGAGGTGGGATCTAGCAGCGCTGACTCTTTGGAAGAACTTTTGTGCCTAAGACCAAGAAACACTGGAATTCCACCTTCTTCCAATCTTACACAACCACAAAATCCTGCTGATACTAATGATAGCTCTAGTACAAGATCAGGAGACTCACCTACCACCGAAGGTGGGAATGATGAAGGATATAGTGGAGCTGGAGGTAGTGGTGGATATGGAAACTATGTTGGACCACCTCCCGGATTTATGAGCCCCTTCACTGGTGAGGCAAACTTCATGCATGCAACACAGGATGAGGACCATGGTAATAGGCGAGCAGGACCAGGAATTGGTGCCATAGGGAAGGACTATACTCGTAGAGAAAGAGGCAAGGGGACTTTGTCAAGTCAAGAAGATGATTCGTTATCTATAACTTCGGACTCTGTTGGAGTGGGAAGTAGTAACTATGGTTATACTCATAACCAACCATTTCCCTACCCTTCATATCCCATTTCTGTTGGGATGGAATCGAGACTCATGGAAAGAATCTGAGACTCAATCTTCAAATGATTTTGCTTATGGACAACGTCAACCAATCTTGGATCCATATGGGTGGCATGTTAACAATTACATGCAAAACTATTTTGGGGATTTATCATTTGATGACTACTCTTCACAATACACTTAATCTACACATAGAGATGATGAAGATAGTGAAAATTTTGAACCTCATAGGAACTCTATGTGGTACTAAGTCACTCATTTATCTTACCATGCAATGTATAAAGTGTAAAATATTGTACTAATTCATTATTTATAAATGATTATGGTGTGTTTAAACTTCTTTCATTAATTACTACATATTTTCTACACAGTTAAATCCATCATGCAATGCATTTCCTTCCAATTTTTTGTGATAAACTAATAGATAATTGACTAAATAAACATCCAACAAAGTTTCAATAAAAAGTTCCAAGTTTTAATTACAATTTCCGTGGTTTTTATTCAATTTTTATCGATATCGATAATATTTTGATATTTTCATTAAAATTTCCGTGTTTTTGGACTACCGATATTTCCGATATCATCGATATTTTAGACCTTGGTTGCAGTGTGGTTTTGGAATCTCATTCAGCTCCATTACTACAGGTGAAAGCCAAAGGTCTGCAGCAGGGCCATGCAGTTTGACTAGTTAGTTTTCATTTATGCACGATTTGATGGACGATAGTCGTTGGGGAAACAGAATTAGATTGTAATGGAAGGACCATATGCATATATGGCCTGTCATATTTCTTAGAAGTAGTTTTGGTATAAAAAAAACCTCTCATTGATCTAGAAGATGAATATAATATTAGGGAAGATGTTACAGAGAAAAGCTGATTATTTTTAATTTTATTCCTCAAAATTAGTGTCAGGGAGAGGGGATTGACTTCTTTGGACTTCATTTATGTGTCAGAAAACCTGCTGCTAGCGTTGACATTTGTAAATGAAGGCTTTCAATTTGAAATGATGCTTATTCTTCCGTCCTCTGTTTTTCTACAACCTTTAAAGTTCTAGTGTGGTACTTAACTAGCCTTCTTCTGTTCTTTATCTTGATTTTATCTAAAGTAGAAGTTTTTAGTGTCATTATCATACTATTACATAGTATTATTTACGTCTGTATAAAGTGAAATTTCAACTTCTTTTATGGTATCAGAGCATGTTAATAAGTCTAACATCACTTAATATGTGTTGTTTGTTCAGGTTTAAATGGCTCAACATGTGAGGGGTGTATTGAAAGTGTGAATCTCACATTAGAGAAGTAAGAGACTTTGAATGTGCTCATAAGGAGTCTGACTACTTGGTGTTATATAGTGGAATCTCAACATCCTTTAACACAATCATTCATGTTTTAACACATGTATCTACACCTCATTCTATGAATTTCAACATTATTGTTTCCTTATATTTTAAGACGTGAATTAATTCCAGTGATGTGACCACCACATTAGTCATATGCATTGTTATTTTAACTCGATGTTTGAACAATACTCATTCAATGATTGAACAATAGGATCATCCATAAATATTTTACTTCAATTCACTACCTACATTACAATCTTTTAATACCATTTTGCAGTAGGCCAGTTTCACTATGTCTGACACTAGGAGTTATAGTTGTAGAGCTCACGGATGTTAATGGGAGAGCTAATACTTTCATCTCCATCAAGTAACCCCTCTGCTATGATCATATTAGCAGCTTCTGTAGGATGATATGCATCCCAAAACACGTACTTCGATCGATCGTCACACAATGCAGAGCTTCTGCTTGCATCACGGCTCTTAAAGCAAACAAATGGCGGAAAGTACCCTCCACAGCATGGTCCATTTGCATTCGTAAACCCTAGCAATATCAGATTCAAAAACCAAAAGAAAAATAGATCAATGACCTTGATCATATACTAAAAATGAATGGAAGGGCATGTCTACTTTTAAAACCCTAGTTACCAACCTACCATATTGATGATAATTTACTATGATCTTCGTAAAGATATCAAAGGAGTTTGCATAGACAAAGATCGCTTCGGGACCCAGCTCTTGGTTAAGTTGATCCAAAACTCCATTAAGCTTCGTGTTGTAGCCTTGGATTAATTCATTCACCTCAGCAAAACACTGTCCACTTGGTAACAAATGGATGGCACGAATAAATGGTATGCATCCTATGGGTCCAACCCCTACCACAACGAACTTTCTAGCTCCCAGCTCGTGCAGTCGCTTCACAAATCAAAACATTAAGGTTAATTAGGGTTTTTAGGGGTAGTTTATTAAGCCTTTGTCATTATATTAGAGAGACGGACAGTGACTCTTTAAATTTGTGTCTTATGACATGTGTAGTGGTTAATCACAAAAAATCTTGGTGTCACTAAAAGTTGAACCACTCAATACAATTCATATTTAATTAAATTTGTCAATAATCTGATATGTGATTGCTGTATTCTTCAACATTTCAATTAGGTGATTGGTTTTAGACTGTACCTTAAGCTGTATGGTCAAGTTAGAGACCATGAAATCTTGGAACATGGAAGGAGAGACCTTGTCATCACCAAAAAATGGTATGGTTGGTTGGAAATAGTTGAGAACATCATTGGATCCAATTGTCACCGAGAAGATTGCCTTCTTTAAGAATTCCTTTGTTTTATTCTCTCCCATTATTTTCACCATGTCATATCTGCTTTCCTCAAAATTATTCACTTGCTCACGCAGTGGGACTCTTCCAATCTGTATACAACAACTTCAGAATATTTTTAAAAAAATTGTATATATCGTGATTAGTGCTAATTAAGTATTACTTACAAACAAAACTCCTGTTTCATCCAATATTCCAGAGGCTCCAGAAGCATAATTAATTCCTTTGAGGATTGAGTTTGCTTGAGTGTTTGGGGCTAGATAAGGTGGAGGAAATGACTTGGCACCAAGAGCTTGACCTGATGGCATCATGCAAATTAAGCTACAATTAGTGTTAAAAATGGTTAACTAATTCTGAATTGATAGTCAACAAACACCAATTTAAAAGTCAATTTTAATAAACTTCTGGGCCCTGTAAAAATAAACCTTGTAATCAATGGCTTCTGCATTATCACGTGACTCACTGAAATAAATAGCAAAAACTCATGTGACCCAATTTAAAACTCATGCAGTATGATTAAGCTCCACTTAATCTTCTGAGTGTTTTGTCTTATTGGCTTAAGAGATGACTATTAAAACTCGTTGAGTTGATCATCAAAACGACAACTTCGTATATAAAATTTGCACTCAGAACTTCATTAATAAAATAGACTGATCGATGATACTGAACCAAACGATCATCCGCGCTATATTAAATGACCGAAATTTGGTTGACGGGCTGTTAGCAACTGAGCTATAAGTGAACAGTATGAAAGCTACAAAAACCAATTAGCTGTGGAAATATTCCTACCAAAACTGAAATTTCTAAAACTAGTAACCGTACCTCCAACCTCAAAACCATTTTAAATGAGTAGTTATACCAAGTGAGGCTAAGTTGGTGGGATTAATCAACATTTGGTGCATTTACCTACAATGTCCGATATGGTTCGACCATTTGTGAATCGTCCAGTTGGTCGACCACCAGAAGGCTTGAAATCTATTCCATAAGGAGGAGAATCGGCCTTTGAGAGTGTAAAAATGTAGTCATTGTTTCCTGCGTCCACTAGAGAATCTCCAAACACAAATGAAGTGAAAGCAAAACATGGAAAGGCACTGAAAAGCACAACAAAATTTGAGCAGATTGCACATAGAAGAATGAAATGAGAAATCTTAAGGGCCTCCATGTTTCAATACTGTAGCAAGTTGGTTAATTAGTTTTACTTTCATGGGTTATTATAGATGCTTTATTTGCATGTCCTTTTTTAGGAGATATTTTTTTTGTCATCAATTCACCACTCGGCAGACATCTATTGGATGGACATTCACGTTTTTTAAAACAAGTATCAAAACGTCCATTGAATATTCAATGCCATTAGAATGGTTCATTGGTGTCAAGAAAGTTTCTCCCCATTGAAGTCACATGATCTCTGAATAGGTCATTGTATCATTTTGGATGACTTAATTAATATTTGGAATTGGTCATGACCTAACTAGCCATGGTGGTTCCATAATTTATTCAGTTTGATTGATTTGGTGGGCTCTCACCAACGGAGTAGTATTCTCTTCGCTCCCATTCCCATCCTCTTCCCTTCCCTTCCTTTTACATATTATTTTTTGTCTTATTGTCTTTATAAAAAAAATCAATATAAAATGTTGATGTGATTAAACTGTAACCGTTCAAATAAAAAAGGATAGAAGGAGAGATAAATTAGGAGAGAAGAGAATCATTTTCCCTCACCAACTATGTGCTGCAGAGAAGTAAAGTACCAAAATTAAATCGGCTGCCAAAGGGGATGCAAATGACAAGATTGTTGGATTTATTATTATTTTTAGCAGATAATGATTTCGTATAGATCTGTGGATAATATGATGCTTTTGATTTCTGCAGGGTCCCGTTAATCGTTATTTCGGGAATTAGATTTTCTCCAGATTCAATAAAATTGAGCATGCTGAACAGGCGATCCAGACCGTTGAAATTTGATCCAACGGCTACAAACAGGGGACCTTCTAAAAGTTATAATAATTGTAGCCGTTAGATTCAATTTCAACGATCCGGATCGCCTGCTCAGTAGACTCAGTATATATGGATCCGGACGAGATCCAGTTATGTTATTTCCCTCATTTGGGTTACTTGTAATTGAATCTCTTGGGACACGTTTATGTAAGAGTAATCGGAATAAAACGGCGGAATTGAATTCCCAATACAAAATAATTAGGTGTTTACCAGATATTAGGGCTAAAAAATTTGATAGGACTCACGTAAATTTAAGAATCCAACTCCAAAACTTGGAGAAATTGGATTCCATACAATTTGACAAGAATTGAATTTCGGGTTATTGAAAAAATAAGAATGGATTTTTCCTCCCTTTAGACTCTCACTTATTTAAAATTTTCTCACAAAATTAATTTGAAATAAAAAAAATAAAATTTATAAAAAAAAATAAAAGATTTAGCATATAAAATAGGTTACTAGAATAGAAGTATTTTAGTAATTACATTGATTTTCATTCTGATTCATGTGAATTAGTAAACAACTTATATAGTTTAGTATTCTTCCTACTCCGATTCCTGAAAATTTTAGTAAACAGTTTCTACATGAATATGATTATGATTCCACCCCATTCCAACTCAGACTCAATTCATTCTTCTCATTCTGATCATGAATTTGTAAATGAGTCATTGAAGATCTCAGTTGCAAGTGATACTAATTGCTAAAAATGTTCATGTATGGTGTTAAAACATAGACGGAGTCTGGATTTGGTTTAATATGTATTTGTTCAAAATGTTGCTTTTGTTCGCAGTGCTAAGGGATGACTCAAGAGAAGGAGACAATAGGCGCCACTGTTGGAGGCTACCAACAGACAATATTTATGTTTTGAGTGAGTGTGAAAGTTGCCCATAAATCTGACTTCTTAACCAAATGATTGTGCACCGAGTGGGACATTGGTTCGATTAAGTTCCTTTTTGTGCCTCGAGTGAACAATGACTTAAAATTCAGTGTAATTTCGTGTATACTTACATAATAAGTAAATAAAATTGAAATGAAAACTAAAGCGAGAAACAAAGTACAATCATTTCGTGATGAAAGTCAAGATTACAAATGTTTACAAAGTAAAATTTAGGGCAAAGAGCTGAGTTACATGACTTGAAATGTAAATTGACTGGCAATGTATTGAAAGTAGTAAAACTTTAGCAAGCCATGAAAGATAAGATAATGCTAGAGGAGTCCATCGAGATCACTGGTATGGGATTAGACTTAGTACAAAACATATGCCTCATAAATAAAATCAGGGTGGTTGGAATGGTACATCAACCAAATCATACCACAGGTTGGCAAGGCTGTAAAAGTTTTACATCTCAGCGATCGTAAGCAGTGTTTGCTTCGAGGAAGGCTTTGAGATTGTGGTTGAAGGGTAATTGAGTTTGTGCATATAAGCAGTTGGATTGATTGAAGAATCACTCAAGGTTTTGTTTAATCGTAGAGATTAAACTTGATGAAGGTCCGGAGTTTGAAGGCCTTTGGATCTATTTATAGGCAGTGGAGAATGAGCAACCTCGATCATATTAATGAGCTGGATCAGGACTAGATCAATCATTTGACATTAACAACGACTGTAATTTCTGGTAGGTGACCTTCAGCTCGGTTTTTGTGGCGGTTCGTATGATCCAATAGTAACATCAGCGTGTCATGATGACACTTGCATATGCATTTAAGAATGAGAGATATTTCCAGGTCTAGTTGTTTGCGTGGTAGATGTGCCTCAGTGAGTACCCTAGGCCAAGTCCTTAGACGTGTTGGAATGTAGTGAAGTGGTCATCCGAGCCCTGGGATAAGATCCTGAATTGAGCTTCGAAGTTGGTGGGCCAAAGTCATGCGACTTTTGCATAAATAAAAATAGTTTGGCCCTGTAACAAACCTTATTTCTAATTTAAAAAAGAAAAATCTTTTAGTCAATTGATCTATTTTAAAGATTATTATGGCGAAAAATAGTAGTCGTGAACAATTGGTTTAATACGGTTTAGAACCTAAATTATTAATTAATGGGTTAAGTACAAAAAACTACCTCAACTATTGGCGTAATGACACTTTCATACCTCATCTTTTAAAATTGACAATGTCATACCTCATCTTTATAATTTGGTCCAATGTTATACCTCCATTAGCTTGTCCGTGAATTGGTCTGTTAAATGCTGACATGGCATGATCCGGGGCCCAATTCCTTGCCTAGATGGATTCCACGTGGCACCACACCCAATGTTTTTCCGCCAAATGTCATCCAGCTAGATTCCTAATACACCTGGCTTTCTCACAGGACGACACGTGGATATTCCATTAAAATTAAAATTAAAATTAAAATTTTAAAATTTTAAAAAAAGTAAGGGAACGTTGTAAAGTGTGCCTATTGAATTGGTTTCCCTCCCCCCGATACCCAAATCTTGTCGATCTAATTCCCCATTCCCATTTCCAGAATATCAAGAACCCTAACCCTAGTTCTCGCGGCTGCAAATCACGATCAGAAATTCAACGAAAAACCCAAATCATCTTGTCGACTCGCTTCCCTGACTTCGTTGGTGTTCGAAGGGGCTTTCATCTGGGTTCCATTGGCTTCGAAGGAAAATCGAAGGATTCGCCATGGGGTGGTACATAAGCGAAGATCCCGACAAAACGACTCCTACCTATTGTAAGTTTTTTGTGCTTTTGATGATTCCAAATGTATAGTGGACTTATTTTTTGTTTATTCTTGTTTGAAAATGTGGGTTCATGCTTTGTGAATTCGAAATGGTACCTAAGGTGTTGGAATGGGTTGAATGTGGGTATTGTTTATTCTTCTAGCATTGTTTATTCTTGTTTGAAAAGGTGGATTTATGCTTTGTTAATTAGAAATGGTTCCTACGGTGTGTTGGAATGGGTTGAATGTGGGTTTTGTTTATTCTTTTAGCATTGTTTATTCTTGTTTGAAAAGGTGGTTTATGCTTTCTTAATTCGAAATGGTTACTGAGTTGTTGGATAATGGGTTGGTTGCTTTGTTGCTTTGTTTATTGTTGTGAAGATAAGGTGGTTGGATAGTGGGTTTGTTGCTTTGTTTATTCTTGTGAAGATAAGGTGGTTTGTTGCTTGGTTTGTTGTTGTTGAGAAATGGTTAATGTGCATTGCCTGTTTGCATATAGTTGTGGTTTGTTGCAATTGCATATAGTTGCATATAAAATGTTGTGCATTGATTTTTGTTGTTGGCTTTTAAAATGCAATTAGTTGCATGTAGAATGTTGTGCATTAGTTGCATATAGAATGATTTGTTAGGTTAAAATGCAATTGCTTATGTTTGTTGTTGGCTTTTAATTAGGGTTTGTTGTTGTGAATTTTAGTTTTTCCAGAACTATTCTCTATTGAATTGCATCATGGTGGGGGAGATAAGTTATGACATGTACGTTGGGGGAAAAGTGACATATATAGATAACTGTGATAAAGACCTCATGTCACTGCCGGTGATAGATGATATGGTGGAGGCAGTTGGATACATTGAGCGGTTCATGAACTATTATTTCAAGATTCCCAACATGGACGTTTCCAATGGTTTGAAGCAAATTCAAAGTGATTCCGATGTTCAGTCCACGTGCAATTTTGTTCCAAAAGATAAAGTGATTGAGATGTATATCGAAGAATTGACGAAAGAAGAAGCCGTAACCCAAGAGCAACAGTTTCTGAAGTCCATGGAAGCGACAGGTCCAAGTAAAGTGGTTATTGAAGAGATAAGCAGTTCAGAAGAGGATGTTGGGCCAACATCACTTAAACCAACAAGATACAAGGGCTTGCTAGCTATTGAAGGGCCAGAAGTGGATGATTGTTGCACATCTCAAATAGTGCAAACATGTGTGACTGAGGTAGGAGAGATAAATGCTGAAGAAGGGAATGGTCAGAAAGAGAAAAATTGTGAAGGGCCAGAGAAGAGTAAGGGGAAATCTGTGGCTGAGGTAGGCGAGGGGGATGTAGGAGAGGGGGATGTAGGCGAGGGGAATACTGAAGTATTCTTTGATGTACCTATTAGTTTGGAGGGGAATGTTGAAGAAGAGAATGAAGAAGCTACTGAAGAAGATGATTGTGACTTTGAAAATAGTGAATATGGGAGTGATACTGATAACCCAGTGTTTTCCAAGTTTGATGAAAGGGATTCTGAGCAAAAAAGTGCAAGGCAATCTGAGCAAAGCCGGGAAAGAGAAGAAGAGCAAAGGGAAAAAGAAATTGATACTGCAAATGTGGAACAAAATGTGGTTGATGATCCAGATTATAACTCTGATGCTCTTGAGAGTGTACACTCTTCGGATGATGAAGGAGGCAAAAAACATGAGCAATTTCCAGAGTTCAATGAGAAAACTGATATGGGGAATCCCACTCTTACACTCGGGCTTGTTTTCAGGGATCATGACCAATTCAAGCGAGCTGTCATCATGTACTCCCTAGTGAATGGATATGGAGAAATCCATTTTCCTAGGAATGAGAAATTGAAAGTCGTAGCAAAGTGTGCAAAGGGGTGCCCTTGGAAGTGTTGTGCTGGAAAAATGTATGGTTCAAACAGCATACAGATCAAGACCATACTTGATGAACACACATGTGGGAGAACTTGGGCAAACAAGAACATGAAGTCCCCTTTGCTGACTGATTTGTACATGGACAGGATAAAACTGAATCCCACATGGCATGTGGATTCCTTTTTGGCAACTGTCCAATCAGAGTGGAAACACGGTTGTACAAAGAGGAAGGCTTACAGGGCTTTAGATAGGGCTTTAAAGATCATTGAGGGAAAACATGCAAAGCAGTACACAAAGTTGTGGGACTTTGCTGAGGAAGTGAAGAAGACTAACCCTGGAAGCACAGTGAAGGTGAAGTTGGATAGGGGAAGGTTCCAAAGGATATATGTGTGCTTAGGGGCTTGTAAAGAGTGTATATGGAGGTCAGCTACTTTGTGCTGTTAGCATTGACCCAAATGATGAAACATGGGTTATAGCGTATGCAGTTGTAGAAATGGAGAATAAGTCCAGTTGGATTTGGTTCTTAGAGTTATTAGCCGTTGATGTTGGGATTGTCAATCAAGGGGGATGGACATTTATCAGTGATCAGCAAAAAGGGTTAATTCCGGCCCTTAAAAAAGTCCTCCCTAATTCCCACCACAGATTTTGTATGAGACATCTGTATACTAACTTCAGAAATCTATTCAAAGGGAAAACATTGAAGGATGCTTTGTGGTCAGTAGCCAGAACAACAACAGTTCCCTACTTCAAAAAAGCAATGAAGGATCTGAAGAAGCTCGATGAAAAGGCCTACAATTGGTTGGTGAAGTTGCATGCACATCATTGGAGCAAGTCCCATTTTGAAACACATCCGAAGTGTGACATGTTGGTGAACAATCTCTGTGAAAGTTTCAATGATGTCATACTTATACCGAGACAAAAACCTATTGTCACCATGTTGCTCCTTATTCATACACTCTTGATGAAGAGAATTCCGATGAGAAGGGATATAATGGCGAACAAAGTTGGAGATCTCTGTCCTAAAATCAAGAAATAATTGGAGCAAGCCAAAATTCAGAGTGGCAGGTGCATTGCAAAATGGTCAGGGGGCTCTAAATTTCAAGTTGATGCTAGATGGGGGGAGCAATATGTGGTTGACTTGGTTGAGAATACCTGTTCTTGCAGAAAGTATGCCTTGACAGGAATCCCATGCAACCATGCAATATCGGCCATAAATTTCAAGAGGGAAAAACCGGAGGACTATGTCAATGCTTATTATTCGAGGGCGCGGTACTTAGAGTTGTATTCTCATTTAGTAATGCCGATGAATGAGATGTCTATGTGGGAGGAAACTGATAAACTGCCAATATTGCCTTCTACATATACAAGGCAACCTGGAAGGCCGAGGAAGAAGAGGAACAAGGAAGCTGCTGAGAGGGACAATGAAGGTGAACAAACTCCCACAAACCCAACCAATAATCCTCAAGGTCCTCCTCAACCACTTAAGCTAGGAAGGAAAGGCCAAGGCACTTTGAAATGTACCGTATGCAAAAAGGAAGGTCATAATGCAAGAACCCATCATAGACATCTTCCTCCAAGGGACAAACCGGTAACATTTTCTACTTTATATGATTTTTTAAATCCCTTAACATCATATTACACTCTTAATCCTTTAACATCATTTTCTACTTTGTAGGCATCCGCATCTGCTCAAGGACAAACTGCACCTAAAAAGAGGACGAGGAAAACAAAGGTAAAAACTTAACCATTTCCTTTGTGTAAAACATTTGGATTTAGTTAAAAAGCTTGCTTGGTCTCTAAATGAACTTTGGATTTAGGCATTACAATCAGTAGCTGAATCACCTAGAAGCACCAAGCAGAGAAAGACCAAGCAATCCACTAACTGAATCATCCAAAGGCACCAAGCACAGAAATACCAATCAACCCAGCCACAGCCACGTTTTTTGCACAGATGGTTGTTTTTTGTAAAGGAATTGTAAAGTTTGAACAGGTTTTATGCATCCAATAGGCCTTTTGTGAATTGAATGGATGATGTAGCAGGTTTTATGAATTCAGTAGGTTTTGTAATGTTGGTTGGAGATGCTAGATGAATTCTGTTAGTTTTTTGAACATGTTTAACAATTTATGGATAATTAAGTAGGTTTTATGCTTAATTTGGTCTATTTCATATTTTTCTTGCAAATGATGAGTAGTTTGTGCTTGAATACACTTATTTTGCTGTTGTTGTGGTTATATCCATTATTTTTGGGTGAGATTTTTTAAATTTGAGGTCAAGGATGATATAATATGTTCTTAAGGATGATAATCTGTGCTTAAAATGGTATATATCATAGGTTTTTTTTTTTTTTTTTGGCAGGAAAATTCAAAATTCAAATTACCAAAAAAAAAAATCAAATATATTTTCTGATGTGGATGACATTTAGCGAGAAAACATTGGGTGTGGTGCCACGTGGAATCCATCTAGGCAAGGAACTGGGCCCCGGATCATGCCATGTCAGCATTTAACAGACCAATTCACGGACAAGCTAACGGAGGTACAACATTGGACCAAATTATAAAGATGATGTATGACATTGTCAATTTTAAAAGATGAGGTATGAAAGTGTCATTACGCCAATAGTTGAGGTAGTTTTTTGTACTTAACCCTAATATATATTAGCTTGCAAGCCTTGCAGACATCGTAACGACCATATAAATATTACAGGCTGAATATGTAATCACAAACACATCTGTAGCGAGTTGGATAAGGCCCAGGTGCGTGATTGACAAAGGGAGGGGTTCGAATCCCTCTATGCGCAAGATTAAGACTTTTCAGAAATTTTCAAGTATTTTTGGGTTTCATCTCGCGATATTATCAATAATATCGCGATATATTGCCCAAATATACTTGAAACAATGCTGAAAATATCGTATTCGATATTATCGCAATAATATCGATATATTGATGATAATACACTGGTTTATCCAATGTTTTATGATAATATGAAAATCAAGATAATTTCCCCATGTTTATTGTTGGGTAAATATTATTCCCTCGTTTTATGTTTAAAGAAAACTAACGAAAAGTTAAAAAAATAAAAACTTTACTTTTAATGAAAGATGACAAATAAAGGTGTAGTGAATAGTACAAAGGAAAGGTAAAAATGTGATTTTTCGTTAAAAGCGAACAGTACCGAAAGTGTTTCGTTAAAACTCCCACATGTTTATGCATTAAGAAAACATTGACTTTTATATAAATTGAAGGCAAAGGGGGGATTTGGATCCCATTCGGATCCAAGTTGTGGGGATTCTAGGGATCATCACATCCTAACTGTTTATCGTACATCGTGCGGTTATATGTCATTTTAAATTTATTTATTTAAAATTAAACACAATAGTATTTAACGAAAATTGACGGCATGGTATACAATGAACGACCATGATGTGAGGATCTCTAGGATCCTCACAAAGAGGATTCGGAGAGAATCCTCATCTGGCAAAGGGTATGTAAGGTGTTGGGTATTATGAGATGCCAGTTTCAGGTGCAGTTTATGCAAGTTGTTCGACAAATAAAATTTCATTAGCTTTGGTTGTGGGTCGGGAACTTATATATGAACCTATAGTTAAAGATTAAGAGTGTGCCACTACTAGTTTCCGCTAGTAAATGGTGTGTTTGAAATGAAATTGCGCTATTTAACTTCTAACCAAAAGATTATGACATTGAACGGAATAGGTTTAACTCAATACTTTTTTTATTTTTTTTATATTCAATTGAAATGCTTCATAATTAAAATAGTTGAACATAAACGAAAAAAATACATCTTGCTCCAAAGAAAATATGTATAAACTGAATTGGAAATTTACAAATAAGTAAATACATAAGCAACTAAAGTTGTAGTGATCAACCCAAGTGTGACAAAGCAAGCCATCAGATTGGCCTTTGTGCTGATCGGATTGGACTCCTGCAAGTTTGTTTTTTTGAGAAAAAGAGAATTCCTAAAAGGGATTCTTCCTAAGGCTAATAAATCGATACCACTGAGAGAACTGGCAGAGTTAATTCTAAGTTTGAAAGCTTTTTGGGATCAAAGGTTTATAGTCTAAAGCTTGGAAAAGTTTTGGACAGAGAAAGGGTTTCTGATCTAAAAATGAGAAGGCTTTTCTTCTTTGAGCTTGTTCTGATCGGTCGTTTGATTTTATTTACCCTCGTCTTCATGCCTTGGCTTTCTTTACATGGAGAACAAATTTTAGTAAAAAGAAAACAGTCACTTGCTGAACAATCCACCGCCCGAAATCCACTTGCAATGAAAAAGAGCTGCAATTTGATTGATTAAGTAAGGGATTTAGCACAAAGTCATTGCCTAAAATATCTTCTCCCCATCCTATCACCGCCCAAAGAAAAAGGAAGATTGTAAATAATGTTTGGCTATTCAAAGGATAAGTAGGAGTTCTTATTTAAAATTGCTCATTATTGATTCATAAAACTTTGTGTTTATGGTCAAAACAGTTTTTATTATAATGATATAATCACTCTATAAAGATCGCTTCTGCAAAAAATGAATGGGCAATTCAATCTCCTCAGGTGAATAATAACTACCTTTAATGAACAATAATTTTTTTTGCATCTCCACCACTAAATTGAATAGCCCAAGCAATTCGTATTAAAATATTAATATTTTTTATTTTATAAAATAATAAAAAATAATTTTATTTGTAATTTCGGATAAGATTTTTAACCGATCTCATAACATCACGTGTCATTATCTCCAATTCCGTCGCACCACATGTCGTTACCTATTTAGAATTGTTGAGACTAGATTTTCGATAAGATTTTTAACCAATCTCGTCGCTTCACATGTCACTATTGTTTAGAATCTTTGAGGATAGATTTCGATAAGATTTTTAATTTTTTTTTTTGGTGTGTTTTTTAAGTTTATTTAGTGTTGTTGTAGACCTATTTGACTGAACTGTATTTAGGACTAGAGAGGGAGAGAGGCCAGTGGCAAGAGAGAGAAGAGAGAAAGAGGAGAAAGATTTAATTGTGTGGTGTGTGTTGCATCACCACATTGTGCCTTTATTTATAGTAGTAGGATAGGTTAAATCCTTACCCTAATAGGATTACAACTCTAATAGGATAATAACTACTAAAGAGAATATTCCAAGATATCCGTGGACACACTAAGATTTGCACAATCACATTCCTATTCTAAATATGACTGCAACACTCCCCCTTGAGTGTGGAAATACTCAAACAAAATATCGCATCAAATCTTCAGCAAATAAGGTAGAACAGTTGATGAAGTCGGCAACACAACGGGTGAATGCGAGTCTCAAATATAAAGAAAGCATGCATTGGTAGTAAAACTCACAAAACCTTGCTATAGTAAAACCTAAGGCAGGTAAAAACCCACAAACTAAGGAGAAAAGTGAAAAATATGCATAATGTTTAAAACAAACGTCAAACATGACGAAATTAGTGAACTCAATCGAGACCATCCTAAGATGGGTGCCTCATCAAAACCTTGTTAGGTAGCAAAAACCCTGTGGGAAAATGCTCCTAATCGTAGAAAAAATAGTACATAAAGATCAAGTGAGTATGCTTCAGAATACTCCCCCTAAGTTAGATATAACTTCCAAATAAGAGAACTGCAAGCAATTCAACTTAAATAATTTACACATATTGATTCCTTGGACGAGCTTCTGAAAAGTAGACTTAGACAATGACTTGGTAAAGAGATTGGCCAGGTTGTCTTGGAGCAGATTTGCTTGACTTCAATGTTCTGATGTTGTTGTTGCTGGTGAGAATAAAAGAACTTCGGCATTTTGTGCTTAGTGTTGTCTCCCTTGATGTATCCTTTCTTTAACTACTTAATACATGTTGCATTGTCTTCAAAGACCGTCGTAGGAAGGTCAACAATGGTAATAAGACCACTAGTGCTTCAAATATGTTCCATGACTGCTCTTAACCAAAAGCATACATGCGATGCTTCATGCAGGGCGAAGATCCTAGCATGATTCGAAGAAGTCGCAACTAACGTTTGCTTGATAGACTTCCAAGATATAGCAGTGTCTCCAACAGTAAAGACATAACCCGTTTGAAAATGTGCCCTAGTCAGACAGATATCCAGCATCTGCTAACTAACGAGGCGAGAATTAACCTAAGAACCGAGAGGGCGGAAGTTCTTCTTGAGGATTCATGGGTGTAGAAAAACCCAAATTCATCATACCCTTGAGGTAGTAAAAAATGTCTTTAACACCATTCCAGTGTTTGCATGTAGGAGCATTGTTGTATCTAGCCAAAAGATTAACAGCGAATGAGATATCAGGTCTAGTGCATCAAGCCAAGTACAATAAAGCATTAATTGCATTTAGGTATAGAACTTCAAGCCCAAAATCTCTTCCTTATCCTTCTTAGGACAGAAAGGATCTTGTTTAGCATATAGAGTCTGAACGACCATGGAGTACTCGAAGGCTTCGCTTTATCCTCATTAAAACGTCGCAACATATTTTGGGTGTAATTCAATTGATGTATTAGGATTCCATCTGAACAATGCTCGATCTCCAGGCCGAGACAATATCGAGTTTTCCCAAGATCTCTCATCTCAAATTTTGATTTCAAGTGAACAACAATTTCCTCAAGCTCTGCGGGAGTTCCAATGAGGTTTATGTCGTCAACATAAACTGTAGCGATCACTAATCCGGAATGTGACTTCTTTATGAACACGTATGGGCATAATTCGTTGTTCACATAACCCTGACTTGTCAAATATTCACTCATATGGTTATATCACATCCGCCCGAATTGTTTCAATCCGTAGAATGATCTCCTCAATCTAATAGGGAGAGTGTTCTGTGATCTAGAATTATTTAAACCAATCAATGGAAGTCCTTTTATGTAGATTTCATATCTAAATCCCCACAGAGATACGCGGTTACCATGTCCATAAGCCGTATATTCAATTTTTCTCAAACTACCAAACTCATAAGGTAACGGAACGTTATGATGTCCATTTTAGGGGAATATGTCTCCTTGTAATCAATCTCAGGGCGTTGAGAGAAGCCTTACGCTATGAGGCATGCTTTGTACCGTACTATTTCATTCTTCTTATTACGTTTCCTTACGAAAACCCACTTATAGCCCACGGGCTTCACATGTGGTGGAGTATGAGCTACATGCCCAAACACCTTACGTTTCATAAGCGAATCAAGTTCGACTAGATTTCTTGTTTCCAGTTTGACCAATCCGTTCTACGTCAGCATTCATAAACGAAATGTGGTTCAATGTCATCGTTAAGTATGATGTCAGTAACTATTGTGTACGCAAACGCATCGGCGATGATCGTCTCATTCTAATTTCAAACCTCATCCAATACTGCGTAATGGACCGAAACCTCGCAAT
The DNA here is from genome assembly GCF_963583255.1 of Pyrus communis. NCBI lineage: Eukaryota > Viridiplantae > Streptophyta > Magnoliopsida > Rosales > Rosaceae > Pyrus > Pyrus communis. The sequence goes on from NC_084814.1 coordinate 18,633,035, forward strand.
TTTCGGAAGGTTGGGTTGTCTCATCTAAGACATCATTGTAATCTAGAATAACCTTATGCGTTGGAACAGATGAGTGAACGATGGTTGAATTCAGACTAGGGTCACTAATTTGTATCGTTTTCCTCTTATGCGGTTGTGAATCTTTTGAACCAGGGGGTCTGCCACGTTTTAAGGTAAGAGCAAATGATTGGCTAGCTACCAATGTACCGGGCCGTATGGAATATGCGACTACCCCACCCTTAGGGACGTTCGACCTTCCCAGGCAATATTGTTGTGTACTCTAGGTACGTCGATCTTTGTAAGTTTGTTTGCAGTGGATATATGTGATCTTGTCACGTTTACCAGATCAATAAAACATCCGGCATGTTTTGAGTAATGCTTTGAAGATCTAGAATATGTCACACTTCAATTCCAGACTAAACATAGTGGGGATCTAAATGAGACATAGTGAGAGCATACCACGACAATTAGCAGTGTTCTATAGGAACGTTAGTGTTTTTATCTCCCCTTAACGATATGAAGACTGTATCATCAAAGTGACATTCCGTAAAATGTGTGGTAAAGAGATCTCCTGTCAATGGCTCTAAATAGCGAATAATTGATGGCAAATCATAACTAACATATTTTGGTACGTAGTGGCAGTGCTGTTGGCACATAGACTGTGCACCCAAACACACGTAAATACAAGACATCAAGCTCGTATCCAATAACCAACTGTAACGATGAAATGAGATTGGGTAGCGGTGGGCCTCAGGCAGACCAAAATAGCTGCGTGCAATATTGCATAGCCTTAGGCAGATACCGGTAATTTGGTTCACATAACTAAGGTCCGAGCTATCAATTACAGGCGCTTTATGAAAGCTTATACCAAGACATTTTGGGTGTGAACATGGGGTACATGATGTTCGACTTCAATCCCAACTAACATGTAATAGTCGTCAAAAGTCTGTGAGGTAAACTCTCCAGCATTATCTAATCAAATCGACTTAATCAGACAATTAGGATGGTGAGCCCTAAGCTTAATAATTCATGATAGGAGTTTTGAAAATGTAGCGTTGCGTTTGGACAATAAACAGACATGTGACCAATGTGTCGATGCATCAACCAACACCATAAAGTATGTAAATGGCCCGCATGTTGGTTGGATAAGTCCAAAAATATCCCCATCAATCCTCTAAAGAAGCTTTGGAGGGTTGTGAATAATCTTTGTAATTGAGGGTTGAGTATTCAACATCCCTAAAGAATAAGCTTTGCATGGCAGGAATACAACGTAGGGAAGTAAATGATGCCCATGTGATGATTTGAGAATACGGTGCATCTTGTCACATCCGGGATGTCCCATACGATCATGCCAAAACAGCAAAGTGCCCTAGAATGGTTGTGATGTACAATCCACTTGGTTTGTCCAGCGAATGGTTGTGATGTACAATCCACTCAGGAGACGTTCTAACTTCTCATGAATACACTTCTGGCCATACTCGTAAGAAGTGATACAAAGAAATTCAGAACCATTCTCTTCAGTGGTTTCAACATGATATTGATTATCTCAAATGTCTCTAAAACTCAACAGCGTTCTTGCAGAACGTGAAGAATATAGGGCCTCTTTAATTGTTAAGACAGTACCATTGGACAACATTATACGGGCATTTCCATATCCTTCAATCAGGTTGGATGAGCCTGAGAGGATTGTCAGAGGTGTTTTCTTAGGTATGAAGTTAGTAAAATAGTGTCGCTCACGCAATATGGTATGCGTAGTAGCATTATCAGCCAAATAACTAACTTCCCCATTTGTCATACCTAGAAATAAATTAATTGAATTAGTCACATGCATAAATATAATTCCATTCATTCAATTAATCAATCAAGAAATAATATCCATAAAATAATTATACATAATTCAATACAAACAAAAACCAAACAAATTATTCCAAAGACGTAGAAAAATTGTCCAAAAATTAAACCATAAACCTAAAAAGATAGGAGGGGTTTGGCTATTCCTAGTGGGTTCAGCCACTAGGGGTAAAAACACCCTAAAAAATGTCTAGAAGAATAAAACTTATTCGTCCATAGGAGCTAATACCTCCTGAAAATCTAATATCTCCATGGATGTAGTAGCATCTTCAGGATATTCCACATTGGCAAAGTTAGACTCACGGCGGGAGTGATACTTGGCAATAGCCTCGGGGCTAGCTCGACATACACGTGACCAATGATCATTTGATCCACAGCGATAGCACATGTCCATTTCAGTGGAAGCTGATTGAACGGTAGCTTTTCCCTTGTTCTTGAAGTTTGGGGCCTTAGGTGCAAGATGTTGGTGCTTTTGGGTCAAATTTCCTTCCTTGGGTGGGCCATGGCTCTATTGACCTTGGGCCCATGGGTGGGCTTACTACTCATTACCACGGCCACGATGATGTTTTCGTCATTTGTGGCTACTATAATTAGTCACATGCACTTCAAACACAGCGTTCGAGCCAGTGGATCGAGCTTGATGATTTTTCATCAAAAACTGGTTCTCTTTTAGCAATAAATAAAATAGAGATCAACTTCAAAGATTTGGTGAATTTTTATGCCCTATATTATTGCTACAAGATAATATTGGCAGCATGGAAGGTCGAATAGGTCTTCTCCAAAATATCTGTATCTGTTAAGTCCACTTTACAAAACATAAGCAATGATCGAATTCTACAAACTTCAAAGTTGTATTCATTCGTGTAGATTCTACCAGTCGTGTAGATTCTACAAACTTAAAATCTTGGAAGTGTAGATTCTACCAGTCGTGTCTTACTTCAGGCAAAAATGTCTTTCTGGTGATCGAAACGATCGACCAGAGTAAGCCAGAGGGTGCGTGGGTCCTCCTCAGCAAGGTACTCGATTTGCAGTGCATCGTAGATGTGTCTTCAAATGAAGATCATTGAAGTAGCTTTCTGAGCTTCATCGACGAGTTTGGCGTCAATAGGTTCCTCGATGATGGCTTTAATACCATTTGCAATAAGATGAAGCTTCACGTCTTGAACCTACTTTAGGTAGTTTCTTTCAGATACTTCCAGAGCGGTGAAATCGAGCTTGTTCAAGCTCAACATGTCCCTAAAACAGAAGGTACAACAAAATGTAGTTAGTCATATGGTAATCCATAGACATACATCATAGAACATTCGGGTTCTATAGACATGTATTGGTTTAATTTAAAGATGAAAGCTACAGGTTTCATGTGGTAAGTTTTGAATGAAAACTTAGGGTTTCAAGGACACTAAATATGAAACTACAGGTTCAATTTAGTTTTATGAACGATTAGTTCATAAAAAAGAGGATGCAATATGCTGATTTAAGTGTAGTGGATTTGAGTTGCTTCGGAAACTCAAGTGTGAGAGCTTTGGAACTACGAAACGATGTCAACGATTCAAAGTAGAAAAATAAATTATTGAATCGTTAATGTCCAAAAGTGATCTTCAAGTCAATAATTTTGGATTAATTATCAGATTAATGGACTGTAAGTAACCTTTAATTAATTCAATGGATCGAGACTAAATGGGGTCGATCGGGGAAGCAAAATAATGACTGACAGATCATATTAGCTTCATTTGGTGATAAACTAAGTAATAATTAAATTAGAATTAATTAGAGTAAACCAAAGTACCCCAAAAAAATATTTGGGCATGATTTATAACGCGGGGATGCCAATAATTAGCATTGGGTCGAAAAAAACACGGCCCAACCAAAAGTGGGTTGGTAATGACGCGAGGACAAGCCTTGTTGCTCGGCTACAGGCCATTAGGCCTCGAGGAGGGCTACAGGCCTCTGGGCCATATGGTCTAGGTGAGCCCAGCAACAAAAACTGCTGGTTTGGGCAAAAAACAAGGCACGAGGCAAGCCTAACCCAAGGCTGGCTTGCAGGTTGGTGTTGGGAAGCCCAGCTGAGGCTGGGTTTCGGGTTTTTTGGTCTGGGCAGGTCAAGCCCAACAGCAAAGACTGCGAGCAAGTGGGGCGATAGGTGGTGAATCTCAACAAGCAACACGGGTTTGTTGCAGTCAGGCCAAGGACGCAGGACCAAGCCCAGCAACACGTGGGTTGCTGGTGATGGGCCATGGGTGCGAGGGTAGAGCCTAGTAAATTGCTACAGGCCGTGCTGGTAGGTGGGCTGGGGCTGCAGGCCCAATCCAAACCAATCCAGGCCAAAAGAGCGGTTGTTCTTGCTCGCAGCAAACCCAAAGGGCTGCTACCATGGGTTAGACGTCAAAACGATGTCATCCTGGGGCGTGCTCGACGCGGCTGGGTTGCAAGCCAGTGCAGTGCTTGGCGGTAGTGCCAGCAACCGACGGCCATGATTCATTAAACTCCCAAATTTTCTTTTTTCAACTTTTCTAGGGTTTTAAGAACCCTAAATTGCTTGTAATTTATTTATATGCTTTGACTCACAAATTCCATAGAGCAAAATAATTGTGTAATGCATGAGACATGTGTGTATATATATATATATATATTGACAAATATATGAATCATATACAATATATATATATATATATATATATATATTGGAAGGAAAATATAAATATAGGGGGTTCATGCATCATTGGGAATGTTTTCATGCTTCGTGGACGTTTCAAATATCTTACTTTATTTTAAGCATACCTGATTGGCAGAAAACAAATAAAAGCCTTTGAATTTTGTAGAAGAAAACCTCCTCCTATGATCCTTTAGTTTCTTAGCTTCTAACAAGAATGTGCTGATAACATGTTGTAGGTCTATTTGACTGAGCTGTATTTAGGACTAAAGAGGGAGAGAGGTTGGCCGCAAGAGAAAGAGAAGAAATAGATTTAATTGTGAGGTGTGTGTTGTATCACCCCATTGTGTCTTTATTTATAGTAGTAGGATAGGTTAAATCCTTACCCTAATAGGATAATAACTACTATGGGGAATATTCCAAGATATCCCTAGATATACTAGGATTTACACAATCACATTCCTATTCTAAATATGATTGCAACAAGTGTGTGTGTGTTTTTTTTTTAAGTTTATTTGGTGTGTTTTTTTATGAGGTTTATTTGGTGTGTTTTTGTAAATTTATTTGTTGTGTTTATGTAATTTTATTTGATAAGGTATTTATAGGGAAAAACTTTTTATTTTATCGTATTTTTTTATTAATTTTGAATATTTTTTAAAATTTTTTATTAACTTAATTAATCTAGATTGTTGGATTAAAAAAAAAATTGAAATGTAACAGTCCAGATTTCAACACGTGGCCCAGTGGTAACATTCTGATTTATTTCTTTTTTTTTATTTTATTTTTCTTACATTTTTTAAAGCTGAAAAACGTGGACCGTTGATCTGGAAATCAACAGTCCAGAATGTGCCACGTCATCTAGCCATTGTAGGTGTTTTTGAAATTTTTTTTACTGTTGGAAATCCAATGGCCTAGAAGAAATAGCTGTTGAAAATCCAACAGTCTGGAAGAAGCCATAATAAAGGTACCTTAGTGGGCTATCACGCGAGCCCCACTATCTGAAACCCTGTCGGTGACGTGTTGCCAGTCGCGCCAGATGCAAAAAATTTTGAGACGTGGTCGATGTCATGTTGATGTCAATCTGACGTCACATCCATCCATGCTCTCGGGCCTTGGATTATCGCCTAACTAGTTGCTTGAGCTTTCCTTAGTCCAATTGCCCGAGGTAGGTTGGAAGGGTTTTGGGAGAGGGGGGTGATTGGATTTAAATTGAAGCCTATCCATAGGGCTATTGCCCACAGAAGAAGTGCTCTTAGACTCAAAGCCACCCACCAAAAACTATTATTATAAGGGAACTTTAACGAAAAGCTCCCGGTACTATTCACTTTAACAAAAAACGTTAAAACTCAAAGTTTTCAAACCCTTTTCATTAGTTTTTCTTTATTATAAACCTCTGTGGTCGTCTAGAACTTCATAAAATAGGGACAAGCCAAACAGTTCTCAACCTACTTGTCTGCATTGAATCTACAAATAACCCCCTCATTGTGATAACATATGCAATCTTGATATATAAACGTAAATGTCACTTGGTCAGGACAGTGTGTTCGTTCTCTTGCATTAAACTTAAATTCGTATGTCTACAAGTTAGAATAGTTTAGAGTATCGGTTATGATCTGGGATTCTCTTATAATTTGACAAAATATAGGAACTAATAAATAGGAATGGGTATAATCACATAAAATCTCTTTCAAAAAACGAAAAAGAGAAAAGGGCATGTGTGCCCATAATATTCTGTCACGAAAACAATGCAAAACTCAACCAGAAATGATCTATTCAGGTAAATTGTATGAACCAAAATCCAGTCCCATTAAAAGTCTGAGTCATGCATTTTCCATAGTTTTTCTGAGCTTTTTAAATCCCATTTCTTTTCTTTGCACCAACAAAAGTAAACTGGATAATTTCATGGTGGTTCTAAGCCTTCAACCTGTCCAATTTACAACGCCTAAACACTTATCATCATGTAAACCGAGTGTTTGTGGTTGTTCCGTCCGATATCGGATTTCGGAGCCATCAGGAGAGCCAGCTCCAATGGGGCAAAAAACAATGTATAATGATGGGTTTTTCGAGAGGGGATTCATGACTCTTTTTGCTTGAAAAATGATGAAGTCTGCAGCTCCGGTGAATGCCAAAACTGAGACAAAGGAGAAGCCGAGGTGGGATATGACTACGAGAGCTTTGTGGATGTTTCCAAGAGAGTGATGCAGGGAAGGTCTCGTAGTCAGCAGCAGAAAGTGGTTCGAGAATTGCTCTTGTCTATGCTTCCTCCGGGTGCGCCAGCGCACGTGGATTAACGCAAAGTTTTCAGTCCTCTAATGTTGGCTTATATCTTATTAATTTGAATATTTAGTGATTAATGTACTTTTGGATGATCATATCCATTCATTAATTTGATCATTTACCTTCAAAAACTTGATAGTTGGGTATAAATTTGTAGTGTGATAGTTGCATGGCTACATGATGTTACAAATTCACTCATATTATAACACGTGTATCTATTTATTAACATTATACTCTAAGTCCATAACATATCAACCATGTTGTTCAGTCATAGTATATAGACATGCCGAGCTCCATGTGAAGGGAATCGGGTTTGGTTTGTTTAGTTCAATTTGTTGTCTACATTATTGAACAAGCATATATGATTAACCACTTTAGGCAGTGTGATTAAGTGCTCAAAGTTCATGTGTGAATGCAGTTTAATCTAATCACAATTGTTATAAGATCGTTTTCAGTACGTAATCAACTATTAACCTATTGTTCTTGCGGTTTAAGAAACTATTTCCACCAACAAAGTGGGCAGCTGAGTTCAATGCTGCATTGACAGTGCCTTTCTTCCACTGGTTGGTTGGGCCTTCTGAGGTAATTATACTGTTTAAGCCAGACTCTATGTGCATAGCATGAGTGTAGTTTTGTCACAAAACCAGAAGTTGCACAATTATTCTATCATTTGACAGATTAATTTGGTTTTGGTCAATGTCAAATTTAAATCTTTGATTTGCTGTTTCTTTTTGGAGTTGTTTCTGATATACTAATCTATAGGCAACTACTAGGTTGAAGAACTTGAGATAAATGGGGTGAAGCAAAGCAGTGGAGTTCATATAAAGAAATGCAGGTGGAATTATTTTATATTTCATTATGTATAAATTGAATTAAATTCATCTAGGTTAACACGTACACATTATAAAATTGTTTGTATGAATATGTTTTTGTATATCATAGCAGCTGTACATAGGTAGGGATTTATACAAGAATGTGATGCTATTCTAGGTAAATGAAAGCTAATTCTATGCTATTACAATCAATCACTATAATCACTCCAAGGAACATTGTGTCCTACAATCACTCCAAACCATATCTGTTAGTTGACTATTTTATTTCCTTTAACACTCCCCTTCAAGTTGGAGTGTGGATATCAATAACACCCAACTTGCCAAGATGCGAATGGAAGATAGGTGCTCTCAATGGCTTTATAAACATGTCTGCTATTTGACGTCTCGTTTGCACATGAAAGGTCTTGACTTCTCCCCTCTGAATCCTTTCACGAACAGTATGACAATCCAGTTCTATGTGTTTGGTTCGTTCATGATACACAGGGTTTGCTGCAATATGTAGAGCAGCTTGATTGTCGCAAAACAACCTTGCTGGCTCAGGGTGGTTTACATGCAAATCTTTCAATAAATTCCTTAGCCAAGTAAGCTCACAAGTGGTTGCAACCATGGAGCGATACTCGGCTTCTGCTGAAGATCTTGCTACCGTGATTTGCTTTTTGCTTTTCCCCGACACAAGTGATTTACCAAGGAAGATACAAAAACCTGTCACTGATCGGCGTGTGATCGGACATCTAGCCCAATCCGTATCATAGTAGTTAATCAAATTAAGTTGATTCACCGAAGGAAATAGTAACCCTTGTCCTGGTGCTTCTTTTAGATATTGGAGAAGACGATGTGCTGCCTTAAGGTGATGAAGTTTGGGTTCTTGCATGAACCCTGCCAAGGTACCTATGGAACCTGATTTAGTGTTGACGACAGAGCACCGATCTTGGTGACTCTAGAAGGCTCATTCTGCTTCCGCCACAAACACAACCAGTTCCTCTCCATTAAACACAGCCACCATGGGCGACGAAAAATCAACTGAGATGATACCCCATGCATCTAATCCTCTCATTCTGCATCATTCAGATTCACCAAGTCTTGTTTTAGTCTCACAACTTCTTGATGGACACAACTATGGACAGTGGAGCCGCTCTATGTGAATCGCTCTCAGCGCCAAAAACAAACTAGGGTTCATTGATGGATCAATCAAGAACCCTGCAACCACTGATGCTAAGTATCCAATTTGGCAGAGATACAATGACATGGTCTTATCCTAGATTTGGCAATCCGTGCAGGGCAACATTGTTCACAGTATACTCTACTGCAAAACTGCGTCAGCAGCATGGAAAGATCTTGAGGATCGATTCTTGCAAGGAAACGATTCTAGGATCTATAAGATTCGACAAGAAATTGCTGAACACCGACAAGGACAGCTATTTGTTTCCGATTATTACACAAAATTAAAAGCTCTTTGGGATGAATTAGCATCGTATCATGAGCCCATTGCTTGTGAATGCGAGGGATCCAAGGCACATGCAGACAGGGAAGAGAAAGAGAAAGTCATGCAGTTCTTAATGGGACTGAACAAGAGTTACTCAACCATACGAGGCTATATCTTGATGATGAACCCACTCCCAGATACACGACGAGTCCATAGATTGGTTCTTCAACACGAACGCCAATTGGATGTGGTAAATCGTCGTGAACCTACTGCCCATGCAATGCAAACCAGTCATTCGGCAGCACCAAAAGGAGGCTATAGTGCCAACAACCCTAATTCACGAAAGACATTCAAATGCAGCTACTGTGACGGAGGACATCCCGTCGAACGTTGTTTTTTCCTTATTGGATTCCCTGAAGGACACAAATGGCACGAGAAGAATATGCAGCCTAGAAATAGACGTGCACCTCCAACATCCAACAATGTTGAAGCATTACCGTCGCCAACTGCTAAGATTGACACAACCAAAGCAACGACCTCCAGCAATCAACCAACGTTCACAACCCAGGAGTACAATCAACTCATGGCTCTTCTTCACAATAAGAATGGTACCAATCTGCCACTTGCGCATGCAACAGGTATCTATACACCCAACTGCAATTTTACACAACATGATCCGCATTTAACATTGTATTGGATCGTGGATAGCGGGGCCACAGATCATATTTCTCACTTATCACCCAGCCATAATCACACTAAAACCCAACATGATTTTGTTGGTTTACCAAATGGCGGACAGGCTGCGATTGAAACCATTGGGTCTATTAAACTGTCCCCCGAGATAACCCTTGATGGTGTTTTACATGTGCCACAATTTCGTGTGAATTTGTTATCTGTGAGTAAGTTGACCTGGGCATTGAAGTGTATTGTGATATTTTACCCGGGTTTTTGTGTTGTGCAGGACATGGCTACGAAGAGGATGATTGGCCTGGGCAAGCAGTTTAATGGACTTTACTACCTCACTCCAACACAAAACCCTTATCTCACTCACAATGTCAACCGTACCTCGGCACTTTGGCACCGACGTCTTGGGCACCCATCCTCAGCTCCTCTTCACTCTTTATCCCAGACCATCCCAGAAATCATTTTTGATTCTACACATGTTTGTGATGTTTGTCCTTTAGCAAAGCAAACTCGTTCATCTTTTGTTCCCAGTTCAATAAAATCAGTTGCACCTTTTGATTTGATCCACTGTGATATTTGGGGGCCACACCAAATCCATACACACTCTGGGGCACATTACTTCCTCACCATTGTAGATGACTTTACTCGTTTCACATGGGTTCATCTCATGCGATTTAAATCAGACACACAAACCTTGTTGCACTCGTTCTTTTCTTGGGTCAAAACCCAGTTTAATCGTGACATTAAAACCCTCCGTGCAGACAATGGGGGAGAATTTGTATCTATGCGTTCATTTTTAGACACTCATGGAACCCTCTTTCAACACACCTGTGCCCACACCCCTCAACAAAACGGGGTAGTTGAACGCAAACACCGCCATCTTTTGAATGTTGTCCGCGCCTTACGATTTCAAGCTAACCTACCCTTAAAGCTCTGGGGGGAGAGTATACAAATTGCTCTGATACCATATAAAATTGTTTGTATGAATATGTTTTTGTATATCATAGCAGTTGTACATAGGTAGGGATTTATACAAGAATGTGATGCTATTCTAGGTAAATGAAAGCTAATTCTATGCTATTACAATCAATCACTATAATCACTCCAAGGAACATTGTGTCCTACAATCACTCCAAACCATATCTGTTAGTTGACTATTTTATTTCCTTTAACACACATACCAATTTCAAACCTAGGCGTATCCAAGTTGGCTAGAGCAGTGTACTCTCACTTTGCATCCGAATCTCCCCTCTGTAGTTAGATTAGATTGGAATCTCGATTGAAACACACACATAAAAACCGGTTTTTTATCATTTTGGAGAACTGCAACTATACAGATTAAAGTGATGGGGTGAAGCAAAAACTAATTTTCTAACTTTGACATTCTTGCTCATCAAGATACCTGGAGAACAATGGGTGTGTAGGAATGTGTGTGAATATGTGCAAGTTTCCTGCACAAGATTTCTTCACCAATGAATTTGGACTTTCCTTAACCATGATTCCAAATATGTCTGATTTTTTGGTTTTACTGTGCCCAAAAACTGGGATTTAAGGCTGAAATTCTTGTATAATTTGATGAAATACATTCCAAGTGGATAGCGGTTTCTGAATTGGTTGCGGATTTTGAAGATAGGAGTTGTGAAATGGTGTATGGCGAAGTTCCACCGCTGTTTGAAGAGGATCCAGTCTCTAAAAAGCCATGTTTACTGATACATGTAAGTTTGTACAACTTCTATATTTATTTGATCAATGGAGATATATAATCCTGATTTCCACCATGCGTTTATCTGCAGGTTCCATTGCAAATCCCAGCTCCAGTGTTTGTCCGAAACTACAAAATTGAAAGATACATGCTCTTACTTTATTCATTACCATACTGAAGTAGTTCGACAACACGCTTCAAGCCATATGTCACGGCCATCTTTATACAGTTTAACAGCAGTTCATATCCTTTGCGCACGTTGAACATGGCGACGCATGGAAGTTACAATTTGTTTATTCCGATGAAAACTGTCTCATTACAGAAGGGAATGTTTGTAAATTTGAGAGGATGAAATATCACTCATTATATAATCCCCTAGGTCACATCTCATTTTGAAGAATGTTGTGAACCAACAATATATCTAATAAACCCAACATGCACATTTGATTTTCCGTTTCGTTTTTAACGGCGTATTGAGGAGAAATTATCTTCGTTCCTCCATGAGGTTTTATCAAGTAGCAATTTGCATCGACATAGTAGTTTTTTTTACTATTCGGTATTCTATTCTAAACTATTGGGAGGGGGACTGGAAATTAGGTGCAAGGGGGCGGGTTCACTACCTTAGTCAATGGATGTAACATCTGCATGAGAAATGTATTGTTAATTTTGCAGAATTAATTGCAGGAACTATGTAAGCAGTTGATGGTGCTGAAATTTAGCCTGCCTTTCGGGCTTTACGTGAAAAAGGGGATGAGTTTTCAGCTCTTGCAATTGGGAAAATCTGCTCAAGTTACTTTCACACCTTTGAAAATGTTGTGGAAAGATTTCCAAGAATACAAGCAAACATCAAGAACCCCTTAATTTGTGCTAATTCCTTATATTGACAAACCGAAACTCCAATCACCCAAACAATGCTAAATTATAAAATAAAATAAAAAATGTGCTTCACTTGATTGGGGTTTTAATCCCACTATTAAATTCTTCACCGATTTGTTTCTTCAAACACTCAATTCACGTTATTTCATTCTTTTTTCAATCCCAAAAGTATTATTCTAATCTTTGACTAGAGGTGTGAGACTTTAAGTCAATATTTCGTACTGCGAGTTGAATAAATTTCATGCAAAATATGTCATTGTGACGATATTTAAAATCAACCATACATCATTGTACATATTAAAAACTTAAATATATAAAATATGATTAGCTAAATATACTGTTACGGCCGTTGCATGTAAATTTTCTCATATAGTAAGTCCCAATCACATGATATGCGATTATACGTGAAACGTATGGGTTGGACCACCCTTTTAACTAATAAAACCGCTCATGCAAAATTCAAACCGTGACTTTCAAACTTTTTCTGAAGCTTTGGCGGCCCATGTGATTTGCTTTGTCCATCTCCGCAAGTATCCGTGACTTTTTTTGCCACAACAGACAAATCAAATTTCCACAACGTCCCAACACGACACGCGCCTTAAATTATGGCATCAAAGTCCATAAGCAAATTATATAACTAAAAATGTTACTTTTATCACATATTTGTATTATTATTTGTATCGCTCTATAATAGAAATGGACTCACATTTATTAAAACTCTTATTTATTGGTGGGTTCTATCTCTATTAGAGAGATGATCATACAAATATTTTGTAGTATAACATTACTCTGTGAGTCCATATCTATTATAGAGTGATACAAATATTTTGTAAGTATAACATTACTCATCTGTAAATTTTGATTTTTCTCGTCTTTTTTTTTCTTCTAAGACTTTTGGCATGTAGTGAAGTTCTGAAAGTGATGACTCATCCTCGTGAACAAAGATTTTTTGTTATCCTCACTTGTAATGAAAAAAAAAAAAGGGATAAGCAAATTGCAAAAGAATAGTGATTTTCACACTTTTTTTTTTTTTTTTTTTGCCTATGGTGTTTGATTTTTCTTTGATTCAGTCAAATCGAAGACTAAAAAAACACATAGTAGCGCAAGAATTAAACAGAGAAGTGCGGAAATTATTACCAATAAAAAGGTTGAAGAATGGAACCTTCTGTTTATTGAGAAGTGCTAAGGAGATTTTCTCAAAGTGTGACTCTCTATAGACTATCTGTCACCTCATGTTTTTGTCACAATCTTTTATAATTTTGACACAAATATTGACATTAAATTATAAGGTGTCAAAGAGTTTATGCAAAGTCTCACTTTTGGAAGAGTCTTCTTAACATTTCTCTTGTTTTTTAACCATGTGAGAATTATGAACTCTACTGCGTCCTTTTTATCTCACTTTTGTGACTTCTAAGTTTCAAAACATCGAATTCTAGAGGATAAAAGTTTGTAACTTTGCACCAACAGTATGTTTGTCCTCACTCCTCACAGAAAAATGTCCCATTTTTGGCGCAGTTGATCCCGTGACCAACCGAACAACCAACTTCCCTCTTCTCCCAACCTTCCCTTTTTGCCTATAAATTTGAGTCTCCACCTCAACACATTTGAAACCCACCACCCTATCTTTTACTAGGCCTCTGCTGATATTGCTGCAGTCACTAGCAATCATATAATGGCTTCTGCTGTCACATTTTCTTTAGGGGCAAAAATTCTATGCTTAACTCTTTGTCTGCTGAGCTTATGCTGCTCTGCTTTCACTCCTCTAGACTACTCAAATGCTCTCGAAAAGTCGATTCTCTTCTTCGAGGGTCAGAGGTCCGGGAAACTGCCCGACAACCAGCGGCTCAGTTGGAGGGGGAATTCCGGCTTGTCCGATGGCTCTTCCTACCATGTACTAATTAATTCGTGTTCTTTTGTCTAAACTTTATGTTTAGTACATTTACAATATAATGTAACATTTTGGAGGTGAACTGTGTTTCAGGTGGACTTAGTAGGAGGCTACTATGATGCTGGAGACAATGTCAAGTTTGGCCTGCCAATGGCCTTCACCACTACATTGCTGGCATGGAGTGTGATTGAATTTGGTGACTCTATGCATAGCCAGATTGACAATGCGAAAGCCGCCGTACGTTGGAGCACTGATTATCTTCTAAAAGCAGCCACTGCAACCCCCGGAACGTTATATGTCCAAGTAAGATAAACAAGCAAATATGCACAAATAAAAACGAGTTATAAACTTTTAATAAAAAATAGAACTGGGATACTAAATAGACGATAAAATGGCACTAAATCATGGTACTGAAGGCTAAAAGAATTGACTCATTGTTAACGACGTTGGTTTGGAGCTGAAGAGAGGTCCTAAATATAGTCACATGTTTTGGTGGTTGCAGGTGGCAGATCCCAACATGGACCACCGGTGCTGGGAGAGGCCAGAAGACATGGATACGCCACGCAATGTGTACAAGGTGTCAACCCAAAATCCAGGATCAGATGTTGCAGCTGAGACTGCTGCTGCATTGGCTGCCGCTTCCATAGTATTCAAAGACTCCGACTCTTCTTACTCTGCAAAATTGCTTCACACAGCAATGAAAGTAAACATCTATAACAAAAATTTTACTTCATTTTAACAATTTTTCCGCTATTACCATGTGTTAACAAGAACGTTAATTTTAAATTTTGATCGCCATGCAGGTGTTTGATTTTGCAGACAAGTACAGAGGTTCTTACAGTGACTCACTTGGTTCAGTGGTCTGCCCTTTTTACTGCTCATACTCAGGATACCATGTAAGCCAAATGCATATAATTTTGCTTCTAATTGCTTTCTTTTACGAAAAATATGCACAAATGGAACAGTCACAATCTTTTAATAAAAAGATAGAACTGGAGGGACTTCGAACATACAATATTTTATATAGTCTCTCACTTTTATTTTTTATTTAAAATTTGTAACCAGTTATATCTGTGTATATTACGTGCATTTTAATCCCGTTAAAGTTCCTCTCATGACCCCAATTGTGCTGTTAAATAGGATGAGCTTCTGTGGGGTGCATCATGGATCCATAGAGCCTCTCAGAACAGTTCATATCTTGCCTACATCAAGTCCAATGGCCACACATTGGGTGCAGAAGACGATGACTATTCCTTCAGTTGGGATGACAAGAGACCTGGAACTAAAGTTCTCCTTTCCAAGGTTTTATTCTTATTGAAACTCCTACTTTTTCGGTTTGTACTCTAAAATGAATATTTTTTAATTTCTCTACAGTCAAAAGTGAAGTACAAAAGAGCAAACGAGACGTGTGAAAATCACTAACTAGAAACTCTTAGAGGTGATATAACTTATAACAATTGAATTTTGTGTAGAGCTTTCTAGAGAAAAATGATGAGGAATTCCAGTTATACAAATTACATTCAGACAACTACATATGCTCTCTAATTCCAGGGACATCTACTTTTCAGGGCCAAAATACCCCTGGTAAGCCCTCATTTCTTTATAGAAATATGATCATTAGTCTGGCTATGGAATGTGCGTCCTCTTTCATAAAAAACTTCTAACAGTATCGCTATCTTTTACGTGTTGATATTGTGCTTATATCCAAAACGACGTCGTTTTCAGGAGGATTGATCTACAAGGCAAGTGAGAGCAATCTCCAATATGTCACATCAGCATCTTTACTCCTCCTAACATATGCAAAGTATCTACGTTTAAATGGAGGAGTGGCAACATGTGGATCATCAAAAGTCACAGCAGAAACCCTAATCTCAGAGGCAAAGAAGCAGGTGGACTACATTCTCGGTGACAATCCAGCAAAGATGTCATACATGGTAGGGTTTGGGGACAAGTTCCCGCAGCATGTGCACCACAGGGGTTCTTCTCTCCCATCAGTCCATCAACATCCCAATCGCCTTGGCTGCAACGATGGATTTCAGTACCTGAATTCTGGTTCACCTAATCCAAATGTTCTTGTTGGAGCTGTTGTTGGTGGACCTGACAGTAAGGATAATTTTGCCGACGATCGGAACAATTATCAGCAGTCTGAGCCGGCTACTTACATCAATGCACCATTTGTTGGGGCTCTTGCTTTCCTCTCAGCTCAAAAGGGTTAGAAGAAGTGGATTTGGAGAGAAGAATGTTGTTACCACAAAAAGGAAGAGTTGTATGAATAATATGGAAACTTTAGTATTTCTCTAGTTGTTTAGAGGACCATGCACTAGCAATCACACTCTAAAGAGTGTGCCCTTAGCATGTCCATGAGCTGTGTCACATAGTATAAAGTGTAGGTTGGAAATGTTGGGAAATTGTTCTTGGTGGCAAATGATGGGAACTTTATTTTATCTAAAGCCATATATCTAGAAAATGACTAGTTCACGAAGGACCTAGGAAGTTCTCGTGTTGCATTCCTTAAAAAATAGACTTGGCCGTTGTCAAGTTTGATAGTATACTCTTTGTGCAAAGTAGTTTAAATTTCTAGTGGTATTCCTCTTCACTTGTAAGTGAAAGGTCTTAGGTTTAATTCTTACCAAAGGCGAATATGAACCACATTATTACTATCTCATTGTGAGGCTTAGCACACTTCTCCACTTATCACGACACGAAATGAGTACCAAATACTGTGACTTTAAAATTTTGGATGCAGACTTCCATGTCACGTGATAAAATGACTGACACATTATTAAATCAAAACATAACAAGGTGTTATAAATTTAATTATAATAAAAAAAATTTGTGACACTATGTTTTAACTGACAATGCATGTTGTTTATCTTACCATACCACCGCAGCAAAAAATCTAAACCAATCGTAATTGAAATAAAATCTCAACAATCACAAATATGGTAAACCAAACAATAATACATCCCCAACTCAAAGTTAATCTCCAACTTAAAACAAATAAATCAGACCAACCATGGCAACAAAGTAAATTGCAATTAAACAAAAAAACCCCAACAAAAAAAGAAAGAAAAAAAGAAAAATAGAATCTCATCCAAAAAACAAAAAAGGAAAAAGAAAAAGAAAAGGAAAAAGAAGCAACCTTCATATTTTATAGCGCGAGTCGGGTAGTCGGTAGTTACAACGAAACACCCCCAGAACCTCCTATCTTCTTCTCCACACGAAGATTAAATCTCAGCACTTCACACTGAGAGTTGCAATCCCAGATCCGACCCTAAACGATGTCGTCCACCCCTCGCCAATTCCCCCTCCTCCTTTCTCTCCTCGCTTTCTTCTCTTTCTGCTCCGCCGAGATCCGATTCTCCTCGATCCGATCCGACTGGCGCCAAATCATCCCCTTCGACGAGTTCGGGTTCACCCACAAGGGCCGCCTGGAGCTCAACGTCTCCAAAATCGCCCTCGCGGATCTTCCCAGCGGGGATCCGGACCTCTCCAAAGTCGGGTTCTTTCTCTGCACCCGCGACTCCTGGATCCACGTCTTCCAGCAGCTCGAGGAGGGCGAAATCCGCTGCGCCCTCGATTCCACCCTCGTCAAGCCCGTCTGCACCTTCAAATCCCTCAACGGCGGCGATCAATTCTCCACCGTCTTCTCCGAGACCGACGCCGATCAGTACACCCTCCTCTTCGCCAACTGCCTCCAGCCGCTCAAGGTCTCCATGGACGTCAAATCGGCGGCGTACAACCTCGAGGGGAAGAACAACGACCGCCGCGATTACCTCTCGGCCGGTAAAACGATTCTCCCTAGGGTTTACTTCCTGTTATCTTTAGTCTACGCATCTCTGGCCGGACTTTGGGTTTTCGTTCTGTACAAAAAACGACTCACCGTTTTTAGAATCCATTTCTTTATGCTCGCTGTTGTAATTCTCAAGGCGTTTAACTTGCTGTGTGAGGCGGAGGACAAGTCATATATTAAGCGCACCGGTAGTGCTCACGGCTGGGATGTGTTGTTCTATATCTTTAGCTTCTTAAAGGGTGTCACTTTATTTACTTTGATTGTTTTGATCGGAACCGGGTGGTCGTTTTTGAAACCCTTTTTGCAAGACAAGGAGAAGAAGGTTTTGATGATTGTGATTCCGCTTCAGGTGATAGCCAACATTGCCCAGGTTGTGATTGATGAGACCGGGCCCTTCGGGCAGGATTGGGTTACTTGGAAGCAGGTTTTTCTGCTTGTCGATGTTATTTGCTGCTGCGCTGTGTTGTTCCCGATTGTGTGGTCTATTAAAAACTTGAGAGAGGCGGCTAGGACCGATGGGAAGGCTGCGGTGAATTTGATGAAGTTGACTCTGTTCAGGCAGTACTACATTGTAGTTATATGCTACATTTACTTCACAAGAGTTGTGGTTTATGCATTGGAGACCATCACATCATACCGGTACCTTTGGACCAGTGTGGTTGCCGCAGAGTTGGCCACGCTTGCTTTCTATGTGTTTACAGGGTACAAGTTCAAGCCGGAGGCACACAATCCGTACTTTGTGATCGATGATGAGGAGGAAGAGGCTGCAGCTGAGCAGCTGAAGCTTGAGGATGAGTTTGAATTGTGATTTTATTGTAGAGAAGACTCCATGATCCAATTGGGAAGGCCGAGGTAGAGTATCGTTCATTACAGTGGAATATAGTTTGTGTTTCATGTTGTTTACCGTCTGTTTTTCCTTATAATTGAAGTTAGTAGTTAGTAGGATAATGTCACACCCTCGTCATTTTTTCTGTGAATCGAAGAATATGTGTAACTACCAAAAGATAATGTCTGGCATGAATTTTTGCATAAGGGGTGCGTGATTCCCTCATATTGTTTATCGAATTCTACTTTTAAGGTGCCCTTTGATTCTGCATAAATTTGGTTCGTGGTGGAGTTACTTCTGCAGAGTGTGGTAGCTTTCTTGTGGTAGAGAAGGGATATAGAAAACAGAAGAAACATGATCAATCTAACTCTTAAGCTTAATGCAAGAGAGTAGAGATAGCAAACTGAAAGTAGCGAGATACAAGTGGTGATTAATTCTAAACTGTGATTTCTTTAAGCGGATTAGAAATACGTAAAACAATCTCTAGCACGTCGCTAAACTTACACAAAGTGATCAAGACGAAAGAAGGCATCCCCTGACTGTCTTTATACAAAGCATGATGAGATTAGGTTATAGTTAGTGAGTAACTTAGCTACGACACTTAAATTTCTGTTTTACAAGTTCATGTATGATACACAAATGTTCTGCTAGTGAACTGCAAAATTGATACGAGTTAGTAGTGAAAAACGTAATTTGCGTTGTGGCCAGTGTTTAAAATGTACTGGTAGCAATGAAAATATCGATGTGCAAATTTGTGGAAATATCGATGGATATATTGAATGTAGGCATTGATATCGATTGTTTTCAATGGAAATGATGGAAATTTAAAATGGAATTTTAGGGATTGTCAAACATTGGTTTAGATGAAATATAAGAGGTTCTTTGATATTTAACAGAAATATCAACGATATCTATATATTTTAGCTTAAATTTAAAAGTTTGTCCGATTTGAGGTGATGTTTAAACTTCATCCCCATTTCTGTACCTTTTTCTGTTTCATATCGAAAGAAATTTAACCACAGGTTGTGTCTACGCTACATTGCTAGTAGTGTGATTCTCACCCTTTTCCGAAACCCTATTTTTTTCTCAGTAAGGTTGGGATGACATATTTGCATCAGTCTACTTAGAATTTGAGAAGAAACCTCTTTTGTTTTTTTTTTTTTTTTGAACAAACGATATTATCTACGACGTTAAGGGAGAGGAGTCGGCTTTAGTTTCACAATAGGCTAGCAATAATGGGGTTCAAATTTGCCTTTGGCAAGAATTGAACTTGAGACTTCTCACTTACAAGTGAAGAGGAATACTACTACATCGTAATACTAAATGGCTTTTAAAAACCTGTTAGATGGCATGTTTCATCTAGTTTATTACAAAGCGATATTATTACTCTAAACTTGATCAGTTGAAATTGAAAGGTTTAAATCCGAAACGCAATAGAATTGAAAAGAAAAGCTCTATCCACCAGACAATCCATCGGCAACTCGTGAACTCGTTCATGTTCGCCCGCGGTGCCTAGTTTGACTTGGATTTACAAAAAAAAAAAATGATAATAATAATCAATTCGTAATTGCATTTCCTTGTCGTGCAGTCCATTCGGAGAAGTTGCCGCTTTGTATTATACGCAAAAGTAGACATGTCCAATGCACCGTAGCAGCACACTTATCTTGACCATTTCATCAAGTGCCAATTTAGTTTTATCTTTTCGGAAATTCCAAGTATTTAGATGGAATTAAGGACAAAGACCAAATCAAATGAACAAGAAAGAATCTTGTTGGTTTGGTCATCAATTTTTGATAGGTGAATCGACCTGCTTAGCAGTTAGCAGGTCAATTTTTATGAGTCGGTTGGTGATCGTTTTCGTATTGTGGGTTCAGTCGGATCTAGTGATTGGGCCTCCAGCTCTGTAGGAATTAGTATGCTCCTCAAGCCCAATAAGGGTTAGGGAGAAGCCCAATTTCCCCCTCCCGATTGATTGGTTGTCCAAACATACGTCTTGTTTCGTTACGATGAAAGGGAATCGAGCCTCGATCTAATTTAATCGCAACTCATTTTCCATGTTTCATCACCACCTGGGCTAGCTAATCCCACTGACTTCCCAAATGGAATGCTTGCACAATTAGGGCTTCCATATCTAAATATTTGCACTTCAAAAACATCATCGTCCACCCGTCTATTATTGTTCTACGAATGAGAAATTAGAATAATAAAAGTGCATCATGACTATTTTGGACTAAAATAGAGCATGTGGGTTTCTCCTTAGATTTCATTGCTTTAAGGAAAACAAATAGAACATGGGTATTTTTCTAACCGCCTATAAATAATTGAGAGATGGTTCTCTAAATCCTAACTTTTTCTAGGATATTTTCTAAGTGCATGTGCTCTATGTCTATTCATTGCCATTTCATGGTCATGATATTTAATGGAAGTCTTAGTAGGCAAAGAAACACCTGAAAAATATGCTTTCAACTCTCCATTATCCTTTTCAAATTTGGGTTAAGATGGAAAAATTTACGTATCATGATTTAGTAATTCAGTTACATGAAGAGAGATATGTCCAATTGTAACATACAACAAATAAAACATATGTTGGAGTTGATTGTAGAGTAAATCATGACAAGTAAAACAACAAAATTCAACCCGTGCATATTTGGGCTCCGACCTCTGATTTGGACCGCATACGTTGCTCCAACCTTTATTGTCTTGGTGTCCTTGTTAATATCTCTTGCATATGGGTAAAGTTGAAGTGGGGTTCTAAGGGGGACCGATATAACCAAGTTTCGAAGGTGCATTGTACAATTTTTTATGGGTGGTACTATCTACACATTTAATTTAATTTGTAAGTGTCAAATCGAATAAAATGAATATAATTAATGGACATAAATTAACAGAGAATGTATGGAAGATAAAAAAAAGTGTCGCTAGCATCACTTTTTTTATGAGTAGTCTATCTTGTCATCTAAGTGTTACGTCGGGAGTAATCAAATAATATAGTTAGTTTTTTATGAACCAGTGGAGGGGGCCATGGATCGAGAAAACAAACAACACAAAGGAGACCAACCATGTGGAGCTTGTAGAATGAATAGAGATGAGATTTTCCATTAACTTTCTCTACTCGTCGAATATACAACTCTGTTTTTTATTAATTTTACTATTATTATGGGGAGGTAAGGGGGAGAGTTCGAAAGTATTACAATAATTTAAGAATTATGAGAGTTTCGAACCTAAAATGTATGGAAAAAAATCCAAACACCCTATTTACTAAGATATTAGATCAAATACATATCGAATATACAACTCTATTAAGAATTTGAGTGATGAGATGAGTGTTCGTGTCATGACCATCGATTCGTCCTGTGGAATTCCCAACTAAGTAACTTTGTGTATGATTGAAACAGAGACTCAGTTAATTTGGTGATGCCAAATTGCTATGAGACTTCATTCAATTGTGTTGACCATTTGGACAGCCTATGGCTGGCATGTTGGTGGCCTCATTAATTACATTCCACCACTAATTTAAGTCACTCTAAGTCCAAAAGAGAGGTGATCCATCAATAAGGAGAGAGAGACCAATTCAAGGACAAATTTTATCCCGTGCGGTTATGATATTATCACGTAATAACTATTTATGTCGTAATATACGAGTCTGTTTACTTGTTTTTGGATGAATCTAGGGTATTCCCTAAGCGAGGACTAATCCCTCGAGCCGGGTCGGACCTCATTCGGAGGGCAAGCTCTCCCAATGATGGTTGTTCCATTCACAAGGTTCGAACTCAAGACCTTGCTTAAGAGGAACAAGCTCCTTACCACTTAAACCACCAAGCATTAGTCGAATCTGTTTATTTTCATTACATCATAAATTTATGAAATATCAATTATATCGTTCACTTGTATTATCATATATAAACTAGCAACACTATGTGGCAGTACGGACATGGTAGTTAAATTTTTTTTTCCAATTTAAGGTCACCTCAAGCATGGTATTGATGAGTGGGAGGTGCATGTGATCTGGTATAATTTTTTTCTTTGATACAACACAATCCATCCAGATCTCCAAAGCAACTTCCCTCCAAAGATCAAATGGGCCTACCCCAATTGCTTTCCTGGCTGAGATAGTCCCCATTAGAAGAAAAATAAAGAGAAAGGTAAAAAGAAAGAAGCAGCAAAGAAAGGGATTTGAGAAGGAAAAAGACTACACACAAAAGAAGAAGATATGGAGAAGATGTTCATGATGATGAGCACCAATAGTACTCCTCCTCCTAGCCCAGGAAATACCAGAAATATTGAAATCACCACTTCCGCTTTCCCTACCTGGAAACTGTACGAAAACCCTTTTTATAATTCTCAAAAACCCCATCAAAATCCTCCCCTACAACCACAAAACCAGCAGCGGCAATGCCAAGACTTTAGCAACAAGCAACCGCAACAAGAAGTTCATCATTGCCTGCACCTCCCCATCTCCGCCCGCAAGCTCGCCGCTTCCTTCTGGGATCTCACCTTCTTCAAGCCGGTAATGGAGTCCGAGATGGATTACACGCGAGCCCAGATCATCGAAATGAAAGCCGAGCTCGAGTACCAGCGTAAGGCGCGCAAGAAGTTGGAGAGCTCGAACAAGAGGTTGGCCAAGGAGTTGGGGGAGGAGAGGAGGGCGAGAGAAGCGATCGAGAGGGTTTGCGAGGAGCTTGCTAGAGAGATTTCTTTCGGGAAGTCGGAGATCACGAAGATGAGGAAAGAGATCGAGGAGGAGAGGAAAATGCTTCGAATGGCGGAGGTGCTGAGGGAGGAGAGAGTTCAGATGAAGCTCGCCGAGGCGAGACTTCTGTTCGAAGAGAAGGTGTTAGAGTTGGAGGGGTGTAAAAAAATGCTGTGTGCCGCCGAGAACTCACATTTCAAGATCAAACATAAAAATGAGGTTGTTAACGTTGCTAGTTTGGATAGTTCCAGTGAAATGTCTGGGGCTTTTTGTGGTGATCGGAACAATGATTCTGTTTCCAGTTTTTCTACTGCAACTTCAAGGGAAGTGCTTTTGGGTGAAAAAGCAGCTTTCAGTGAAAACAGCGGTGGATTTTCATCCATGGCGGTTCAGAAAAGAGCCTCACCAGAACCAGAAAATCCTCACATAAAGAGAGGGATCAAGGGGTTTGTTGAATTCCCAAGAGTTGTCAGAGCAATTGGATCAAAAAGTAGGCATTGGGGCACAAAGCTTGAGTGCCAAAAAGCTCAGCTCAGAATTCTTATGAAGCAAAAGAGCCCCATTAGATCCAATAGTTTCATTATTAGTTGAAAGATCGTAATGTGAATTGGAAAATCCGTCAAAATGATCATTTTTCAAATTTTAATTGTTTGAATGATCAATTTTTTGCTCTCTATGTCGTTGATCAATTCAGCAATTAAAATTTGATTTCTAATTATTTTACGTCATTTTTCATGTTAGTTTATTTTTTTATTTTTTTTTTTTTATGTGGATTGTTGAAAGAGTGGTATGATTTTTATGGTTATTGCACATTTTTGTGTATGATGAAATTAATCAGAAAAAGTCTTGCTTTGGATCTGATCAAGGCTTTAAATTAAAAAATTTGACTTTATTCTAAATCTGTGATGCTTTTGACTTGTCAGAATACATGCACATGCTTCATTTTTCAGTCCACTCAAGTGAGTGTATTTTTTAGTTTTGAATACACCTACACATGCACATGCTTCTTCTTCTTCTTCTTTCACTTGAGATTCTGGAGTTTTAGTACATAAATAATTAGATGGTTTGTAAAACAGATTATGTGGAAATGTTTTAGTTCTCTATTTGGAGGTGGATTTAGGAGATGATCAATTAGGAGACTGGAAAATGCCGGAGGGTTGCATGAACAGTTGGTTTCCTTTCCCAAAAAGGACCGCACATGCCTTTATCTACAAGGAAAGGACCACACATGGTATATGACATGCCCAAAAATTTCAGATCATATCTACTTGGTCCATAGTGAGGTTGGACCATGATATAGAAATGTCAACAACCCACATTTGCTATAAAAACCCGACAATAGTTAGTAACATTAGTTGCATAAAATAAGGATATATAAAAGACTTAATAGTGATAATCAGGTGAGTAAAGACATATTAGTGGCTAATGAGATGGGTAAAAAAGATATCAATGATTAATGAGAGTATTCGGCATGGCTAGGCCTTTTTATTTTTAAATAGAGAAAGATTAGGTGAGATTAATTCTTCGGCAATGGTCACGTGTGATGCGAGGCACCTACCCTCCCTTGAAGGGGTGAGGACCATTACACCCGGAAACCCACCGCCCATCCTTCCTCTACCTTGTATACAACTAGTATCAGTGATTATTGTCAATTTTACATATAGAAGTAACAACTAGATATATTAATGTTCATGCTTATAGTGCAGCACATGAGGGTTGATCTGTGTTAGATTATCATTTTGGGAAGGGAAGATTCTTTGATGTTTAGAGAAGATTACCATCCAATTAAACAACTTTGTGGGAAACAGAAAAGGTATAACATATATGATTTAAAACCATTCACTTTGCCACTTGAGAAGAATGCAATCATTAACCGATTTGTGATGGTATTACACCCTGGAAGCTCTGCACAAAATTGTTTCTATTTAGAGGGTCCATAACTGTTAGGAAGACTAAACCAGGTTAATACTAAGATAGAGAAATGCTAAGGAGATTTTTTTTAAAGTGCAACTCTTTATAGACTTTATGTCACCTCAAAGTTTAACATCAATTTTTGTGTCAGCATTTAAAATTTTCATCTAGTACATGTATGATTAAGATGAACCGCTAAAGAATGCTACATACCTTCTCCTTTGTAATTTTCCATTTTACCTTCCTTTTTTTTTTCTTTTTTTTTTAATCAAACAATAACATTTGTTAGATTAGATGTTAGGATAGGAAGCCAACGGGATTCGAACCTACAACGTGATGTAAGAGTGATACTTCTCTCTACTACTGTAGTAGAAGGCCACTTGCTGTTTTACCTTCTCATTTCTAATCTGCAAAGCTGTTCATTTTTTTGGGATTATCCTTAAAGGATCATTGCTATGTAATCAAAACACTAAGCTCGTCTGTTTAATAGATAACAGGTAAAAAGATAAACTATTTTCTATCCGGTTTAAGTTTCACAAAGATGGTTTTTTTTGAGATAAGACGGTTTCTATCAGTAAACGACGTAGTATAATGAGAACGCCAAAAAGAAGATATAATAGAAGGTAACTATCATTCCCGAATTAGCAAACAATTTATAAAGCATTAAACAAATGAAAAGATTTTTAGTCTAATTGTAAGACGGACGTAAGATATTATCACACATGTTAATTATTATTTTTATGTAAATTTATTATCAACATTATATCATAAATTTATGAGATATCAATTATATCGTTTAACACGGGAATTAGTAATAATATCTAAACAAGACAGACGAGTATTTTTCGATCACATTGTACAACAAAGCAATTCACCGTCTAAAATCATGAGATAAAAAATTTAGGATCTCTAGGTCTTAAAGCAAGAAATACAAAAACAAGTACTGGTTCTACACTGCATGAATCTTATCCTTTGAAATTATCAGAAATGGTACTGCGTACGACTCCTTGTCCATATTACTCTCTTCTCATCTCTTCAGTCTTCAAGGTTGTACCGTGGACATGAAAATGTACTTTGAAATCAGCTTCAAGATTTTTACCCTACCATGATATTTGACAAGGCTGCCAAAGTAATTGTAATCTTTAATTCAGCTCTTCATGTTACACCAAGGAACTCTATATATGTACCCATATAATATTTCTCTTGGCCACAATGTTTCACTCTGATTCTCCCTTACTTGGCAAAAAATTTCTATATATATTAGGAGAAATTTTTAGGTAGGGTCAACTGTGTTAAGTCACCAATCCGCTCAAGACACATAATGGCAAATCCTTGCATTCAAGCTCCCCAAAATGGGCTTGTGTAAGATATGATTTCTTCTTATCTGTCTTTAGCGGATAAGTGACGTAGCATGAGTAGATGTATTCAAGAATCTCTTCTAAATTTGGTCCCATTTGGTCGAACCACTTGGATAGCATTGGATTGTGATTTGATCATTCGATAAGACTAATTGGAATCTAACTAGACTTATCATGTGTCTTTGACACTCAAGTCTCAGTTAGGGAACAAATTGGCCATTTTTTCGAACATTAGTCCAATATACGAGTTCTGTCCACAATCTTTGTGACACAAGTGGCCTACTCAAGAATCTCTTCTAAATTAGATCACATTGGAGGTCCTTGAATAATAATGAATCGAGCTTTAAGTATTGGATATGACTAATTGAAATCCGACTATACTTATTATGTATCGTCAACACTCAATTCTTAAGTAGAGACAATTGGACCTCATTTTCTCAAACCTTAATCCGAAATCCAAGTCCAGTCCACAATCCTTACTCGTGCAACTAAACATCGACCATGACACTAGTAAACTCACTAATCACAAATCCGAGAGACAAAGACATGAATGATTTGGGCTCCACCCAGATATATAAACAACATATCAGACATAACCAAACTAACCAAAACTTATTAATTATTCACACCATCACATTAAACTTTTATGCATCATTTTTGGGTAGAGAGAACGAAAGGTTTCAAATCAATGTGTTGCATAAGTTATAAAACATTCCCTAAACCAATTTGCTATATTAAATGTCTCAACATTTGTGGGGTCTAAATTAATAGGGCGAGTGAGATGGGCGAACGTCAATTAACCATGGCGAAGTTGGTTACTGCATCAACATCTCACCAGCCTTTTTCCTTTCAAAACTTCCAATAATTCTTGAAGCAAAAGATTTTTCAGTGTGTTTAGAATACGGCACGAAACACTACATGCACATGACTTGATGCTTCCCAATGCTTGACATTTGTTAACGGCGGGATGTGATGCCGTCAAGCTTACGTCAGAGTCTCAACGTGTCAGTTGTACAAAATGACAGACAACCAATGAGAGCCTTGCTTCTGCACTGAAAATATTTTGACTCATTTCTCTGGAAGTAGTCAATGCTTACGGTCTGCTATCGAACAAATTGAAATAAATAAAAAGAAAAATGCTAGGAGAATTTTCAATGAATTTTCTATCAACCCGCATCTTTACATTAATTTTTGTGATAATATTATAAAATATTATGCAAAAAAATATAAAATGTCATAGAGTTCATGAGATATTTCATTTTTTAAGAGAGTCTCGTTAATATTTCTCAAATTAAAATTTTTAATCTAATTGAGAGTTTTACAGAAAGGTAATTTTAGGCATACTAAATTTGTAGATAAAATTTGCAAACTAGATGATGTGCAACTAATAGGAATGAGCACATTTATCAATACTAAAGTAATAATCCAATCATCAACTTCCATGTCATTTAGTTTATAAAATTTTATTTACAAGTTTATTCTTCCTAACATTATAAAAAAATACAATTGTCTTCCAATTTAGCTCTTTCAAAATATCAACATTCATATATTTTTTTGAACTACAAAATTCCAATAATTTTTAGTGAAGTCGAACAATATCCAAGGAATTGTAGCACAATTTCGTCAGACGCTGTCATCATAGTTGGTGGAACAACAGCGGAGGTGGATGGGGTGTAGTCAAACTTAGATTTGAGAGGATTTTAAAAGACTTTAAAATCCTATTGTAGTCAATTAAAAGATTTTAAAGGATTTTAGAATCCATTCAAATCTAGGTGTGGTCAATTAAAGGATTTTAGAATCCTTTAAAATCTAGGTGAAGTCAATTAAAAGATTTTAAAGGATTTTAAAATCCATCCAAATCTAAGCGTATTCAAAAAATTAAGATTTTGGAAGATTTCAATAAGTTGTGGATTTTGTGGGATTTGAGAGCCAAAAGTATATATAACCAATGCTAAAAAGAATCCAACCTCACCCCTTAGGATTTCAAATCCTTCCACCACAATCCACCACAGTCCATTCAAATTCTTAAAACTCCATATGAATTTTATAGGAATCTTTAATCCTCTTAAATCATATCAAATATATCACTTTTAAAATCCTTTAAAATCCTTTAAAATCTTAGTTTGACTACACTCCTTGACACACCCCGACCGAGATCAGGGCATGCTGGCCGTCACATGGAAGTAACGTAACCATGTGCACAGTGCGGAGCTAATAAAATAATAATAAAAGTACGAATAAATAAAAACCAGCTATACACAACGTAAGAACATACATGTGCAAGCGTAAGTGTGAAAACAAAGTTCAAAGCACGAAGACCTAATGCAGTCCGGGAGAAACAACACTACATAAACACACCCAAAGGTGGTCCTACACTGGTGATACTCTGTCAGATATGCCGGAAAAATCCTCTGGGGAGCCACCAAAAGTGATAGCCAACTAGAACCTGGAGGGGCGCAAAACAGAAAGCGTGAGTGGGCAAAAACAAAGCTTTTCAAAAACCATTTTTATAAACAAAGTTCTAACCCCTCGCCGTAAAACCTGTATACTTCCCAGAAAATATAATATACATATATATAAATCATGCTCAGAAATATACCATGTCAAATGCTTCTAAATAGAATGCAAGTGCTCAGGAAATGTCAAAACTATGTAATGTAATCTGTCAGCCGGAGTCACTTAACGTGACCTGTACGGCTGAATATAGAACTCAAATCTCCATCTCACTAACTATACCTGCACACGAGTCGGAACCACTTAAAGTGGTATGTACGACAGGACTAGGTGTATAATAAGTACGCTCAAGTGCTACGATCACGTAAGGCTGGGCGAATAATCGCGGGTCACCTACGAGTCGGAACCACCTAAAGTGGTATGTACGACAGGACTGTGCACCTAACTTGTATCCAAGATGAGCGTGTGGTGTGGGAGGTGAACATCACGTGAAGGACTGTGCCCAACTCTGGGCGGGAGCACTAACACCGGGGGTGCAGGTTATGAGCTCTCTATGCATCTCAAATCACTACTGAACATGAATATAACCATAACTTACCTGGCACTTACCTGTGTGTCCGCAGCACCAACATACAAATATATATATGCTACTAATAATGCATAAACAAACGGCAACATAATGCATGGCATATAAACGTATAAACGTTTCAATTCATTTTCTGGGAAAAACATAAGTATATAGGTATATACGGAAAACCAAAAGCCCACTCACTGGTAAGTAGAAGGGCCTTGCCTCGAGTGACCACGCTCGTCCTCGGGATTGGTCTCACCTATATGCGAAACAACTATAAAAACGTTAATTTTAAAGCACATAACCAACCTTACGAAATAACTTCTCATACAAAGCTCAAATGGGGTGTATGAATACACCAACGTGATCTACTCAACCTCAGGAACATCCCCATATTTTTAGAAAAATTTTCCGCTGCCGCACGCGCCCCCACGCGCCGACCAAGGCACGGCCACGTGTGCCGCCCACGCGCAGGCACGTGCCTGGCACACTGACGGCGTCAGTTAACGCGGTCAGGAATATTCCGTTAAATCTAACTGATGCCGTTAACGCCGTTAGGAATATTCCGTCCAAACTGACCGAATATTCCGTCATCTTCTCCGGCCAAACTCCGGCGCCGGAAAACCGGAAAACCGGGAAAACTTTAAAACCTTGTATCTCACTCGTTTTTCAACCAAATTTCACAAAATTGGTACCAAAATGAAGCTTACAACAAGAGGAACAAATCCATACCACTTTCAAGCACTAAAACCCACGGAATCTCACCGGGAAAACACTACCAACTCCGGCCAACCTTGTAACTCACGATCCCGACGTCCAAAACCTTCAAACGAACCACCTCGAGCCTTCTAAGGACCTCACCAAGCTTCCTACAAGCTTGAAATTCCCAAAAACACAAGAATTAACGTGTGCATGAACAGTGACCAAATCGGGGTATCCCGAGTTCAACGTGAAAACAAAGGTATCCTTACCTGAAATGGGTATGGTTGATCTCCTAAGGACCTCACAAGCACGAATATATAATTTGTTTCCTCGATCTGTGAAGGTTTCAAGGGTTTTGGTTGTCGTCCGTACAAAAAGAATAGAAATGGGAGAGAGAGAGAGCTCGGGATAGGGCAGAGAGAAAGGGTGAGTGAGTGTGGTGTGTGTGTGGTCCAAAACCACCCAAGCAACACCCAAAACAACCACACAACAAAACAACCATGTTAGGGGCAAAATCGTCATTTCACCCCTACGATACGAAAAAATCCGGGACAGGCTGTCACACTCCTAGATTTACCGAATGTATGTAATCTTATCTTAATAGCCGCTTGTTGCAATTTAAATTCGTGTGCATGTAGTCTAATAACTTGCTGGACAAAATATTGGATTTCTACCTATGTGTTCTGCATTCGAAATTCTCTGCTCTTCTAAATTAATGTAAAATTTTCGAGTTTTCTCTCGTTCTCTTAATAATAATAATTTTTCCATATATAATTTTTTTTTTAAACAAGCACCTATACTGAATTATTCTAAATTACAAGGAGAAAGATGTGAAACATTCTTTTTAATATAAATCTCCTACCACACATTAATAGCATATTAATGCACCTCCTTATGGAGTTTCAGTATCACATAAGGCAGTAACATACTTTTAATATTAAAGTAAAGTCGGCCCAAAGAATGCATCCGGTGAAGTTCTTATTTGGTTTGGAGGTTTCAAACCTTTGTTCGCTTTTCACTAAACTATTCATTTCGAATTAAAAATATATTTATACTAAGAGTCAGGATGTAGGTTAAGCTACACGTGTCATATATAATAAATTGATATCGAACTCGTCATCAATAAAATTGAATATAAAACCTCATACTTACAAATAAACGAAAAAGAAACAACTATTTAAAATAAATGAAAACCAATGAAAAAGGTTTGAAAACTTTGAGTTTTAATCAAAATGACAAAAAAGTTTTGTAAGTGAATAGTATCAAAAGTGAGTTTTTAGAGTAAAAATGTTATTTTCGTTAAAAGTTTCTTAAAATAATTAATGTTGAGAGAACACACTATTGTAGCTAATTATTTTTTTTTCAAGTGGTGCCCTCTATTTATGGGAGTAGGATTCTCTTTTTCTTGTTTTCCCTCTCCTCCTATTTGAATGGTCACGGTTAAATTACGTCAACATCTTATATTAATTTTTTATAGAATGAAAAAAACAAAATAGAGAATGTGAGAAGAGGGGATGGGAAGAGAAAAAAAGAATCCTTTTCCTTTTTATGGCCAAATATTGGGACCTATAAGGCTATAATCCCCTACTTTTAGAAACTTAACACTGTTAGATTAGGCGTGAAGTAAACGTTATGTGCCACGGTGAGAGAGAGAGAGAGAGAGAGATGTTATTCTGGGTTTGTTGCCAGCTGCTTGTACTAGTTTTGTCCTTATTCATAAGAGGAAGTAATGTTGGAAACTTGGGTAGCAAAGCCCAACACATGGCTAAAAATGGCGGCACCGCCACACCCTAGCAAAACCCCACCCCCACCACCCCCCCCCCCCACCCCCAACAACACCACCACACTCGCACCCACAGAAGAGAGAGAGAGAGAGAGAGGTAAAGCTAGCGTGGGTTGTAATTAAGGCCATTTTCCTTTTTGGAGTTTTGTGGGGTTGAACATTGAAGGGGAAGGCGGTGAGAAAAACTCAGAAAAGGTGCCCTTTTTTATTTCAATTTTTTGAGTTTTTTTTAATACCAAATCATGGGAAAAAGAAATGGGTTTGCTGAGAAGGGAGCAGCAGCAGAAACAGAGTGGCTGGGTTTGATGATGCAAAACACCCAGCAAACCCAACAAACCCAGCAATCATTTCCTCGGAAGAAGACGATGACGGTGATGCATCATCATCCTCATCATCATGATCCTCTGCTTGCCAGTGCAGGAAGAGAAGCTTGTGGGGTTTGGGATAACAGTCCTGGTGCTGGTGGTGGACCTTTGTTTTGCAACACAAGCAATCCAGTCCCGAGTTGTCCGACTGATTTATACAATCCTGTCGGTTCTGATTTTGTCCTCCCAAAGTCTCTGCAGCACCATCTGCCTGGCTCTGATCACACCTTGGCTTTCAGTTCCTCAGGTAAAGTTCCCACCTTTATTTCTTAAAAAAAATAACAAAGATTCCATACTTGATGAACAGTTTAGTTATTTTCTGGTCCTTTTTCTGTTGGGTTTTTTTAATTTTAAATTTTTTATATGAAATTTTTGAATTTGAATAGGTGGAATGGTGAATGTGAGACTCCCTTTTACAGCAGCTCAAAGGGAAGAGCTTGAGAGACAGACAATGATTTACAAGTACATGATGGACTCTTCCCCTGTCCCTCCCCAATTACTTTTACCAACTTCCAAGAACACATCAAATGTCCCTCGTTTGTTCCCAAATTGTAAATCTTTCTCCTTGTTTTTTTCATCTTTTGGAATTTGTCTACAATACACTGGAGTATTACATATTTCGGCACTTAGAGCCCTTACATTCAACCCGTAGATTGGATCCAACGGCTCTAAGTGCCCGTGAATTCCGATGTATTTGTAGGCAGACTCCATCGTTAGGTCTATTTTAACAACGTTTGTGTTCCTTTGTCTTCAAAATACAAAAAAAACCATTCCTTTGTTTTACTTTGTTACTGGGTTTTTTGTTTAGTGGTGAAGGGTTCACTGGAGTTGGGGATTTCTGGGAGCTCGGATCCGGAGCCATGGAGGTGCAAAAGAACAGATGGAAAAAAATGGAGGTGTTCCAGAGATGTAGCTCCGGATCTGAAGTACTGTGAGAGACACGCTCACAAGACCAGGAACCGTTCAAGAAAGCCTGTGGAATCCCAAACCCTAAACCCCAACTTCCTCACCAACAACAACAACATGAGAAGTCCTACGGCTAATTTTTTCAGACAAAGCAACATCACCAACCGGCAAAGTCCATATTCTGGCAACATGGTTCCTAGTGCTGCCGCTGCTGCTGGATCACATGTCCAACCCAGGTGGGTTTGGTTTTGGGTTAGGTTAGGTTTGGATTCAATTTTTTAATGCTATGAAACTTAGGACCAAAACTCATTAATTCGGTTGTATTTTATTGCTTTGTTCTTATCCGTTCCCTATTAATGTGCACAGGATGTCACTGTAGCATAGCAGTATTTCAAGCAATTAGTCACTACAATGTGTTTTAACATTTTCACTTGGCATTGCTTAATTGGCTTGTAATACCGTCATTGTACCATCCCGTGACAGAAAGTTGTTTCTAGAGAAACATACCTACAACAAGATGCCGCTGCAGCGGTATTTGAATTCTATCAATCACTGCGATGTGTTTTAACTTTTCTACTTGGCATCACATAAATGAATTGTGATACTACTACAGTGGCATCTCGTTGCAGAGAAGTTCTTCTCATGTGATGTGGTTCTTGCTTGGATGTTTCCTTTGTTTTGTGTAATAAATGAGGTTTTTGTCCTTGACCATGGAAGGTCCTTGGCTTGGTTCATGAATGGGGAAGCCCCAGCTGTGGGTGGCTCAAACCAAGAGTGGGGGCAAATGATGCAATTCAAGCTGGGCCTAAAGAGCAGCAGTCACAACTACACAAAGCCTACTAACACAGATGTGGATGTTCCAAGGCAACAAACTGAAAGCTCACTGAATTTGCACACAGATTACAGCGGTGAAATCCAAGGCCTGCAAATTCAACAGACAAGGCATTTCATTGATGCATGGTCAACATCAACATCAGCAGAAAGAGAAGAAGATAGAGTTTTTGTTTCTCCAAACCAGAAGCTGCCCTTTTCATCTCTCACTCTATCAATGTCTGGAGGGGAAGGAAGCAATGAAGAGAGGGAAAATACCCAAATGGGGCTTGGAGTTTTGGGGGAAGAGAGGGAAAGTGTTGGGGGTTTGAAGTCCCAGTGGATGAACCCTATGTCATGGATGATGGGGTCACCACCTGGTGGACCATTGGCTGAAGCTTTGTGCCTTGGCATTGCTGGTGGTTCTAATGGCTGCAACAGTGGCTCCACCATCTGTAAGAGCTCTAGTGGAGATGCTAGGCAAGAATTTGATTTGACTAACTGAGGAGGGTAGTGATGGTTTGTTTTCACCTAAATGTTTGAAGTTCTAACGTTTGTGTCTGACTCTTGAGGTTGATCATGAATGGGAAAATAGTTACTGTTTTAGTTGATTTTGTTGCCTGCATACTATGCCATTATGTTCTAGATTTTAGAACATCCTAAAATGAAAATTTTGAACTCTTAAACTAAACTACTCACTAGTGTACGAATCAATAACAGTACAGAGATAAGAACGAGATCGTACCCACGAAGATTGAGTTTCACTCAACGTCGCGGCAATTTGTCCAACTTGCTTATCTCATACCTTGTTCAGACGTGAAAGAGATAATGGCAAGACTCACAATGCAGATTGCAGACGTTCTAAACCTCGTATTCTACCAAACTTATATTCAGCCTTGAGAAACATTTGGTGCTGAAGAATTTCAGAGGCTAAACAACCTTACTCAGAATCAGCATCGACAAATGATGACGATGGTCCGCTAACAATTACAACTATCAGCTTCTTC
Organism: Pyrus communis; assembly: GCF_963583255.1. Lineage (NCBI taxonomy): Eukaryota > Viridiplantae > Streptophyta > Magnoliopsida > Rosales > Rosaceae > Pyrus > Pyrus communis. Next base: position 18,668,395 of record NC_084814.1, read on the forward strand.
CTCACCCTACTCTCAATTGAACTCAACTTGCAAATTCTCAGAATCTACCAAAACTTGTGACACTTAAAAACTAGGAAGAAAAAGAGATGGGTGAGAGGCCAGCATCTCTGCCTACGTGCATCCGTATGATGTGTGGGGCTGGGCCAGCATCACAACATGATTGAATACTCCTTTTCTAGTTCAAACATTATTTGAGTTGTAAATTCCAAATATATTTTGTAATAGTCTACTTTAGAAAAAAAAAATGATATAATAAGCAACTTTAATTTATAAGGAGTATATGAGCTTGGATGCATGAACGGGCAAACTACTTTAACCAACCAGTCGAACCAATTTTGCTTGTAATAATATTTCACTTTAGGCTTGTACCATGATGTATCATTTTGAGTTTCCCAAAAAATTAACCTTATGGGACGTCTCAAAATCACCATTTTCATCCTTTTTTATTCATTAAATTCCCTTGCAACCTCCTATTGTAATTAGCCCACAAAATGAATCAAAAATTCAGTTAGGATTTCAAATCTCCTACATTTTCTCCTTTTTGAACCCAAATTCCAAAATCCATTTGAGTATTCTTCACTTTGTTCATTGGTCTCTTTGGTAATCTTTGTTCCTTGGTTTCTATCCCGTTGAAGAGTAAGGGATTGCATCCTACATCGATTGTCAAAGCAATGATACCGATGTGGGATAAAGGAAATTTTCTATGGTGCTTCAAAGTACTCCATACTTCGGATTTTTCATGTTATAATTTTTGAAAATTTCGGAAGTCAAGATTTAATAGTTAAAACAATCTGAAATATCCTATACTCCGAAGTATCATAAATTTTTCTGATAAAAACCTCCTCTCATTGCTAGAACATTACAGAACAGAGAAAAAAGCATCTCATCCAACCAAACCAATAATAAAATTTCCATTCCAGTTCCAAACCAGACAACAAATTAAAAACTAGGTTCACTTTCATAATCACTTGCCTCACTTTAACCACCACAGATCAGTGGTTGAACATGGAGAAATCTCTCCCCCTAGGGTATCGGCGTACGACGACAAGTTCTCCCTCCCATAGTAGTCATTATTTTGTACACTCTTGAAGCTAGGACTTCTCAAGTTCTGGCTAAAGCTACTACAATCAATGCCAACACAATCATGCTGTTGTGGCTCAGCCGAGACAGGGTACAAAAGGCGCTTCTTGGCTGAACCGCTGCCTCTTTCTCTCTCGGGTGTAGAAGGCCTTGTTTTTGGTGTGCTAAGCGATCGAGCCTTGGCCTTTGCAGATTCAGTAGAAGCCATGTAATTTGGTGTTCCAGAACGGCACATTGCACCCCTGAAGCTGCAATAAGCATTGGTGCCTGATAAGCTTGGTGTGTGTGCAGCTGATGAACAATAGTATTTTTCCTCTTTCGGGCATCTTGGACTCGCCGTCCTCACTTTCAGAGCTTTTGGTTTTGAAGGAGAGGGTGTTGCAGGCGAGAGATGATTCATGTACTGTGATTTGTGCAGGGGTGAAGCTGAAGCAATGGCGTAGGAGGCCGGCTGCTTTTGATGTTGCGAAAATGACGATGAAATTGGGACATTTGAAGATGTGCATGAGGAAGGCCTTGAATTCGTATCGATCTCAACTGTTTTTATGGAGTCCCTTTTGTCAATTGAAGCTCGGTTTCTGCTCTCAAATTGCTTCGTGGCCATCCATCTTTCTAGCCATCTTGTTCTCTCTTCTAGCTCTGCATCATTCCCTGCAGACGGGTTCCTCCCAGGCCTCCATATCTTCAATTAGTCATCAAAGTACTAAAGACATTAGCTTGTTAGACAGAAACTTACATGCATGCATGTGACGGTGTCCTAAACCAATCACCAACTTTCTGACGTGGCATTGTATGATTAGCTTGGGATAACGCCTGCCATGTCATTTCGAGAAAAATTTTCTTCTAAAACAAACACACAGGTACTAAAAGAACCATATATTTGAGTGATGAAAAATTGATCAACCTGATGAGAGAAAGCATAAGCCAGAGCCTTTTCACGTTTTAAAGCAGCTTCCTTTCTACTATGCAATACGGGTTCAAGCCCTTCGTCCCAATAGTCCTCACCAAGACTTTTCTCCCTAGACTGCTTGACGTAGCGGAATATAAGAACGAGGAATTAGACAAGCACCGGAAACTAGTAACTGAGAAAACCCTCGAGTTTTATCGAAATCAAGCAAAAACACGAAAATAAAATTCATATTATTATGCTAAAAAGGTGAAGAGGTAGCAGCTGCTGCATACTATTGACTTCCTGTCACGAATGTCCCGAAGATATCTGGATTCCCACAAGTGAAGGTCTGTTTCAGCAAACGTGGAGTTTCGACCGGCGTCATGCGAAAGCCTTGATCTTTCGTTGCGAACCTGATCTTGTACTCGAACCAGAGCTTGCATGCATTTCAGTGTCAGCTTTGCTTGCTTCCTAACGTTATGACCTCTCACTAAAGCTTGAAGCTTTACCAGCCCCTTGAGTGCATGTAGAGCTCTCCTTGCCTTCAGTCAAAAACCACATTTGCAATATGTAAAAAAAATTCAAATAACGACCATAACCTCTATAAGTAATCACATCTCCATATTGTGCTCTATTGTTTTGTTTTAGGACTGGTTTGGGACTGCTTTGATAAGAATCACTTTTGTTCATAGCGGTTTTGCTAAAAGTACTACGTTGAAATTTTTATCGAAAATCCAAGTGCGTCTTAAAAAGGACTTGGGAGTTCATTCTGAACAAACACTTTCAAACATTTTCTTCTAAACGCCGTCAAAAGCGTATTTGTTGTTAAAAAGTAATTTTGGCCTTTCCCTAAGCAATCTTGAACATGCTCTTAGTAAGTTACTTACCAAGTAACCTCTGAATGCTGTTTGAATGAGTGTAGCAGCATAGTGTTCTCTAGCAAAGTTATTCGGTCCAGTGAGCCGAACAATTTCTACTGCCGCTTGGGCAGTAGCCACTGCTGCTTCAGCCACAGCTGCAGTTGCTGCGACCACAGCAATTGCATGCCGTTGCTCAGCATCCAAAACAGGATTCACAGGCGCACTTGCATCTACAATCACTGTCCTTGCTTCACATTGTTGAACATGAAGAGTAGGCTTCCGGAAAAGCCACCTTCTCTTTTCTCTCTTCTGTACACAAACCAAACATTGAGTACTCAAAAGGTAAAAAAAAAAAAAAAAAAAAACATAGATTTGAATAGTTTATAATATCGTCTTATGAAAAAATCGTATGCAATATTGTTACCTTTTCTTCCTCTTCTGGTTCATGTTCATCTCTTCTTCTGCTACTTTTTGGCTGATCGTAATCTTTAGTGGGAGACCTGAACGCCCTTTTCACTATAGTCAGCCATGAAGTACCACTCTTCTTTCCCATTTGAGTGTTTGAGCAAAATTTTCCAGCATCACATGAATTTAAGCTGAGGAAGGCAAAAGAAGAAGGTGAAGTTGGTAGAGAGAGAGAGAGAGAGAGAGGGGTTTGTTTGGTTACATGCAATGCAGGAATCAAAGTACGAGCTCTGAGGTCTCCAATATATTGTAAAAAACGACGGTTCTTTTTTTTTTTTTTTTTTTTTTTTTTTGGTGGCATGCGAAACATTATAAAACAAAAATGCAGGGGAGGTGTCAGATATTGTAAAAAACAATGCAATAAGTAATAAGGTTTGAGAAAGAGTGGACACAACGGCGAGAGGGAGAGGTTTCAATGTAGGAAGAAGAATCCAAAGCATCCTAGCTAGGGCTTCTTTGATTGATCAATGGCTTTAAATTTCACTGACGAAAATCTAATGGTTTCACGTGACATGGACAACTAAGGGACGAGAGAGAGAGATTTACAGTGAGAGAATGTGGCCAAATGTGAGTTTTGTTGTTATATTGCATCTTACATTTGCATGCATTCGAAGTCCTCGAAGACCACCAACTCTGCTCGTATTCATGGGTAAAAGCAAACAGAGTGGGGCTTCATTTTCCCAGTAAGCTCAGTCAAACTAGTTTGGTAGGGTTTCTCCTTTCGTCAATTTTTTGTTTAGGTTAATTTTACTTGCTCAAGTAAAACACATATTCAATCAGACAGTGGACCAGAACTCTCCCTTTCTTTGCATGAAAATAACTACGAAGCATGTGAATTTCTACTAGTTTTTCTGAGATTAAATGGGAAAAATTACCAGTAACTAGTTCCATACAAATCTTCAAAATCTGTGCCGACCCAATATGTGTAGTAGTGTCAGTGTCACGTCATATTTACACCTTGATAATGGCTAGGCCAGACTCAAATTAAAAGCTGCTTGTACATGTTGAAGAGAGGTTGAACTCAAAACATCTCGATTGGTATTTTAAGTCAAATCATGCAATATCTTGCATTTTAATTTTTCTCGTATGATATTTTATAATTAATTTGAAATACTTTCATAGTAATTTTTCCCTTGCATGAAAATTCTTCTCTAACTGTGGTTTTACTACCAAGATTTTTTTGAAATGAGAATAAAACTTAACTATTATAAATAAATAAATAACATTTCATTATTTGACGTCCGTTTATCTTGCTCTACTGCTCTATTTTGATTTGAAGGATACTCTTTAATAAGCTTCCAACAGAGGATCAACTGAACGATGGGGTATTTTTTAGCACTTAACTGCCGATTATGTTGCCGCAACTCTAAATCCGTTGATCACATATTTTTTAGCTATGGGTTTGCACAACGTCCTTGGTTTTGATTTGATGCTCAATTTGGCATTGTTCTTCCGCTTATTGGCTTGTTTTCGGATTTTTAGCTCTCTTTTATGTCGAAATGGTTTCCTCCACATCTTCGAAATGTTTGGTTGGCTGCAGGGTTTTTCTTGCTAATGCCTATTTGGAAGATGTGAAATAAAATGAAGTTTGAGAGCAAGTTCCCTTCATTTTTATGTATATGTTGTTCTACTTTTGCTTGGATTAGGGAGTTGGGGACTTTCTCTCGTCATCATGTACGCAAAGTTTTAGACAAGCAATCTCTCTTGGATTTCGACTAAGTTATGTAATGCTCTTCCCATTCTTTGACATCCTCCTCCGTATAATGAAATGTAAGGTTTATGGCCCTTTACTAATGTAACTTCTTTTAATATCCTCCTAACTAATGTAACTTCTTTTTTTCGTTATCAATAAAATCTCTCTTTTAAATTCAAAATTTTCTTATAAAAAATAAAGAATAGAAAAATGATAAACAAAAAAGAGAATAAGGGACTCATCATAATCAACCCCTTATTAATCTTGTGTGGAGCTTTTTCTTCATCAACTTCCTTACTGGTTTTCTCTAGGCAGACAGAAGAATCATCTATAGGAACTGGAAATATTAACCACCCCCAATTTCAGAAATGTTTTCTTCGTGTTTCGGATTTGATTGTGGAAACTATTGAAGGATTTTCTAATATTATGACCTTTGGTGGATTATGTAGGCTTATACAAAAAGAAATCACATGAGCAATACCCTTTTGTCCTCCTATGCTCTTTTTTTCTTTTTAATTTGTTTTAGCCTCTAGACTAAATAAATAAAAGAGAATTAGTGGACAAAAACACGAGGAGGGATGCAGAGGGAGAAAATCTGAGCGTGAAGATTTACTACCATTAACGATAAAGTGGGTTACAAGACAGACCAAACTTTGCCAAACCTTGCAACTGAAACCAAACAGTCGCATGTGAAAATTTTGAGCCTACTCCCGATTCAACACGCAAATTTTACCCCTTCACAATCATTGTGATTCACCCTAGATAACGCAAATATCCTTTCCTGGTATCCACTTCAATCCTCGGTGAAACTTCAAACAATAAAGAAAGTGAAAAAGCTTCAGAAAAGTACATATTCGCCAACTCACGTCACCCCTTTTCAGGACCAAAGTTCCACAGAAAAAGTAGAGGCCTCTAAAACACTTTATACTTAGGAATGATATGTTCATTATTCCTCAAGCAAATGTAAACATTCATGATGCAATCGGAGTTCCACCTACTCACCGTAAACTGATATATATATTTTTTTTTTTCTGGAGAACAAAGCAGTCTAAGCAAAATTTAAGCTTGATACCACTGGTTTATGTCAATCTAATTTAGAAGGTTTCCGCCACTTATGTCGTTCCTTGCTAATCTTAGAGCACTTCCACCCCATGAATGTACCCTAGGTTATTGGGCAATCAAATTGTACTTTTAGTTAATGACACGTGACGTGATGAAATTGGTTAAAAAACATATCTGAAATTAAAAATAAAATTATCTTTTGTCATTTTATAATAAAAAATATTTTAAACCAATAGTCTGTTCTATTCAATTTAGGGATGGAGATGCACTTAAACAGTTATAGTAAAGGTAGTAATTGTCCTGCTCAATAGCCTAATTGCTTGGGCAATTTGGTAGGGGTGGAAGTGCTATTAAAGATTGATCCCTCTCTTCCACTAACATGCTAGATTGCCAGTTAAATCACTTTGCATAATTTGGATGGGAAGATATGGACAAGCTTTTGGACAATTATTTTCTTGAGAAGAATACAAAAGAAGAGAAGGGAAATGACAAGTCGGCATTGACTAAGTTTGTGTTTAAAGGTGTTTTAAAGATTCTGTACGTTCTCTCACGGTCGGTACTTCCCTGGACTGAAGAACTGTTTTAGTTTCTCCACTGATAAACCAGCGGACTCTTCGCCACAAACTTGTGGCAGCCAAGAAGCATCAGCATTCTCCATATATTCTTCAAATCCACGTTGAACTCTATCATGGTACAACAGTTCTCAAACAATTGAAGGGTAACTACTAGTTTAACCCTGTACTATCATAGTAAATCTTTCATTCATCGCACTGGATTTTCTGAAAATCGTTACGACTAGTCATCTGAAAGATAAGCGAAACTAAGACATCACTAACTATGCAACTGGTGTGCCTATGTTCTCCACATTCAACGAAAGGCGACTAATTCCGGAGATTAAAGTGAGTTCCAAAGAATCTGTAATTTATTGTACCAACTGAAGACTGGTTTTTTGGATTTTTTTTTTTTCTTTTATCAGAAGACTCTTAAGTGTTCGTTTGGTGCCTAAGATTGGATAACTCGCTCTATTTAAAATATGTTGTAAGAAGAAATAAAGAAACATTGTCTAAGTTACAGGCATAAGATGGATTACTTGTTAAGGAATTTTGTCCCTCACAAAACGGCAGGATTAGAAAGAATAAGTTTCCCTCATGTCTAATCTCTTCTAATCCCTCAAATGAAAACCACTCACCAATCAGTCCAGAAGATTAGTATAACTTCACAGAAAACAACTACACCAGCAAATCAATACATCTTCACAAATCAAAAGCAGATATATATAAGTTATATAACTATCAACATAAAAACAATAGAGTAGAGTACAGAATTAGAAGCCTTTGGTTTCCATCAGAAACTCAAAAGAAGCCCCAACTTTAAGATAGAAGAAAATGCTTAAACACAATTTCGACACGAAAACAGAGATCTTTGCATCTCGTGTTCTTCACCATTCAGCTACAAATTGGGCAAAGCACCAGCCCATTCTCATTACACTCAGGACACCTCGTCACCACCGTCGTCCCCTTCCGCTGCCCCGCCACATCATCATTCACTATCAGCACCATCTTTGAACTCCCATTGCACTGGAAGCAGGGCAAGAACCTTGCCTCCCCACACCCTTCACACACAGACCCAGCTTTTTTCTTTGGACACCCAGCAAGAATCTCACCCAGCAAACCCTCCTCCAAAATCTTCAGCACCTCCTCAGAGCCGCCTATATATCTCCCCTTCACAAACACCCGCGGCGGCACCGCCGCCTCCTTCCCTTTCCCCTTCATCAAGTCGCTCAACTCTTCTCTGAACCCGCGATCCATTGACACGTCACGCTCGACAATCATCACCCCGAGGCCTTCTATCTCTGCCCGGACAGCGTTGCACTCCTCAAAAGTCCGCCGCACTCCTCGCAGCGTCGTCGTGTAGACAACGACTTTGTTTTCCCCGCCCGGCGGGCATATTTTCTCGAACCGGTCAAGTGGGTCCTTGTTGTTCACCCGGAAGACGCTTTCGTACGGAGATTTGAGAATTGCGCGATTCGGGTTGGAGTTTTCTTTATCGAGGGTTTTTGGGTCAAAGGAAACGAAGGGTTTGGGCGGCGGAAGCGGCGAGAATCTGAAGCTGTCGGCGTCAAGCCCGTCCATAAGCTCCCATGAGTTAATGACTTCCGGGTCGGAAGGCAGCGGTCTCGGGTCGGACAAGAGTGACTTGGGTTCGGACTCGAGCGACTTGGGCTGGGACAAGGGGCTCGGGAAAATGGACCCGAGAGTGAATCGAGGAGGGGGTGTCGACGGAGTGGTGGGCGCAGGCGGCGGCGGGTCGAGAGTAAGGAGGCCGTAGGTGGAGGAAGTCAGCGAGACGATGTGGTGGCTCAGCGCGGAGCTGCCGAGTTGGGAGAACTCGTCGTTGTGGTTGAAGAGATTAGAAGAAGCACAACCCATGTTCTCGTTTCTGGAATTGCGAGCTTCGATTGCTAACTGTGAAGTGGCGGAGGAGTGAGACCTTTTTTTGGAGTCGAATTTAATGTTTTTTTCTAAATTTGGAAGGAATTAAAGAACTTTTTTATATAATTTTGAAATGGGGATTCTGTGGCACATGAGATTTGAGCGCTAAAATTTGATTCAAATTTATTGTGCATGGGTGTTACGAAGACGGAGAGCGGTGCCAATCATTGCGTTACAGCGTTAGGAGGACTGCGTTCCTTTCCTTTGCTTTCCTTTCCTTTCCAGTCAAAAGGTTTTCGGCTTCCACAACTTTAGAGTTTTAGACAATGGGCCTTCTGGTTTCTAATAATCTAATTTCTACAGTCCATCACAATTTCTGTTTACATGAATCGGCCCAAAGGTTCATTGTCTCTTCATACGCCTTGTTCATCTAACGGGTCATTTGCTCACGTACGAGTCACTGTCATCAGTTGATGGATATGGCGTTGTTGACACTATAGTGTACGTGAATGACATTGTTAGTATTCTAACATGTTATGTCATGTTATGCTGTTATGCTGTTCAATATCGAATTTAGACGAAAACCAGAACCTAAATGATTTAGAATCTCAATGATAATAGTGCTCCGATTATCAAATTATTGTTTTAACACCCTCAACAAAATTGTTGAAGAGAGAAAAACCATCTCTTTGATGGTTTTGCAGATTTTGATCGTTCTCTCTGTTTCTGGATTTTATTTATTTCAAGTGTCCCCTCTTAACTGTGAGAATCTTATAAACCGATGACTTTTCTAAGTCGAGCTTGGTCTTGTTCTATAGTTAGTTAACTTCTCAACATGATTAACTTTATAATTAAGTTTGTAATTGAATAACTAATCAATCCTCCGAATCATGCAAGAAGGGTTGTTGTCTAAATAATTAAGCTTGACTTAAAATTCAATACAGCCAACAAATTCCATTTAATTTTCTACTAAGTAAAGTAGCATATAATTATTAGGGAAGGAAATTAGTTTACGTGAACAGCAGTAGTCGGCAGTACCCATTCAGCCGACGTAACTAGCTTCTTTTTCTCTTAAACAGTCATTTGTTGAATTCTTTGAAGTTAAGAAAATTAATTTGGATTATATTATTTGGATTCAGCGTCAAATCTACAATCTACGATACTGTTTTGAGATTTCAACGATAAAATTATCGTCCCAAATTGCAAACTTGGTATTTTCTGTAGAAACCTAATGAACCTAATGATTACATATGTGGATTGATGATATAAGTCTTTAGTAATATAATTTTAACATACACTTGCAGAAAAATATCAATTACGTAATCTGAGATTTTTATTTTTTATTTTATTTTATTTTTTTTATGGACAAAGGTGAATAATATTACCAAGCTCACAAACAAGAAGATCTGAAACAAAGAAAACCAAGCAGACTGCTACCAGCGGACACTGGGGAGCAAACCCGCGAACCTGCACCGCCTGCAGACGCCGGAGATCAAACCAGATAAAGCCCCATAATCGAAAAGAGAGAAGACTCCATGTTCCTTCAACAAGCACCACAACAATCGGATCTGCAACCATGAACGAATAGAAGCCAATGGGAATATGCAGCCAAGATTCTAAAAAACGCTAAGCGCTAGTTGGGCGGCAGACAGGCACCTAGTGCCTAGGCGGCTAGTTGGGGAGCAAACCCACGAACCTGCACCGTCTACAGATGTCGGAGATCAAACCAGATAAAGCCCCATAATCGAAAAGAGAGAAGACTCCATGTTCCTTCAACAAGCACCACAATGATCGGATCTGCAGCCATGAACGAAAAGAAGCCAATGGGAATATGCAGCCAAGGTTCTAAAAAAAGTTAGGCGCTAGTCGTGCAACAGGTAGGTGCCTAGCGCCTAGGCGGCTAGGCGGGGCCTAAACGGATTTATGTAAATTTATTATATATCTTGTAAATAAGTGCTTATTTACACTTAAAAAAAATATGGATAATAGAAGAATGATAAAATGAAAAAATAGAAGTAGAAGAATACACAAAGTACATCCATCCAACAAGTTCAATATCAAAAAAACAGTAAGCATGTAATCATAATGAGGAGTATTCTTGGATAATAGACTAAATTCTTCTTGTTCATGATCCTTGCATTGGATTAGACATAGATTAAATTATTTAACGTTGTTGTATCTAGTTTATTTCTTCTTCTTTTTTTGTATGTATCCCCTCAAAAGTTCTCCAATTCATTTCACAATTGGATGAAATTTTAGTCAATCCATCCCTTGCAAATTAGGTACACCATTTTCATATGTATACCACTATGAAACTAAAAAAAATAAAAAAGCACACAATTAATTAAAAATTATATATATACATAAGTGTGATTCTATAAAGTAAAAAAATAATAAAACATTATCCCAATAATTTATATAAATATATAACATATATATATGTATATATAATGTATGTATATATTCCAAGCTGTTTGAAATGATAAAAACCCCACGTAGTGGGTGGTTTATTAAAGATTAAAAACCAAATAATATCCCTGTGTTTCTAACCCCTCCACCCCACCTCTAACACGCCACCCAATATTTCCAAAGCCCATATCATTATCACACTTTGACCCGTTGGAAAACGAAATAGTCTTCCCATATGAGTTTTTCCATTTCTTCTTCTTCCTTCAGTCATCAGAACGTCGAACTGGATCTTAAATTCAGATCGCGCTGTCATGGATTGATACCTTAAAAGTTAAGAGTTTCTCTCTTTTTGCATTCTTTCTTTCCTCTTCTACTCACAAACGGTGAGCTGCAGAATTTCAATCGAGGCTCTACTTTGAGATTGGGAGTTGCAGATTATTAGTTGCAAAGCCGCTTAGAACCGCCCAGACCGCCTATAACGCCTAGCTAGCACCTAGGCGGCTGCCTAAATCTTCCCTGCCTTACATGATCGTTGTCACATCCCAGTCTCAACTCCGTCGTAGCACGATATTATCTGCTTTGGGCTTACCATTCCCTCAAGGTTTTGTTTCTGGGAACTCACACGAGAACTTCCCAGTGGGTCACCCATCCTTGGATTGCTCTCACCCGAACTCGCTTAACTTCGGAGTTCCGATGGAACCCGAAGCCAGTGAGTTCCCAAAGGTATCGTTTGGTATGCAGACGGGACGGGATAGAACGGAATGGGACGAGACAGGACGGAATGGAATGGAGCGAGAGCAAAGATGCCCTCGGATGGAAATAAGGAGGAAGAAGAAGGAGACAGAGAGGTTATAATTTTGTGTTCCACGGATGTGGAACGAGTCGTTCCAGGGGGGTGACGTGGAACGAAAATTCACCCAAAACTCGTCCTGTGGAACAGCTCGTTCCACCTGTTTTAGGCGCACCAAACGTGGGACAGAACGCCTTGTCCCACTTTGTTCTGTCCCGTCCCACGTACCAAACGGTACCAAAAGGCCTCGTGCTATAGGGAAGGGAGCATGTACATATAAGGCACATCATCCCCTCTTCATTGGTCGATGTGGGATGTAACAACCGTTTTGGCCTAAATCGGGTCGGGGACCCTTCGCCGAGAGCCTAGGCGGCTGCCTAGACCGTTTTTTAGAACCTTGTATGCAGCCCACTAGCAACAATGTTGCAACAACAAAGATAGGGAAGATTGTGGTGTGAACACCCAATTCGAAACTCTACACGCCTTTTGATATGTCCGCAACAAACTCATATATTGTTGTGTTTATTGTGTTTTCCGTGTTATTGGTGAAGAAAGTTGAGGTTTTACCATAAAATCAATTGGTGATATGACAAGTACTTAAATGCTTATAAACACATGCAAGGTTTTTTCTCTTATCAATGTGGGATTCATTCTTAACACGCTTCCTCACATGTGGGGAATTTTCAAGCCTAATACGTGGACAACAGAATTCGGGTGGCGTGAAGCACGTGTGGCCATTGGGCTTCACATGTGAGACCTTGAAGAAAGTTGAGGTTCCACCATAAAACCAATTGGCCATACGATGAGAAACCCAACTACTTATAAGCACACGCAAGGTCCCTCTTCTCATCGATGTGTGATTCATTATCAACACGTCCCTCATGTGTGGTGAATTTTCAAGCCTAACACGTGGACAACACAATTTGGGCACGTGGGACAACTTGCTCTGAGACCATGAATAAAGTTGAGGTTCCACCATAAAACCAATTAGCAATATGGGGAGTAACTCAACTACTTATAAGCACATGCAAAGTCCATTTTCTCATTAATATGGGATTCTTTCTCAACACACTCCCTCATGTGTAATAAATTTTCAAGCTTAACACATGGACAACACAATTCGGGTGAAGCACATGTGGCCCTTGGGCTTCACACGTGGGACAACGTGCTCTGATACCATGAAAAAAGTTGATTCCATCATAAAACCAATTGGCAATATGAGGAGTAACTCAACTACTTATAAACACATGCAAAATTTTTTTTCTCATCAATGTGAAATTCATTCTTAACATTTAGTTGTATCTGAATATTGTACAAAGTACTGCTGTATTGCTTTGCTGGACGTCTTGCGTTAGTAATTTAAAAAGACAATACTTCATCCATTCTCATGAAGTCAACCACTTTATTCATCATTTTTTTTTAGTATATGTTCATGGAATAAAATTTATAACATACTCATAATGAACCGCCACCATTTATTTGATACATGTGCAGATACGATCTCCTATTTAATTATATACATATATATTAGTTATATATATAGATATAATCTTTAAACAATGATGATTAAGTAAATGAATTGTTATGATTATGAAATTGTATAGTAAAAATACGCTAATCACAAATGGTGGTGGACAAGATTGTCAGAAAAAAGTTAGGTATCTTGTGAATTATGGTTATGATGAGGAATGAAAGATTGCTTAAACCACAGATTAACTACGCTATTTTTTTTTTTTTTTGGTACTTTATTTGACCCATAATATGTGCCTACATGAAGATGTATTTAAGCATGACCTTACACCTTTTGTATGTCAAAGTTTTGCATACTCCTAGGGTAAACTCCGAATACACGAGAAAGCAAGGATGCTCAAGATTGCTTAGCAACTAGACTCTAGAAAATAGTCTCTAAATTTTGGTTAATGATGGAGGAACGAAAATTATAATCTTAGGTTATTTATTTCTTGTAGAAATCTTCCACATATAGTGACTTTATGAATTGGTTAGGCAACCAATCAAATGAGATGCATACCTTATTTCAAACCTCCCAATCAAGAGGATACCTTTTCATTTAAATCACAACACTAAACAAAAGATGGTTAACCACCTCGTTTTAGTTAACAAATCTTCAAATTTTTAACTTAATAACACACGGAATCCGTCTCTAGTTGTTGAGAGTGAATCCCACATCGAAGAAAAAAAATCAGAGACTTTGCATGTGCTTATAAGGGTTGAGTTACTCTCCATATAGCCAATTGGTTTTTTTAGTGAAACCTCAACTTTTTTCATGGTATCAGAGCAAAGTTGTTCCATGTGTAAAGCCCAACGGCCACACGCACTTCAGGTCATCCCGTTTATGTTGTCTACGTGTTATAGGCTTAAAAATTTGTCACACGTGAGGGAGCGTGTTGAGAGTGAATCTGATCGTTGAAAAGAAGGACCTTGCATGTGCTTATAAGAAGTTGGACCATTCCTTACATTGCCAAATAATTTTATGACAGAACCTCAACTTTCTTCAGCCAATCGGCTATCAGCCTGAAACTCGTTTAGCTTTGAGAGTTTGATCGACATCCTTGCATTTGTTTGCTTCTAGAATCTAGGGTTAAGAAAGGTTACCACAAGTCAGTGACTTACCTACAAAGAGTCATGTGCATGTCCAATCACCATCGCCCATCCAAAGATGCATGAAACAAATCATCCTAAGTAGCTATCATGTTTGCTCTGATAGGAATGCATGAAGCCTTGGATCTGTAGATCAATCTGATGGAAAGCCTATTGTGATCTTTTCCTTTTTTGCAAAGTTGGTGTGCAGAATTAAGTCCTTTGACTATCGCGCCCGCTTCAATTATCTGATGTAGAACGCTCCTTTCATGTCCGCAAGGCTACATTAATTATACGATCAATTGAAGAGATTTTTTAATGTGTCGAAAATACAGTTTCGTACACTAAATGTAATAATACAATTAGTTGAAAACTTAAAAATTATAATACAATTAGTTGAAATTTTTAAAATTTCGAACCAATTATATTATTACACTTATTGCACCAAACTATGTTCCCGCTGACAAATTCTCCCATCAATTGATCATTTCTGCATGCACATACTTTTTTGATAGTTTATAAACATACTTATCAAATGAGAGTACTAAGATAATTTTTTAATTTCAAAAATAGGTGTAGGGTTTTTAATTCAACAAAATGTGAGTGGTTAATAAACCTATTCTAATTAGAATTTATTATAATAGTTATAAAGTTTACACTCCCCGTGTCGTGGTCTAGACGATGAAATATTTAATTAAAATCAGTGTCATGGTATGGTTTACAAAAGGAGGTTTTTGTATACACACTCCTCTTGGTTTTTCGGATGTTGGATTGAACTATCAAAAGAGAATAAGGTTAGAATTAAAAAGAAGTATGTAGGAGGTGAAATAGAGTAAGTCGAAATCACTTCTATAATTTTATCACAAGTAATGCTAAAAAGACTAAATTTATAAATAAATTTACAAATTAAATGATGTGTCATAAATAAAAAATGATCACATTTATCAACGTTTAAATAATAATTCAATCATTAAATTCTATATCGTTACCCTTTCATCAGACAGGTTTTCAGACAGGTTTTAGTACTCTGTCAAAAGACATTCTTTAACTAAAAAAAGGCACTGCACAAAAGTTGTACTCTTATCCCCATAATTAGCGTTTGTAATATGGGCCATATTTCCCTAAATTTACGTGTTATCATGAATGGGGCGGGGCCTAAGGGATGAACTGGTAATCAGAAGGAGGGATATGCAAAAAGAAAATTAATGAAAATAGCTGGAAAACTTTGAGTTTTAATGATAAAGATAAAATAAAAGGTAAAGTAAATAATATCATGATTGACTTTTTAGTGTAAAAATATGATTTTTTTTATTAAAGTAAACAATACCGTGAACTTTTCGTTAAAATTCTCATATACAAATGCTAGGGTTTATATGAAGAGTTGTATTATTTTTCATTTTTCTTCTAATTAGTTCGTAGGTTAGGTCCAGAGTAATTCCTGCAATTGCATCTACTCTAGGGTTTCGGTTTCATACATCGGTAGTGGAAGTGTGTGGATAAATGAAGATGTACAAACATCGGCCGGCGGTACGTTTTGGTTGTATCTACTGATAAATTAGGCCTCTCAGTCAATTGCTTTCATTGTCCATCAACTTTATTAATTATACTATACTAATCAAACTAATTGCCCGACCATTTATCACGCAAAACAACATTATCTGATGAAAAGTTTCCATTTTTTGGACGGAATAAAACCAACATTTTGTAATGTAACTCTCAATGCTGTAGCAGATAGCAGCAGGTATATAAATGATCACTAAACACCAAACGTTAATCTTCACCACAAAACAAGGATGGGCATGCAACACTGCTACCCAGCCACTCAATGTTAGTGCATATATGAAAGACCTAGATCTGTAGAGAAACTCATTGATTCTTAATTTGTTATTCTTCTGTAATTGTATTTAGGGAGACTTTGGATGCAGTCCTTATGTTCTTTAGCTAAAACTTTATTGATTTTCAGTTCTTGATCAAAGTCCTTTGAATTGGCACAAGAAAACCTACGGGAAACCGAAGTAGAATGTCTTTACTCCCTGAGTATCGGAGCGGTGAAATCAGATGTGATGCAGATAGATGGGCAAGGGGCGAGACTTGATAACCCGTTGCTAGAGCAGGATCAAGCTGAAGATGATGACTGTTGGATGATGCCAATCGTAAACTACCTAACAAAAGGGATCCAGCCAAAAGATCATGTGAAAGAGAGAAAACTCTGAATGAAAGCAGTAAGATATGCAATCCTCAACGATACGCTCTATAGGAGGTCATTCTCAGGACCTTACCTCAGGTGCTTAAATCCAAGGCAATCTGAATGGGTCCTTAGAAAATTACGTGAAGAAATGTGTGGGAATCACTCTGGAGGAAGAAGTTTAGCACATAGAGCATTAACTCAAGGCTACTTCTGGCCGTACATGGCTCGAGACACATAGCAGTATTTAAGAAGGTGCGACAAATGCCAGAAATATGCCTCGGTTTAGACAACCCGCCGAAGAACTCAATCTAATCGTAGGACCTTGGCCATTCTCAAAATAGTAAGGTTCTAAAAAACGTTAGGCACTAGTCAAACAGCAGGCTAATGCCTAGCACCTAGGCAGCTAGGCGGGGTCTAGGCGGGCACCTAGGTAGATTTAGGTAAATTTCTTGTACATCTTGTAAATAAATGCATATTGACACTTAAAAAAAATTATACTTATATGAAATCCATGGATAAGATAATAAAAGAATGATAAAATGCAAAAAGAGTATCCAACAAGTCCAAAATTTAAAAACACATTAAGCTTATATGCCATATAATCATAGTGAGGAGTATTGTAGGATGACACATGTACAATAAGTTCAAAATTTTAAACCACTTAGACGTAGATAGGATTTTTTATTTTATTTTTTTAATTTCATTAAAAAAAATAAAAATAAAAAGAACCGCCTAGCACCGCCTAGAGCCCATCCGATTTTTCCAACTAATTTGCAAGAAAATGTCTTGACTCACCGCCGCCTAGGCCCTTTTTTAGAACATTGCAAAATGGGGCATAGACATCGTAGGCCTATTGCCGAAGGCGCCCGGGAATAACTGGTTCGTCTTTCTCGCCACAGACTACTTCACTAAGTGGGTAGAAGCAGAAGCGTACGTTTCCGTTACGCAAGATGACGTTGTAAGATTCGTATGGCGAAACATTATATGTCGGTTTGGCATACTAAGGGCGATTGTGATAGATAATGGGACGCAGTTTGACAATCGAAGATTTAGAAGTTATTGCACAGAGAAATGGATCACATTACAATTCTCTTCCAAAAGTTATCCCCAGGGCAATGGCCAAGCGGATAAGACAAATCGAACGATTTTTTATTGCTTAAAGAAAAAGTTGGAACAACGCAAAGGAAAGTGGCATGAGGAACCCCTCACTGTACTGTGGGCTTATCGTGCCACAAAGTGGAAGCCAACAGGAGAAAGCCCACTCTCTCTCGCTTATGGCACTGAAGCGATTATCCCCACAGAAGTCGGTCTACCTATGATCAAAACATCAGTTGTGGAAAATAGCAAGAACGATCAACAACTAACCCATAACCTCGACTTAGTCGAGGAAGAAAGGGAAATCGCCGCATTACGACTTACGAACTACTAGAACCAAGTTGCCACTTACTTCAACAAACGGGTCAAGTCGAAAAGGTTCAAAGTAGGTGATTGGGTATTGAGAAAGGTCATGGAAAACACAAAAGATTTGAATGCTGGGAAGCTTGGACGCATACGGAAATGACCATATGAGGTGACCAAGGCCTTCGGAAACGAAGATTATAAACTCAGGCATGTTGAAATAGCAATGTTGAAGGGTAAATCCTTTCTTATCTTCCTTGCATGTCAAAGGGTGTATCCCTGGATGTCTGTTGACATCTCCTTATTGTATGATAAATAAAGTTGCACTTCATTCGAATCTTCGACTAAATTCTAAAGCTGAAGAGCATAAACCATGGATTGAGGATCGAATCAAGATCGAAAACATAAAATCGAGTGGGAAAAGAAAACCCAAGATCGGATAGACGGAGACCCAATCAAGATCAAGAATCTAGGATTGAATGGGAAAAGAAAAACCAAGATCGAATGGGCAAAGACCCAATCAAGATAAAAAAAAATCTAAGATCGAATGGGCAAAGGCCCAATCAAGATCGAAAATCTAAGATCGAGTGGGAAAAGAAAGTTCATGGATAAAGACCCAATCAAGATCGAAAATCTAAGATCGAGTGGGAAAAGAAAGCCCATGGTTAAAGACCCAATCAAGATAAAAAAATCTAAGATCGAGATGGAAAAGAAAACCGAGATCGAATGAGCAAAGGTCGACCAAGATCGAATAGGTAAAAAACTGATTACGAGTAGAATTCAAGGTTGAACGGTTTTTGAGATCGATATTGAAAAGGGGAATTAAATAAATCTGATTTTCCTCCTCGAACATGTCATGTGTTTGCAAAACATTACGTGTGCAAAAGTAAAAGCTCAAGCAGTGGGACATTGTTTTTCTCACCCATAAAAAGGAATATCTTTTATTTAAAAGATGAAAACCTCTTGGATGTTGGATACATAGTGCGATAAAAGATAAGAGTGAAAGAAGAAATAAACCTACTAGTAGAATGTGAAAACAAGGACAACATCATTACTAAATATCCTAATAGTGGTTGGACCTAAAGGCCCAACTTATTACAAGCAAAATGACATCTACTCTAATGGGATAAGGAGATTATCCCATTTTATGGAGGGAAATGTCACTTTAGCCTTAGAGCAGAAATAGTGAATGCCTTGTTTAAAGCCATCATGTATGTCATCTGAGTGAGCAACGGACACGGCACGATCAGCAGCCATTAATTCCTCCCTAAGATGATCCACCTGGTGTTCAGCGTGTTTTAAGTATCCCTTCATAGTTTCACACTCGTCCAATAACATGGAGTAGTCAAAGCACTAGGGGCAACGTGGGTGGCAAAGGGAAATTGGACGGGAAGGACCCGCTTCATCTCTTGCGTAAGGGTCAGAAGAATGAGCGATAGAGTCAGGAGCCCGAGTCGCGTAACTCCTTCCTAGATAATTTAGCCTTGGAGAGATCCTTTCATCGACAACAGAATCTGGAGCATGTTTTCCACCCGACCTTGTTCGAGACCGGTATGTGGATTCGTGAAAAATGTTAGGAACTTCAGAAGAGTGAGAAGCCCTCTTTGGCGAACGAGAAGAGAAACTAGAACATAACTCGATAACATTCCTAGAGCCCCTAACATCCTTCCGAGAGCTTTTCTTTTTGGGGACATCAGCACAGAGCTAGAAGTTGAGTTTCACTATTTGATTATTAGCCATAAGATCCAACTACTACCTATTTGCTCTCAAACACCTTTTCATGTAGAGATATTTTGAGGTTACTAGAAACAAGAATTCAAAATCTAAGATGATCATATCTTATTGGGATAAGTTAATCTCTCATTTCAAAACTCAAATTTAAAGATAAAGGATATTGATCTCATTTAGTTGAAAATGAAAATCGAAAGGAACAGCTAGGAAGGGTTGGGCAATGGAAGGGCGAAGGCCCAACTTGCTAACAAAAATTACGCTAAGATACAAGTAAATATAATAAGTAAAATGCAATGATGTAAATACAAACACAAATGGGGTTTTAGCCCATGAGAACAAATGACAAATGCAAATAAAGTTTTAGCCCATGAAAACATATCACATGATTGCATGAGCTACTGAGCGCCAAAACGAGGGCTCGATTGAAAGCCTTCAAAGTCTAAACCCGAAATGAGTCTAGAGTTAGTAACAAACCCGCTGCCTAGGACAGGGTTAAAAGAAGCAGGTTGGTCTAAGGATCTCCGATCCTTAGGATCCATCCCCTCGCACCACTCATATCCACTAGGCTCAATCCCCATATGATGATCATACACGTCAGGATTGTTGATGAATAATTCCTTCCTAATGCTAGAATATATTTAGTATAATGGCACAAGCAAGGGTGTCGAATCCGCAGGGACTAATTGGACCTATGTAACTACTTGTTTTGCAAGAACTCTAAGAAATGAATCAAACTAAACAAACTAGGCAGATTTGGAAATGAATCAAACTAGTCTAAATAGACAGATTTGTTGTTGTAACTTGAAAGCATGAGAAAATGAAGTAAACACAAATAAATGAATCAACAACTAATGTAATAGGATAGTATCAATGGAAATGAAGCTAGGGATTCGGTTTCACCATTGCTCAACTAAGTCCATGTTTGTCAAGTTAGTTTGTACTCATTCATCTACCTATTTCTTGAGTTTGTTTCACTTGGATATGATCAACCATATGATGTGTGGATTTGATCAAATGTCTCTAATCATGAACCTAATTGTGATGTGCAACTTTGGTTCATAATCAAGATTATGTAATGTACAAGAAACTTTCATAAAACCAAAGGGAATAACTCGGCAGGATGTGTGCTAAACACTCCCTTCATTCATTCACATATCTACCAAGATTATGCATGATGTGTGTTCTAATCTTGGCTACACAACTTTGTGATTAATTCAAATGATGATCAAACATTAAAATCAACACACTAAGTCACCATTAAAACAGAAAATGAAACAAGAAATAGATGGACAAACTGAGCATTCTAACTTAATTACATGGCAAACTTTGCAAGGTTACATCGAATCCCTAGAGGAAGATTAGTTACACTTCATGTTTACAAAGGTTTACCATAAAAATAAATAACATGAGTGAACATAAGATTAAGAAGGAGAAACCCTTGAAGCAAAAAATGATGTTGAAGTCCTTGAAGAGTTCCTTGGTGTTGCTTCTCCAAATGTGGTGCGGATGAAGGTAGAATGGCTTGGTTGAATGGTTTCTGCCCTTGGGACAGAAATGGAGTGAAATGGAGTGGTTATGGGTGTGTGGAAGAGAATGGATAGTTTCTGTGAGATGGAGAGAGGTTCGAATGCAATGGGATGGAGAGGGAGAATGAGAGTGAAATGATGGACAGAAAATGGAGCCAATAGAGTGTGTGTAATGGAATGGTTGAAGAAGAAAACTTGCGGACCTTTCTTATGTCCAATGAGACTTGTTTTATCAAAAAGAATCTGTCCCCAAAAATCAGATTGGATCTTGGCTTTTTTTTAACTCAGATGGCAGAGCTTAAGTGATGGAAATGATTGTGTTTCTGAGATGGTAGACTCACGGCCTGGACATGATCTGCAAGGAAATGTTAATGTATTCAAAGAAGCACATGCTCTTGCTGCCACAAGTGAGTGGAACCTGCAAAGGTGACTTGGACCACCAGAAAATGCTTTGTAAAAATCTGGAAAGGAGAAGGGATCACACGGCATGGACTAAGAATGATTGATTTTCTGGAATAATGGGTGAATAACAAAAGGGAAAGATGCAAGCATGGGTTTTATTTAATTGAAGTGCATGTGTATTTCTGCAAAGATGAAGTGCAGAAATGTAATGGAATGCACGGAATGGATGTGGATCATGCATGTGAAGATGTGGCTGAATGGATTAAGTAATGGAAATGGATGTTTTTGGCTCAAAAGGGAGTTGGAATGGCATGGGACGCACGGACTGGATGTTAGCATGCATGTGACCGTATGTTTGGTGTTTAGAAGTGCATAAAATGATGGGATTGCATGAGAACACACGGTCAAGGTTGTGACATGCATATGAATGCATGTTTTGGTGTTGGAACCACATAGTTGACTTCAATGACTTTGCCTTGTTTAGAATCACCCAATATGGCCGAATTGCATTTCTTAACACTTCACATCTTTTCTGGAATGTTTTTACTTCATTTGCCTTCCCATTGATCCAATTTCTCCCTTGCTGCACACTAACACCAAATAAGGTAAAATGCAACTAGTTTAATCCAAAACAATCACAAAGACGCCAAATAATGAAGATATAACGTATACAAAATGTGACTTATCAAGGATCAGCTACAAACCGATGTTCCTGACATTGCTGGCTTTGCACCCAACCAAATCTGAAGCTGAAGGCCATCTCCTTGCGTATCTGTTGCATGTTCATTTCGCGTTCAGTGGTCCTTGCTTGCTTGACCTCGGCCAACTCTTCCTTTGTGCGGCGTACTTTAGACGTCGCAGTATCGCAAGCTCCCTTTAAATCTATGATCTCTTCCTCATATCTGTGAAGTTTAGCCCGACACTTTCTAACCTGCTCTTGATTAAGGCTGAGGGATTCCAACCTAGTAGCCAGTCTATCTGATTTTTCCTTTTCGAGTAGAGCTATCTGAAAACAAAGGAAGGGTTAAAGTTTACAAAACTGATGAGACATGCAGAGAATGAGAGAATACCTTCATAAATAAGATTCATATGAGTCGAGATCTTCATTGAGCATTGCCTCAAAGCGACTGACGTCATTAGGAAGAGTCAATCCTCTTCCAATAGCAGTAGTAGCGTTTGCATTGCCCCATAAATCATCGCCAATGGTGATGAAACTTTTATATCTTTTTGTGAATTCAGGTCTCCAAGCTTGAGATGATATTGGAACAATCACCACTAACCGAGCCGAATGTGGGAGGAGCCGATTGCCATTGCATGGGTTTAGGGGTTGTACCGAATATAGTCAGCGAACCATGTCTGAGCTTTTTGGGCCTATCCACCAGAAAACGTTTATCCGACCTGCCTACAATTCTAGACACTGGAAGATCACAATGAGGCGATGCAACGTAGCGGGGCAAGGGAAGGTCAGGAGGTGGTAAAGTCATTGGAGGAGAATAATTCGAGTCGGAGTCCGTGTCTGTTTGCCCTGTCTCCTCGTCTTCTTCTCTTTCGTCTCCTTCTTCTAAGCCCTCCGTTCGGGAGTCGGTCATAAATACTGAAAAGTTTGCATTAAACTGAAGCTCAATATCAAGAGCAAAGATAGACTTAAGTAGGGGGTCTAGGGCCAACGACCGGTCGACCAAATAGTATGGGAAGAAATGATAGTGTTGCAAAGAGAGGTGATTTGAGTAAGATTGTTAGCAACTTTTCTAGAGCTCCATATCTTCCTCATCACAAACCTCTTTAGCTAACACTTTCGGCCTTTGGAAAGCAGAAGTAAATTTATATATACCAGGTTTAGCACCAAAAGTAGAAGAGATATATAGCAGAAGAAACTCGTGGTAAGTTATGTTTACATATTTATCAAAAAATTGATAGCAGAAGTAAATTTATATATACCAGGTTTAGCGCCAAAAGTAGAATGGATATATAGTTAAGACAGCTCGGAGACCTTCCAATTCCCCGAAATCAGAAAATGGTGGTTCTTCCAATCTCTGGCTCTTGAGGGATCTAATGACAAGAATTTCTTGCAATACCTGCGTTTAAAATTAAAGAAACTAGTTTCACCCTAAATGGTAGTCAAGTCAAATAGATAAAGGAAATCTCTAAAACCTAAGGATACGCCTAGCTTCAGACCCAATGCTAAGAAGGTTGACATAACCAAGTAAGAGTTCGGGTTCAGTTGCATAAGGTGAGTATTTGTGAAGAATAAGATGAGGTGAATTATAGGGTGGAGCGGGAAACTAATGGCCCCTAAGTGGTCTGGAGACAAAACGGTACACTCGGCTGGGATGCAGAGCCTGAATACATGTCAGCTTCGACGGGAAGTGGGCTAAGGTGCACATCATCTAAAATGTGACATTGGTCATGAGCCTTAACGATTTCAAAGTGTGGTGGAGTACCACCATATTTAGACCAATGTGTACGTCTCGACATGGGGAACGGGATGGGAGACTTGTCGGCCGAAATTGGTTCGAGAAGATAAGAAGAGGAATTAGTACCCGTAAGTGGAATGTTTGAAATATTCCCACATGAGGAGTTTGAAATGGAAAAATTACCTGTAAGCCAAGAGGCCACTCTGAAATGAGAAGTCACAGACTTGGTGGTGAACTGAACAAAGGAAGTGAAGAAAAGCGGGGATAGGAGAAACTCAATTTATAAAAAGAGAAATGAGTGCATATGAAGTTTGGACATAAATTTTCAACCTTACAGAGGATGGATGAAACTCCAATTGTGAGGACAAACGCTATAGACAACCCAATGGATAGGATAAGACATGTGAGGAAGGTGTCATCTTCTCATATATATTTCAGTGTGTAGTCATAATCTAGGTGACGAGAGATGTAGATTTGACAACGAGAGCAAAAGAAGAAAGCTTGTTCCGAAGCACAGGTTTTAAAGTTGGAGAAACACACATGATGATAGAACTTAATTGAGTAGGAAATTATGAAACATGTTGAGCCCCAGGTAATGACGCATAAATATGTATATATGTCTGTGCATAGATATATATATATATATATGTATATGTATTTATGTATGTATGTATGTATGAAAAAATATATATATATATGTATATGTATTTATGTATGTATGTATGTATGTATGTATGAAAAATGTGTGTAGAGATAAGCATGTTGGTGCGCAAAGATATGCACATGGGTACGTGTGTATAAGTGTCGGTGTGCCTATATATATAAAGGGATTGGACATCCTGGGAGTCTAGCTCGCGACCTAGAGGCAACAGAAGAAACTAAGCTTTGGAGCCACACACACACACACACACACACATATATATATATATATATATATATATCTGTATAAATAAAGAGAGAGAGGCAACAGAAGAAACTAAGCTTTGGAGCCACACACACACATATATATATATATATATATATATATATATATATATATATATATATCTGTATAAATAAAGAGAGATGCAGGTGTACAAACTAGGCATGCATATTAGACGTTCGGCCTAGACGTGCCTAGACGTGCAGACTAGGTATGTAGCCTAGTATTATGGATTGTATGTGTGAGGAGGAAACATACATGGTAAAGATAGATATAGATATATATATATATATATATGCAGATGTATAAGTCATGTAAAAGTGTATGTAGATGTGCACGTCATCTAAGGGATAGTGATTTATAATATTTATATATCATGAGAAAAGCAGAACATCTAGTCTGAACGGGTGCGAAGAAGGAAACAAACTAGGGGTGCATTTGTTGCACCGGACTGTCTCAGATTGGATTAGTTTTAGGGATTAAGCTGGACTGATTTAGACTAAACTAAACTAGACTAGCTTAGTGAAACGTTTGATGCAGTGTCGGACTAAAAATCAAAATAATAACAAACTTTAATATTACATTATTTAATACATATCTATTAATATTTTAGTACATACTTATTAATATTTTATTATTATGCAATGTTTTTCATTTTCTTAAGAACTCTCCCTCACCCTAGAAACTTCTCTGCTTTTCTCCCTCTTTGACCCCGTCATATTCTTTTCGTTTCTCCATCTTTTTTCTGCATTTCAAATCCTTCAAAACTACTTTTTGCAAAATTTCACATTCCCTAGAAACAAGCTGATGGGTTATTTCTCCCTCTGATCAAGTTATTACTGCATGGCTTTGTTCCTTCAATTGTTGCTGTTGAAATGTTAAGATGTTTCTTTTATTCAATCATTTACTTTAGTAACATTTTATCTCCATTTTCAACATATATGAGCTTTAGGAAAGCCTATATCTACCCTTGATTTGATTTGCTTCGTCAATTTCTCTTTTCATTTTTTCGTGTTTGTAAATTCTTCGAAAGGTTAAGAAGTTTGGTCTACAGTCAGAGCATGTGGTTGAGACTGCTGTCCTGATTTTGTAGTGCGACATCGCCGTCTTGCATTTGCAGTACGAGATCAATGTTGTTGTTGATGTGCAAAGGAAGAGATCTATGGGTCTGAAAGTAGGAAGGGTGAGATCGACGAAGCTCGCAGAGGATTAAAGGAGTGAACGAAGCTGGTCTTAGTAGTCTGACTGTTTTTGGAGGGTCTCGCTAAGACCCTTTAGTGAAGGCTTTAGTGAACATGAGTCCCTCCTAGTCCCACTAATGCTAATCCCTGATACTAACAAACACAGAATTAGACTAAATGTTTGTCTAGTCCAATCCAACGAGGGCTAAAGAGGGCAAACAAACACGCCTTAGGTGTGAAGACAAGATGGGAGAGAGATCTATATAATAAATATATATATATATATATATATATATATATATATGTATAAATGTCAGTCAACTTTTGTAAATCCACTTTGTAGATCATACGAAGGTGTCAGTCCACTTTTAAATCACGGAAGGTGTCAGCCCTCGTTCATAAATCATACGAAGGTATCAATCTAGTTTTGTGGGAAGGTGTTTAGGTGTCAGCCTTCGTTTGTAAATCATACGAAGGTGTCAGTCCACTTTCATGGGAAGGTGTTTAGGTGTCAACCGTCATTTGTAAATCCACTTTCGTAGATCATACAAAGGTGTCAATCCACTTTTAAACCACGGAAGGTGTCAACCCTCGTTCGTAAATCATATGAAGGTCTCAGTCCACTTTTGTGGAAAGGTGTTTAGGTGTCAACTCTCGTTCATAAATCCACTTTTGTAGATCATATGAAGGTGTCAGTCCACTTTCGTAAACCATGCGTCAGCTCTCGTTCATAAATTATACGAAGATGTCAATTGACGATTCGTAAGGTATGCGAAGGAGTCTGTTGGCTTTCGCAAGTTATGCGACATTCGATTTTCGTAAATTATGTTGTCAATTCACGTTCGTAAATTATGCAAAGATGTCAATTGACGTTCGTAAGGTATGTGAAGGAGTCTGTTGGCTTTCGCAAGTTATGCGACATTCGACTTTCGTATATTATGGCTTAGGTGTCAATATATTGTGCGTCAGTACACATTCGTAAATTTTACGAAGATGTCTTTTGACGCTCGTAAATTATACGAATATACGATAGGGTGAAGAAAGCTAGTAAAGCATTCGTAAGTTAGGTGAACTAAACGAGGGCTTTGGTAAATTTAGCCTTAAAAAAAAGTAACTTCCACAAATCTGGCCTTAGCAAGAAGTGCTTGAAGTTTTAGATTGGCTTAAAGAGTATAGTTTCAAGGTGTCATGCGATCGAAAAATTCAATTTTCTCCTATTTTACATATGTAAAAAAGGGGAAAATGGGGCATTGTGGGAGGATAAAATCCGGTTTCGACTCATGGGCCTATACCAATCACCCAAAGGGATGGTGTTGTGCAAGATAAACTATGAGGAAAGCCTACAAGGAATATACAGACGCACGTGTCTAGATAATTGCCTCCACTACGGAGGACCATTGAGGAAGTGGGAGAGGAAGACATGTTGTGGTACTTGTTCCCCAAGCATTCAATCCTATAAATATGGAAAGGAGCCAAAGAACAAGGTACGTAATCAGAACCCAAGAGAAACCAAAGAATAGAAAATAAATCGACCAACTTGAGCGTCAAAGTATCTCTTGCAGGTACCACGCCTAGGCAAGCTACGGAGAAAGACTGTTCGGGGACACCTCTAGTGAAGGATTCGGCGAACGTGAGGATTGCACTCAACAAATCTGTGGAGGTATTTCTTCCCGTAGGAAATTTCGCTCCAACAAGCACGTGTGACAGTGGGCTTCACACGTGGACAACCTAGCCTATCTAGACCCTGAAACTATATGGTCGATGAAAAATGTAATCCAAACTCTTGATAACTCTATACAAGGTTCCTCAACTTATATTTGGGTGAGATTTCCAATTCCTAGTGAATTGAGTCCAAGTGAGTGAGGAATGAACAATAAAATGCAGATATTAGGGGATTAGCAATTTCATCTTTGAAAACTACAAAGTCATGTAAAAGAGATTTGTAAATTGCTACTTAAAAGATGTCATTTGCAAATCCCCCTCAGTTTTTTGTAATGCTCATAGAGAGCATTGCTAATCCTCTCTATTTGCGATTTACGGTCCATTCCTTAAATATAGCCTTAATTCCTTAATATGAAACTTTTTGACTTGTAGCTCGCATTCTCACGCGGATAACATAAGAACTACATTGAATATAAGTAAATAAGATTTAAAATTGGGGCGCATATATATATATATATCAACAAAATATTGCCATATCCGTTGAAACTTTAAACATATGACTAATTATTGAAAGAAAAAAGACTATTAGTTTGTGTCCGATTATTGTTTAATTAATTAATTACGTACGTACTGTTTGGTACATATAACTTATGCCACAAAGTATTCTATTGAGTTTTCCCAGTTCATCTTCTAGCTTGACCAAACTACTTAATTCGACACAATGGGTAAATCTCTGCAAGAATGCACATAAAGCTACACTTACCAATTCTCCTACATAACGCTCTTTCTATTACATGATCCTCTAGTAAGAATAATACAATATCTAATCTTATGAATTGAAACTTATCCTCACATTAGCTAGCATCTTACTCTAACACAATGGTGTATATTCCTAACTTAATTTAGTCTTGTTTTCTTTTCGTTTGACGAGCATAGGTAGAGATAAAAGCATCATCTATGAGGATTTGGAGTTTTGTCCCACATTAGAAAGTTAAGAGATTTTGTATAAGCATATCAGAAGTTTGACTACTTCCTATATTACTAATTGATTTTATAAGGAAACCTTATGTTTATTCATGGTATTCGAGAAAGTTTGGGGCATGTGTAAACGATCAATGACCACACATACTCCACGTTACCTGATATGTGTTGTCCAAGTGTTTGAATTAAGTATTGCCACATGTGAGGGGGCATGTGAGGATATGCAATTTTATTTCATATCAACAAATTAAGCACTTTGCATGTACTTTTAAGGAGTTAGGTGGTTCTTCGTATAAATTTTTTGGCCATTTTGAGAGAGAGAGAGAGAGAGAGAGAGAGAAGAGCAGTATATGGGATATTTTCACTTGATCCTCATGCTCTAATCTTATCTTTATTGGTAAAGGGGTCGCGTTTTCCACACCATAATTGGTACGTATACGTTATGTGAAGTTGTGAACCAAGCCAAGAATGTTACTGTTTATGGACACTAGAATAACAAATTGATACCAATGTCATAAACTCATGACCAAGCCAAAGATATTTTTATATAGTGCTTAGCAGGTTTCATACACACTCATCTACAATATTGACATCATGATGATCAATTGCCATGATACCAAATATACGATCAAAAGTCAGCAACATGTTATCATTGAAGCATAACCTAAGGACATAATTACAGGTTAGAAATTAAGAGCATGCATGTGACAGCCCTCAAAAAATTCGATAACAATTAACTCACTTTAATGGAAAGACATGTTTATTTAAGTAAAGATAATGGTATGACAATGCCACACTATCTCAGTTATCACCTATTTATTATTTATTATTTATTATTCATTACAAGTATTCTCATTTAAACATAAACGTACGAACTTCCTATATATATTTCTTATAGGTTAAGCTATTATATATCGTATATAGTATGTATGTCGTTTCAAGTGCTTCCCTTACACCGACAAGTGGCAAAGCGGGTCCGATGATGACGGTGATGACGACGATTTGGTGAAGTTCCACAGATCATTCTCGTTGTTGTATACTTCGGATTGATGATCGGATGATCTACTTGTACGTAGGTATGGATATGATAGTTGTACGTCATTGTCTTGATCATTAGGATGAGGAGAAGAACAAAAGGCCATGTTTGGATCGCCAAAGCAAGACAAGTGTTTTGGTGTCTCTGGATCTTGGCCATTGAGTTGACCTAGTTGGGATGCCACAAGCCTATCAAGGGTAGCCCAGTCATTTAGCCTTGTTTTGGGGTAGTCATGATCATCGACTAGGTCATTATTGTCACAACCATTGCTTGGTTGGTTTGTTGAAGAAGGCTCAGTTTCTATGAACATGTCATCAATGGCCGAATAGCAAGCTTTGAAGCTACGTTCCTGATCGAAAGCGGGAAGGTTTGGAAGAGTTGGGCTCTCAAGCCTTGGCAGATGCATAAATCTTTCTGAGATGTTATTCATGGTTAAGGATTGATCATGATTTTCCAGCTTGCAAGTAGTCCTTCCCATGTACATCAGTATTTGATCAAGAACACCATCGTTTCTTGAACCATTCATTTGGTTGTTTGATGAGTCCATGGAAAAGGAGGCTTTAGGGCTCTCTAAAGCTTTCTGATAGTTCTTCTTCTTGAATACCCGGCAGACCACCCACCCGTCTTCGGTCATCGACTCCCCCATTGAGCTAGAAACCTGTGTGAATACACATAGTACGTAATGAATGTATGAGAATATCAATAATTGTGTACACACAGAAGTATATATGTGAAGAAGAATATTATACGGGGATAGTGACCTTCCCACTACGATCTAGTGAGAATTAAACCGAGGTAGTTCTGATTTGTTAAAGAGAAGCGTATACGTATAATACATAAACAGTACTTTGTGCAATCGACACAAGAATGCAAATTGGTGTTTGATTATTCTTGGAATAAATGAAGTGTTTGAAATTTTCGATTGTGCGAAAGTTGAAGAAATGGGGGGACTAAAAACTTACGGTGGTTTCATGAGTGTTGCTTTCATCAAGCCTATATTCATGCATGATCCAATCTGACTTTTGTCCATGAGGAGCTCGACCCTTATAAAACACAAGTGTCTTCCTCAATCCAATTCTTTTGAAGCCGCTATAGATGATCTTGTCCCGACCAGTGGCCTTCCAAAACCCAGCAGTGGTTGCCCGATTGGTTCGAGTTCCGGTTGGGTATTTCTTGTCCTTGTGACTGAAGAAGTACCAATCATTTTGTGGAGTGGAACCTATTTTGCACTTCTCTGCATTATGTCACAAAAATGAATGAACCAATCCGATTTCCATGAACCGTGACTCTTATGTATGAAAATTTTACGATGAGTTTATATATATACGTACCTTGAATGTCCCATGGCTCAAGCTTATTAAGATCAACTTCTCGAATTACATCAAGATCAATCCTCTCAAAGGCAACTTTCTTCCTAAGATAGTAGTGAAGAAGCTCCTCTTCGGTTGGATGGAACCGGAAACCTGGAGGAACTTGAGATTGACCATTTATTGATAGACTCATTTGATCATCAGACATTATATCAAAGGAAAAAACAGAGAGACAAAATATTGGTAGTGATGAGAGAATTGGAGATGACGAGAAGCGAATCGAATTGAAGGAGAAAACACAAAGGAGGGGTTTGATTTCGTAAAGGGTACACCGCAGTCATGATTATTTATAATGGGAGTAGTGCATGGAAGGGTCCAAAAATGCATGAAAAGCTTGGGTATCATGGTTATTAGTGTACTTAGAGTGGGGTCCATCCCTTGAAGAAGAGCCAACCACCTAAACTGTAGAGACTGAAGAGTGAGAGAAAGGTTAGGAGAAATTGTGTATCCTATCGACATCATTCGTTACGCGATTTATCATTTTAAATTCCGAATATTATTTAAAACTCGACATTGAGCAGACTGAAGTTCTATTTATTCTAAAATGGTGGTTTTTGAAAAGTGTGTAGAGAGAACGATTGATGAAGTGGATTGAGATACGTGGACTTCAATACTTTTATTTTCAAATTTTCGCCAACTTCTCCTCAACATGGGATTTCAATACTTTTATTTCAAATTTTAAATTTAATTAGTTTTCGCTTTTTTTATTTGGTTTTTTCTAACAAAATTATCCCTGCTATTTTGTTTTTATTATTTTCAATCAGTTGTATTCTTTTTTTTTGTTTTAGAGATTTTTATGTCCAAATTTTTTGATGAAGCCTTAAGACACTAAAGTAGTTTTCTCGCATTCTAAGACCAAAAAAATGAAGGTTATAATTTGGGTGTAATAGATATATTATATTAGTGGTGTTTGGATACGCTAAAAATCTCTTCTCTCTTAGACATCGAGAGATTTTTCAGTATGTCAGAAATACAGCTCGGTATATTGAGTGTAATACAATAAATTAGAAACTTGAAAACAAAATTTTTAACCAATTATATTATGACCCTTTACCGGACCGTGTTATCGATACTTTAAAAAAATTTCTCGAGGTCTAGAAGCTGGTGTGCTAGTCTAAAATAGGTTGTAAAATGGGGTCCACATGAAAAAATGCGTTAGAGGCATCAATATTATTGTGAAGTCAGTGTGTGTGGGGGGGCACACACACATCTCAACTGTGACCCTCGACCTTAATATCTATATGAAAAGCACCTCTAAAACCACCACTAGCTAGGCACTATTGTCCTCTTTGATCAATCCCTCCATTGTCTTCCTCAAAAGAATCTCTCTCTCTCTCTCTCTCTCTCTCTCTCTCTCTCTCTCTAAGAAGACTTGTGCAACCACCTCAACGACAAGAAGGGCAAGAGAGAGACAGAGATGATGGGGTCGGAGCCACTGAGCTTTCATATGGTCCCTCATCAGAAAAAAAGACATGATGACCTTTCGTGCCTGAGAGATTTAAATTAGTTGCGGATCGAATGTGGTATGTGTGCAATGTGGATCTCCTATATATTTTAATACAGTTACACTAAACATATATTTCATTTCACCATGTGAGGGGCTAGGCTCCACAAAAACTTAATGATTCAACAACACTGTAAATAAAATTACTAAATTATAAATGATCATCATAAAGTGGTATTATATTCGTGTTCAAGGTATAAACAAACTGCACAAATGAACGAGTGCAGTACATGCTATATCAGGAAATCTGGGTGGACCATACAGGAACATGTGGAATATGTCCGGTGCCCTATTTCATCTTGAACTACGTGCATGGGCTACGTTTTATCATCCATATTTGTATGAATGGGACTGATGAACCCCTTTTGCAATATCCTCCGGATCTTGTCTACATGAATAACATATGTAACTGTTGATTCTTTCAACCACGCTTGTGGTATTTTACATGTTTTTAGTAAAGTAATTTCTAAATTTACGAAAGGGAGGATTGAAATTCAAGTTTAGAGGCGAACATGTTACCTTAGTCAACTAACATATCCACATCTACAATAGTTCCAGTAATACTGAACAGGAAAAATATAACCATGTATGAATTACTATATAGATTTGGTCAAGTTCCATTTTATTCATTTTTTTTCTCCTTCATATTTTGCAACAATGGGATAAAACACATACAAGTGGATTATGCTAGTTTGGTTACAAATTAAACAGCTGATCTCTCTCAAAAATAGCAGGATTCTCTACCCTCCTATTCTCATCCCTTTCTCTTCCCTCATCTCATATTTTACTTTTTGTCTTATTATCTTTATAAAAAATTTAATATATGATGTTGATGTGACTTCACCGTAACTATTCAAGTAGGAAATAAAAAATAAAAAATAAAAATGAGAGAGAGATTCAAAGGGGATAGAATCCTCCTTCCTCTCAAAAAGGGAAGCCTACCGGCGGCTCATGCTAAGGGCCTGCAGCTGGTTAGGAAAGTAAATTCTAGGCCTACCGGCGGCTAATGTTAAGGGCCTACAGCTAGCTAGGAAAGTAAATTCTTGGTATTCATACAGGAACGTCGATTATGACTACGTGTGTATGGCCGTGAACGTAAATTTGGCTGTTAGTGCAAGACTTGGAAACAGCTTATTTTATATTTTATATAATATATATATATATATATATATATATATTATATTCAAAGGTTGATAGAAGACCTGAAATCAAAACTTACACATTTTTTCTTCATACAATCGAGTGAGTGATCTCCAGTTGGCGCGCATTGTTCTAAAAATCAGCCTAGGCCGCCGCCTGTCTAGACGCTGTCCAGCGCCTAGGCGTTGGGCGGTGAAGCCCCATCCTGATTTTGGGCAAGGCGTTTGGAAAAATTGGCTGGAAGCTAGGCGGAGAGCTAGGCAGCACCTAGGCGGTTTATTTATTAATTGTGTGTTTTTTTCTTTTTTTGGTTTCATGGTGGTATACTTATGGAAATGGTGTACCTAATATACAAATGATGGATTTACTACAAGTTCATCCTATACTTATGGAAATGGTGTACTTAATTTGCATTTTATCATTATTTTATTATCCAAACAAGTATAGTTTTTTTTTAGGTGTAAATAGTCACTTATTTACAAGATATATAATAAATTTACATAAATCTACCTAGGCCGCCTAGGCGCTATGCCCTTGCCCGCCGCCCGACTAGCGTCTAACGATTTGTACCCATATATTTAATTTCTTTATGTGCCTATATTTTTAAACTTTTATTTGTACTCATAATTTTTTTTTTTTTTTTTAGTAAAATGTACGCAATTTTTTAATGTGAAATTTATTCACCTTTTTAAACTAAAATATGTATTAAAATCCCTACCGGTATAAACTTTGCATGGTTATTGGGAGGAATTATTAATTTTTTTTAATTAATATTAGAATTTAACATTTTATTTTCAATCAAAGTATTCAGATTAATAAAGTTTCAGTTTAAGATTATGGTAAGTTAAGTTCCGGTAAGCAAAATTTCCCTTAAAAAAAAAAATATATATATATATATATATTTTTTTTTTTTTGAACAAACGATATTATCTACACTAAAGAAGGAGTGAACTAAGCATCACAATAGACTAGCAATAATGTGGTTCAAATGCGCATTTGAACCCCAACCGATCTCCATTGACCAAAATATACTCCAATCCAAAGAATAAATGGTTTTCGGTACTCCTTGATTTGAGAGACTGGAAAGTAGTTGTATTTTACACTTTCTTAAATCTGAAATTATTACATCCAAAAAAAAAAAAAATCTGATACTCATTTTATCATATTTAAACTTTTGTAAAAAAAAAAAAAAATCGTCTCTCTTTCTTTCTTCTTCAAGTCCTTTTCTTCTTCTTCATATGCCTCTCCTCCTTCTTTGCCCTGTCCCTTCACCAAAATAAATTAGGTTTATTTTTAGCTACGCTCCTTGTAACTTGATTCAATCCTACTTTACCTCTTAAAACTCAAAACTCGCCACTTTACTCCTTGGAACTCAATTTTGATCTCACTTTGCCCCCTGAAACTCAGAAGCCACCGCTTTACTCCCTGGAACCCAATTTTGAAACCACTTTACTCCCTGAAACTCAAAACTCGCCACTTTACTCCTTGGAAGTCAAAATTCGTTTTACATTGCCTTATTTATGTTTTTTAGAATAAGTTCATCCATTCAAAATTTATAATTGGTAATATGTCAATTTCTCTCATGAAAATATGGATAATAAAAAGAACCATCTTCTCTCTTCAGCAACCAACACCATTAATTAAGAACGTAAGAAATAACAAAATCAATAGAACTAATGATACAATGGCTGGAGATGGAAGAAGAAGGGATGAATGTATGGACAACGATTAGATAGCAACAGAAGGGAGAAGAGATAAATGTATGGATAACCATATTCTCTCTTCACAAGCCACCTCCATTAAGAACCATCTTTCTTACTTTTCTTTTTTTTTTAATGTTATCCAATGTTCGAATTTTTTTTCCATTTGATTGGATATGTGAGCTTTAACACTTGTGCCATGTCAGCCATAAGTGGGTCGTAATTATACCACATAAGTAAACTTAATGGTTTTTTGACATAATAGATACAAACAAGCCAAAGTAGAGTGATGAATATTGAGTTTCAATAAAAAAGAGTGATAACTTTTGAGTTTGAAGGGGTAAAGTGGAATCAAAATCAAGTTTCATAGAGCAAAGTGACGACTTATGAGTTTCAGTTGGCACAGCGGGATTGAAATCGAGTTCCCGAAAGCGTTGCTACAAATAAGCTTTAAAATAAGGGAATTGTTATTA
The DNA here is from genome assembly GCF_963583255.1 of Pyrus communis. NCBI lineage: Eukaryota > Viridiplantae > Streptophyta > Magnoliopsida > Rosales > Rosaceae > Pyrus > Pyrus communis. The sequence goes on from NC_084814.1 coordinate 18,704,301, forward strand.
GCACTCCAAAAATCTCATTTTACACTCCTCGTAAGTGTATTTTTCTTTCTAATTATGGAAAGTTTGGAGTGGCAAATGAGATTTTTGCAGTGCTAATAACAATTCTCTAAAATAAAAATAAATATAAATGATGTCATCCGCCCCATAATTTGCGTAATCAAAGTATAAGGCATGCATTTTTTTCCCAAAAAAGGTTCCATGTTTATTTTAAGTAACCCACGTTTAACTACCTAAGTCACTAGAAATCGCATTTGTAATCTTTGTTCAAGATTTTTTTTTCAAATATATACTTATAACAAAACACCCTTGTGGCCACTAGTTGAAGATTTTAGTGCTGCTTTCTCAGTCTTTCTGACCCTCAAACACAACACTGCACCCACAAAAATAACGGTAGAGCGCACTAGCTACCATTACCAATATATATATATATTACATACAAGGTTTTCTGTTATCAGATTTTTTTTTTTGTGTCTTTGCCATAATCATGAGATTTATTCCTCCAAATTATATTCTATGCCCTAATCATGGTTTATGAGAGACTAATTGACTCGGCAACCACCTCTCTTACTAACCTGCACTGGACAGTGGACATCTCACCTCTCCCTTTCATCTTATTACTTCCTGACTTCAACTTCTTGTTTGTTGTTGGTTGTGTAAAATATTTCTGATTGATTACTTAATGACACAATATGATCTCTAAATTCGATATATAAAAATAAAATTAATCGCTAGTTATTTAATTAATTCTTGGTCACCAAGTGACGTGTATTATGACAAATCGTGAACAAATCCCAAGTATAGAGAGGGACAGAGTACGGAGGTGAGGGCTGATACATTAAAAAACTACCAAATCAATACAAGCGATGCTGATTGTTGAAGTGTGCTGTCCATGACGTAACATGTGTGCTGGGTGGCAAAACGTATAATTCTCTGGTTTTGTCGACTCCAGTTTTTTAATATATATGTTGAAAGTTATGATGTGAAGGTAAAAGACTCTTAGGCCATCTTCAATTGAGGGCTGGTCAGATAGTTTGTTTTAGTCATATGGTCTTCCAAGAAATTAATATTTTAATGAACAATACATGGTCATATTTGCCTTCGTCTCCAACCGAGGGCCAAAGGGTCATAGGACTTGTTTTAGCCATGTCACAAAAAACCGTATTCAACCAAGGGTCATAGGGCCAAACATAATTTATTATTTAAAAACTACAACTTAAATTCAAATCCAACGGCTAAGTGACGTCAGCTAACCGTTGGTAGCTGACATCATCCTAACGTCAGCTAGCCGTTAGATTTGGATTTTTCTTTTGCTATAAATTGGGTGGATATTGGGCTATAATTCACACAACTTTAAATTCAATCTATTTCAATTCAAGTTTGCAATGAATTCCAACTTTGGATCCTCTTCGGATTCCAACTGGGGGTCCTCATCCAATTCCAAATTGGAAGTAAACTGGGCGCAAATGAGACGGGAATATAAGGAGTCTGATGAAGAAGTTCAAGTAAGGCGCAACAAACAAAACAGAGCAGTCATGGCTGCGGCCATGGTGTGTCAACCAACTGAGGAACAACCTTAATGGGGGTGGCCCTATTGCTGGTTGCTCTTAAATGTTTTTAAAAATATTGTTTAAGTTTCATGTTGTTTATGTTGTATAATTTGTATGTTGGTTAATGTTATTTAATGTTGTTTCATGTTACTTAATTTAATTTAATGTTGTATAATGGGTTAGAAAGTTATAGGAAAAAAATATATATGAAACAAATTTTGTGAAATAGAAGTTATAGGAAAAAAAAAATAGAATTTAAAATAAAATGAAACAATTTTTGTGAAATAGAAGTTATAGGAAAAATTTTGTAAATAAAAAATAATAATAAAACTGTAAAAAAAAAAAAAAAAAAAAAAATCAAATGCAACGGCTAGCTGTCAGCTAGCCGTTGCATTTGAATTTTAGCTTGAGGATTCCTATCGGTTATAACCGACATAAATAATGTTTTTTCTGGCCTGCCCTCCAACCCTTTCAGATTCTGTGGGGCCCTCTTAGATTTCACGAGTCCTCTGGCCTAACCCTAGGTTGGAGACGGTTTTCGGACTATTTTCTGCCATCTAGCCCTCTGGACCATTCGGTTGGAGATGGCCTTATATTAATGAAGAAATAGACTTTGTAAGAGCTTATAAGAGGTTGAGGTACTTCCCATATAGCTAATTGGTTTTATGATAGAACCCTAACTTCTTTATGATATCAAAGCAAGTTAACTCATGTGTGAAGTTCAGCAGCCATACATGCTCCACGTCACTTAATTTGTGTTGTTCACGTGCTTGACTTAAAAATCTGTCACACGTATAAGGTTTGTAAGAATGTGAGAATTCATGACATATATTAAGTTTATGACACACGCAAATAGGTACAGAAGCTTTGAACTCGTATATTGACTCACGTTGGCAGTATTGATCCTCTTCAGTAGTATTTGTTTCATATGAAAATGAATAATTGAATTGTAATTAACTTAATAATACATATAAAAATAAACCTATTTTAGTTCTTTTTCTTCTTATTTTTATCTCTTGATTAGTCTTTGATTTCTTCCATGGTAAGACTAGTAATAAGAGAAAGTGTATAAAAAGAAAATAAAAGTACGGAAAAAGCTTTATATACACCAATGATTTGAAATGTTGGATCATTAGGGATGCCAATTAATTAAGTAGAAGAGAAAAATGTAGGATCCCTGATATGCATAGGCATTGAAATTTGAGGTGAGTTAATCAACGCATACACATGCATGGTAAGTGTTCCTCTACTGTAGTGGTGGGGAGGAGCGTTGCCCTTGTAGTATGGCGTATGTTCAAATCTGGTCGACTTCATAATCTAATATCTAATCTAACAAATCTATAATATGATCCAAAAAACAAAAAAAAACAAAGATCAACCCCTGCACATGCATACATGAAGGAAACAAATCCAGCAGATTTTTATTTATTAAGATGAACGTGTTTGTTTCAAGCTTAAAGGTCAATCCTACAAAAATTTTATTCATTTTATTGTTTGGGAAATACTCGTCTTTGAAGAAAGATAGAAATTGGACACGAAAGAAAGATGAAACTTAATAAGCTTACATAAAAGTCTGAATATTATGGAGCCAAAAATAATCACAAAGCGCACGTGGATTTTTGGATAGAAGAGGACAAAAATACCCTTGAGACATCGGGATTCCTACACGCGAGCAGCGGGCAATCATCCCTCAACCAAGTCAAAAGTGCCCAAAATAGGTAACAAATTCAAAACTATTTCATCCACCCTCATCCTATATTCTCCACAAGGTAATTATTTCACAACCCCCAAAACATTTCTTTTAAATTATGTTAATTAGTTAATTAATGGATTTAATACCTAATTAATCTATTAATGACTAATTAACTACAAATTACACCCTAAAAATACCACAAATGGCCGCTCCCTATTCTCCTAATAGGGTCGGCCATATCCCTATAAATAGCTTTCCATTCTCTCCAAAAACTACTTCCAAGCCTCTTGCAAAACTCTACAAAATTCTCCAAACAATCTTCCTTCAAAATTCTGACTTTGGCATCGGAGGTTCTTCGACCAAAGCCACCCCCCTCCCCCCCCCCCCCCCCCCCAACAAAATTCATCATGGGCGCATGAGACTTTTTGGCCTTGACCAAAGGTGTGATTTGTTTTGTAGGTGCAATTTTGTCCAAGAATGAAAAGGCGGAAATTTGCATCCACAAATATAACGCTGAAGGTACCCAACCAAACTTGTGAAAGGGCGCTAGGTACACATCTCACACAAATACTTGGAGTTTTATCTCATATGGAGGCGACACCGCTCGGACTGTAAAGATAGATTCTTTCAAATTTGAGTATACATCATTGAAATTAAGAAGGGTAATGCTATAGAAACAACCTATTTAAACTATATTTTGTAAACCATATAACGTGGTTTGTTATGACACAGATTTATTATCCAACTCGCACAATGAATGTCTTCAAACGAGTTATGTCTTTACCATTGGAGACACCACAATAATTTGGAGGTCAACCAAACATACCTTAATTGCGATTTCAAAAACAAAGGATACATAAAAGGAGACAACACCAAGCATATTGCGCTAAAGTTTTTCTTTTCACATTAGTAACAAGAGCATTAAAAGATTGAAGTCAAGCATGTCCGATCCCTAAACAACCTTGCCAAGAAGTCATTGCCAAAGTATACTTTTTCAGAAGTTTGTTCAAGAAATTGGTATGCGTAAATTGTCTAATTTTCAATGCTTGTAGCTGTCATTTAGGAGTTTAATCAAACTCTGGGAAAGTATTTTGAAGTACACTCATTTGACCTTAATGTACTATTTTTCACTACAATTAGAATCCATAGGCCCATTGAGTTTTTGTTGCCTAATGAGGTTTTGATGAGGCACCTACTTTGGGTTGGTCAAATACTTTTGTACGTTTTACTTACGTCCTGAAGATGGTTAATTTTTTATTTGTTGCATTTACTCATTTTTCTGCTTAGATGATAGGTTTTGTCTTACCTTGGGTTTTACCATAGCTAGATTTTGTGAGGTTTATCCTAATATGTATTTTCTTTATTTGACGCTCACATTCGCTACTTCTGTCGACAGACGAGATAACTTCACCAACTACTTCCATATCATCCATTAAGATCTGATGCGTCATTTACTTGAGTATTTACACACTCAAGGGGGAGTATTACAGTTAAAATTATAACATATGTGTGATTGTTTAAATCCTATTAGATTGACTTTAGTATTCTTTTGTAATCTAGAAGATTATAGGCATTCTTACTTGCAGGGCAAGTAAGCCCGTTATTTTTACTACAAATAAAGACAGAAGGTATGGGAAAATTCACAAATAGATTTTTCCTATACTTCTCATTTCTGTCTTTGCCGCCGACCCCTCTCTCTCCTTCAGTTAAATTTAGGCCTCCAACAATTAATATAATGTATAAATAGTAGTTTAATTTGTTAACACTCAAAATTTGCAGGTTAACAATTAAAATACTAAACCCTTGGTGGACTTGGGATGTGGACTGAAATGAAATAGACTCAAAGAGTTAAGTGGTTCACCCTTTAAAACTAGGCTACACCGCTGTATTGCTCTGATTGTATTGATTTCAAGACTAAAATAATGCTCAGCTAATATATGAACTCTATCTCCTTTCAATTGTCTAACCTCAAGGGGTTCTTACCTATTTATATAGGCCCTTAATGAACCCCAGCCTTGGGTTTTCCAAACCTGGCCTTTAATGTGCCACCTACATAGACTAGTATACCAACACCTTTTCTCTTATCAGCCAAACATTCGGCGGTGAAGTGACATGTGTTTAGTTGAGATGGTGCGTCTTTTCAGAGTCATGAGGGTTAAGCGGGGGTTATCTAACCCTGTCTCTCTAAGCAGTGTTCCAACTACCTTCATGTCCTATCCAGGTCTCTGCTACTGACCTTAAACTGCCACGTGGCCTAATTGATGTCTTGGTAGACCTATTTTTGGATACTTGTGTCATAAAGCTGTCAATCTGCCTACGTGCCCTTAGTGGTCGGAAAGCTCTTTATAAATCCTGGTCAGGCTCAGCTCATAAACAATCAGCTTTAACACTTAAGAATATCGTCTTTTAAGCCCCTTGGGCATTTTATGGCCCTAGGACTTTTCGTGGCTTCTTTTCCGGCATGCACCATTATATGGGCCTAAAGGTGCCCAACATTAGTATAATTTATTGATATAATAAAAACTAATTGGATGTATGAGTGTTATACTATAGTTTTCCCAATACATACAAAAGTAATAAAATACGAATAAAGCTAAAATTTAGCTCTACATGGTTGGAAATGAAAAGGGTGAACTAATAAAAAGTTCCTCTCAAAAACATTTACAAAGTTCCTCATAAAACATTTTTTTAGTCGAAAAACATGTAGATAGCATTTCTTATTATTAATTAAATGTTTTAGCCTTATTTAACTGAGCTATTCTAAGGGAATAGAGAGGGGGAGGCCGGCGGCAATAAGAGAGAAAAGAGAGAGATTTAATTGTGAGGTGTGTGTTGTATCACCTCATTATGCCTTTGTTTATAGTAGTAGGATAGGTTAAATCCGAAGCCATTTAGGATTACAACTCTAATAGGATATTAACTACTAAAGGAATATAAAAGATATCCCTAGATACACTAGGATTTACACAATCACATTTCTATTTTAAATATGACTGCAACACTCCCCCTTGAGTGTCTAAATACTCAAACAAAACATCGCGTCAGATGTTCAGCAGATAAGGTAGAACAGTTGATAAAGTTAGTGGCACAATGGGTGAATGCGAGTCTCAAATTTAAAGAAAGTATCCATTGGTAGTAAAACTCACAAAACCTCGCTATGGTAAAACCCATAGACTAAGGAGAAAAGTGAGAAATATGCATAATGTTTAAAACATACGTCAAACAGGACGAAAGTAGTGAACTCAACGGAGTATGATCATCCCAGGATGGGTGCCTCATCAAAACCTTGTTAAGTAGAAAAAACCCAATGGGAAAAATGCTCATAATCATAGGAAAAAGAGTACATTAAGATCAAGTGAGTATGCTTCAGGATACTCCCCCTAAGTTAGACATAACTTCCAAATAAGATAACTACAAGCAATTCAACTCAGATAATTTACGCATACCGATTCTTTGGACGAGCTTTTGAAAAATGGACTTGGGCAACGACTTGGTAAAAAATTGGCCAGGTTGTCCTATGAACATATTTGCTTGACTTCAATGTTCTGATGTTGTTGTTGCTTATGAGAATAAAAGAACTTTAGCGCTATGTGCTTGGTGTTGTTTCCCTTGATGTATCTCTTCTTTAACTGCTCGATACATGCTGCATTGTCTTCAAAGATCATCGTAGGAAGGTCAACGACAGTAGTAAAACCACTAGTGCTTCGACTATGTTCCATGACTGCTCTTAACCAAAAGTACTCACGTGATGCTTCATGCAGGGCGAGAATCTTAGCATGATTCGAAGAAGTCGCAATTAGCATTTGCTTGGTATACCTCCAAGATATAATGGTGTCTCCAACGGTAAAAACATAGCTTGTTTGAGATCGTGCCCTATGTGGATCAAACAGATATCTAGCATATACATAACCAAAAAGCGGGAATCAATTCGAGAACCAAGGAGGGCGACAACTCTCAAAGATTCACAGGTATAAAACAAACCCAAAACTGTCGTACCCTTGAGGTAGCAGAAAATATCTTTAACATCATTTCAGTGTCTACGTGTGGGCGCATTGTTGTATCTAGCCAAAAGATTAATAGCGAAGGAAATGTCAGGTTTAGTGCATTAAGCCAAGTACAATAAAGCCCCAATTTCACTTAGGTATGGAACTTCAGGTTCCAAAATCTCTTCCTCATCCTCCTTTGGATGGAAGGGATCTCGTTTAGCATCTAGAGTCCGAACGACCATAGATGTACTCGACAGTTTATCTTTATCTTCATTAAAATGTCGCAACACCTTTTGGGTGTAGTTTGATTGATGTACTAGGATTCCATCCGAACAAAGCTTGATCTCCAGGCCGAGAGAGTATCGAGTTTTCCCAAGATCTTTTATCTCAAATTTCGATTTCAAGTGAACGGTAATTTCCTCAAGCTCTGCGGGAGATCCAATGAGATTTATGTCGTCGACATAAACTGCAATGATCGCAAATCCAAAATGTGACTTCTTTATGAACACGCATGGGCATAATTCGTTGTTCATGTAACTTGGACTTGTCAAATATTCACTCAGACGGTTATACTACATCCGCCCAGATTGTTTCAATCCATAAAGTGATCTCCTCAATCTGATAGAGAGAGTGTTCCGTGGTCTAAAACTATTTAACCGGTCAACGGAAGTCCTTCTGGAACTTTCATGTCGATTTCCGTATCTAGATCCCCATAGAGATACGCGGTTACCACGTCCATAAGCTATATATTCAATTTTTCAGAAACTACAAAATTGATTAGGTAGCAAAACGTTATGATGTCCATTACGGGGGAATACGTCTCCTCGTAATCAATCCCAGGGCGCTGAGAGAAACCTTGTGCTATGAGGCGTGCTTTGTATCGCACTATTTCATTCTTCTTATTAAGCTTCCTCACGAAAACCCACTTGTAGCCTACGGGCTTCACATGTGGTGGAGTATGAGCTATAGGTCCAAACACCTTACATTTTGCAAGGAAATCGAGTTCAACCTCGATTGCTTGTTTTCAGTTTGACCAATCTATTCTACGTCGGCATCTATCAACTGAACGTGGTTCAATATCATCGCTAAGCATGATGTCAGTAGCTACTGTGTATGCAAATACATCATCGACGATCATCTCATTCTGATTCCAAACCTCATCCAATACTGCTCATGATTCTCAAGAGGTCGTGTTGTCTCGTCTAAGACATCACCGTAATCTAGAATAACCGCATGCGTTGGAACAGATGAGTAAGAGATGGTCAGATTCAAACTAGGGTCACTAGTTGGTGCCGATTTCCTCTTCCGAGGTTATGAATCCTTTGAACCAAGTGGTTTGCCATGCTTCAGGGTCGGAGCAAATGATTGGCTAGCTGTTAATATACCATACCTTGTAGAAGTTGCGGCCTCCCTTCATTCGGGGACGGTCTGGCCTTCCCAGGCGGGATTATGACAAACACGGGGTACATTTATCCTTGTAGGTGTGTTTGCAGCAGGTATATGTGATCTTATTACCTTAGCTAGATTAGTAAAAACATCTAGCATGCTTTAAGCAATGCTCTGAAGATCTATAATTCATCGCATCTCAGTTTTAGGCTGGGCAGTGCAGGGATCTAAATGAGACATAGTGGGAGCATATCACAATAATTCGCGATGTTCTCTCAGAACATTGGCATGCTTATTTGCCCCTAACGACATGAAGATTGTTTCATCAAAGTGACAATCCGTAAAACGTGCAGTAAAGAGATCTCCTGTCAAAGGTTCTAAATAGCGAACAATTGATGGCGAATCGTAATCAACATAGATTCCCATTTTTCTTTGATGACCCATTTTGGTACGTAGTGGCGACGCTATTGGCACATAAACTACGCACTCAAACATACGTAAATGTGAGACGTTAGGCTCGTATCTAGTAACCAATGGTAACAGTGAATTAGGTTGGGTAGCGGTGGGCCTCAGACGAACCAGCATAGATGCGTGCAATATTGCATTGCCCCAGGCAGATATCGACAGTTTGGTTCACATAACCAAAGTCCAAGCTATCAATTGAATGCGCTTTATGAAAGCTTCGGCCAGACTATTTTGGGTGTGAACATAAGGTATAGGATGTTCCACTTCAATCCCTACTGACATGCAATAATCATCAAAAGTCTGTGACGTAAACTCTCCAGCATTATCGAGTCAAATTAACTTGATCAGATAATCAGGGTAGTGAGCCTTTAGCTTAATAATTTGTGCTAGGAGTTTTACAAATGCAGCGTTGTGTGTGGACAATAGGCAAACATGTGATCATCATGTCGATGCATCAACCAACACCATAAAGTATCTAAATGGTCTGCATGTTGGTTGGATAGGTCCATAAATATCCCCTTGAAACCTCTGAAGAAACTTATGAGGGCTGTGAATGATCTTTGTAATCGAGGGTTGAGTATTCAACTTCCCCAAAAAACACGATTTGCATGGCGAGAATCCAACGTGGGGAGGTAAATGATGCTCATATGATGATTTGAAGATATGACACAAAACTCAGGCACAGGCTGGACACATGGTGGGCTTCTATGCCGCGAATGTATATGATGTACAACCGACTTGGGAAACGTTCCAACTTCTCGTGAATACGCTTCTGGCTATATTTGTACGAAGTGATACAAAGAAATTCAAAACCATTATCTTAAGCGGTTTCAATATGATATTGATTATCTCGAATATCTCTAAAACTCAGCAACATTTTTCCGAAACATGGAGAATAGAGAGCTTCTTTAATGGTTAAGATAGTACCATTGGACAACATGATACGGGCCTTTCCATATCCTTCAATCAGGTTGGATGAGCCTGAGAAAGTTTTCAAAGGTGCTTTCTTAGGTACAAAGTTAGTAAAATAGTGTCGCTCATACAATGTGGTGTGCGTGGCAGCACTATCAGCTAGACAACTAACTTCCCCACGAGACATATACCTAGAAATAAATTGATTGAATTGGTCACATGCATAAACATAAATCCATTCATTCAATTAATCAGTTCGAGAAATAATATCCATAAAATAATTATCCATTATTCAAAACAAACCAAACCAAACAAATTATTCCAAATACTTAGAAAAATTGTCCCAAATTAAACTATAAACCTAGAAATTAGGGGGGGGTGTCCAGCCACTCCTAGTGGGTTCGGCCACTAGGGGTAAAACACCCTAAAAACATGTCTAAATTTTATTTTTCCATAGAAGCTGATGCCTCCTAAAAATCTGATATCTTCATAAATGTAATAGTATCTTCCGGATGTTCCACATGTGCAAAGTTAGACTCACGACGGGAATGATACTTGACAATGGCCTCAGAGGTAGCTCGACATACACGTGACCAATGATCCTTTGATCCATAGCGGTAGCACATGTCCATTTCAATGGAAGCCGATTGGACGGTAAATTTTCCCTTGTTATTGAAGTTTAGGGCCTTAGGGGTAAGGGGTTGGCGCTTCTGGGTCAAATCTCCTCCTTTAGGTGGGACTGAACTATGTTGACCTTAGGTCCGTGGTTGGGCTTGCCACCCATTGCCACAACCACAACAATTTTTGCATCGTTTGTGGCTACAAGAATTGGTTGCATACGCTTCAGGCGCGACGTTCGAGCTTGATGATTTTTCATCAAAAGCTGGTTTTGCTTTTCAGTGAGAAGTAAAACAAAGATCAAATCCAAAAATTTGGTAAACTTTTGTACCCTATATTGTTGCTGCAGGACAATATTGGTGGCATGGAAGGTCGAATAGGTCTTCTCCAGGAGAAAACGATTAGTTCATAAAGGAGAGGTTCATGCATGAACACAGAATGCAATATCCTGATTTAAGTGTAGTGGATTTGGGTTACATTGGGAACTCAAGTGTGAGAGCTTGGGGACTACGAAAGGATGTCAACGATTCAAAGTATAAAAATAAATTATTGAATCGTTAATGTCCAAAAGTGATATTCAAGTCAATAATTTTGGATTAATTATCAGATTAATGAACTGCAGGTCACTTTTAATTAATTCAATAGATCAGGACCAAACGGGGTCGATCGTGGAAGCAAAATTATGATAAACGGGTCATATTAGCTTCGGTTGGTGATAAACTAAGTGATAATTAAATTAGAATAATTAGTATAAACCAAAGTACCCCAAATAAATATTTGGGTATGATTTATAACATGGGGATGTCAAAAATTAGCATCGAATCGAAAAAAGACACGGGAGTGGGCCCTGCAGGTACGGTTACAAGCTTATTGGGCCTCAATGAAGGCTACAGGCCTCGGGCTGAGTGGTCTAGGAAGCCTAGCAGCCAAGACTGCTAGCTTTGGGCCAAAAATTGGACACGAGTGCAAGCCCAGCTGAAGTTGGGTTTGGGTTGGGGCAAGCTAAGCTCAGCAGCAAAAGATATAGGCAATCGAGCCGATGCGAGGTCAAAGCCCATCATGGGCTTACTGCAGGCGGGCCTAAGGCGCATGATAAAGCCCATCAGTACAAGGTTGCTGGCAGGTTGGGTCAAGAACACATGGACATGTCCAAGAAAGGCTGCAAGCTTTCTGAGGAGATGGGCTGGGCTTTGGGCCCGGGTAAGCTGGCCAGGCCGAATGCCTGGTGTGTCCGTGTGGGCGCAGTAAAGCCCAAAGGGCTGCTGCTATGGTCCTGACATCGGAACGACGTCGCCCTAGTGGCGTACTCAACACGGCTGGGCTGCAGGGCAGCACAGAGGACAACGACGGTGCCACGGTGGTTGTGCGGCGGCCGTGCCGCACAATTTCCAATAATTTTTTTTTTCGACATAACTAGGGTTTGAAAATCGTAAATTGCTTCTAATTTATTTATATGCTTTGACTCATAAATTCCACATAGCAATATAATTGCGTAATGCATGAGACATATATATATATATATTTGAGAGATATATGAAACATATACAATATATATATATATATATATATATTGAAAGGAAAATATAAATATAGAGGGTTTATGCATTGTGAGGAATGTTTCATGCTTTGTGGACGTTTCAAATATCTTCCTTTATTTTAAGCGTACCTGATTGGCAGAAAACAAATAAAAACCTTTGAATTTTGTAGAAGAGAGTCTCCTCTTATGATCCTTCAGTTCCTTAGTTTCTGGCAAGATCGTGCTAATAACGTGTTGTAGGCCTATTTAACTAAGCTATTCTAAGGGAATAGAGAGGGGGAGGCTGGCGGCAATAAGAAAGAAAAGAGAGAGATTTAATTGTGAGGTATGTATTGTATCATTCCATTGTGCCTTTATTTATAGTAGTATGATAGGTTAAATCCTTACCCTTTTAGGATTACAACTCTAATAAGATATTAACTACTAAAGAGAATATAAAAGATATCCTTAGATACACTAGGATTTACACAATCACATTCCTATTCTAAATTTGACTGCAACATTAAGAACATTTTTTCATTATAAGGAAAAGAAACAAAAAGAAGTCACTTGATGAGGATTCTAAATAAAAAAAAATGTTTTGATAGAAACATTTGATTAATTTTTTTAAAAATAATCAAGGCTTATACTATTTCTTAAAGATAGTAATTTTTGGAAAGCGAAAACATGGTCACAAATTACGTTTAACCCTTCATAATTGAAGATGACCTAAGAGGTTGAAACGCATGGTTAGCTAACAGGGAAAAGAGTCAAAAGGCTAGTCTTGATCTAGTCATGACAATTTTGTTTATTTTTTATTTATTTTGTGCAGAAAGATAAATAAGATAACACCTTTTTTTTTTCCTGTTATATTTCCGCTATGAATTGTATATGTCCATAGTCACACTTTACTACTTTAGGCAGCAGAGGCAAATGATTTTCTAATTAAGGCCCCACTGTACCAACTTAAAGTGTGAATTAAAATTATTTAGCAACAAGAAGGTCCAACTTAATTTCTTGAACCCTTTTGAACTTGATGATACAGTGATGTATTATCTCAGCAGAATCTTGTTAGAGCAGCTTTTCCTGCAAAATTAAAGTGCTTAGCTTAGCCGTCATGCATAATTATTAGTGAATGATTTTACGTACACAAGAACAATTATATATTTATCAAGAAAAAAAAAGAGCAATTATATATAGAGCAATACTAAGGAAATTAAATTTGTAAACTAAATAATATGGAAGTTGATAATTGAATTGTTATTTAACCGTTAATAAACGTGTTCCTTCATATTGGTGACACATTATTTATTATGCAAATTTTATCTACAGATTTAATCTTTCTAGTATTACTCTTATATATGTGCCTCAGGGTTAGGCGGCCCTCACCAATATAGATGGAGACTAATTAAAATGCCCTTACAAAGACGGGTCCTTCCCTACCATTTGTGTTTCCACAGATTCAGAATATCACGATTCACGTGGCTGGGATTGCTTCAAATCTCATGAACCATAGCATTGAAATATGTCAACGTTGTAACTTTCATTCCTTTTCTTTAATTTGATTCTTTCTCCTTGACTAAATTCTTTTTCTTTAATTAATTGTAAAAGTGTGATCAATAATTAATTCATTGCAATCTGTGCAACTAAATGATAGGGTTTGGTCTTCATAAAGTTCATCAGGAGGTACGAAGCTTAAATTTAAGCAAAACCATTATCGATACCTTCTTTTCTCATTACTGATTAATTATGGATGCCAACTAGCTGGCCAGATCACCAAAACAAGAACAACTCGTATATTATTATCCAATACAGAGCTATGTGTCGATACATACACTAATTTGCAAAGTAAACACCCACACACACATTTTATACATAAACTATATATGTATGAACCTTTTTAGACATATCAATTATCAAGATCATATTGCAAATCTCAATCAAGCATCTAAAGAAGAACCTTACATCTCCATTCACACACACATACATTATGTAAAAGCTATATATAGGATTGATTATATGTTACTGAATATGTAGTCTGACAACATAAGATGTTTAAGAGTTTGGTCGCTCCCTCCCCTGCACAACCATACCTTGTACTCATTATTAAATAGGATTTTTTTTTTTTTAATGTCATATGAACATACACACTTTTTTTTTTTTAAGTTATCATATTAACTATCAAAATCATTAATTTGTTGTCTCACCCTTACTCTGTTACATTTTCCATCTAAAATAAGTTATGGGTCTTGCACATGAACTTGTGTTCAAGGTTATTTTGGCATTTCAACACCTCCCTCCCGTCCTAATAAGTTCCATATATTCGACAAAAAAATTTCTAGGGTTTCTTCATAAACACAAAAAGGAGGCTGATTTGGGATACAATGATATGAGGGTTTTCCATTTAAAAAAAAAAAGGGAACAACCTTCATTCTCTTCTTTGTGTGTTGAATTAAAGATGATCGGCCACGTTAAATTCTCAAAGTTCAACTTAAGGTTTCAAGCAAACACAACACGTTGTCTAACTAGCGAAAATTTAAGAGTCTGTACTAAAGAGAAGTAAAAAACTTGTAAAAAGGATGTCAAAAGTCCAAAATAACCATGAACACAAGTCATGTGTTTCGCACATGACTTATTTTAGATGGAAAACTTGTCGGAGTTAGGATGAAATAACAAATTAATGATTTCAAAATGTTGATATGACAAATTGCTTAAAATTTTATTTTATGTGACAAATTGAAAAAGGTGTATAAGTTCATACCACATTTCACCAAAAAAAAAAAAAAAAAAAATCCTTACTAGAAGTCACTTACACTACGTTTGGATGAGAGAAATAGACTTGGAATTTGAATAAAAATCAGAATGTATAAATTAACATGCACCAATTCCCTTATTTGGATTCATAAATATAAAAAAAATCAAAATTTCTACGTGGAAGAAAAAAATCTGAATTTGGAACCTCTAATTTCCAAGTTTAAATTTCATGTAAAATAGGTGTCATTTCTATAAGTGAGAGTTTAAAATTTTCTTATTCAAATTTCATTGTTTTTCTAGGTTATCCAAACAAGAAAATTCACAAATTCTAGAAAATAAAGTTCCGTCAATTTGAAATTCCTAAATAATCTAAAATTTCCTCGTCCAAACACAATGTTGATTTTCAGTTTGATGTCAAATTACACAAACAAGTCTCTAAATATACAATATCTCGTCAAACAAAAAAAAAATCTATACAATATGAAAGAGATGTCAAGTTCCGCACGTTTTAATTTGAGCATAATTCAGAAAAAAACAAAAAAAAAACAAAAAAAAACAAAAAAACAAAAAAACAAAAAAAAAGATTAAACGTTTCTGGAAGGCTAATGTTGCACTGACACATTTCTTGACAACGCCATTTCATCTTATTAGGACATGCATTTTACAAGGGGACATTGTGAATGCATGTCGCATGCTTGGTACCATTGTTTTTCACAGCCAACTAAAAATCAGCTTAAAGTATTGCTTTCTAGCACCTATGAGGCTATGACCAAGGTTTTAAATATTGATTTTTACGAAAATATTGATAATTTAAGAAGATATCGATGAATATTTTAAGAACATATTTTGTATAAAAATTACGTAGCATGTATATGAAATTAACACGATCAATAAGAAGCTAGTGTTCTGTTAAGGGAGGAAACAAAGAATTGACAATATATAATTAGGGTGAAGAATAAGTATATCATAGCTACAATAAATGAAAGAAAATACCATATTGATATTCTATTAGGCTTAAATGTTAAAATGGTCCATGTGTTTAGTCATTGGGCTAATTTAGTCCCTATGTTTTCAATTTCGCCAACTTGGTTCTTGTGTTTATCTCCGTTAGCCAATTAAAGACATTTTCATCTAATTTCTGTAAAAAAATTTATAAATTATTATAAACTTATTTATGAAATTATTTATTTGATTTAAAATATTTAAAAATCAAATTAAAAGCAAAATTATTCTCCTCCAAACTCCCCAACCTCCTCCCTAACATTACCCCCTCTCTTTTCAATGTCACAATCTTAATCATTTTTCAGATTAGAAGTTTTATCTCTTATAGGTGTTATTTTTCATTGATTTTCATTTTCCTGAAAGAGATAAAGTAATTATATCTCATATAATTTTTCTTATGAATTTTGTAAAAAAGATTGAATGAAATGTCCTTAATTAGCTAACGTAGACAAACACGAGGACTAAATTAACCAAATCGAAAACACAGACCTTTCTATTAAAAAAGATAATGGGCATAGGTATTCACTAGTGAATAGTTTATTTACTCACTTTTTGATATGACACAATAAAAAATAGCACGTGTTCATTAATCAAAATTAAAATATGAGTATTCACTAATGAGTACCTAAGTATTATCTTAAAACAGTTGAAAAAGATTATATTGATTTCTTGTTTACGTACATGCATCTTATACGTTACACCTTTTTAGTTCTAACAACTGCAAAGAATTCTATACTCACTATTCAACTAATCAAAACACGTGTTTTGGTTATAGATTAAAAAAAGTTGGTTTTATTAACACCCCACATCCTTTGTTTTTTTACCCAATTAAACTTCCTCTTTTACCCTTATTTGTTCAATGAAAAAAAAAGAAAGAAAATTGCACCAACCAATGCCCTTACCGGCAGCCAACCACCGTAGCACCACCCTTAAAATGATCACGATGGTTTTATTTGGTATATATGTTAAGTTAACCAATGGCTTGCTTAAAAAAAAAATATATATATAAATAACCAATGGCATCTATATGTTGTGTTGAACTCTGTTTGTTGACTTGGGTTTTGGTGTGTAAACAAGTTTATTGATTTGAAAGAATGTTGTGGAGTGGAGGCGTTTGATTGGTGATATTGTTTGAAGTTTGACAAAAACTTGAAGTTGGTTGCTTGGGTTTTTGCTTAAAATTTTGGCTTTTGTATGAAATCTAGGAACTCGTTTTGCTCAATATTCACTCTAAATGGTAATTGTCTTTGTGTAAGTCCATTCGTTTGAAATGAAAAAAGACAAGGGTAAAGACAATAACTTACACCACGTGGTTGCAAAAGGCCGGGCTTCACATGGGCCCCCCTTGCCTCCACTTTTTCAGCCCGTGGAGCACGGTTGTGGGTCCAAAGGCAATTGAATCCAATTGCAAGGGCAGTTCAAGGCTCGCTAGAGGTGCTGTAAAACTGCAATTTGTATGAATTTTATTAATGTGTGGGGGGTGGTTTCATAAATTGGTGGGGTGTGAATTAAACCATCCCTAGAAATAAATAATAAAAAAAATAAAATTGTGCGGCTCCTTATTCGCAAAGCCTGAACCAGAAGCGCCGCTGAATCATAGTTCATTGTTTGTCGAGGTAAAATTTTCGGTAATTAAATCATTTTCGTCGATAATACTGCTGATTTAATATTCCTGATATTTTACTGATAATCGCGATATGGGGTGAAGATATAAGCTTTAAAACCCTGCCTTATAACTGATTGATGACATTTTTCACCTTTTTTTTTTTTCCCCTCTTTTAGAGGAGACCAGGCCATAATGTATCAAAACGTTCGAAGTTGATGAATGGTGTAGACGAAAGGTGAATGGACATGCGCAGGTTGAAGATAGAAAATAAATAATTAGCTTTTTGAAACATAATCAATCAACAAAAGGAAATAGTATAATTGCATTTGATACATACATGATCGGACCTCTTGATGATTAGAACAAGAATGGTTTTTTGGGGGCCAACCACATTTCTTTTTCAATTTCAACTCATCCCTTTTCTTTTTGGTGTCATTTCATAAAATAATTCTACTTCGAATTATGTTCGGAAGGTGCACGCATGCACTGCATTGGACATAAGATTATATTGCATGATGCCATGATCGATCTAATTAATTACCCGCTTGCATGCAGGAACGCATTTTATTCTCACTTAAATCCACTCTAATTATATATGTCGATATATGAAACCCAAATTATTACAACTCCATCCAACCTGCATGCTACACGTGCAGCTGAACGTTGAGGACACGGACGGGGCCACATTAAGGGCTACCCTGGGCTGTTGCACATGTAGCTTTCAGTAGGAAACAAAATTTTACATGTAATTTTTATTTTCGAATGTAATTCACCACATATTTAGTCACTGATTCAAATTCTTTCGGTTTAATTATATAATATAGTTTACAAACCATCTCTTTTTCTCACATCTTTTTTCTCATCGTTTTTTGTACATGTACAAGTTTGAATTTGTTTGAATAACAAGAGTTCTTGGCTCATCTTGTGAAAATTTTCTTAATAGTATCAATTTTCTTTGTTTATAAAGATCTAAATATTTAAGTTAGTCTATTCGGTGAAAAATTTTTAACACTGTCATCGGTTGAGGACTAAATATCTTTGATGGTTCGTGGTTGATAACTTGATTTTTTTTTTTTTTTTTTATCCAGATAGATGAAGGATAGTTCGTCTGTTAGTGGATAATTTGTCGTTATCAAAGTTAGGTAGGGACTAGGGTTACTAATTTATTTGGACACGTCGTGGTTGATAACTTTATATTTCCAACCTTGAACCATCGGCATGTTAAAGTTGTGCTAATGTCGTTACATATTAGGTGATGCACGCTTTTGTCGATTCCATTGCCCCACCATATGCTTTTGACAAAGTCTTTTGGCATTTTCTATTGTAAAAAATGTTAAACAAACTTTCTCAAAGGTAAGATGTTGTATGGATTCTTTGTCACTTCATATTTTTAACGTAGTATTTTATAAAGTTAGGATGGTAATTAACGTTAACTGTGAGGTGACAAATAGTCTATAGATAGAGAATTTCACTTTGAGAGTCTTCTTGACCCTTCCTATTACTTATAAGGAGTGGAATTCGGATCCTCTTTATGAGGATCCTAGAGATTCGTGAATTATATATGTTTATCGTATATCGTGCGGTTAGAAATCATTTTAAATTTTTTTTATTTAAAATTAAATACAAACAGTACCTGATAAAAACTGATTGCACGATGTATGATGAACGGGTACAATTTATTGATCCACAGGATCCCCACCAAAAGGATCTGGTGAGGATCCTGTTGGTAAGGAGTGTGCTAGCAACCTTTGCAATAATTTTGGTATTTAGATCTTTTTACTTCTTCAAATGACACATGTCATTTTATTACACTAAAGATAAGATTTTTTTTCTTGCAATTAATGATGAAAAATACAAAATATAATTTCAAGGGCAATTATGGTCTTAGCTTTGTGTAAAAAAATGACACATGCTATTTGAAGAAGTGAAAAGATCTAAATGCCTTAGTGCAAAAATTACTAGAACTTCTCTTACTTACACACTACAAAGAAAAATTTAATCTCAAAGGTATTAAGTCACGTATATTAAGTTAGGGATTTATTGACATTCTCAAAATTTTATTTTGCATTCTTCATAAATGTATGCTTTATTCTAAATATAAAAAATTTAAAATGTAAAATAAAAATTTTAAAATACTAATAACAATTCTCTTAAGTTAATATCATCAGCGATAGATATTAAATCAAGATATATATAGAAAGTTGGATTTTAAAAGTTACAACAAAAAATTGTTGGGTGAAGAGAGAGAATGGTTGGGTCCATATATGAGAAATACATGTAGTTCGAAAGCCATATTTCCTGAGGAAGAGCAGCTCGATTTGAGAATTTTTTTGGAAAAGGCAAACTCATTACAGAAAAAGAAAAAAAAATACAAACAAACAAATGTACACAAATGGAAGCCCAATTACAATTAAATCATAAAATTAAAATATGGATCCCCAAAGCAAAAAGGCCCTATTCAAAGTTTTGAGTCCAATACATACAAACAGAAAACCAAAAAACCCTAGGAACTCAGTCCTCGTTTTAGGATCCACCAGACCTAATTCAAGACATCTTGACTAAAGAAAGATCCAGTAAGTTGATTTACCTTGATTGTTATACATTGAAACTTTTAAGTGTCCATTGAGGATGGTTAACTTTTAAGTGTCCTCCAGGTTAAAATACGGGCAAAGTTTTTACCGAGGCTCATTTGTGCATTCTACCCTTAACTATGTACGTTTTCGAATTTACTATGTTTCTCAAAAAAAAAAAAAAAAAAAAAAAAAAAAAGAGTAGTGAGGCGATCGATGCATGGTTGTAGGTTTTTATTTCCTAAACCTCTCATTGTCTTGAAAATTTAGAAATGGTTTTTTTTTAATTTTTTTCTTTTTTGACAAACAATAATATAATCTACATTAAATTCATCTAAACTATCGAGAGTGAGTAGTTTGAACCCAAGAGGAAGGACCTATCCATTAGGGCAATCCATCTCTTGTTGAAACTGCGGCGCCTTATACCAATGAAACTTAGACATGTGTAAGTTTTTTGTCCACATATCCTTGTTTTATTGTCATAGGGTGCCACATGATAGTGTACTAGTGTCATGTAAGTTTTTTGTCTACCTGTCTTTGTTTCATTGTCATGGCACTCCATGGGACTCCACGTTACAGCATACTAGTGCCATGTAAGGTGTTCTCGTTGAAATGATATGTATATATAAGTATTTTAGACAAGTCCTTATAATAGGTGTTGACTACAATACTTATATGGATTTAGTACAATCATCATCTTATTAATGTGAACATATGTATTTAATATAATTATCATCGTACCGTTGAGATGATGATTGTATTAAATACATGTAAGTATTATAGACAAGTCCCTTGTTATATTCAAGTTTCTTAATTAAGGATTGTAGACAAATCCTTTATAATATTCAAATTTCTCTCTTTTTTAAAGTAGAATTTCTCTTACTTAAATGATTATGAACTCATGCAAGTGGTCCTTTACCACAGTAGTAGAGAGGAATGTTGTCCTTATACCATGGCATGGGTTCGAATCCCGTCAGCTACCTAATCTAACATCTAATTTAACAAATCTATAGTTTGACCAAAAAAATTGATTGTGAACCCTTATAAGGGGGAATCATTACTTGACAATTTGAGTTATGACTTTGGTAGAATTCTGAGTGTATTTTCTCCACTCAAACACAAGGCAAGTTCAATTCTGCTAAAAAAATATATATATAGAGGTTAAACTTTTATTTGTTACAAATAATGGATAATTTACATAAAATTAACTCACGAGAAGAAGAGTTCAAATTTTGATGCAAATACAGTAGTTAACTTGACTAACTGCATCTGTAATAACTCATTAAACTTCGCTATTGTTTTATCGGTGACATAGAAGAAAAACAAAGAAAACCTAATTACCATCCTAGTCCATCCCCATAATCAAATCAAGTTGGAACTTCTAAATTGAAATGTAAGATGGACCAAAAAGAAGTCCTAAATGCCTTGTCACAAAGCTTAGGAAAAGGAAATTAAGCCCAGACGCAGGCGGGGTATCCCAATGTCCTCTTTCATACAACATTTCCTGTATCTGTTACAAGACTCTAAGCATCTTCATTAGCAATTTAATTAACATCATCATGCATAAAAGAGAGAACTAATCCACTATCTATAATATATGACTGACATAATCTAATTGATTTCAACAGTACCAAAACCAAAATCACCAATAAAAGGGTCATTGGTATGCTAATTCAAAATCTAAAGATCTTCATTAACAATTTAACATCATGATACAAGAGAAAAACATAAGACTGTATAACACAAACTGGAATTATATATAAGAACAATACTATTGCTATGATTCCAACTAAATGTCTAGCAATATTCCATCTTTCTTAGATGAAGCATTTCTACTACTACTCGAGAGGCTCCACTGATCGGAAAATCCCAAACCCGAAACCGAACCACCACTCCCACATTTAGCCACAGTCCTCACACTCTCAATCAACTCCTGAGTCCGACCCTCTTGAGCCAAAATCTCCAACAGCTGCTCTGGACTGATCACCAGCTTCACCTTCCAAAAACTGACGTTGTTGTACTTCGAAAACGCCTCAGTGTAAGACCTCTTCATCATTCCTTGGTAATCAAGCGACATTCTGTAGGGCGCAGCAAGTGAACAAGTTGGTATGCTGCTTGACCTAACATGTCCTTCCCTCACAATCTGGGCGCTGCCCAAGTGACGACCACTTTGGCTGTTGAGAGGGAGAAGATAGTAACTTTGTCCTGCCAGAAGATCATCATGGTTGGAGAGCGGTTTCCAAAATAGGTCATGGCTTCTGAATATTCCATGGCCTGGAAATTCCTTGGTGATGGAGCCTACTGTGATTGGCACATAAAACTCCATTATCCCACCATTTGATGTTGTCACTTGGACTACCCCATCTGCATCTCCCAAACCTCCAAACAAGCAATTGCCCATTTATTAAAAATCCCTACTAAAACCTTTGTTGCTCTTGCTGTAGTTATAACTTTAACTTAGAGACAGCTTATGCCTAGTGGGTTGCTTGGAGGGATAAAAGAGAGGGAAAGTTATGGAGAGAGAGAGAGGGATTATTGATTTATTCGTCGGTGGATACTTCTTCGGAGCTTTCCTCAACTAAACAGAGAATAAAAAAAACAAGTAAACAAAAGGATATACAAAAAGAAAAAGTAGTGTGACAAAAGAAGGCCACAAGTGTAGTGTGGTCAGAAAGCGTATATAATGTGTGTTTTATATGGTCCGGTGATGCAGGAAATGGTTGTAAAATGGAAATAGTTGGTAGTTTAGGATCTATATACTGGTCCATTCTTTGAATAAGAAGTGTTATGCACTCTTGTTTTTCTTTTGTACATTTTTGTTTATTTTTAACTAGATTGTAAAACTCAAGTAAGAAAAACTAGATGGAGTCCATTTATTAAGTGTATAAATATAAAAATTTATATATAAAAAAAAAGTTTAATATGAAAGAGAAAAAAGTTGGAGAGAAACGTAAGAGACAGATAAAAAATGTGGGTTACTTTTATTAATTTTTGTGCAAAATTACTTTAATGGCTATACTTTTCTTTCTGATATTTTCTTCTAATTATGCATGAAAGGTTGTTAATAGTATCCTTCTTAACTTTTGGTTAAAGTTGAGTGTTTTATTAATATGTAGTATAAATAAGCAGTGTATAAAAAGATAAAAATGTGAGCATAAATGAAAATACCTTATTGTTTTTGGGTCAATAATTCCATTAACCATCTTTTTCACTTTCTCTTTATCAAAAATGGTAAAGAAAAACTAAGGAACCCCGATGAAATTTACGCGCCAGTACAGAAAAAATTGGTAAAGAACAAAACCCTTAGCTAGGAATCTCATCATTCACTCGTTGTTTAAAGTGAAAGTGGCAATTTGACTAGTCCTCCCGTATGTGAATATGCCTTTAAAAATAAGGAGCTTTAACGAAAAGCCTACTATACTGTTCATTTTAACGAAAAATCATATTTTTACATTAAAAAGTTAATTTTGGTACTATTCAATTTACTCTTTATTTTGTCCTTATCATTAAAACTCAAAGTTTTCAAGCCTTTTTCATTAGTTTTCCTTTAAAAATAAGGGTAGCTACCATTCTTTTTGTCTCTTACTGCCTCAAGAAGGCGGAAAGTGATCATATCCAGATCCCTTCCATCAAATCCATTAAATCCATTCATCCGGACTTTTGAAATTTGATTCAATGACTAAAAAAAAAAGAGAATTTGGTGAATTTGATGAAAATGATCCGAAGAGCCCTTTAACAAGAAGGCGGAAAGAAATAGAGTGGGAAACTACGGAAATTCAGGGCAGACAAATTGGTCGCATTTGGATTTTGCTTTTCTATGGGAACAATTAGGCATGGCATGCTATATATTATGCAATCTTTAGCTCAGATGTATAAATCAATTTCCAATTTTCCACCACAAAGTTGATGTTTCGTGGAATCTTATGCGCTCATAATGCATCAAAGCCCGCTGTCAGTTATATTTAATTATGTCTTTATTTTATTTATTTATTTATTTTGAGGGAGTTTGATATAAGCACGTGGTCAATTATATTTATTCATGTCTTTGTTTTTATTTTCCATCATGGAATGTTTCTTTGAACTGACTGGCATGGTTTGGGTTATTGTTGAACAATACTTGCTACTCAAGTATGAGTAGGAACTCCTATTAAAAAAAATTCAAAATTGTTCGTTGGCAATTTATATAATTTTGTGTTTATAATGATAATCGTTCATATTATAAATTGTCCTATTTGGCAGCCGTTAGCAACATCCACCACATAAATAAGGAAGGCTTCATATCATAAATCGCCCTATTTGGAACCCATGACACTTATGAGGCACCCTCATCTCCACGTTCTTCTATTGCCCTTACTTCTCTCATGTCTTCTTCTCTGCCACCAACAACACCTGGTGCACCAAATCTGAGCTCCCGCCCAAGATGTGGTACACAGGTACCTGGTATCTTTGTGAGTATCATGTTGGTGTGTTCGTCCCTTCATGGACTCCTCCCTCATCTAACTCGACGTTGGCTGGAACTACTTGTATTACTTATCCATTATGTAATGTGCTTTCATATAATCAGGTTATCACCCACATATCATGCTTTCACTACTTCCATTTCAGTTGAAAATGAGCCTTGTTCATATTCACAAGCAGCATGTGATCCTAAATGGCGTGCTGCCATGCAACAAGAGTTGGTTGGCCTTAAAGCAAATAGAACCTGGTCCCTTCAACCATTACCTCCAAGACAGAAACTAGTTGGATGCAAATGGGTGTACAAGATCAAATTCAATCCTGACAGGACCATTGAATGTTATAAGGCTCGCTTGGTTGCCAAGGGTTATAGCCAAATTGAAGGCTTGGATTACTGCAAAACTTTTGCACCAGTTGCAAAACATGTTACTGTTTGTTTTCTTTTGGCCATTGCCTGTAACCAACATTGGCATCTTCATCAACTTGATGTAAACATTGCCTTCTTGCATGGTGACCTTAAAGAAGATGTGTACATGTCTATCCCTTCTCGATTTGGATGAAAGGGGGAGACAAGAGTATGTAAACTTCACAAATCATTGTACACACTCAAGCAAACTTCTTGTTAATAGTTCATCATTTATCAAGCTTTCTCAGTCCCTTAAACAAGCTGGTTATCAACAATCCAAGCGGATTATTCATTGTTCGTCCGATCCAGAGGTGGTAGATTCACTGCTCTTCTTGTTTATGTAAACGATGTTATTTTGGCAGGTAATAATCTACAAAATATTGAAGACATTAAGTTGTTTATGTAGAAACAATTTAAGTTGAATGATCTTGGCCAATTAAAGTACTTCTTCGGCATAGAGGTGGCTCGATCTAATGAGGGCATTGCAATCTCTCAATGGAAATATGTTCTTGAAATCGTTAAGGATGCTGGATATTTGGGTGCGAAGCTAGCTCACTTCCCTATGGAACAAAATTTCTCTCAATAAAACTGATGGTGATTATATTAGTGATCCTTCTTTATATCAAAGGCTCGTTGGGCGGCTCATTTACTTAACCATCACACATCCTAATATGGTATATGTAGTCCATATCCTAAGCCAATTCATGGACTCGCCAAGAGTTCCACACATGGAAGCCACTTATCCTGTCTTGCACTATATGAAACGCACGCCAGACCAAGGAATTTTACTTTTTGCTGCTAATCCAATCCAACTAAATGCCTTTTGTGATGTGGATCGGGCTCAATGTCGTGGCACTCAAAGATCTATTACTAGATATTGCATCTTCTTTGGGCAATCACTAGTTTCATGGAAAACTAAGAAGCAAAACACGATAGCACGATTAAGTGCGGAAGCCGAATAATGATCCATGTTGTTACTTGTTGCAAAATTGCAGGATTTGGGCATCAAACATCCTTATCATGTCAAGTTATATTGTGATAATCAAGCAGCCATATTGCTTCAAACCCAGTCTTTCACAAGTGAACAAAGCATATAGAGATTGAATGTCATCTTGTACGAGGAAAGTTCAAAACGGAATGATCAAGACGACTCACATGTGACAACCCATTCCAAAATTTACGGAATAGAAAGGCTTTTTAGTATTTTCACTTTGGGTTTCGACAAGATTTTTTTAAATGTGCATTTGGACCTTATTTGGTATGCCCAAAAGGGGCTCACCCTCTCTCTTCTTCGACTGCTACTTGGCAGCTTTCCCTCACATTCTCTTTCTTTCATTCTCCCTGAGTCAACTCTCACTCTCTCACTCTCGGATCTCTCTCTCTCATTTCAACCTCCCTCCCCCTTTCCCAGCAACACACACACTCACCGTCACCCTCACCCAAGACAAGACGATCGACGGCACCACCTACCGTGTTGGGTCTTTCCCTCCCTCTCTTCATCTCTATGAAGCTCTGGGACACCCAGAGGGCACTCAACCCAAGTCCAACGAGCCCATGACTTTCGAGCAAGAATCCAACCATCTCTGGCCATTTCACGGTATGAGACAGGTACCAAACGCTCTTTCTCATCTCTATCTTCATCTTAGTTGTTCGATCGTAGGTTAAATTGACAAGTCGACGCTAACTAGAGCTCAAGAGGCTCCGGCCTTCGTTCCTAAAGAAACCGGGTTAGCCAACCCAAATTCAGCAACCTAAGTCCATTGGCCCAATCCTTTAGCCCAAAAACCTAAGGGCTTCGGCCCACTGAAAAACCCCAACCCTTAACCCCATTTAACCCAAACCACAAATCCTTTTGAATTGGGCCTTTGGGCCTCGCCAGCTCGGGCTTTCGGCCTGTTGAGCTTTAAACCCAAAACCCTTTAACCCTGGACCAGGCTTTCAAGCCCAATCCCAGTTGTACCAACCCGTTGGACCCATACCCCAAGACCCTTGGGTTGGGCTACTAACCCACTAACCTAAGCCCAGACTCGGATCCGGCCCAACCCAGTCGGATCCTAGGAACCCAGACCGCACATGGGCCTACGTGTGAGCACAAGTGAAGGGCTGTCAGTGCCAGCGTGTGGAGCACACGTACCGCTACCCACAGTGGCGCCGGAGACTTTTCCCTGAGTGTCGCGGTGCGTGTAGGTACCCGAGATCTCCCTTTACGTTTTTCGACGTCCTAAATCCGTTTTTGACGTATGTTTTCTGAAATTCAATCATTATGATAGAGTTTTATTAATTGGACCTTTATGTGCTTAGATGTGTTTATTAGGGGCGATTTCGTTCTTCCTATTTCGCATGGCTCTTCGACGACGAAGTATCTGTGAGTGGACCCCTTCTAAAATGCATGTTTTAATAGTAGAAATGCACACATGAAAAGCATGATTTAATGGTTACGTTTTATGAGTAAACTAGATTTACACTTTATGATTATCATGCTTTACTGAGAATATTTTGGAATACCATACTTTATCAAATTTATGTTCTTTTTAGTCTATATGATGGATGACTATATACTATTTATGAACATGTTTTTACACTTCTTTGTAGCATATATGGGCCTTCGGGCGAAAGATATTTATATTAGCCTACGGGTCAAGTGATGTATGGGCCTACGGGTCGTATGATACTTATATTGGCCTACGGGTTGGGTAAGTAGAGGCCTACGGGTTAGAATATATTTATATTGGCCTACGGGTCAGGTGATGTAAGGGCCCACGAGTCGTATGATACTTATATTAGCTTACGGGTCGAGTGATGTAGGGGCCTACGGGACGATTATGATACCACTAGTTAGCACATTATATACGATATATGTTTTATGAAAGGTTTTATGGCATGCTAGGGTTTTCGGAAAAACCTATTACATATTATACTATTGATTTTCCATAAAACTTTGGGGGTTAGTACGTTGAATAATTGTTTCAGTATTATGTATATATCAACTTGGTCGACTCATGTTTGTTTTGCGCCCCCTCAGGACTTAGATTTGAGGCGTACAATCCCGGCGTCAAGGCATTTCCGCATCAGGGTCTTTGAGTCCTCTCGGTGTAGGACCCATTCCTTTGCTCATTCAATATTATATTATTTCTTTCTAGTGTTCTAGTTAGTTGTATGTTCTAAACAAGTTCCTAAATTGCATACTCATTATATTTAAATTTATAAGTCTTATTTATATTATTGGTTCTCATGCATATTAGTATGGCTTCGTCACTTTCGGGTGTCGGCCAGCACGTGCCTACCCTGATGTTCAGGGAATATCAGGGCCAAGCGTGTCATCATATATCTACATCACAACAGCCAGCCGACATCTTCACAAAGTCATTAAGCTTTACGCAATTCACTACTTTACTTGGCAAATTGGGAATCATTGACATACATTCCAACTTGAGGGAGAGTGTTAAGGAAAGTAAAATCAGTTGATTCTCTATTATGGTAATTTCCTTGTATCATGGAAAGTCAACTAATATTGATTCACCTTCCATTCTGTACAAATATGTAAACTAGGAAACAATTTGTATAGGCTTTAATTTAGGATCGTACGTAGTCTTTGTATTGCATAAAACTCCCATGTAACGATCCAATTAATCATATTCAGCTAATATCAAAATTTACAACAAACTTGAGATTGGGATTTGATGCTTGAACGTCATTTCTAACAAATTCAAATCTTCAAATCGTTTGCTACTTAGTACTACGGTTTAGTGGTATTCCTCTTCATATGTAAGTGAGAGATCTTAGGTTCGATTCTCACCAAAGGTGAGATAAATCATCCATGAAAAGGACATAGTAATGATAACTAGAAACGGAATCAACAATTGACATCCACACATCAGAATGAACAATGAAAAAAAGGAATAGATAACGAAGCAAGAGCTTTAGGAGATGAAAATGAAAACGAAAACGGATATAGACCATCTCTACATAGGCCCTGAAGAAATATACGATAAAAGGAAGGACAAAAAAAATAGCAACGTTATTATCATATGTAAATCTATCTATAAAACAAATTTTTACGTAATGAGAGAGCAAGAAAGACACTACGAAAAAAAATTGGAATTGTAGCAGTGGAAGTTATGTTAAGATTATCACCATTACCCAATTCAACTGAGTTGTGACCCTGATAGTGGTGTGGATGCTAAAGAGCATTTGCATCCCCGGTCACAGGATGTGCGGCGCTAAATAGGAATGATACTATGTAAAAAACCTAAAACAGGTAAACCGGATTTTTAGAAGCCTTTGCTATCCTTCATTCATTCAATCGTATAAATACATTTGATTACATAGTCCTATTGGGATACAAAGTTTTCCCATCTATATCTCATATACAAGATAACATATATCACTAACATTGGATTTGTTCACTAGACTAACGGAATGGCTTTTGATAAGGACTCTTGTTTATTTTGTCCATTTTTTATTAATTAAGTTAGACTAATAACATTCCAGATAGTCGGTCATGACTCATGACATTTCTTCTTCCGCACGTTCAGCTCTGCGACTATGAAGTTCCTTCTAGCCCCTTATGCCCTTTTGCATTTTGGTGGTGACTGTCGTCCAAGTTTACACGCCACTGTGATCGTTGCAAACTTCCAAAATAAATAGTTTTCTTTATTCAAAACGCTTAATGTATTTTCAATAAAGCTGACTTTTTTTTTTTTTTCAAGCTAGACAAAACAAGTCACATGGCAATAAACTTGTGTTGTATAAACGTCGTTCTATTTTTGGAGTGATTTTCCAATGTTGGTAAATATCCTTCTCCTTTTTCCCATTTTTTTTCTGATGAATCATCCCGCTAAATGTTAGGAGATGAAAAGTAAACTTTGATCCATTGCCAAATTACCCAAAAAACAAAATTTGCCATGGAAAGATGCAGTGGCCACTGGCTGTGAGATTGAGATTGACGAAAGAAACTAGAACGTTCCCATTTGCAATAAGTGATCCTTTCTTAGCTGACCCGCCATGTGCTCCTGCATGCACTCGCTGCCACCTACATTTACCGTAAATTTTGTTTAATTGTTTATGTGTTTGGTGTTTTTATATCCGAATTTGCATGCGTTTACGAACCATACCACAATGAGACCCCGCGTGTAGACCAATATACATTAATTGATGTGGTTGAGTATTAAGTTTTGTTTATTTCTATTTTTTCAAAAATAGATAAGTCGGTGGTTTCGTCATGGTAATCCACTTTTTCGGAGATCGAGAAGGCTCGTTGAAGTATTTCAATTTTCCTCTAATCACCATCGTATGATTCATCAAGAGTAGAAATTGAACTTAGAACATACCGTATGAAATACGAATCTAAAATTTATCATCAATTACTGGATCAGCCCGTAGTGGTGGGTTAAGCATTAGTTCAAGACGGTCCAAGTGCGTACGTGATAGGGTAACATATGTTTCCAATAATTGCCACAGCCATTGCCATGTGTCTGCGGAAGAGAGATGGGAAAGAGCCAAACAATAGTTGAAGGCAAGTGCATGGACATTTTTATTTAATGGATGGATCGAGCATGGGCCCATGCATCTTCTCCGGTCCATTTCATTCATCGTCCACACCCTACTTTTGGACACTTTCCATGTTTTTGTGCAGAGATAATCTTGGTTGTTGAACTTCAATTTCCTTTTCGTCGACTTTGAATAATAATGTTGTGGAGTCCACTTGGCCATTTGGAAGGTGGATGGTATTCAAATATGGAGACCAAAATGTTTGAACAAATTAATGTCTATCTTTGTTGCATTTTATTGTGTATTTCACGAACGCAACGAATTAAAAACTTTAAACCTATTTAGTTTGTTAAAAAAAAAATATATATTTAGGGTTCATTGGTAACAATTTTTATTTTTTGTGCTTGCTATAGTAGACGAGTATATAGAAGAAGGAATCAAAGAGACCGAGAAGAGGGGGAAAAGTAAGAAAACGGATGAAAAAAAAACTAGTCAAAATAGTTTTTGGTTTTCTATTGTGTGGCTTTCCATATACATTTCTTCATCTCTTCAGCCAACCTTTTGTTGCTCTTCTTCATCTCTTTTTTTTTTTTTTTTTTTTTGTGTGTTTCCTCTCTGTCACTAACACAAAAAATAAAAACTAAAAACTAAAACCGAAATGATTATTAAATAAATTCATAAATTGTTTATAATATGAGCATCAAACTCAATTTTAACCAAATAATGGAAATCTTGATGACCTTATAAAATTGTGGCGAGCTTGACACGGCAGGATTTGTATATATTGCTTTGGTTAGGTTTCTAATTTATGAATAAAAATGGTTCTATGCTTAGATTTTTGCCGTCCTGAAGTTTGCATCTCACGCACGCAACCAGCCGCCGATCATTGACTAATAATTTATCAAATATGTAAATGTATAAGATCCTTTTTCGAAGGTTTCAAATCTCGTTACGAAATGTGGTTCGTTAGTTGATACACAGTTTTAGTGGAAGTCAACATATGTTTAATGTAAATGTAAATGTAATTTAGTCAATATATATACATATATATTGAATGATTGATGTTAAACTGGAGAGCCAAAAGTGCCTTTGGGTGCCGCCAGCATTGAACAAGTATATTCCAATGGCATCACACCAAGCCTAGCAAGCTAGGGACCAATTTCATAGCATGATCCTATTTGTTTGTTTGTTTTTTTTTTTTTTTTTTTTTGCTAATACACGGTTTTAATCGAGTGACAGTCAAATTTGAGACACTTTAACTTTTCGTTATTTTGCAAAATCAAAAACTACAAAATAACCGACTAATTAAATATATACGTCTTGAGCAATGCTAGAGACTAACTATTTAGACCAAATGTCATAAATCATATGATGTGATTATTACGATTAAATTATTACTTATGTATTGATTAACGTGTTTATTTTTTATTGGTGACACATCATATAATTTACAAATTTAATCTAAAAAACTGGCCTCCTTACCATTACTCACCCGACTTAGCTTCCTTTTATTTATGAGAACTTTAACGAAAAGCTCCTGATACTATTAATTTTAACGAAAACCCATATTTTTACATTAAAAAGTCAATCCTGGTACTATTCACTTTACTCTTTATTTTGTCCTTATCTTTAAAATTTAAAATTTTAAAATTATTTTCATTAGTTATTTATTTGTTTATTTATTGGTGTTTGTATTTTTACATACAAAAGGCAATGACAGATAATCCCACCTACTATGTATACATGTCATTCTGATTCATACGCATGCATCAACTTTGCCACCCCATTAAATGTAGGGAAAATTTGAAATAGGTCCAATTTTATAAACTACCTTTTGAAATAGTTCCCTTAAATGTAAAGCTATCCTTGCGGTTGCAGAGTCCAACCCTACCCAAATCCTGACATAGATACACACACACACACATTGATCAGGTTATAAGACCAACCACACACGAAAAAAATATCAAGATCAAGATGGAGAACCACCACCAAAAAGCTATCAATGGTTTCTCCAAACCAACCGATTACAGTACAGCCGGAAAGGTCATCACTTGCAAAGGTAATGGATTCATTTTGTACAAGAAATATTCATATTTTCTCATTCTTTTATGTCCATTATATAAAACACTAAAACTTACATGTGTTTGTGGTGGTGAAGCTGCTGTTGTCTGGGTTCCAGGAGAACCTTTTGTCATGGAACAAGTTCAAGTCGATCCACCTCAAAAATTGGAGGTTCGAATCAAGATCCTCTTCACCTCAATCTGCCATACTGATCTTAGTGCTTGGAAAGGAGATGTATGTATATATAATATATAAATATGTCGCTAAATCGATACACACACACACACACACACACTAGTATATTTAAGCTAATCTTTCTTGTTATTTTTTATAGAATGAAGCTCAACGAGCCTTTCCTCGAATATTAGGCCATGAAGCTTCCGGGTAAGTCATGTCTAACAAAAATTTACAGTACATATAACGCTGACCTTATAGATAACAATATCAACTAAATATCGATCAAAATATCAATCAAACTATTAGTCTTACCCTTTTTAGAATTAAACCCCTCAAGTTAATCTATTTCTATTTGTTGGGAAATGAACAGAATTGTTGAGAGTGTGGGTGAAGGTGTGATGGACATAAAAGAAGGGGACCATGTGGTACCAATTTTCAACGGAGAGTGTGGCGAGTGCAAGTGTTGCAAGTCTGAGAAAACCAATATTTGCAGCAACTCTGGAGTGAACGGATTTAAGAAGGTGATGACTAACGATGGAAAAAGTAGGTTTTCGACCAAAGATGGAAAGGCAATCTACCATTTTCTCAACACTTCAACTTTCAGTGAGTATACAGTGCTTGAATCTGCTTGTGTTGTCAAGATCGACCGTGAGGCTCCTATGAAGAAGATGACCTTGCTAAGTTGTGGTGTTTCAACTGGTAAGTCATGCATCAAATGTGTTGCATCAGTCAGTGCTTGCTTTTGACCAAAAAAAAAAAAAAATCAGTGTGCGTGTTTAATCTTTTTGGTTATAATTTATAATAATCTAGGGGTCTATTTTAAGATCAACTTGTCCATTGCCATCAACCACACGTTACATTCTACTTTGAGATTTTTAAAATAAATTAAATTTTGTAAACTAAATTATATATGGTTGTTAATAATTAGATTATTATTTAAGTATTGATTAACTTACTTATTTTTTATTGGTGACACATCATTTAATTTGCAAATTTAATTTATAAATTTAATCTTCCTAACATTATTTTTTTTTATTTTTTCATGTGTGATCTCAAATTCAGGGTCTTTGGTCAATCATACGTATATGACTTATTTTTTTGTCATGGCACCATCAAATAGCAATTTCTTATTACCGCGTCATGTGAACATAAATTTGTATATAGTTATGTTAGTTTTGTTGGTTTTTTGCACCCAATTTTGATGTGGCGGCTATAATTGGATTCATCCTCTTTTTTAGGGATTAAGTAATGCTAGGAATACTCAATTTTGGAAACTAAAGTACATGAAAGTTGATGATTGGTTTATTAGTTAAGCGTTGATTGATGTGCTCATTTATATTGATGATACATCATTTAGTTTGTAATTTTAGTTTCCAAATTTAATCTCCTTAGCATTACTCTTAAGGATTTCATATATCTTATTAAAATGAGATGGTATAATAATAGTATACTTTGTGACATATGAGTAATTCTCGAACATCAAGAGAGCCATTAAAATAATTTTGAACGCTCGAACATCAAGAGAGCCATTAAAATAATTTTGAACGAAGGATGGTGTTATTGTAAAAAACAATATAAAAAAATCTATCAACTTGAAACATTAATGTTTTGTTAATTTTATTTACAAACGAATATTGAAGTACTTACTTGAAAATAGTGTCCCTTTTAATCTTATTATTTTTATGGGGACTAGCAGGGATCTCATTATGAGTAACCATCACCTTAAAATCAAGAATTTACCATCTATTTTTTCTTTAAAATATCCTTACAATGAATAGTCATAATCCTCCCTATCAAACAAGGTCTTATAATGTTAATAATAGCTCACGCTTTATTTAGGTATTTAATCTTTTATTAAATATTCTATTTCCATGAAATATGATATAGGAGTCGGTGCTGCATGGAATACTGCTAATGTGCAACCTGCCTCAACTGTCGCCATTTTCGGTTTAGGATCCGTGGGACTTGCTGTGAGTTTCTTAACCTTTTTGTTGAGTTGCCGAGAGTTTGCTTAATGATGATTTTTTAGGTGTTAGTAAATACACTTTTTTCACTTTAAAAAGAAGGAAATGTGAAGTCAAATTCTCAGATTAGTTGTATGTTCACCAGTTATTTTTCAACATACACGATTCACCAGGTATTGACTTGTACAAAATATATCGATGCTTAACCCAATATTTACTACTAAATTAACACGAATGTGAACTTAAACTATATTTGAATTATTTTGCTTTATAATATTTAATTTAATTGTTCCTTAATTTCATGCTCAACTGGGGTTTCTTAATCCCCAAATTACTCAACTAAATGTGGCTTGCAATCCGGATCAGGTCGCTGAAGGAGCAAGAGTCAGAGGAGCATCTAAAATTATTGGTGTTGACATTAACCCCGATAAATTCATCAAAGGTTCTAGTTTATATTTAATCTAACGTCTAATTGTAATTAGTTTTTAATTAACACTTATCTTTGATTTCTAACTGAATGTTTAATCGTTATCTCGTGGGAGTCACGTACTTTATATACATTAATTTTTCGCGTCAACTTTATAGGTCAAGAAATGGGAGTCACAAATTTCATAAACCCAACCGAACCTGGAAAGCCAGTGCATGAGGTCAGTACTTTTACATTAATGTATACACCTAAGTTCCCAACTAGAAACTTGGGGGAAACTAGAAAATTGGCGACGTTGTCATAATTGTTGATGTCATGATGCAATGCTATTACGTTATTCTATTAATGAACATGGAACGCAATATAATTATATGAGGCATGCAATCATATTAAAGAATGCTAGCACCACACACTTATTCAATGTCAATAATCGCAAGATAAATATCTACTAGCATATTCCACGACATACTTACTATCTTACTACAAGATCATGATTTGTGTAATGATAGAAAATTTCATTTTATTGACATGGTTGCAGAGGATAAGAGAAATTACAGATGGAGGGGTGGACTATAGCTTTGAGTGTGTAGGCAACTTGGATGTTCTTCGGGAGGCCTTTCTGTCCACACATGAGGTACTTAATAACTACTCTATATTCTATATGTTTTTCAATTTCTTTTAAACAAAATTATGATATAATGTTCTCTTACTTATTGCAGGGTTGGGGGTTTACTGTGATACTGGGAATTCATGCAGCCCCAACAACGCTCCCTTTCCATCCAATGGAGTTGTTTAATGGTCGAGGAATTATTGGGTCTGTGTTTGGAGGCTTCAAAGGGAAGTCCCAACTCCCTCATTTCGCTAAACAGTGCATGCGTGGGGTTAGTCGAATTCCACTAATCTCAACCTCTTTTAGTTCAATGTCCAACAACATCAAATGTTTTTGTCGACTATGAAATAAAACCATGTTCAATAAGATATTCTTGTCCGAATGTGTGATTCAAATTCACAATCTAATGACATAAACATATGAATCACGAGATAACGTTACCCGTAGTAATTAATTTCCATATCTAAACAAGTTTTGTTGATTTTGTGCTTTTCAGGTTGTAGGTTTGGACAAGTTCATAACGCATGAGCTTCCATTTGAGAAGATAAACGATGCCTTTCAGTTGCTCATTGAAGGCAAGTCATTGAGATGCGTTTTGCAACTCTGAGTTAGCCATTGATGCTCTGCAAGCAGACGTTAATACGATTTTCTTTCCTTTTTCTTTACCTTCTCGTTGTGATGTATTTGACGAGTTATTCTAATTGTGTGGTTGTATTATTATGTTGGCTTTGCACATCTCTCTTTACTTCTAGCCATCATATCGAATAAATCAAACAACAATAACCAATTATAGAACTAAAAAGGGTATTATGCAGAGAAAAAGAATATGTAATTATCACTTTTCTTATCCTTCATTAAAAAATATATATATTATAAAAATTGAAGAGGTTAAAAGAGCTCATGGACCCTGTATTATTGCACAAATTTTTAAATATTCTCACTAGTATCATTAGTTGGTTGGCAGGTGGACTAAATTACTTTAGGTCTTAAAATAAACCCTTACTTTTTCTTCCTAATCTGTCTAATCTTTTTTCAAAGGCAACACAATAGCCTCGACGTACCATGGGGTGTGGAGTAACTACCAAGTTTTCAAATAAAATCCCTATATAGCACTTACTGTTTCCTTATCATTAAGTTTATTTTCCAAAGACAACGACAATAGCCTCCGCCTACAATTTGGCGTTCAGAAAACTGATTTCTGTACATCTTTTTTCTTCTGCTCCACCGTACTTATTTGGGCCTTTTAATTCTCCTTTAGTTATTTGATTCAAAGACGGGAAATAAACCTGTGTATGAATTCATGAGAGATAATAAAGTGTGCAAAAATAACTCCTCAGGAGGCAATAGAATCTTTCTTTCCCTTTGCCTCTCCACAATTACATTTCAGTCCCCTCGTTGCATCCAAAGAACAGTAATACAATTCACAAATTTTATTCGAACTCATCTAACCTCTTTCTATACCCAACTTATTATATTCACTCATATTGTTTTTTTATTAAAGAATTAATCTCTCTTTAAACCCAAATTTATTACCTAAATTACCATCTCAAACCCAATTCAAAATGTAAAAGTATATTTACACTCATTCCCTTTATAAAATAACATCTCTAATCGAATGTTTTTTTTTTCTTTCAAAGAGGCGTCCTGTGCCCCTCTATAATTGCATATGCCGTATAGGACTAGCATTTTCATGGCTACTGTCACATCCCGGCCCAGGGCGGATCACTTCCCGGGCCCGCTCCACCACCGTAGCACGATATTGTCCGCTTTGGGCTTACCATTCCCTCACGGTTTTGTTTGGAAACTCACGAGCAACTTCCCAGTGGGTCACCCATCATGGGATTGCTCTAGCCCTCTTCTCGCTTAACTTCGGAGTTCCTACGGAACCCGAAGCCAGTGAGCTCCCAAAATGCCTCGTGCTAGGTAGAGATAGGAATATACATATAAGGATCACTCCCCTGGGTGATGTAGGATGTCACAATCCACCGCCCTTAGGGGCCCGACGTCCTCGTCGGCACACCACGGCCAGGGTTAGGCTCTGATACCAAATTGTCACATCCCGGCCCGGGGCGGATCACTTCCCGGGCCCGCTCCACCACCGTAGCACGATATTGTCCGCTTTGGGCTTACCATTCCCTCACGGTTTTGTTTGGAAACT
Source organism: Pyrus communis (assembly GCF_963583255.1). NCBI lineage: Eukaryota > Viridiplantae > Streptophyta > Magnoliopsida > Rosales > Rosaceae > Pyrus > Pyrus communis. The sequence goes on from NC_084814.1 coordinate 18,742,104, forward strand.
CACGAGCAACTTCCCAGTGGGTCACCCATCATGGGATTGCTCTAGCCCTCTTCTCGCTTAACTTCGGAGTTCCTACGGAACCCGAAGCCAGTGAGCTCCCAAAAGGCCTCGTGCTAGGTAGAGATAGGAATATACATATAAGGATCACTCCCCTGGGTGATGTAGGATGTCACAGCTACTTTTTTTCTTTCTAGTACCACAACCCATCCATGGACTTGGGATCCAAGAGATCATTCCATAGACTTGAATTTGCCAAGAGAATGTTATGCAAGCTCCAATTTAGTCCTTTTTAAATTAAGCATTTTCATGTACTTTTTAAGAAACTTTAAAGTGACATAGGGTTGGGTGTTTTGCTACTACGTTAATAAACACATAAACAAATTGGAGCTATTTCAAATAAAAAAGGTGCAAGACATGCCACCCGCTAATTCGTGGTTAAGGTTGAGCAATATTTATTTGCACCAAGAATCAAGTTTTATGTCTTTGCAATACCAATCAAAAGTCATTGCACTGGTGTTTTGGGGCGCATACAGACGGCAGAGAAAAACAAATACAATATAATATAAAAAGTATGAAATTTAATCCAAAAAAGAAGCAAACAAACAAAATATCCATAAATTGAGTCATACCTTAGTTGGAGAATTGAAAACTTCAAAATCACCATCCATCAATAGAAAAACTTATTTTTCTCTATCAGAATTATTAGGATTTTAGTCGGAATGAACGTAAGATAAACAAAAGGTGATACTAGGGTTTAATTATAGTATGTGGGTGTATTGATAAATTTGATTTTCATTACTAATTTCATTTTGTACTGAATAGTAATTATGCAATAGGGTAAAATAGACAACTAATATTTAAAATTAAGTTAAGTGTAGAAAGATGTTAGATGAGTTTAAATAAAAATTCCCTAAATACTGTGTTTTCAGACCGAAAAAGAAGCATTGCTGATATTGTCTCAAGACAGAACAAAATATGGGGTAGAATCCTCATTCCTCCAACACATCCCAGTAAAATGCGGCAGTCCGGGCGTGCCTCGTGTGTGCTCGCAAGCTCGCAAGCGTAAACATTCGTGTATGTATATGCATGCAACACGGAGAGGAAGTAATCCATGAAATATGAACAGATCCAATCCAGGCAGCCATTAACAAAAGGACCACATTTCATTGAGCTTACAAAGGGCTGTTAAAAAGGGGGGTCTTCATGTGTCGTCAAGAACTACTTTGCAACGCTTAGTCCAAGGACCGGACCAAGCCAAAAGGAATAATACATCGAATCGTCATTTAAGCCTCAAGGTTTTTTTTGTCCAACTCTATAGTCCAGGACATCATAATAAACCTCTAAAGAGAACAAAAGATCAAAGGCCAAGAAAGCCGAGGACAAGTATGCGACAAAACGCAACGACCAGAGAGGCACGGAGAACATCTTTACATAGTTGTATGTGTATTTAATATATTTCAGCTGGATACTTAAATCAGTCTGGGATGCCGAAGATGACTCAATGTATGGGAAGGCGAGGAGCGCGTGGACGAACAGGTGTCTTTGAAGGACTTACCCTGCTTGTACAAGACGCCATATATTAATATACCAAAATGAAGCTTATCTCGAAATTATATAACTCAAAGGGGTAGGAAAAACAAAGAAAACTCCAGTCGGAATATAGATCAAAAAGCATGCAATGGTTGGACGAGTGGAATGAGGGAAAGCGGCTTACCTGATTGGCAATGATCCCAAAACCACACCACTACAGTTTAGAGCAGCAATTGCACTTTCAGCCTGCAGGAATGGAAGTACATTACTTTAATGAATTGCAGCATTGAATCTGGAGTTCTATTTTTTATGTGTATGACTATGTAGGTGGATATCAAGTTTAACGGAACTCAATTTGCAATCCAACTTCATCACTGATGTATCTTTGCAGGCTTTCACTGATGTATCTTTGCAGGCTTTCTGGAGAACATGCATGCTATGGGTTACATACATGATTCAAGCCACTTAACAAATCTTTTGATTTACTTCTACTCATCTGTTGCCATATAAATCAGGAAGTGTGCCTAAGAAATGCATGTTTCCAACGTCCTTACATGCTCTCGTTCCCCTAAATTTCACAACCACTAAAATATTCCCAGCATGCATACATCAACACTCAAGCAATACAAATCCTACCTTACCCATACCTTCTGTCCCGAAAAACCTAACATAAACTTTAGCATCACCCGACAGAGATTTTCCCAGAGGAGAAACACAGAAACTTGGGTTTTGTTGAGTTGTTTCTGACAGTGGAGCTGAAAGGCATCAACTGCTTCAACATCACAGTTGGACATTAACGCCAACAAAAATAAACCGTTTGGAAACACCACCACTCTCCAAATATACTCTCTTAAGCAGCAACCAAGCTTCTCAGTCCGTTCCACAATGCACAAAAAATTTAATCTCTAAGAATATGAAACATAACTAAATTGACAAGACCTAAAAAGTCTTCCCTCCAATAAGCTGGATATCACAAGATAGGTACTGCAGAAATAAGCTTACTCCATAATAAACACATGGGCTGGAGAGGGCATGCAAGAACAACGTTGTATGACTACGGCAAAACGTTGTTTGACAATGGCAAAAAAGGAAAGTAAAAGCAACAATAGGAAAATAAGATATACTAGTCAAAACCAAAAACAGGACCTAAGAATCAGGGGGAAGGAGAAGGAGCCACGCTTAATAAGTGACCACCTCACAAACAAAGGTACGAGCACAGGAGAAGATCTATGAGACATGGTCAGCAACCACTGCTCAGACAATGGTACTGTTTAAAATTTCTGGCAGTTTACCACATGACGTCTCTGATTTCAAATCTGACCCATTCCAAGAAAATCAAGATCCTGTACATTCTCAGCCCAAAAAGGCAAAAAAATCTAATAAATTCATTTCCACTTTTAACATAATTCATCTCCTTTTATACCCAGACATACAGATAATGCCAAGGAAACTTACGAGTTTTAAGTTCTTCGGATACAATTTTTCATTTCTTCATTCAACATACCTTGAAACTAGTGGGTTATCTATTTCAAACCAATCCTAGACACCCAACGAGTTTTTAAGTTCTTCGGATGCATAAACTATCATTTACAATCACCAACTAACCTTCTATGAACCACATACTTGGCCTTTACTAAACTAAAGACCTCAAAATATCCTATCAAATGATTTCATGACAGAAAGGATAGAGACGAATGAACTTCAACGCACAACACAGATTTTCAAAGAATATTCCTACAGCCCCATTCCTTTAAGTAGCAAATGATTTCTTAAATAGCAAATGCTTTGCATCATTTAGAACATTAGTCACAATTGTAAAGTGAAAATCAGAGATGCATTCAAGGGTTGAATACTAATCTGGAAAAATAAGAGAGTTCCATGTATTACTACATAATCCACGTTTATACCGAGCTTGTCGTCATGGCTTAAAAATAAACCAAATAACGATAAGTAAAATAATAAAACAGCATGCAGAGTGTAGAGGAATAAGCAATTACCATCACAAACTCAACAAAGGCAATGCGAGTAGAGTGGTGATAGTCCCCTAGTAACCTCAAACGATAAACCTGCATCAGATTCATAAGAGATGTCCTCATGAATAGTCCAATACATTAGAGTGTAAATGACATAATAGCATTGTTGCCCAAAAATGAAATGTAAAATACAAACTTCCAATGAAATCACAAACCTCTCCACAGACAGATTCAAAAAAGAGTTTGACATCAGCTTGAGTAACCTGCACAAATACAGCCATGTAAAATTTTAGAATTCACAACTTGGGCCACATCAATGACAAAAAATTCCAAGAAACTTACCTTTTTGTCAATATTTGTACAATAGATAGTTCTTGCACACATCTCACGTTCGTCTTCAGTCTGAAACCAAAATACAAATGGATAAACAAGTTACTATGCAAGAACATATTGATTCCAAAAGGCTAAAACTTTCTCTGGTTCAGAATTTTGCAACTGTCACAAAAGAGTAGACTCACCCGAGGCAAGAATGTGGGGTTAACAGGCGCAATAGCTGTCTTAGAGGGCAACACCCTAACGGGGTAGAATCCAAGCATTGTCCCAGCCAGACTCAAAGCAGCTCGTGCACCATCTGCATAATGAAAAACCACAAGCAGATCAACCAATCAGTATCATAAATCATAAAAACATCTATTCAAGCTTATGCAGCCACATGATCTCCGCATACACCATCTAAATTACCTTCGTCGGTGAACTCAATAAAGGCAAAACGGAGAACAGAATTAGGATCACCACAAATTCGGCAGTCAACAACCTTCAGCAACAGAAAAGTGAAATTATTCAAAACCAGAATTGACAATCAACCAATTACAGAGCTCTTCGAACGAAGATCATTACCTGCCCACAAGTAACAAAGAGAGCTGCAAGCTGTTCCTCAGTGACCTATGTCCCAAAAAGACCAGAATTTTAGTCTCAGATGCACCAAAATTGAAAATGCTAATCACAAACCAAAGGAAATAAATGTGGTCATTTGTACCTGTTGATCAATGTCAGACACGTACACAGTCCTTCGGATTCTATCTTCCCGTTGCGCTAGACTAGTCCTGCTGTTGATTCTCCGTTTCCCTTGATTGTTTCTCTGATAAAAAAACAAACAGGAAAGCAAAATAGAAACACCCATTAAATTTAGTTCCCTAATTCTTCTCCAAAAACTTAACCAACACAAAATACCAAACAATACACAATTTTCCCATTCATTTTCTCAGCAGCCAAACAAATAATAAAAAAAGGAAAGAACCCAGAAAAGCTGAAGTCTTATACATACCCGTCGACCAGGAAAGCCATTAGCTTGTCCATTTCTGTTCCCGTTCTGCATCATCAGTGCCATGTTAACAAACCCAGCATTGAGTCCATGGCCGTTAGCCAGTGAAGGCGGCACGAACTCCTCCGCCATGGGGTTGAGCTTCGAGAAGAGCTCCCTCAACTCCCTCATATCCCGGTCCACGTCGTGACGATGATCCCCATTACTCATCTGAAAATCTCCGCCGTTAGATCTCTGCTGCTGATGATGATGACTCGCCACGTGATCAAAGCAACCCAGCTGAGCCGCCACCACCTGGCCGTTGCCGTTGATGTTGCCGTTTCCACTGGGGGGCGGCGTGACCATCACGTACATGCTCTGATCGATGCGGTGCCGTAAAGGGGCAGCGGAGGCGCTGTTAAGCTTGGACTGATCCTGATCGTTGGATGCGGCAACAACACCGCCGTCCTGCGTCGTAGCAGTCTCCGGGTTCCGATTCGCCGAGTTCGACCCCACGCTCTTCCCAAGCTCCACCCCTGCATTCTCAACCACTGCCATAGTTCTCTCTTTCCTTTCCTGTCTCTCTCTCTCTCTCCTCCCTTTTTCTGAAATGGGTATTTTAAATAAGTAATTAAAAATTAATTCTTTGATGGGTCGATCAACAGCCAGACAGAGCCTAAGAACAATCGCGCCTCGAGATCACTACTACGGAGAAAACGAAATGAAAACAGTTTTTAAAAACAACCCAAATATTATAAAAACGACTCGGAAATTCGGGCAGTGATTTTTGGGGGGGGGTTTTGTTTTTATCTCTCTGCGAGCTGTTTTTTTTGTCAGCGAAGAAGGAGAGTGACGAACCGAAAAAGGAGGTTCCTTTTCCGATTGGATTGGATCAAACCTCTCTCTCTCTCTCTCTCTCTCTCTCTCTTTCTCTCAGAGTTGTGAAGATCGTCTTCAATTCCAATACGACATCGTCTTAGGAGGCTCTTCAACTCAGATTCTGCTGTCTCTGCTCTCTCTCTCTCCCCCCTTCCTCAAATGTACTGCCTCTTTGTTTGATCTCCTGTCATGCATACATGCATGCATACGCATCCGCATAATGGTGATGGTGATGATGATGATCATGGATGTACCGCAGGGGGTATGTGGACACGTGGTGGGGTGGGACTGGAGGTTTAGGAGGAAGGGCAGGCGATTGATTGTGTGGGATCATTTTATTGGAGGCCTTCATTTTTGACTATTCCATACTATTTGGATTTTTACAGTAGCGGGAACAGCAGGGGCTTTTGTGTTATTTTGCATTTCACGCGTGGTTAAAAAGTATAAAATCCAAGGGAGTAATTTGATCGAATTTTTTTTTTCCAACAAAATTATCACGTGAAGCATATGTTAGGTAAATTGGACTTTTTTTACATATTGATTTGGGATTGTGGTGTTTTAAAAAAAACAGTTTATTAAAAAATTTGAAATATTAAATGTGTTTGGTAAAATAAAATAAAAGTGTTTTTTTTAAACCGTTGTCAATGAAATTAAAAAAGCATATAAAAGCAAAAGTAGAATCTATCAAACACTTAACAACTTTATTTTATAACGGTTTATTTTCACAACACATTGAAAGCAGTTTTTTTTTTTTTTTTTAAACACAACAATACTAAACTAGTCCTACATATGGGAGTACTGTACACACCCAAAGTCTTATTTTCTCACACCGCAAAATGTTCACAAAAATCAAACAATCTCTTCTCACCCATTTATATTCCTAGATATCCCTAACAGTTTTAAGTTTAAATAAAATAAATATAAAAAATGATTGAATCGTGGAGATTTTAGGGAAAATAGAACATCAACGAATGTTCCCGCCTAATCCAGTTGAAAGTAACCACAACCAAGCACCATATACAATGACGGTAACTCCTTAACTCTTTGTCCCTGGGAAAGTTACCTTCCTTTATTCCTATTTGTCTCTTTCTTTCTCCCCCTGCCAAATTTGGATTTAAGATTCACATCCATATTTATTTTCGAATTCCAATTCATAATTAGGGATTGAAAAGTCGAGAAAAAAAAAAAAAAGAGATTGAATTTGGGGTGGGTGGGGTGGACGGAAGTGATAAAAGATGGAGAGGGGGGAAATAATCAGAAATAGTGAGGGATTAAGAGATAAAATGAGAAGATTTGATTCGTTTATCATTTTAAGTTTTTAATTTTTTTTTCTTTGATTACAAAAAATATATAAATGGATAAATTTTAGCAGGGCTTTTGATGTCTTTTTCAATTAATTGAGATTCACTCGTTAATTTCCGTAGAATTCTTTGATGTGCTTTTAGTTATTAAATTCATACTTAACAATTTATATCATACATCAATGTAAAACACCTCTCATGCAGCCATACCTTGCAAATTCGTTAAAATTTTGACAAAATTAAAGAATTATCCTTTAAACGGAACAATTTAAAATTGTAAAAAAATAATAATAAATTGCACGTTCAAAGTGAAACTTTATTGATAAGAATTTTCATTTCTAATTGCTGTTAATGTTTTATTTCATTTACCCTATACTGATAGAACAAGTTTACCTCGCAGTGAAAAAAATAAAGATAGTATTATTCACATTCTTATTTTTATCTCTCGTATATTTTTATTAATTTTTTATTCTCGATCTTCTTTAATTCATTTGATCTAACGATTAAATATTAAGAAAAATATGTAAAATTAAAAATGAACGTGTGAATATTACTATCCAAAAGTAAAGGATGTATGGCCTCCAATTTGACTTTTGGGCATGAGAGGGTTCGAATATTAAAATGTAGGTGGAACCTTCAATAATACATATAGAAGAATATGCTCCCATGATGATATGAATATTGGTACTTCATTGTACATTTGTACATTTTTTATGTGTCCAAATTTTTAATTTTAATTTTTTCCTACTTTGTGGTTGGCAGACGGTCAAAATTAATAATTTGTTCTTATTTTTTGTTAAAAAAAATAATTTGTTCTTATTTCTATTGGGGCGTGATAGATAATTTTTTTAGTCATTATTGCAGCATCCATGGGCGATTGGTTTCAAAGGAAAGATTAAATTTTGTAGTAAAGCAAATGATGGTTTTGAAGACAATAACAAATGACAATTAACTATGGTACATAAATAAATATTTTAAATATAGTTTTGAAGACAGCTTAATTATTTAATCTACTAATGTTATTGTTTGTAAAAAAAAAAATTATTATTAGCACATGTGGTTGCGGGAAGATAAAAAAATAGTAAAAAAATTTTGTGCGAAATTATCACCAGCCCATGATTTTTCTTTTTGATACTTTTTATTGAATTATGAATAGAAGAACAAATCGTCTTTTCATTAATTTTTTTGTTGACAAAGAGTTCTCTCTTACCATAGTAAAGAGAGAAATCCAACCACTAAGTTTGCTTCTTTTGACATTGTTGCTGCAACGATGTGAATGGCCAAGTATTTTTTTTTATTTTTAAAACGAGACTCATATATTATACTTAATAATTGAACTCACTCAAATTAGATTCCAACTCACCATGAGAATTTCATTATAACTTTCATACCACTCTTAATCGTCTAACGAGAAAATTCTCACGAACTATCTTGTTTACTGACCCTCCAAGATAAAACATCTTAAAAAGTAACTTTGGAGCAGGTCCAACCACTCATAAACCACATATATCACATACACCAATAAAAATCTCTTGCGTTAGCATATGAAATGGTTTTTTAAATCAAAAAATGCACCTTTATGTTTAGCTAAGTGATAGTTTCGCTCTTTATGTTTTCAACTCATTAATTTCGTCCCTTATTTATTTCTCCATTCATCAATATGGTCTTTGTAATCTCATTTTGTTATACTTTGCTGACATGGAAATCGTGTGGACCTACATAGCCAATTATATTATGCCATGTGAATGAAATAAAAGAAATCAGTTTCTTTATCTAAAAAGAAAAATAGTTTAAAATTTCATAACGCCTTAGACTTTTTTTTTTTATAAATAAAATCAATCAACTTAAAAGTAACGCTGTCGGGTCGGGAAAATCTGGGATGGGTGGGGAGGTGTGCGACGACGCGGTGGAGGGGGAAAGGGGGAAAGAAAGGGCCTGGGGAAACTTGGGTGGGTGAGGAGGTGTGCGACGATGTGGTGGAGGGAGAGAGAAAGGGCTTGGGAAATCTAGGTGGTGGGGGAGAGGGTGATGGCGGGGGAGAGGGTGGTGGCAGGGAAGAGTGTGGCGAGTGAAGGTGGGAATCACGATTGGAAAGGGTTGGGACTGAATTGGGTCGGAGAATGCAGGAATGGGGAGGCAACTTCAGCCCCAACCCCTGCAACTAATTAGCAGAGGGTGAGTTGGGGAGGAGGTAACTTCGGGTAGAGAGGGAGAGGAAGAGTGCTTTTTTTAGTTTTTATTTCTTTTATTTTATTTTATTTTTTGTTTCTTATTGTTTTAAAATTTTAAAATATTTATAAGAATAAAATTTAGTTCATGCAACGTCATATGATTGGTTTTATAGGCTCAATTTAGTTTCACATCCAGCATTTGAACAGATTTTTTAGCGGAATTTGACATCAATGATCACATTGATGAGCGAAACAATAAATAAAATACGAAATTAATGAGTTTGAAACATAAAAAATTATTGATACGTGCTTCAAGATGCTTCGCAAATCGTAATGTGGCTTTGTCTCAACGCTACCACCCATTTCACACACAAAATTAAATTACCAAAAAAAAAAAAAAAAAAAAAAAAGCGAGAGACGAAAAAATTGACATGTGGGTCGAAAAGAAAGGTCCATCGGACCGTCAGTTTGTCCATTCCCAAAGCCCAATGAGACCCATTCCCATTGCGAGTCGAAACGCAGCGTCTCAAAAGTCGTCTGAACGCTCCGACAAACCACGGCCCGGCTCGTCTTTCCAGTTTCCACGAGTCGCGATATTTATGAGCCGTAACGAGCCGAGCCGGCTGAATGAGTCAATACTCCACGGACGCCAAACACAAAATCCACAAAACTCAGAAAAACAAAATTAAAAACATAAACTGGCTTTCTCTCTCTTTCAGTTCCGCTCAATCCTCCGCAAGAAGAAGAAGCCATTTTCTTCGCTACGGACAGAGATCCCCAGAAGCCAGAGGTCAGAGGTTTCCAGATTCCAGGTAACGGAATTCTCAATCCCTAAATCTTTCGATGTTTGGGTGATTTATTGCATAGAATTTACAAGAATCCGTAGTTTTTTTTGAAATTTTGAAAACAATGCATCCGGATTGAGAATTAGGGGAATTGGGATTTTAGGGTTAGGGTTAGGTTTAAGTGTAGGGGGTTGCTTGTTTGGTTGCAGAGATAGTTGGGGTTTTTAAGTTTTGGAGGGTAGGAGGTTGTAGCTATGAAGGGTCGGTCGCACCGGCTTCAGAGTTCGGACCCGCCGGATGACTGGGTTAACGGGTCGTGGACCGTGGACTGCCTGTGCGGTGTCAATTTTGACGATGGGGAAGAGATGGTCAATTGCGACGAGTGTAGCGTTTGGGTGCACACCCGGTGCTCTAGGTATGTGAAGGGAGATGATAATTTTGTTTGTGATAAGTGTAAGAGTAAGAACAATAGGAATGATAGTGAGGAAACCGAGGTTGCGCAGTTGTTGGTTGAGCTTCCGACGAAGACTGTGAGGATGGAGAGCTCTTATGCACATCCGCCTAATGTGCCTACCAGGCGGCCTTTCCGGCTTTGGACTGATATACCGATGGAGGAGAGGGTGCATGTTCAGGGAATCCCGGGCGGGGACCCTGCTCTATTTGGTGGGTTGTCATCGGTTTTTACTCCGGAGCTGTGGAAGTCTACTGGGTATGTCCCCAAAAAGTTTAATTTTCAGTATAGGGAGTTCCCTTGTTGGGACGAGAAGAAGGAGGATGATGCTAAATTTGACGAGGAAAATGAGAATCCGGTTGATAGAGGTGCTGGCGTTCTGTTCTCCTTGTTGAAGGAGAGTATGTTGGCAAACCCAGTAGCTTCTTTGGTGGGGACGAGGGGCCGAACAGAGGATGGGGGGTATAACAAGAATGCATCTTTGAAAGAGAGGAAAAGGTGGGATAATGAAGCTGTTGATCTTAGGTGTGCTCAGAGTGGTGTGAAGAAGGAGAGAAGTCTACTTCGGCCTGTTGTGTTACATTCGGGCAAGCGGAAAAAGGATGATTTGGGGACATCCAAAGATCGGAGTGGCAAGAAGAAGGCTAGAGCCGCTGAGAAAGAGGCTGATGCAAAGAAGAGAGGTGCACAATCTTCTAAATCAGGTGATTTTCTGTGCCTTGGACGCTTTCTGTTATACTTATCTTGTATGATGGGAAAATAATAGTTTTTGGTTTTGAGAACTTACATGGCAAGAATATTAACCCTTGGTCAACTTACATGGCAAGAATTTTATGATGGGAAAATATCTGTTGACTCCAAATTTTGTGTTTTAATTTTTATTACTAGTGTTTACACCCACGAGTGATGCAAAACAATTGGAATTTTCTGAGGACAGAGGTCCGAAGATTTCCAAGGGTGACATTCAGAGTAAGAATAGCAAGAAGTTTAGCGATTCCATGGTCAGCGAACCTGCATCAGATGGTTGTCTTCCAGTAGACTCTACTGTTGAAAAACACTTGTCAGAAACCTTAATTTCTGACACGCGTAAACAGAAAATTTCAATTGGTGATGGACTGAAGGAAGACAAGGTCGGCCACCAAGTTCCTGTAGTGCCGGAGAATCTCACTCTCACCAAAACTATTGATGCTGTTGCTTCATTGTTAGAGCACAATGATGGTGCAGCTGATTTTGAAAAGAAAGAGGTACGCTTTATTGATACTCATCTTAGTCGGTTGCTAGTGTTTATTAAGTATTTTGTTGCTTTATTTAACCATTCATCCATGTAATGGAACTATTACTGCAAAATCCGCTTTCTTTTTATATTTATACACCATGGATAATTGAATTATTCACAATTAATTTTTGGAATTTCATGCCAAGCATATAGTAAACCTTTTAACAAGGAAAAAAAGAAACCATACACATAAGCATCAATATCAACTCTCTATGCACAAAATGGATTTGTACATTTCTTGACTACTGAGTTTGGCACTATTTAATGCTAGTTCATTGGACTGCACATGTGTATTGTGTGTTTGTGCACATAGACATCTATAAGTGTTTCAGATTTGAGACAAAACAATTTTTTGGAATTGACATTTCTTGTGCCATAGGGAGATAGGACAGCAGATGACACGTTGGATGTGCAACCTCTGATTGGAGATGTCGCTGCTTCAGAAGTTAAGAATCAGATTCAATATTCTACTGGTGGGATCTCTGTAGAACCTCATTCTAAATTGAAAACAGAAGAACATAATGAGAATTGTAGTAGCTCATTGAAAGTTCAGCATTCTCCTCATGCTGATGCAAAAGATCTCAGCGTATCTTCTGATCACATGTCTGAAAGTCTGAGAATCAATGAGGTACTAGTAAACAGCCCACTATCTAGTGACCATAAGGTGCTTGGTGCTGACAGAAATTCAGAAGCGGCTAGTGATTCTCGTAAAGACAAGGGCGATGAGTTATCTGGTGATCCTTGTCAACTTAAACAGGAATTGGAAGGTTCTGAGGGTTCCATGGCTCTGCAACAAAGTCCGGCAGATCCCAAACACAGTTTGGGGTCTCCTGAAGAGCTTTCAAAACCAGATGGAATTATGTTAAACTCTCCAGCCATACCCAGTCAGTGTAAAACAATAGCATGTGCTGGAAAATCTTCTGCCATTTCATCCACCGTTGCAGTGTCCATATCATCCACTTCTGATAACTTAAAATCTGGTGATGCTCAGAATCCTCATCCAATTTCGAAGCAACGAGTAATATCTGAAAGTAATGTTAGCATTAAGAAGGATCGTGCTTCATGTGACAACTTGGACGAAGACAGGGACAATATGTCAAGGAAAACAGTAAAAGAGCATATCAGATCCTCTACAAATTCTACTCTGAAAACCTCACACTTGAGCAGGAATCATGATTCCAAGGGGGCCACATCAGAATCAAAAGATTCAGTGCATCACTCATCTTCCAAGACATCTCCAGCAGGGAATACTGCTGTTCCTTCAGGATCTAGTGAGCCTGCTGGATCACTGCCCAGCCAGAAGGCTTTACATGTACAAAATAAGAGTTCAGCTTCTAGTGCATTGCAAAGAGGTGAAAAGTTCAACCATACAACTTCATCTAAGACTAATCAGAATCACACACCATCTGCTTTTCCCCCTGCACCACCAAGTGTGCAGGCACAATTAAGTGACCAGGAGGTGAGAAAAGAAGTTTCATTTCTTTATCTTATTATCTTTTATTGCTGGTAAGTTATTGGGATGACATCTTAAATATTTTATTGGGAATTTGGCAGATAGCTATGCTTTTGCATCAAGAGCTCAACAGTTCTCCGAGAGTACCTCGTGTACCACGTGTTCGCAATGCGTCTAGCTTACCTCAATTGACTTCTCCAAGTGCAACAAGCACGTTAATGAAGCGTACATCTAATTCTGGAGGAAAGGATCACAGTTCGGTAAGATGTCAAACTTATTTCATCTTTTGAGAAAAATATGATGTTGATTTTATCATCTTTTGATGAAGAGGATGTCTTGCACTCGTGTATATCTGAGTCATGTTTGTGCCAACTAATCCCATTAATACAATCTCTAGGTCTTTAGAAGAAAAATCAGGGATGCACCTAAAGATGGGTCCCGAAGTTCACGTGAACATGATGAAGAAGCTAAAAGGACGGGCAGAATATCATCTTCTCCAGATCGAAGACGACAAGATGCATCAGATGTTGCTAGTAAGAGGGAGGACAATGGATCTTCGGCAGCGGTACTCTCTGGCAGGAAGAATATTCATTCTTCCTCCACTCATACTGCAAACAGTGGACCATCTTCGTCCAATGAGGCTAATGATCGCAATGTGTCATCTGTACGCAGTTCGCCTAGGAATGTCTCTGATGATGATACAGGCTCAGTTGGTCCGATTCATCGTACATTACCAGGTAGCTGTAATTCTGTAAGGTTTCCCATTTCTTCTTAGATTTTGTTCATTATTTGCTCATTGTGTTTTCCTTGTACAGCCTTGATAAATGAGATTATGAGTAAAGGCAGACGCATGACATATGAGGAGCTTTGTAATGCTGTGATGCCGGTATGGTTGCTTTCAAAAGAATACTTGAAATTTTTCTTGTTGTTTAATTGTAGTACGCCATAGTGCGTGAAGAACAATGAATGTATCTGAATTTTTTCTCTCCTTTCTTGTTTCTTTTTGCAGCACTGGCATAACCTGAGAAAGCATAATGGAGAGCGTTATGCATACACAAGTCCTTCACAGGCTGTTCTTGATTGCCTTCGAAATCGACATGAATGGGCTCGGTTAGTTGATCGTGGTCCTAAGGTATCCTCATCAATATACGCACATTTGTGTTTAATCAATGCACATATGCTTTATTGTATCCTTTACTAATTTCATTGCAAAAGTCTGTTGCATGATCCAAATTATTAAAACTGCTGAACCAAAAACATGAACTGTCAATATTCAACCATGGTCGTTTATGTGCTTTACATGTTTCTCTTTTTTATTTTGGGGTGGGGGCGGGGTGTGGGTAATTAATCAATCACCTGATAATTGGAATAAACTGGTGTAGCAAGAGAACTTCCCATGTGAACTTGGTGAGACATGGATGTGGGACAAATTAAGCTCATAATAAGGAGCTGACATTGTGTAGTTCGGGTAGAATAAAATGTTCAGATTGTGGCTCAGTGTTCTCTCATTCCTATTTTGCTGAAAACAGCAGTAATTAGGACTATACATTTTCTCATGTTTTTTTTATCTCTGTAGCAGACAAATTCTAGTAGGAAAAGGCGAAAAGCAGATGCTGAAGATTCAGATGATAATGAATATGGCAAGGGAAAAAATCCAAAGGAGTTGGATGGTAAAAGCATTGAGACACAGAGAGAGGACTACCCCAAGGGCAAGAGAAAAGCTCGAAAACGTAGGAGATTGGCTCTTCAGGGAAAAGGAATAAAGGATGTCAGGGAGAAGCGGAAGGCAGATATGCTTACTGACGATGATGTTGGACAGTCATTTTCTAATTCCACCGAGGGAAGCATGTCCACTGAGGATGATATTCAGGGAGGCGGAGCATGCCCGGTAAGAGGAAGTGAGGCCTCTACTAGTTCGGATGATGAGACCGGGGCAACGTGATTGTTCGTTGTTTGCACTGTTTGGTCTGATATCAAGGCTCTCAATGTGGCCATGAAGCCTTTCAGTCCACCATCCCTTCTTTCCCGTGACGCTGTTGCAGCTGCCCTACGGCTTTGACGGCTTTTCGTGATGAAGTCCCAGTTGGGATTTCATGCTGGATCCGAAAAATGTAATACCAGTGTACATATGAGTTGTTTAATTTTTGTGACAGTGGATTAGAACTCCTCGTTTATTGAGGCGTAGATTCGATTTGATTCTGTAAAAACTTAGGCAGGCTGCACCTCCTCCATAAATTAAACCTAACCTTTTGTAAATTCATCATCTTGGTTTGTTCGGCTCAGGGAAAGGTCAGGATCCATTTCAATATATGGTCTTCACCTTCAAATTTGTGATTGTATGCAGAGGATTAAAAATGAGAATATACCCTTTGCCTTGCGTGGACTGGTTTAACTTTTCCAACAAGAAATATGAGAGTTAAAAGTGAATACTGCATTTTTTATTCATTGTATGCGGTATTCATCCGTATCTAGTATACATTAGCGTATAATGTATAATAGAATTTTTGAAAAGTGAATTTTTAGTCGCTCATTCAACGCTTCATTCTTTCGTTTGCATGCAAAATATGAAGTTTCGTCATCAAATCAGTTGGTCTGTCAAAATACCGGTATATTTTAAAATTTTGGTATGTAACATGGCCGTAACACGATACGTATGCAAGTGGACCGTCGCGTTGCGTCCACCAAACACCAAGAAGTCTTGAGGAATTCAATCTCTCCCGTGGAAGTTGGGCCTTTTAAGTTTACCCGTTCAATCCCCCTCTCTCTCTCTCTCTCTCTCTCTCTCTCTCTCTCTCTCTAGATATAAAAAGGCGATTCAGACGAAGGGGACAAATCATTGAAAGACGGTAAGAGATTTCTGGGGCATTTCTCTCTCCCCCTCCCACAGATCATTACCCATTGCCTTTACCCCCACCAACTACCTTCAACTGCAATCCCTCCACGCTTCCTCCCCCGTCCCGCGGCTGCTGCCGCTTTTCACATTCTCTCTCCGCCGCGATCTGGTTCGTCCGATTTCTCAATTTCGCTTGATATTTATGTGTTTAACTTGTTGCTTGTCGATTTTGTTTAATTGTGGTCTGGATTGAATTGGGTCGGATTCGAATTTGGGATCTTTGTTTCTTTCTTATTTGATTTGTTGATTGGTTAGGTTGTGTGAATCATCAGCCATGACAATTCCGGATTCGGATTTCATGATGGAAAACGGAGTTAGTTGCTTACCCAACACGCCGGAGGAGGAGAAGCGGATCGTCGATGAATTGGCTCGAAAATCGGATGCCAACGTCAAAGAAGGCAACTTGTTCTATGTTGTTTCCAATAGGTGTGTGCTCCTCTTTCTTTGAATTTAATGCTAAAGGTTTTATCTTTGGATTGGCAGCCATCTATTTGCATGTTCGTGTTGCTTTTGTTTTGAATCTTTATTGAGAAGTGCTTTTCGCATCGTAATTGTTTGGTTAATTTTGGGTTCTTAGCTTCTTGTGGGTTTTACGTGCTTTCTAAGCCAAGAGCATGCATTTGTGCTATGCTTCTGTATCGAGCAATTGGGTACTTGATTAGATTTTCTTTTGTTTATTTTCGTGTTTAGGAAGTCACTCTCTTTTTTGTTTTCTTTTAGCGCATTCATATGGTTGCTTTTTACATGGAGCATGTTGATTCCAAACTTTGGTTCGACAAATTAAGACCATAAAATTGAACAATCACACCAAGAACATGAGTGAAGCGATGTAACACGGTTCACCTAAGTAGCACTGTGTCCACATTGATTTGTATTGTGTTTTCACTGAAAGTGTGGCCTTTACTTAGAAGGCTCGAGAGCCTTTTTTGAGAGAGTGAGAGTGAATGTAGATGGAGTTAGTTACTATGAGAGGGGGAACCTTTTAAATAGGCTAAGGTTTGAGCTTTTTTAACTGGTGGGCCTCCTTTGTGGGCTAAGGCTCGGCCATCGGAGTAGCAAACCATGCGAAAAGGACTCCCCCAAGTCTCCCAAGCATTTATTAGGGCCTGTTTGAAACTGCTTTTAGGATGACTTAAACCACAATCTGAAAACCAAAGGTGTTTTGACATTGTTTGACATAAAATCTTAAATAGTACTTCTGAATTTCAAAAGTTCTTTTTAGTATATCTAGAGGGCACCTCCCTTCTACTTTAACAGAAGAATTACTAAATGAAGTTTTAATCTGGTGCTTTTACAAAAATTGGTTATGACGTTGTTCAGTATGACCAATATCGGGATCAGTTTTAACTAGGCAAAATTTTCCTTACACTTTGTAGAACAGATTTAACGTTATCTGCATTACAAGAATCTATACTACTGTGTGGGTGACATTACTTTGAAGACTTCTTGACTGTAATTTGGGTTTCTGGCTGTTGTTTCAATAGTAAAAATGCTTGCATGTTTGTAACTGGGTTTATTCTACTGTTTGTCCAGGTGGCACTCAAGCTGGAAGAGGTATGTTGAGCAAGGCACTGGAAAACATCTATATGACGAGCAGGATTCTGTGTCTCAAAAGTTGGATCTGCTCTCATCTAAAAACATAGCTAGACCTGGACCTATTGATAATTCTGATATAGTTGTAAATGAATCTGAGGACGGCGATTTACAGCTTCATAGAACACTGGTGGAAGAGCATGACTATGTCTTAGTTTCTCAAGAAGTTTGGGAAAAGCTTTTCGACTGGTAATTACTTATTTTGCATCAAACCACTTTCACTTGTATTCTATTTTCTTTAAAAGTTTACAGGGAGTGTGTTTAATAGTAAATTCAACTTAAAATAGGTGCAAGGGCACCTTTTTCATATTTTGTTCCGTATTTTTTATAAAAATATCCTTTAAATCTTACAGGTACAAAGGAGGTCCAGCATTACCAAGAAAGATGATTTCTCAGGGTGACCTTATCAAGAATCTGATGGTGGAGGTCTACCCGCTCTGTCTTAAGATTATTGATTCAAAAGACAGCAGCCAGACAGTTATAAGATTAAGCAAAAAGGTACATTAATCTTTCTTTTGCTTTTTGCTTCATACATATAAGTTTTGGAAAATTTTTCATTGCTTGTAGAAAAGGATATGTAAGGGGTTGCCATCTCGAGTTGTATTTTCATTGTTTTTATTTGTCTGATGGTGTTGCATTCTTGGAAGTGTGTAAACTTTGGCTGTCGTGGTTGTGAATCTTGTGATGACTTTGACCATATGTATATACTATACAATGAAGGTTTTAACAAATTTAGTCTGTTTCAGGCTACTGTACAGGAGCTTTACGAGAAGGTGTGCAAAATTAGAGGAATAGAGCAACAAAAGGTACATTTACATAGTTGTTCCCCCCTTGCTGTCTTTTGGGAGTTTTCGACTTCATTTACTAAGAAGTTAATCACATTGGTTTTTCCTTTCCTTCTTAATTTTTGATCACAGGCTCGTATTTGGGACTACTTCAACATGAAGAAGAATTCATTTTTGAGTGCTTCAAACCAAACCCTGGAGCAGCTGAACTTGCAGATGGATCAAGAAGTGAGTTATACTGTATTATTAATTTATTTATCATTAATTAGGATGTTCTTTGTTACTTGAATTGAATGATTGCTTGTCATAAATTATTATACAAAAGAATAAATTGAATTGTTAAAGATAAACATGAGATATACTAAGTTGGGTTTTCCAGCCTACTTATTACTGATTAAGCTGCATTTTTAAGTAGACATTTGCTGCGTGGTTGTTATTTTTGCACTCCTTTCTTATTTCCCACTTGGGATTGGGTTTTATGTGTATCAGCATTTTACTTTGACTTCTGAATTCTTTCTGGATTATCCTGAGATTTGTCAGTTGTGACGTTTATTTTGATTTATCTAATGACTTTATTGATCTATACTTTTCCTGCAGATTCTTCTTGAGGTGCAAGTTAATGGGAACTTATCTTCTCAATTCTCCATGGATTCAACAGGAAATGAGTTAGCATTGGTACCCCTAGAACCATCAAGGTCATCTATGACAATTGCAGGAGGGCCTTCCTTGTCAAATGGTCATTCAATGGATTATAGTTATAATAATTTGCACCAGGGAAGTGCCTTAAGCAGCTCAACATCAACAGAAACAGATGATAAAAGTTATGTTTATAATCCAATGAAAAAATTAGATAGGGGAGGTTTGGCTGGATTGCAAAATCTTGGAAACACATGTTTTATGAATAGTTCACTTCAGTGCTTAGTCCATACGCCTCCACTTGTTGAGTATTTCTTGCAAGATTACTCCGATGAGATCAACACTGACAATCCTTTAGGGATGCATGTAAGTGTGGTTATCATTTTCATATCTCCTTCACGCCTTCTCCATGCAGATATTATTGAATATTAATTTATTTTCTCCCTTTTTTTCCTTTAAAATCTGACATATGGAGCAATTCTGCAGGGTGAGCTTGCTCTTGCCTTCGGTGAGTTGTTGAGAAAATTGTGGTCATCAGGACGAACAACAATTGCACCACGTGCTTTCAAGGGAAAACTTTCTCGATTTGCTCCCCAGTTTAGTGGCTATAATCAACATGATTCTCAAGTTAGTACTATTTGTTTTCTTAATATCTTCTGTTTAATGCTTTTCAATGTAATAGTATGCTATCTAATGTTAAATGTGCAACAGTGTTTCTTTTTTTAAACAAAATGTCACTTGATCTTGAAAAAGCCACCAAGAGTGTTTTTCTACAGTATTTATAACAAGCTAAATTACTATTGTATTTTTCTGAATGGTGAGTTCTTTTTTCAGGAACTTCTTGCTTTCTTACTTGATGGACTACATGAAGATTTGAATCGTGTCAAGAGTAAGCCATACATTGAAACAAAAGATTCAGATGGTCGTCCAGATGAGGAAGTTGCAATTGAATGTTGGAAAAATCACAAGGCCCGAAATGATTCATTGATTGTGGATGTTTGCCAAGTAAGAATTCTTTTGTGACTGTTAGTGTTATATCAGACAATGTGTGCATGTTGCTATTGCTAGATCTTAAATGTCAGCTCTTTTTCTCTCTTCAGTAATCCTATGTTTGTTATGCTAATATTTTTCAATTTGGTTCTTTTGACCAATTTGATCAATTTATATCGAAATGGACTTGCTCTTTTGTATTTAGCTGTGTCTTTTTTTTGTTTCAAGAGTAATTTTTGCTTCTCTGTGTAGTTGGATGTTCACTGTGTCATACAAGTAATCTATTTCTTAATTTAGGAACTTTTGTTAAATGTATCTTTTGGTTATTGACTCACATTTCTGGTTTAACTAATGTCCAGGGTCAATATAAATCAACATTGGTATGCCCAGTTTGTAGCAAGGTTTCAATTACTTTTGATCCCTTTATGTACTTATCATTGCCACTACCTTCAACTGTCACCCGGTCAATGACGGTAACTGTGCTTTATGGAGATGGGCGTGGGCTTCCACTTCCGTACACTGTAACCTTGATAAAAGATCGGTGCTGTAAGGATCTTATTGAGGCATTGGCTACCGCATGCTGCTTAAACAGTGATGAAACCCTTCGGCTTGCTGAGGTAATATGGAGTTCACTGACTTAATAGTTCCATTTGTTTTTTATTCTTTATTTTTTCTGTAGCATCAAAACCTTTTTGTTAGCTCGAAATCATTTGTTGGCTCATTTCAGCATTCCCTCTAGTTTAAGTTTTTAAGCTACAGCAGTAGCCTATATGGTATCAAATTTATGGTCTCAAGAGGCTTTGGAAACCTCTCATCCCCATTCCCCAATTAACTGTGAACTATAGATTGAGGCCCATGCATATGTTTCTCTCTTGACCACATGCAATATAATATATAGGGGCTGCAACTTAAAGGGGTGTTAACTTGATATATATTTTTGTTGGCACCTAACAACTTGAGTTTTTGGGTAAAATATTAGTCTTAACACTTCCATTTCAGGTGTATGACCATCGAATTTATCGATATTTGGACAACCTTTCAGAACCATTGTCTTCAATTAAGAATGATGATCGGATTGTGGCCTATAGATATTCTAAAGAAGTAGCTTCCAGAACCAGACTTGAAATTATTCATCGACGGCAGGAAAAGTGAGTCTGCTTCCTTTTATCTCTTGTAGTTGAGTTTGCATGCAGGTAAACTTACAAAGTGTGAACTCTAATTTGCCCTGGGCTTCTAAGGTTTAATTTACATAAGCAAGGAATGTCGATTTCAGTGAAAAATCTGAGGACCATGGAATTGTTCTTTTTTTGTAAACCCTGAGAAATAGGTGATTAAGTATAATTGCTTAATCACCTAGGTTCTGCGTGTATCCATTGGATGGGCTCTTTGTCATTATTAACTAAAGCTATTGTCAATTTGCAGATGTGCTTTAGATCCTCTGAAGGGTCAGAGAAAGCTTTTTGGAACACCTTTGGTTGCCTATCTAGGAGAAGACCGGATAACTGGTGTTGATGTCGGTAGAGCTGTTTCTAAAATTCTGTTGCCTTTGAAGAGAGTGGTTAAGCTTCATAGCACGAAACAAAATGGATTAGTTTCAGAAGCCATTCATGAACCATCAAACAGCCACAATTTGAGGCCCACGGAGAACATAGAACTAGAGGAAACATCAAGTGGCGAGTTATCCTTCCAGCTATTTTTAGCTGATGAGAGGGGTACGAACTGCAAACCACTTGAAAAGTCTTCATCCATAAGTCCCGGTAAAATCGTAAAGATATTTGCGGACTGGACCGACCAAGAAGACGAAGTATATGATGCTAGCTATCTCAGGGATCTACCTGAGGTACACAAGAATGGGTTCACAGCAAAGAAAACTCGGCAAGAAGCTATTTCCTTATTTACATGCTTGGAGGCATTTTTGAAGGAAGAACCTCTAGGTCCCGATGATATGTGGTTTGTTCTTTTACCTATTCTAATGGTTTCTGTACGGCATTATTTATAATTTTCAGGCAAGTAGGTATCGTCCTTGACGTATGTTATTGAATTTTGCAATACAGGTACTGCCCTAAGTGCAAGGAACATAGACAAGCTACAAAGAAACTGGATTTGTGGATGTTGCCGGAGGTTCTTGTTTTTCACCTGAAACGGTTCTCATATAGCAGATACTCAAAGAATAAACTTGATACTCTGGTGACTTTTCCAATTCATAATCTTGATTTGAGTCAATATGTGAAAAGCAAGGATGGAAAGCCTCATCTCTATGAGCTATACGCCATTAGCAACCATTACGGCGGTCTAGGTGGTGGGCACTACACTGCATATGCCAAGGTAGGATAGCTCTAATGCATCTCATCATTTTCAATTTGAATAGTTTCTGTCGGTCGGTCAAGTATTAGCATGCCAAGCCTTTAAGTGACATGTTATCTTTCCGATTTTGCAGTTGATTGATGAGAACAGATGGTACCATTTTGACGACGGTCACGTATCTCCGGTCAATGAAACTGATATCAAGACTTCGGCCGCCTATGTGCTGTTTTATCGGAGAGTTAAAAGTGGACAAAATACCGGAGAGGCCGAGTCATCAGGGACTCATATGGAATCTTGAGCGTACAGATTGCACGGCGCTGGGAGTGGACCAAACGGCAATGCGCTGGGAGTGGACCAAGTTAAGCCGACTTGGTGCAAGAAGGGCGAGCATTGTGGCTGGTTGAACATACAGATTGCACGGCGCTGGGAGTGGACCAAACGGCAATGCGAGGGGAAGGAGCTGCACGACATGGCGGTTGGTACTAAAAATCTCTTCTCCATCTCATACAATATTTTTTTAGAAAACGAAATTTTGATAGACATTTATTTGTCGGCAAGGGTAGCAAATTATATATGGAACTTGCATAAGCCGTTCGTGTTATTACGGCTGCCACGATAAAGCAGTGAAGGCTGTATGTAGACAGAATACATTATTTTGAATGTATTTGGTGGACAATTTCAAAGAGCCTTGTGTTCTACTTGAATGTTGCACGTTAATTTCCGTTTACTTTGTCACAATTTTTGTCATTTTGGTGACATTTTTCTGTTAATTTCATTACGTGCAATGCATATACAAACACAAACGTTAAGGTGAATGGTGATAACCATTTTGTTTTTCGTTTTTGTTTTTCCTTTTTCTTTTTTTTTTTTTTTTTGAAATTTGAAAACTGAAATCTTTGGAAAGTATTTTTAGTTTTTCGAAAAAAGAGAGAACTGAAAATTGCTTTCTTAGGGGCTGTTTAATATTATGTTCTTTTTAGTTTTCACTTTTTTGGAGATTGAAAATTAAAATTTTGTTCAATAATTGTTTTTATTTTTCAAAAGAAATTAAATATTAAAACTTACTTTTTCGAGTTAAGTTTTCGGTTATTGGTTTTCAATTTTTTAAAAAGTGAAGTGAAAACTAAAATCTGAAACCAAATGTTCATCCAATGAACCCTTGAGTTTTCAAAATTTAGCCTAGAGTTTAATTTAAAATTTTTAGTTTTAATTCTTTTGAAAGTTAAAAATTGAAAATAATTAAGGTAAAAAATACTACAGTCAATACAGTAATAAAAATACTCTTTAAGTACATGAGAAAGGTAAAATATTTTACAACAACAAATACAAAAGTGGGGCCCCCGCCCCCTCTAGCCTCTGCCTTCTAAAACGCTCCTCGGCACCATCATTACACTTTAATTAAACCCTAATCACCCTCCTACCCCTAATCCACTAGAGTTGTTATTAAGACACTGAATTATAAATAAATAATAATTGTCCTGCAAAAGCCCAAAAGAGGGAAAAGTTAGGATAAGCACCTATCAAATAATGTTTGGTACCAATTGAATTGAGTGCCACCAATTGCCAACTAAAAAGACTAAAAGCCACCCACCACCATCATCACTTTCACTAAGTGAGCCCCACACCATCCCTAATAATCAAAACCTAGTTGATGATCTCAAGAAAATATCACCTATATGCATCAAAAGGTGTGGGGCTCATTGCGAATTTTGTGTTAGGACCGAATTACAAGAGATATATGCTAGCATCACTCTTCTACCAGCGAGTTCTTGACTATTGGTGTGCACGTAGTGTTCACAATGCATCAAGAGTTAAAGAATTTTAATGCGTGAGTAGGGGGCTCATACCAAACGACTCTTGACTGTTGATACATGTGAGAATCAAAATGCATCAAAATTCAATAACCATCGACGAGAAAGTGGGCAACTGACCGTAAATGCATCAACAGTTAAAAATAGCCCGCGATGATGATAGTGGGAAATAGTATTTAGCATGGTGGATTAGTTTTACCTTGTTCCTAATTCCCAAGTAACCTCTTCTATTTATCCACCGTCCTTTCAGATTTTGAGATCTGATCTGGAGCAACTTTGGATATTTTGCTCTCAGCTTTTCATCAACAACGAGGCCAGCAGCCACATCATCGCAATCCAACCAATCACATGGAATCTCTCCTGTAAACGAAAATAGCAAAAATTAAATAAAAACGATTCCATTTAATCACATGCGACACGACGTCGTATTCCGCGGCACCACCGTCCCCGGTAGTTATCAACACTGACGACCAATAAGGACTCAACACCTGGACCACTTTTTTTTTTTTTTTTCAACCATCACATTATCCACGATTCCACGGTAAAAAAGTAAACAGTGAAATTGAAAGACTTACCGTGGCGGGGGCGGAGGAAATGGACAAGTATGGCGTGCCGGAAGAACCCGACGGCGACCAACCATTACTAATCGGATTTACCTGTCCCTGGCCCGAACTCGAACCCGAACCCGAACTCGAACTCGAATTAGAGTTACCAAAGGAAATGTTGCCCGTCGAGAGCCCGATCGAGTACGCGGGCGAACCGTCGGGTTTAAACAGCCCGAAGTTCCTCTCTGAACTCGGGCCGGGTTTCATGTTCTCATTGAACAGGGCGAAAACGTAGATGTTGAGATCCGACCCGGGCCTGAGCGGCGTGCCCTTCTTCTGGCAAATGAGCTTGATCAGATTTCCGTTGTACTTCTTCGCGTTCTCCGGCGTCGCTCCGGCCTCGTCCTCGTCCCCCTTCGACGGCCACCCGGTCTCGGAGATGTGGACCGGGAGCTTCTTGAAACCGAGGGAGCCCAGGGCGGAGTACACGGCGTCGATCTGGGCGAACAGCATGTTGTCGTAGTGGAGATTGGTGGCAGGATCAAGGGAGCCGGAGTTCGGCTGGAAGAGGACGTACTCGAGCGGCACTTGCTTAGGGTTCGATTTGTAAGCGAAGTAAGGGTAGGCATTGATCAGGAACGGCGATCCGGTTTTGGCGTGGAAATTGAGGATCGGAGTGATGCAGCCGGTCAGATCTCGGCGGAAAGCGCCGGCGGACGGCGGATACGAGGTCTGGAGAATGGAGAGGGAGTGGGCGGTGGTGACGGTGACTTGCTTGTCGAGGCCAAGACCGACGAGGGCGGTGTGGACGCTCTGCATTGCCGGGAGGAGATTGTTGCTCAACGACGTGTCGTTGAAGGTGAGGACCTCGTTGCCGACGAAGATGCAGGTGATGTTGGTGGCGGGGAGATGGGCCTGGACATTGGACTTGACCCAGGATTGGGCCTGGGCCGGGTCCTGGACCTTGGCAAGGTACTCGTTGGGGAGGCCCACTATGAACTCGACGCCGGTGTTGGCGAAGGCTTTGAGGACTTTGGGATCGGCATCGTAGAGCTTGATCTTGGAGATGCCAATGGATTTCACCAGCGGAACGACGTCGTCGGGAGAAGGTAAGTTGTTGGCGATTTGGCCGTAGTTTATCCCCATTGAATTTACCGTTACTGGAAACATGAACCCTTTTCAACAACAAAAACAAAAACAAAAAACAGAGAAAATGTTGTAAATTAGGTGACCAGAATTCAAAATTTTCAAAAAAGATTGCAACTTTGGAAGCAAATAGGGAAATTGGGACCTGGGTTTTACCTGAAATGATGAGAATTGAAAGGAAAATTGCAGAGGAGTAGGGGAAGCTAGTGGTGGCTGCCATTTTTGGAGCTCACTGCTCAGCTTGGAGACTGAAAAGGGAAGAATGTAGCTGCAGGCAGCTCCAAATTGGGCAACAATGAGGGCAGAGAGAGAGAGAGAGAGAGTGGGCAACTGTGAGGAGTGAGAGTGAGCAGTGATAATATAAAGCTGTGAACTTTCACTCTCAGTCTCAGACTCTCACTCTCACAAATTCAGAAATGAGCTGGGACAGTGGGTCCAACGTCCAAGTACGCACGCAACTGTGAAGTTGAGAGGAGAGAGATTGAGAGCTTAGGTTTTAGTTAGTGTGGGGGAGAGAGAGAGCGCTTAGGTTTTAGTTGGTAGAGGGGGTTAGATATTTTGGACTTATAAAGTAAAAAAAAAAATTGAAAGAAACAGTCTGATACAACTGTGATATCATATTAATCTAATAGCATGTTATTATGCATTTTAACTTTTAAAATTAGTAGTACATAACTGTAATACTGTTATTGTGGCATTTGCGGTAAACAGTATCTTAAGCTAATGAAGCAGTGTTATGCATTTAACTTTTTTTAGTTGATATGCGTTTTGATTCAATTCAAGATACTACTAATGGACAATTAAGCTAATTAAATAATATTATATATTTATCTTTCACGCGTGACATGTCTTATTGATTCAAGTTACCAATACATAAGGATGCAAATTAGGCAAGTTGGAAGGTTAACTCAATTCTAACCTAACTTTTACAATTCGGGTTCGGGTTTGGGTTGAGTTTCATTCGGGTTCATTTGGGCTCAGATTTAATTGGGTTATGGTTTACTTGGGTTGGGTTTGTGTTTCCCAACTTTTTCAAGTTTAATCTTGTAACAATTTAGTTTCCAATAATTCCTAAAAAAATTAAGCCAAGTAGCATCAAAGGTAGCTAACTTTAATTTCATAAATCCATCTACTATAAAGCTTTAGGATTTAGAGACTACAAATATGGGCTAACTAATCAAAGTTTCTTATTCCCTACAAGCTTAAGTAATTATAAAGAGTAATATATGAAGAAAAAAAAATTTGAAAGCGCGTTGGTTTTTTGGACTTGGCTCACTTAGGTGTAATATGAGCATTAATTGATATGTGTTACAATTTGGTTAGATTGTGTTTGGTTAGTCGGGTTGAGTTGGGTTAGGGATGAACTGGCAAATGATCAACCCAACTCAACCCAATCAATAAACGGGTTGGAATTAGATTGGGTTCGGATGGGTTATAATTTAAAAAAAAAAAAAAAAAACCACTTGTTCGGGTTTAAAATCAGGTTAGACATGGGTGGGTTCGGATTGGCCCAATCTAAGTTTCACCCCTATCGATACAGTACTTCTATGTATAAATAAAGGGATCTTTAACGAAAAGTTCCCGGTACTATTTACTTTAACGAAAAACCACATTTTTTCTCTAAAAAATCAATCATTGTACTATTCACTTACAACATCTTTTTATCATTTTCGTTAAAACTTAAAGTTTTTAAACTCTTTTCATTAGTTTTCTTGTAAATAAAAGGTTCTCTAATTTCACCGGTTCTGGTTAAGAAAATGTAAGGGTGTGATTTGTGTGAGCTACTTTGATTCTTCCTTGACACCCATGCTATGATTGATGCATTGGTGTTGGCATTTTGCGGTGGTGATGGGGTTTTTGGTGGGGTCCAAATGACTGTTGTCCGACAACCTCCACGTGATCCCCCTTCCCAATCCCACTCAATCCGGGAGAGGGTTTTATTTTTTTTGAACTTTTTGGGGAGGCAGTGAAAGGATAGAGTGGGCGCAAACTTTGCTTTAATGGGAGGAATGCTAACCACCCTTTCATTTCATATGAACATTCTCAGTTCTATTTTTTTGCAATTTTCCTTGTCGTTCTACCTGCTAGATAATTCAAACTGCTTATTTAAATATATTAGAAATTATTGAAATTCAAAGTGGTTTAGGAATTTAATAATTATTCGATAAATGTACAACCATGTTTTTAATAAAACATTGAAATATTTTGACAACGGTGGTGGTTGTGGCTGGGGAACCTCTCTGCCACCCGCGCCTCTGCTCTGCTGTCCTTGCTCTGCGACCAACATCTCCTGCTACTCACACCTCCTGCCACTATTGTACCCGCATCCTCCTTCACCGTGGACACGAATCGGCTTTATCTTAGTTTCATGCATTTTGTTTTCTTGGTTTTTTTGTTGTATTCCCTAGATTAGTAGATTTTGTGAGTCCTTACAACGATTGTTTGTGTTCCGGCGATTTATGTGTTCTCGTTGTTTGCGATGGATTGCCGTGAGATACGTATTTTAGGTTTGTCAGGTTTATTGTCACTTATTTTAGGTTTGTTAGGTTTATCGTCTTTGCAGCAGATCTATTCTAAAACTCTTGATTTTAATGATCTTTTGTAATAGCTGTATAGAAGTTTGAAATGATCAACGTTCTGTGCGAATTATCTTCAGATCAAGAAAAATGCATCATCTACCATTCTTTATGCTTGATATATATGGTAGTAAAACACTTTATCGTTTATGTAAAAAATTAAAAAAAAAGTCCGTTAGAAAAGATCGGTAGCATCTCTTACTTTAAATTTACGATTGACCTTTTTGTCTTTATCTTTTTTTTATTTTTTTTTAATTTATTTTTGAAGGAGCTGCTATTGTGGTTGGTTTTTTTTTTTAGGGTTCGAGAAAAACGGCAGAGGCAATTGCCAAACAGAAGGAAGACACGTGGCATGCATGCCAAGCAAAGGAAAGCTGTGTGAATCGCCGTTTCTGGCTGGTTGCTAGTTGGGAAGAATACTAAATCTTATCTCCTTCATTATCTTCTTGAACTCTGATTTGCTTTTGCTTTGTTTTAAAGGTTTATGATTTAATTATTCAACGGCCGCAAACAAAATATGAGATGTTTGCTGATCCAAAGTCCGCACCTCATGTGTCACTCCTACGTAAACTTATTGTCTTTTATTCATAACGACTTATATACCACAAATTTACTTTCACACGTTATGCTGGTAATATAAAAACATATATTATTGGTATAGGATGCCAAAGTTATGATAAACTTGTGCCATAAAAGTTTTTCTTCTTTTCTCCATCATGTCCATTTGCGCCTTTTGCAATTAATTTCATTTAAATATTATGAGGAATCTATTTGATCTACAAGAAAGGGTGCCTTGATATAGCAATTCGAACGTTGAGAGAAATTAGCGTGCGATCGCATATCAGAAATTAAAGGGCGGCGTATTTTTGTGCGAGTTGTCTTATAAGTTTTTCTCTTTATGTATTAAATCGTGCCCTAGAGCATCATCATGACTGTTGCTGAAATTATTACTCGGAGCATTTGGGTTGATTACTCGAGTCCTGACTAACTATTATTATTATACCTTCCTCCACCATCATATGCCCTTTTGTTACTTCTAATTGATTGTGGGTTGAAAGTTCCAACTTAAATCTTTCATTTTTGAGGACTCGGACGAGTTTTGTTGAGATTTTCTATGGTGTTATGGAGTAGCAAATACTCTTAAACTTTCTATCCATAAGATATTTCGTTAGAAATATAAAAATCAAGATCTAACAATTAAACAACTCGAACTATCTTGTACCGCAGAGCATGGTAGAGATTTTAAGGGTTTGTTTGCTCAATATCTTCTTTCTCAATTCTGTTTCTTGTGTGCTCAACATTTGATGGATTCGAAACACTTGTATGATCAAACACCTCAGTCGTCATCGAATCTGGCCCGTCTAGAGCGATCTAATCTTGCACTTATCCTGTTGAAAGACTTCTCTGACTCACTTTTATGTATCTTACTTCAATTTGAAGACGAACACCCTTATGAAAGAAAGGAACATCTTTAGTGTCAACGGGTGTATAATGAGAGATAACGGCACATGGGTTTATATGCCTTGGTGACACGGTATAATGTCTTGAAAACAAGGCACGTCAACGCTTGCCAGAGACCACTATAGTAGCTTAGGACTCCCACGAAAACATAGTGTTCTAATATTTCCGAGTATTCACAACCGCATCAAAGACGAGTCAGATTCATTATGTTCTTACAAACTTAATTAATCATAGAACAATCCCATAGATTTCCACTAAGAAGCTGGAGTTTATACAAACCACTAGCCATTGTCACAGGTGGAAGTTGGCATACTAGCTTGTACGTTAATATTCGAAACCTAATGCTCAGGGAGTGGCAACATTTTCCTTTGCAAGCGGGGCAATCTCTTCCCCTTCAAGGCCTTGTTCGTTGCCAGCAACTTCCAGGCTCAACAGCAGCTTTTCCCATTGTTTCGAAGGTCCCTGAATGAAACACAACGTTGTTCAATTACTGTTCTAATTGCAGAATAAAAAATTAAACTCGACTTAGCAACTCCGAGTTAAACTAACCTTCCACGAAAGATCTTGGGCCATGCAATTCTGGATCATCTCATTCAATGCAGGAGTACCATAAGTTGCAACAGCTCTCTTGACAGTAGTAGCAATTGCAGCTACATCTGCTGGATCAACTTTGTCACACTGAAACAAATCACGAGAGAAATTTGTTGTTATAGTTATATAAGTAGCACAAAGGAATAGAAACTATAGTGCAATTCTGTGTCGTAGATGCAAGCCAAGCATTGACTTACTTCGACGTTGAAATCTCCCATCTGAAATCCAGTAAAACCTTCTTTGACAGTGTCGACAAGTCCACCAGTTGAGGCAACAATAGGCACCTGAAGTTATTGCATTCATCAGTTGAAGACATCAGCAATGCAAGTATCAAACGAGAACAAAGTGGTGAAAGGGGAGTGATCTAGCTCCTTACCGTTCCATATCTCATTGCGTGCAACTGAATGAGACCGCAGGGTTCGAATCTGCTTGGGATCAACATGAAATCAGAACCACCAATGATCATGTGGGCTAACGGGACATTGAATTTTGTAACTCCTATGGCCTTTCCCGGATATTTGATCTCTAGCTGTTCTATCTGCGTCTCCATGTACTTCTTGCCGGTTCCCTAATAGAAAGTACATATCCTTCTATCAAACTCAAACTCTCTATGCTTAGTGCCAACAGAAAAGTGCTAAAGAAAGCAAACAAATGAGATCTTACAAGGATTATTATTTGCATGTCCTCCTCTCCAACAAATTTCGAGATAGCTTCTACTAGAATATCCGAACCCTTCTGCTCCTCTAGCCTACCGATGAATCCAAACACGGGGATGTTCTTGTCAACTGGCAGCCCAACTTCTGCTTGAAGAGCCTCCTTCAACAAAGGCTTTGCATCCAGTACCTGAACATACAATTCTGATCAGTAAAAAGTTTTTTTTTCCGGCTCCATACGTCAAGGAATTTAAATTTCTTAGGAGTTACTCACAGTTGTATTATCATATGTGATATCTAAGTATTCGTCAGTGGCCGGATTCCACTCTTGAACGTCCATGCCATTCACGATACCAGTGATGCCGGTTTTGCGAATGAAGTTATCTAATTCCACACCTTTGTCTTCTCCAGAAACAAGTTCATGGGCATAGTACGGGCTCACAGTTACAACCCTGTCGGATTCAAGTATTCCGGCTTTCATCCAATTGATTTTTCTTCCTTTCACGGGTTTGTCATGCCTGCAAACAAAACATTCACAAAAAGGAACAATTTCTCATTTCCGCAAACAAACCTTTAAAGTCCATCGTATAGTTTCGACATCAAATGTGTAATATGTTATACATACCCATCAAAGAAGTCGAAAGAACCCTTAAGGTTGTCGGGCAAATCAAGAAGTGAGAAGTCCGAAAAAGGAAATCTGCCCTGGTAAGCTATGTTGTGGATGCAAAATGCGACCTGCCATTCATTAATCCAGCATTGTTTGAGTTTTCATTTAAACAAAATTGTTGTGGACTCCAAAATGGTGCTCTTCAAACGCAGGCTACCTTACCTTGGCTTTTTTGTAAATCCCCTTCGGTTTGTAGATGGTTTTTAAGTAGCAGGGAAGAAGAGCACTGTGCCAATCATTAGCAATGAATACAACATCCTCACCTGCATTGTGGTACCGATGGATATACATGGTTAGTTATTCTCTTTCTTCCAAGAAATTATACTTTTTACTAAGAAAAAGTTTTTGAGGAAAAGAGAAAGATGCACACCATATGGTCCAGAGAAGTATTTGTTGCTGTTCAAATTAAGAACCCTTGGTGCCTCCAAAGCAGCCTGAAAGATCGAAAAATTCACAATTGAACTTCATAAGATTCATCCATTGCTTTTCGTGAAGAAATCCTCCGATAAATTAGATAACACCAGGATAGTTTCATTTTCTATTCTTTCAAGCGGATAATTTCTAAAGTTTGAGAAAAATAAATCAAACAAAGAGCATGACATGCCCGGCACAGCAAGCTGAAGCGAAATTGGTTGTCCATGTAGTCCACTCCTGTCCTCGGGCCATAGATTTTGGATCCCGTTTTGCCCCATACCTTCACATCCACATTGCTCAAGCATCAGTTGAAGATCTAATCAACACATATTCATACAATATCCTAGAAACTTTCAGCAAATAGCCTTAGACAATTGGAAATAAATTTCATACCTTCTCAAGGAACAGTGGGTGATCCACAAAGACACGGTCAACTCCGCGTTTGTAGCAGTGGAAGAAGCGAACAGTTTCAACCCTACCACCAATTTCTATCTGTACATAGAACATTTGATCATTCAAAGAGAGTTTCCACCAAAGCATACATTACTCACTGAAGCATGAAACTGCGAAAGCATCTCCGAAACATTTTAACATTGTTCAAGTATAAGGAGCATATAGAACCTGCAAATCTTACCTCAACTAGTACACTAGTGTCCCATGCATCTTTGTACTGGTCGTAGCGTGGAGACACGGTCATAACACGGTGCCCGTTAGCCTGGAAATGAATCAGGCACAAAAATCAGTTCAATTAAACCCAATGAGATGAAATGTAAAACTCACAGATCAAACTTAAAAAATTCACTAACCGCCATAGCCGGTGGAAGTCCTCCAAGAACATCACCAAGGCCACCAGTTTTGCTCCATGGACCAACTTCAGCCCCCACAAACACCAAGTTCATTCCATTCCCACATACAGTCTCCCCCACAGACAGATCACTCTCTGCCTTCACAGATTTCCTCATGGCTTGCCTAGCAACCGCAGTGGGACGGATCTTCATCCTAAGCATATCCAAATTCCTCAAAGATCTTAGCCCATTGTGAGCCATGGGTTGGTTCCACATGCCCATCGCCCCCAAGTTTGTTCTGATTTCAAACCCTGAAGTTCCATCGACATGGGAACTCTTTGATACAAATTGTGAGGCTGCCAGAGTTGCCATTTATGGAGTCCTTGCTCTGAAACACATCAACCAAACCAATATTTCAGAAGAAAAAAAGTATAATCAAATCCACAAATTTATTTTTATTCGAGCGGTATTCTAATTAATTTAATCTAATCTACGTGAAAGGGGATTCGTAACCAGCTAGACTAATTCCATGTCTGCAAAGTCAACAACTTTTAAGCCAAAAAAATTAACATGAATACAGAACAAGATGATCAAGCAAAATCAAAGACAGATAACCCTAAAACGATGACCAAGGAAAATTTGTAAAGTTTCAGGCTCATAGGGTTGACAGATTAATAAAAAAATATAGACCCAAAAATTATGATCATGCAAATTTGAAGACTTTGAAGATCATGGGATCTTTAGATTACTCAAGCAACAGAGACACAATGAAACGATCATTAAATCAAACACCAAAACGATTACCTTAATACTAAAAATTGAAATTATAACAAACTGAGAAAATCTCTGAATATTCTTTCATGCAAATTTGAAGACTTTGAAGATCATGGGATCTTTAGATTACTCAAGCAACAGAGACACAATGAAACGATCATTAAATCAAACATAAAAATGATTACCTTAATACTAAAAATTGAAATTATAACAAATTGAGAAAATCTCTGTATATTCTTTCATGCAGTGATCAAAATGTTAGCGAAAATAGGAACAGATCATACCAAATTATGTGACACATTAAAAATTTAAATCAGTTGCAAAAAAATTGTTTGATTTGATTAGATGAAGCTACTTACCAGATCACAAAAACCAGAGATGGTGTCAGTCTCCGAGTCTCACTCAACAGCTAGCTCAGAGTGTTGGTGCGAAATGGAAACCGGGGAGTGTGACTGTGTGGGGTTTATCTACTTGCTGCACAATATTGTAGCATGAAACGTGTCAAAATGGCAACGGTCGAGCTTTCTGGCCTTCCAGAATGATCACATGCAATCATTCCGCCATATTGTTATTAATTCACTTGTCAAAGTATAATTGGACGACATGAATAATATATTTTTAAATATATAGAATAGTATTAATAACTTAATACAATAGTTATGATACGAGAGAAATAATTGATTTTGTATGACTGTAAGATGATCACATCAAAAAATTATTAGGCGTTGCATGTAAGGAGTTAGCTCACCCTTATTGCGAATTGTTTTAGGTTAGATACTCATATTTTAACAGATGGATTGTCCTAGTTTTGCGTTTTTAGAATATGCACATAAAATATTTATCTCGTAATAAATGATATGTTTCATTTCTAAAGTATATTTAGAACAATTCAAATACATATATTATCATTTGACAGTGTTCCGAGTACATCATTAAACCTCCCACAAACGAGAGGCGATTCATTTCACCTCATGTTCATTGCAAGTTGGAAAGAGAGCAACTGGAAAATCTTTTTCTTGAATCAAGTGGCGGAAACGACACCGTTGCGAGCAGTGTGCGGTTGAGAATGCATGGTTTGGTGGTGGTGGTGGGGATTCTGAGGTTGACGGTTCCCACATATGATGCGAACAAAATACAAAACGACATCCCGAAATTTTGTGAAACAGTGAAGCTACCTGGTACGTTAACGTTGCTTTCTTCCACGTGTTTGTTGACTCCTATGGAATGTGGAGTTGCTCGGATATTCGACGGTGGAAACCTTAAAAAAAAGATGTGTTATTGACACTTAAAAATTTTATTCTATATTCTTTACAAGTGTATTTTTTTTCTTCATAATATAGAAAGTTTGGAATGTAAAATAAGATTTTTGGAGTGCTAATAACAATTCCAGAAAAAAAAAGAAAAGGAAAATTAATGAAAATGGTTTGAAAACTTTGAGTTTTTACAATAATAACAAACTAAAGGGTAAAGTGAATAGTACCAGGATTGACTTTTTAGTGTAAAAATGTGATTTTTCTTTAAAATAAATAGTACCGAGAGTTTTTCGTTAAAGTTACCAAAAAAAATTGTATCAAGTTGCAGTTTTGTATTCTATTCTGCACGGACACCGTTGAAGCGGCAATCTTTATCACAATGATCTGGAGGTTGGAAAATTGCTTTCAACCCATCTTTTTTATCAATTTTTTTCTTGATTTGACCGGAAGAGTTGGTTCTGCACCATTTTTTGTGATTTAAAATTACTAATGCCATTGAAATTAAGAAAAGTAGAAGGAACAACATTATTTGCATTGTGAATAAGGCTACATTTCCATGCCATCTTGCCAACATGACTACTTGCTCTTTACCCCTCTACTTAATTAGTAATGGGGAAGTTCAAATTTCAAACAAAGTAACCTGACTTGTTGAATCCATGGCATCTTAATAAGGTGAATTGGCTTACAAATGTTCTAATTGTTGAAAAGTTATTGGGTGGTGCTGGAACACAAGGTATAATTAGTTAATGTACATGTCTTATAATATGGATGAACAAGATAGATTAAGACCAAGGGTCTGATTGACACGCCCAGATCTCGATATTCCCCAAATACCATGATAGACATGTGTTGGCCGACATCCAAGGGTGACGAAAGCCATTTATTAAGTGTAAATGATGAAAACAAGGGGTAGATAAGGCTTATAAATATAAAAAATTAATGAATATGCATTTAAGGAACATGTTCAGAGCATTCAACTAACTAGAGCACGTTCCTTAAATGCATATTCATTATTCTTTTATATTTATAAGTTTACCTACCCCTTGTTTTCAGCATTTGCACTCAATAAATGGCTTTCGTCACCCTCGGGTGTCGGCCAGCACGTGCCTATCCTGGTATTCGGGGAATATCAAAATCGGGGCGTGTCAGATTTGTATCAAAGCCACTCTGCCGTGTGGTGCGAGTGTGCCTACAAAGACGTCGGGCCCTTAAGGGGGGTGGATTGTTAGATCCCACATGACCCAGGGGAGATGATCATCTATGCCTTATATCTACATGCCCACCTCCATATAGCACAAGGCATTTTGGGAGCTCACTTGCTTTGGGTTCCATCGGAACAATATCGTGCTACGGCGGAGTTGAGCCCGGGATGTTGTGGAGCCCGGGTCAGGATGTGACACTGATAGGGAAGTTGAAGGGTCGAGAGGTAAGGTTCCACCATAAAATCAATTTAGCAATATGGAGAGTCGTTGAACTTTTTAATACAATGTCTCTTTTTTCCTCAATGTGAGATTCATATTCTCAACAACCAAAGGTAATGGGGTTTCAGTTGTAGACAAAAGTTGTTCTTATTCTTTGCCAGAGAAATTTTCAGGGGATCATCGAAGTGGATGTCAGAAAGATCGGCTGAACCACTATGAATTCTTGTATTCTTGTGTGTTTGTTGCTTTTGCATGTGGTTGTTTATTTCTTTGAGGTTAATTGCGTGTGTAGTCATCAGGGCTGGTCCTGAGTTTTTGATGTCCGGGGCGAACGTTTAAAATGTGTCTTTTGTTAATACAAGAACATATATTAAAAAGAAATACAACACAGGAACATAGTACCTAAATCATCATGAGACTCATCACAAACACCTTCTTCTACATCACCACTATTTTCGTGATCATGGGATTCATCACCTACATCTTGTAAGTCTTCACAAACATCACTTTCTATTAAATTTTCAAGCAAATCATTATTTTTAGAAGGAAAAAAATTATTAGAAAATCCTCTTAAACTTTGAGCAATTTTTAATTCTTTGCCTATTTTTTTTTTCTTTTCATATTACTAGAGAGTTGTTTTCTAATAGGCATAGCTTCAATAATTTTTTTTTGAAAAATTACCTACACCAGATAACAAACAATTCCAATTCAAATTAAGGAGTTTTAACGAAATACTCCATATACTATTCACTTTTAATGAAAAAAACATTTTTACTCTAAAAGTCACTTTTGGTACTATTCACTTACAACACATTTTTGTTATTTTGATTAAAACTCAAAATTTTTAAATTCTTTTAATTAGTTTTCATTTCAAATTATCATTCCAACATATAGTATATATTATTAAATTACTAACATATCACCCCATGAGTCCAGTATATATATATATATTATAAGACATGTTAATATATAAATAATCATTTATATAATATAAAAATTAGAAAATTACCTACTCGGGTTTTGCTGCTTTGGTGCTTTGCAATTGCAAATGGAAAGGATTCTCTCCCATTCTATTATCATCATCTTCCATTCACTTCTCTCACACTTTCTTTTTTGTCTTTTTCTCTATAAAAAATTCAAAATAAAAATCGACGTAACTTAATTGTAACCATTTAAGTAAAATGATAAAGAGAGAGAACTTACTCTATTGCAAATTGCAGCAAGTTGCAGATTTAGTGCTTTTTGCAATCTTGGTCTTTCTACTCTTGCAGTTGGAAACTTGCTAAGTCTCACAACGCATGTCTCAGACTCTGTCACTCTGGTGGCGAAGAATGCGAAGACTTAAGGCACTGTAGCAATTATTTATTTATTTTAATTAACTTACTGCTGAAGGACTTAACTTCGTTGTTGCTGAATTTGTAGCAGCCAAATCTAGTTCACTACAAAATACTTAAAGGGCATGTGCATAACATTAATTATTAAAGAACACGTCTGTATTTTAATACCTGATAATCTCGTGTTGATTACATATAAATTCAGTTTTTTCCTTTCCATCAACAAAATACAGTTATCCTTTCAATGTTTTGTATTAACCCTAAGTAGCCTATGTTGGAGAGTTGACCTTTGTAATTAGCTTAGTTACCTATATGGGTCCTTGTAATTAGGATGTGATGAGGATATATATTATTTGGCGTTTCTTTCCTTGTAAATCAATCTTGTACAATATATATTTCCCTCATTGGTAAGAAGAATAAAATTAGAAAAATTAAGCCCCAAAGATAAGCTCTAATTAGCATGGTATCAAAGCAGAGATCCTAGGATTTCTGCTCTGCCCGTTCCGTCAAGCAAACTCGGCCCTCCCATGGAGAACCTACCACCACTCGACGGTGAAAACAACCTCATCTTAACTGATCCTACCCTTATACTAAACACTACAACCCTAAACACTACTACCTTAACCGACCCTACCATGAATCCTCTTCCTGTTTCGAGTTCTTCCGACATGCCTTCGGAGTCCTCAGGTAACTGTGGTTATGCTTTTAATATGAATAATGGTGATACTCAGTCCGGTTGGATCATTGACTCCGGTGCCACAGACCATATGACCTATGACCCTATCCACTTCGACGAAATATTACTAATGCTAATGGTATCACCTCATCAGTAACTGGCGCTGGCACTGTACGCCTCATGCCTACCTTCTCTTTGCCGCATACACTATTTGTACCTTTACTAAAGCATAAATTGATGTCTCCTGGCCAAGCTACTGAGCAATTGAACTGTTGTGTACTATTATATCTGAAGTTTTGTCTTATTCAGAATATTCTCACGAAGGAGATAATTGGTCGTGGTACTAAGAGGGGGGATCTTTATTTTGTGGACAATGTCAGTACAGGACGGGTCAATCTTGCCCAAGGAGCCGTTGATCATAAGAGGCGTTAGATATGGTTATGGCATCACCGTTTGGGTCATCCGTCTTTTAGTTATTTACAGTATATGTTTCTGGATTTATTTGTTGGTTGTTCGATTTCAGACTTTAAATGTGACACTTGAGTACTTTCTAAGAGTCACCATGTTTCTTATCCGTTGAATTCTAATAAAAGTGTTATTCCTTTTGGTCTTGTTCATTCGGATGTTTGGGGACCATCTCCGATTACTACTTCATCTAGTATTAGGTGGTTTGTAACTTTCATAGATGATTGCACACGGATGACATGGTTATACCTTCAGAAGCATAAAAGTGATGTGTTTTTGGCGTTTAAGACATTCCACACCATGGTTCAGACACAGTATTCTACTACAATCCGGATTTTGTGTTCTGATAATGGCGATGAATATGTTAATAATGATTTTACACATTATTTAACTAATCACGGAATCCTCCACGAGACTACTTGTCCTCAAACTTCTCAACAGAATGGGGTGGCTAAGTACAAAAATCACCATCTATTAAAAATGGCTCGATCGCTATTGATTGGGGCAAATGTTCCCCGTTCCTTTTGGGATGTTGCTCTTCAGACTGCCACTTACCTTATCAACCGCATGCCATCCAAAGTATTGAACTTTCTTTCACCTTTGCAAGTTCTTGCTACATTCGTGCCTCTACCGTCTGTTTTAGTGCTCCTACCGCGAGTTTTTGGATGTGTTGCCTTTGTTCATCTACATAAAAATCAACGGACAAAACTTGACCCATGTGATATCCATTACGTTTCTATGGGGTCTGGACTACATCAGAAAGGGTACAGTTGATACCACTCTCTTTCATGTCAAATGTATACTACCATGGATGTTACTTTTTCCGAGTCTAACATGTATTTCTCTTCGGCTTCTTCCAACCCTCCTCTTCAGGGGGAGACACTGCATGACGAGTAGGTTTGAACCATGGCTACTAGCATGATCTTCCACTACCACTAGGAGCCAAGCCTGCAGTGGCTACACTGCCAGCCGAGCCAACAAAAGCAACATCGCTGCCTACAGAACGAGCAGCAGGCACGGCATTGCAGTCCTCACCCATGGCACCAGTGTTGCCACTTGCCGATCTTGAAACTTCTACTGATACTACTGCCCCTTGTTTCCAAATGTAATACCACCAGATGATCATACTTCTGAGAATATTCCTGAGGTAAGATCTACGATCCTTATTGATGTATCCAATGTTCCGAATTATCAATTACCTTTCAGGCACAACCAGGGAAAGCCACCTAATCGATATTCACCGGAAACAACGAAAGGCTCTAAATATCCCATTGCCAACTATGTGTCATCACATAAATGATCAAAAGCTGACAAAGCTTTTGTACAACAAATATCCAATGATAGCACACCAAGTTTATTGAAGGAGGCTGTCACATCCCGGCCCGGGGCGGATCACTTCCCGGGCCCGCTCCACCACCGTAGCACGATATTGTCCGCTTTGGGCTTACCATTCCCTCACGGTTTTGTTTTTGGGAACTCACGAGCAACTTCCCAGTGGGTCACCCATCATGGGATTGCTCTAGCCTCCTTCTCGCTTAACTTCGGAGTTCCTACGGAACCCGAAGCCAGTGAGCTCCCAAAAGGCCTCGTGCTAGGTAGAGATGTGAATATACATTTAAGGATCACTCCCCTGGGCGATGTGGGATGTCACAATCCATCCCCCTTAGGGGCCCGACGTCCTCGTCGGCACACCACGACCAGGGTTAGGCTCTGATACCAAATTGTCACATCCCGGCCCGGGGCGGATCACTTCCCGGGCCCGCTCCACCACCGTAGCACGATATTGTCCGCTTTGGGCTTACCATTCCCTCACGGTTTTGTTTTTGGGAACTCACGAGCAACTTCCCAGTGGGTCACCCATCATGGGATTGCTCTAGCCTCCTTCTCGCTTAACTTCGGAGTTCCTACGGAACCCGAAGCCAGTGAGCTCCCAAAAGGCCTCGTGCTAGGTAGAGATGTGAATATACATTTAAGGATCACTCCCCTGGGCGATGTGGGATGTCACAGAGGCACTATCTGATGATCGATGAACCAAGGCAATGGAGGAAGAAATGGATGCACTTCAGAAAAATCAAACATGGGATTTAGTTCTGTTGCCCCGAGGAAAGAAAATAGTGGGATGTTGATGGGTGTACACCATCAAGTACAAAGTTGATGGGTTGATTAAACGATACAAAGCACGTTTGGTGGCCAAGGGATACACTCAGACGTATGGTGTTGATTATACAAAAACATTTGCTCTGGTGGCAAAGATTAATATGGTAAGAGTGTTACTTTCGTTGGCGGCTAACTTGGATTGGCCATTACAACAATTTGATGTGAAAAATGCTTTCTTACATGGTAATCTTAAAGAAGAAGTGTATATGGATATTCCACCTGGTTATGCATCGGTTTCACAACCCGGAATGGTGTGTAAGTTGAATAAGGCATTGTATGGATTGAAACAATCACCTCGGGCATGGTTTGGTAGGTTCCTGACGACTATAAGGAAGTATGGGTTCAGGAAAAGCGATTTCGATCATACACTTTTCTTGAAACGTTGAATGGGTAAATTGACGACACTTATTATTTATGTGGATGATATGATTGTTACAGGTGATGACAAAGAGGAAATCTCAAGGCTGAAAAATTACTTAGGAACTGAGTTCGAGATGAAAGATCTTGGTGGATTGAAATATTTCTTGGGTATAGAAGTAGCTCGATCTAAACTGGGTATATTTCTATCTCAAAGAAAATATGTTCTTGACTTGTTAGCCGAAACCCAAATGCTTAATTGTAAACCGGTTGACACCCCTATAATCCAAAATCACCATCTTACCGTGCACACTGATCAAGTTCCCACTAACCAAGATCGTTATCAAAGGTTAGTTGGGAGGTTAATTTATTTATCTCATACTAGGCCTGATATTGCATATGCAATAAGTGTTGTTAGTCAATTTATGCATTCCCCGAGTGACACTCATATGGGTACGGTTGAATGCATTCTACGATACCTAAAGTCCTCCATGGGTAGAGGCATCATGTCTTCCAAGAATGGTCATTGCCGGATAGAAGGTTATACCGATGCAGATTGGGCAGGGAATATTACTGATCGACGGTCCATATCTGGATACTTTACATTTGTGGGGGGAAATTTAGTGACTTGGAGGAGTAAGAAACAGAAAGTGGTTACTTTATCAAGTGCAGAGGCGAAATACAGGGGTATGGCAAAATGAGTATGTGAATTATGATGGCTTCGGAGGTTACTCGTAGAACTTAGGTGTCCTTCAATGTCAGCTTTGAATTTGTTTTGTGATAATAAAGCTGCCATTGATATCTCACACAATCCAATCCAGCATGATTGCATGAAACATGTAGAAGTTGACAGACACTTTATTAAGGAGAAGTTGGATGGGAATATTATTCAATTCCCGTTTGTAAAGTTAGAGGATCAATTAGCAGACATCTTAATTAAAAATGTTGCGAGTCAAACGTTCTACAACTCTCTCGTTAAGTTAGGCATGAACGACATTTATGCACCAACTTGAGGGGGAGTGTTGGAGAGTTGACCTTTGTAATTGGCTTAGTTACCTATTTGGATCCTTGTAATCAAGATGTAACTAGGATAGATATTATTTGGTGTTTATTTCCTTATAAATCAATCTTGTACAATATATATTTCCCTCCTTGGTGAGAAGAATAATATCAGAAAAATTAAGCCCTGAAGAGAAGCTTTAATTAGCAGCCTAATGAAGAACACTTCATATATCAATGACAGTCATGCTGTAAAGTGCAAACACCTTTAGTCACAGTACTCGTAGTCTCATACGGATTTGGATCCTCTCTTGAGCCCAAGGAGAGGATCCTCCTGACCAAAGGACTTGGGCCGTTAGATGAAAATCTAACGGCTATAATTATTATAACTTTAAAGGGACGTCCCTATTTGTAGCCGTTGAATTTTCATCCAATGGCCCAAGTTATTTGGTCAGGAGGATCCTCTCCTTGGGCTCAGAAGAGGATCCAAGTCCGTCTCATACCATCCACATATTAAGTACAATCTCAAGTAACAAGTTATCTTCCAATCTTCTGCCTAATACGTGTTAATTAATGATCCAGCCACAAAGAGACCACATCCTAAATACATGCAGAAGATTTGAACACAAGCCACTGCATTCATGGCCCACGTGCACTTCAAGTTTTCATCAAACTATTGCCGTATGCGTTCTTCAGATTTTATTTTATATTTTCCCAACTCCACTTCTTCTTCCATAAAACTAATATTATAGATTTATTCTTTCAAAAAAAATATTATAGATTTATAATTTCATTTTTATCCTCCATTTCCATTGGCCCATATTTTTTCTACAAATTATGGTGTGGCGGTTGCAATGACATTCACTTTTTAATAGTTTAATGAAGCATGCATCATCGTCTAAATTATAAATTAATATTACAAAACAATTCGTGATTTAGTCATGTTTTTCTTCTTAATGTTATAACATGTTCTTTTTTTAAGTTCTCTTCTTTCCTTGTCAAACAATTAGTATATTCTTTTTCTCTTACGCATTTCTTTGTATTTATCTAGCTTTTAAGTTGAATAAATTTAAAAAAAAAAAAAAAAAAAAACTAAGAAACGAAAGAAAAAAGAAAAGTTAAAAAAACATCTCCAACAAATTCCATAAATCCACTTTTGACTAAATTTGTAGAACCATATTTTCAAAACTTGCTCCAAGAGACTCTACAAAATAGCTCATCAAAATTGGGACTCAATTCTCTCTCTACGAATGTGTAGTGTGAGAAAGTCACTCTACAAATGTTTATTTGCAATAATAATATATATATATGTATATATATCAAAAAAAAAAAAGGAACAATACACGCAATTATACCAAATTTTATATAGAAAGGAAAATCAACACTTTTGTACTAGATGTTGTGATTGGCTCATAAATTAGTGATTAATTATGAGTTGGCAACAATTTTGCGTATGTAACTTTGTGAATGCTACAAAGAAATGGCAGCAGTCATTTGTGACTTTGTGTTTGCTTTCGGTCGTGGTGTGGAAGTCTTCGTTCAAGAGAAGACATGATGATTGCCACAAGCAAAGTTGAAAGCAGGTCTTGATGCAATTGTGCATGCTTTCTCTTCTATGCCTATAACTAGATGCAATATTTGTGCATTTGGTAAGCATTTGAAGGAGAACACAGAGGAGAGAAAACAAAGAGTGAGAGTGAGAAATTCATGGGGTAGAGTGAGCTCTTGGGGAAATTCTGTGACTGGGTGTATAAGGGATTCAAGTTTAGGTTATATCGATTTTACTCAAATATATCTTGTACTAGTTATCCTCATCGTGAAGAGCATTATTTCTCCGGAGACGTAGACAGCATTTTGTTGATCCTAGTAAATTTCTTAATGTCTTTATTTTTTTGTATTTTATTCTATTCAACTGTAAATTTATATTTTGATGAGGTTGTAATTTGAATTTCGATTCCACGCTCAACTGACTGGCCAAAAGCACAACAATAAATGTATAAAATAATAAAATATGCAGAATCTGTTGGATTGCAAAATTGTGAAGTACTAAATTTTATTCTTTAAACTGTCACATAGATAACAAAATGTAATCAAAGAGTCAAATTTGTAGTGTCTCAAAGACTCTCAAAGAAAACAAAAGTGTTTTATCACAAATATAAATAAATGATGGGTTAGAATATGAGTACACGCGTTTTTGTGAGATCCACTTAGTAATGTATTTTAACAATCTAATCGTTAATCTTTTATGGTTTACCTTAAAGATAACATATGTCAAAAATCACTCAAATCCGAAACTATATGGTTGTTGGATTAAATTTAGCGTTTCTTTGTAAAACCGTATT
Source organism: Pyrus communis (assembly GCF_963583255.1). NCBI lineage: Eukaryota > Viridiplantae > Streptophyta > Magnoliopsida > Rosales > Rosaceae > Pyrus > Pyrus communis. Next base: position 18,786,851 of record NC_084814.1, read on the forward strand.
CGTCCGTTTTCTTCACTCCAAATGAATGTCTTTATGGTTTTGGATTTTTATAATTTTTTTACAAGGATAATCTATGAATAATGTACTAAAATATAAACGGTTCAAATTGTTGAAATACAGTACGAAGTAGACCACTAAGTACTACGGTCTAATGGTGTTCTTCTTCACTTGTAAGTGAGAGGTCTTAGATTCGATTCTCGCCAAAGGTGAATTTGAACCACATTATTGCTAGCCCACTGTGAGGCTAAACTCATTTCTTCTCTCTTAATGTAGATAATATTGTTTGTCTTTAAAAAAAAAAAAAAAAGAGTAGCAAAATGTGTGTAAAAAACGCGTGTTCCCGAATCCTAATTCATAAATGAATATTAGTGCTTTCTCGAATAGTCGTACACGGTGTGGCCAATATGTTTTAAATTAAATCTCAACCACAATCCTTTTACAGATCGAAGTCATCAAAATTGTTGGATTGCAATTTACAAAGGTAAACATCATGGTCATTGTTGGACCACTCATGATTTTTTGTAAACAAACTTATGTGGTATCCAGTCATCGTAGATTTATAAATAGGAAGCAAAAATAATTGAAGCATTGAGAAAAAAAAAATATATATTTTTAGGATGTTGGAGACCCATCCTTCTATGGAGACTCTATCTTGTAATCACCAGAAACACATCGGCATCTCTATAACACTTATTACGTGACGAAATTTGAAAGACGTGATCGGAAAAAAGTTCAATTACGCAATGAGTGTTATAAAATAGAATAATCAGTGTTGTTATAAACGTGTGAATGTGTAAGTTCGGGATACCTAAAATTCTCCACAATCTGAGTCTCTGTCTCACCACAAAAATCTAACAGGCCATCGGCACATCCGAAGATGGAAACTACTTTAACAATAAAAAGTAGTTGGAAACTTTGTTAATCTATGTCATAAAGGTGCGGTAGCTGCACTACCTTTTTCTTGCAAAGATCTGTTTATATGCGCCTTCCTCTTGTGACCAAACATCCAGCGACACGACAAAGATTCATAGAATGATAGCCAGAGATCTGTGCGTCAAATTCTACGGCTACCAATGCTCCCGAGAACCGTAGAATTGTTAAACAAAGCAATCAAAATTTTAAGCCAACATTAAAAACCAAATATCACAAGTGAATATGCCACTGTAACTGTATTTTAAATTCTTAAAATCAGTCAACTAATGACATGCGTTTTAACTTTTTACATAACGTTAACATTAACATTTTGTGACATGAAAGTCATGTACGTAACAAAAGGGATTGAGATCCGGAGCCCGCGGACCGAACAATTTGGAACCTTCAATTTAAAACGTGCGATCCCTATTAGCCATCTCACACATAGCGCCTCTCTCCCCAACGATCAGATATCTCTCCCTTTTGAACGCTCTAGATTGCTTAGTCCGTAAGAATCGGAATCTGAGATCCAGAAAGGATCTCAATCCTACCTCACTCGAATTGGCCGATAACTTATACTATTAATTTATTTGTATAACTACCAAATTTAAAATAATACACAGGACAAGCAAAGCAAACCCAATTAGAAATTATAAGACAAAAATCAAACCCACCAAATCCTTTCTTACAATTAACAATTAACAAAATGTCAAAAACAAAAAACAAAACGTAATTTCCAACATTGAAAAACACCAACTGGAATTGGAAGCATATGATTTAAGGAAAATTAATGAAAAACACTTGAAAATTTTGAGTTTTAACGATAACGGTAAGGACAAAATAAATGGTCAAATGAATAATATCAAAATTGACTTTTTAATATAAAAATGTGATTTTTCATTAAAATAAATAATAACGGAAACTTTTCGTTAAAATTTCTTTGGTTTAATTGTTTGTACAATTCCAAGTAATTTTGTCTCGCAGCAAGAAACCCCAATTCGCTACCGAAAATTTACAACGAAATACAAACAATGTCCAGACATTGTCACATGTACTTCTGGAAATCACGAAGATTCCTATGATCCCCAAAATTTCAAAAAATTAAAATTAAAAAAATAAGCTTCTCATTTAATTAACATGAGATTAAATGGTAATTAATATGAATTCTGAGATTGTAGAGCCTAAATTAAACACCCAAAAGGGACCCAATCACAAATCGACGCCAAAGTCTTCAACTTTGGAAAAATACGAAAAAATAAAGAAGAAAGAAAAAGGAAAGCACAAGTTTTCTTCCTCTGAATCCTAATCGCGGGGCTGACAATTGACTCCAGTGCTCCGCCGTCAAATTAATCATCTGTGTGCCGTCACCAGCGTCTCAATGAACCTCAACCCGTCGAATCTCGGCTCGAATTTATCCTTATCCGACGCCGTATTCGAATTTTGTCCGCCGTTTTTCGTCGCCGGGGAAGAAGAACCCTAGTCAAATGCATTTAACGCCGTAATTAGATTAAGGTTCCGATATATTAGCAGATCCATAAACTAATTTCATGAAATTTGATGAAAAGACAACACCTTGCAGCAGCATTTTGTAATTTTATGCGTACCTGGTTGGACGGTGACGAAGTCGTCAGAGCCACCGTCGACGCGGCGACCACCGATGCGACCAGACTGCCGGACCCCTTCATTGTCGGAGATCTCGAAGTCGACGAGAGGCGAGAAACGATGCGTTTCCGAGCTCCAAAACTAATGATTCGAATTGAGGTGGTCGAAACCCGACGAGGCTCGCCGGATCTCGGACCCGAACTTTGCGATTTCGTTTTCTTTTTTTCTTAATTTTCCGTTGCGGAGAGGCGTTGGGTGGCGCCTTTGGTGGGCCGTTATTTATACGCGTTCGCGGGTAAAGAGGGACTTCATCGGACCGCATTTAACGGGATTTAATTTTAAAATTTAGATCCGGCTTCGTGTTGAGATTCTTTGCCACGCTGGCGTGTTTTGGTTGGTCGGATAGATGGATGGTTGTCATTCCGCGGCGTTTGATTTGCAAAAAAATCAAAAATCGACAGTAACGTGAATAAACGGGCTAGATGTATCTTCCACTGAATCCACTAAAAGAAAACGATTTTTGATAGAATTAATGCGTGCGAAAAAAAATTTGGGTTCCAATCGATTTTTTTTTTGCCTAGTTTTGTTATTGAGGCGCTATGTCAAGCATTTGTAGGGCATGTCGAGGTCTATTGAGACCTATTGAGTGATGTGCCGAGGCTTATCGGAAATCACCAATTGAATTCTACCAAGCATCAGGCGTTGGGCGGTGAAGACCCGCCACTATAGAAGGCAAATCGTTTCAAAAAATCGGTCTGGAGTTAGGTGGCACCTAGGCGGTTCTGGGCGGATTTGATTTTTTTTTTTTTTAAATTAATTGTGTGCTTTTTTATTTTTTTTAGTTTTATGGTGGTATACTTTTGAAAATGGTATACCTAATTTGCAAGGGATGGATTGACTACAAGTTCATCCAATTGTGAAATGAATTGGAGAACTTTTGAGGGGATACATACAAAAAAAAAAACTAGATACAACAACTTTAAATGATTTAGTCTATGTCCAATCCAATGCAAGGATCATGAACAAGAAGAATTTAGTCTGTCATCCAAGAATACTCCTCATTATGATTATATGCTTACTATTTTTTAAATATTGAACTTGTTGGATGGATGTATTTTGTGTATTTTTCTGTTTCTATTTTTACAGTTTATCATTATTCGATTATCCATACAAGTATAGTTTATTTATTTATTTTTTTTTAAGTATAAATAGACATTTATTTAAAAGATATATAATAAATTTACATAAATCTGTCTAGGCCGTCTAGGTGCCCGCCTAAGCACTAGGCCCACCGCCCGAGTAGCGTCGTGTGTTTTTTTAGAACCTTACCAAGCAGACATTTCAACGAACGCTGATTACTCTAGGGTCCTTAGGGAACTTTCCATACTGTTTTTCTATCTTCTATAATGTCTTAAAACTCAATCGGTTCTTTAGACTATACTCCGATCCACATTAAGAAACTTGATGGTGTGAAGGGTAAGTGTGAGAGTGTGAGGCGTGAAGTTTGGTTTAGTTAATAGAGGTAGGTGCACCATTAGGTTGGGTGAGGGGGAGAGTAGGTTAGAGTGCCTTTTTCTTTGGGTACAATAACGAAGATGCTTTAGTTGTGCGCCGTAAGATACAAAGGAGGGTGGGTCCCTCTAGCTTGGGGAGTTGTGAGTGCATGGAGGGAAGAAGGGGGCTCTGGTTGGCTTGTTGCATTACCGTTCATTTGTTTATGCTTTACACTGTTTTGGTCAGTCGATCAGCTTGCTCAGTTCTAACGCATGCTATCATCTCATATGGAATATTTGAACTTCTTATCTTTGGTTCAAATAAATAACTTATGATAATCTTATTTAACATTTTTGTTTTTTTTTTATAGAGCATTTGATAACAAATTTTATTTTTATTTATAACATTATTGAAAATTAAAAGTTCGTTTGGTGACTACTTTTAGTTTCAAAAAAATATTAAATACGAACAAAACTTAAAGGTAAAGACCAAAAAGTGAAAACGCAGTAAACTAGTTTCAATAATGTTATTCTTATCATATTTTTGTACCACAATTGTATACCACTTTAGGTGGCATCTGATATGGATAGCCACATCATCTAAATTGATTAGCATTTAATTTCAAAATGTTAATCAATAATTAATAAAAATATTGTTAATTAAATAATGGTTGTGGTATACGAGAAGTTTCCTTCTTCCATCTAAAATTATTTAAGTGTTTTAATTAATAAAAAGATTGAAATCAAATAATGTAGCTTGTCCAACTTATCTGCCACTTAACATGGTAAAAAAATATGATATAAAATTATGATAAGAATAACATTACTCAAACCAGTTTTCATGTTCCTTTTTTCACGCTCAACCTATACGACTCGCTCACAGGTGTCGCGACTTGAGCTCGTCTCCTCTCTCACATGCCACGAGCTCCACCCCTTACTCTCCATCTCAGACCTCTCGCTCCCTCGCTTTCTCGATTTGACGGCGGTTCATCTCTCATCTCACTCATAAATTCCTAATAAAGTGAGGATTGAATGCCACAAGCGAAATAATTGTTTACGATAAATTGGGTTCTTAGAAAGAACCAAACTAAGCAGATTTTTCTGATTATTAGATACGCTTATTCGACAAATAAATCAATCAAATTCAAGACCTGTTGATGTCTTTAGTTGTATCAAAGACTGCGAGGAACGCATCTAATAGCGTTGTGTATAAAGTAGTTGGAAACATCGAATATTACGAGGGAGACGTATGAATATGGTCAAAGATTCTTCAACTCATATCTTTCTTCTGATAGTGCTGCGGTGTAAGTAGGGCTGGAAAAAAATCCCAAAAATCCCAAACCAAACCGAAAAAATCCCGATCCCAAACCAAAAAAATCCCAAACCAAAATTCCCGAAAATTTCGGTATGTCATCCCGAACCAAACCGAAATTTTCGGTATGGGATTCGGGATTACATCTCCATTTTTTCGGTATTCCCATACCGAATAGAAATAAATATTATATATATATTATTTTTTAATTATAAGAGAATTATTTTTTAATTAATGGTATTGGTAGCCACTAGTGTGATTAATCTTTGTCTCAACTAAATAACTAATGTTTGTTTGTTCAATTTGTTTGTTTTTATATTCCAGTTGTCTCAACTAATGTGATTAATCTTTGGATATTAGTTTCCTGCATACCTAGCCACTAGTGTGATTGATCTTTGGATATTAGTTTACCTAGCCACTAGTGTGATTAATATGTGGATATTAGTTTCCTGCATACCTAGGCAAATCAAGGAAACAAAGGAGCAAAGACCATTATGCATGCATGAACATATCAGTATACATATATTGTATATATATACACGTACAAGGTGGGTACAGGGCATGCAATTAGTTGAGCTCAAATTTTTTTCTTTTGTTTTCGAGTACACAATATAGTTGTTCTTTCAGACATGGGCGCCGCCAAAATTTTCATTTAATTACAACTATGTGGAGGAGGAATCAAAGTTGGAATGTGGGGTGAGATGGCATTAGCCCAAAAACTTTGTGCACAAATGGGTAGTGGGTAGATTGAAACTTAATTTTAGCCCAAAAACATAATATGTCAAATTTTAGTCCAAAAGCCCAAAAACATTTCGGGATTCCCGATTTGTCCCGAAATCCCGAAATTATTTCGGGATTCCCGAAAATTGGGATTCCCGAAAATTTGGTTTGGGATTGGTATTGAATTTGGGATTCCCAAAAATTTCGGTTTGGGAATCGGGACAAGGGTTTCGGTATGGGATCCCATACCGAACCACCCCTAGGTGTAAGTGGATTTCCTGCCTCTTTAAGCACCAGAGGATTCACCAACGAAAGGGATATAAAGATGAAGCACTACATGTAATCTTCAACCCCTCTAAAAGGAAGTGCTATTTGAAAGCAAAGTCAAAGAGCTTTAGTGGGGTAGATGAGTTGCGAATCAAAGATAAACCCTTTTTCATTTAATTTAGTTTAATTTTTTCTTAATCTAAACAATTTCCCAAACCACTAAGGAAAAGCACTACTTATAATTAAACAAGGAATACCACTTAATTCCAAACACGAACTTCCTACATTTACCAGGAAGTTGGATTCCTAAGGGGAAACTAGCTTGTAATTCCTTTAAAATCCATAATCCCTTGTCTATATAAAGTCAATGTTGTTGGCATATCCAGCCTATGATCAATGTTCTAGATTATTCTAGTAAGCAAGTGAGGTGGCCGGAGCATGCAAGACAATTCTAGCATGTTATTAAGTCGGTGGAAGAAGCTAGAGAGTACTAACTTCCTTGGTTGCAAATGGAAAGATCTAGAAGCTACAATTTTGTGGCTGTCATGCAAGCCCAAAGTCGGTGGGAAATGGGTAAGTCGACATAAACCCACCTATAAATAGGTGTGTGGGTGTTGCTAGCAAATAAGTGAGTAGAAAAGGATCAAGTCCAAAGCTAGAGTTCCACTCCAATAGTGCGAGTGGGAGTGTTCCACTACACATTGTGAGTGAAGTTTAGAGTGATAGAAAGTGTGTGTTATACTTTCTTGTATCCATTAAGCCTTGTCTTTGGCTTGGTAAGACTATTCTTGTTGTACTCATCTTTTTCATATAGCAAAGATTGATTGTTGTTCTGTGGACATAGGCATAAATTGCCAAACCACATAAATTCTTGGTGTCCATTTCCTACCTTACTTTGTGCATTCTCTATCTTGTAGTACTGACATTCCTAACAAGTGGTATAAGAGCTCTGTTGGCTCGTACTACGAGATAGAAGGAAGTGGCACTATGATTAAACTCACCAACTCCAATTGGGTAACATGGAAGCCAAAAATGGAGGACATTCTCTATTGCAAGGATCTGCATGAGCCAATTGAAGGAGATGCCGCTAAGCTCAAGAGCATGTCCAATGCCGAGTGGAAGAAGATGAATTGCAAGGCAATTGGCATAATTAGACAATGGGTGGACGATAGTGTCTTTCACCATGTGTCTAATGAAACCAATGCTCACGAGTTTTGGACAAAGCTTGAGTTCTTGTTCGAGAATAAGACCCCAGCCAAGAGAGCCTTCTTGATCAAAGTGCTCATCAATGTGAAGTACAAGGATGGTTTAAGTGTAGCAGAACACTTGAACAATTTCCAGAATATCATCAACCAGTTGGCTACTATGAACATGATAATTAAGGACGAGCTACAAGCACTCTTGTTACTTGGATCCTTGCTAGACAGTTGGGAGACCTTTGTGGTGAGTGTAAGTAACTCTGCTCCTAATGTGTTCTTACTCTTGATAATGTTAAAAATAAGATGCTCAATGAAGAAACAAGGAGAAAAACTTCTGGCACAGATAGCAGTCAAGTATTTGTCACAGAGAACTGCAGAAGAAGCAAGAGTAGAGGGCCTAGAGGTTATGGCAGGAGTCCTAGCCGATCCAAGTCAAAGTTCAGGGGTGCATGCCACCAGGCCATATGAAGAAAAATTGTCGAGTTTGAAAGAGAGAGCAAAAAGAAGGAAACAATCAGAAGAAATATGATACTAGCAATACCACCACTATCATATGTGGTGATGTACCAAAAATATTGTTTGTTGGTGAATGTCTGCATATGGGTGATTCTGACAGAGGCATTAAATGCATCTTTGACAATGAAGCTTCATTCCATGCTACATCCAAACGGGGAGTTCTTCAGTACATACAAAGAAGGTGACTTTGGCATAGTGAAGATAGGGAATGAAAGCTATTCCAAAATTCTTGGAATTGGTGATATTTGCCTTAGAGCTAATCTCGGCTGCTAGATGATGTTGAAAGATGTGAGACATATTCCTGATATACGTCTCAATCTGATATCTATCACTACCCTTGATCGACAAGGTTATTATCACCATATTGGTGAAGGAAAATTGAAGCTTACTAAAAGCTTAATGGTGGTAGCAAGAGCACGACTTTGTTGTACGTTGTACCAGTCCAATACCAATGTTTTGAAAGGTGAGTTAAACGTTGTGGATGACTCATCTCTAGACTTGTGGCATAAGAGGCTAGGCCACATGAGCAAGAAAGGCCGACAAGTTCTGGCAAAGAAGTCTCACATTCCCTTTGCCAAAGGTACGTTGTTAAACTCTTGTGAACACTGTTTATTCGGTAAACAAAGAAGAGTTAGTTTTTCTGTTCCATCTACAAACAAAGGAAATTTGTTAGATCTTGTTTATTCAGATGTGTATGGTCCCATGGAAGTCGAGTCATTTGGAAGAAATAAATATTTTGTTACTTATATTGATGATGCTTCACAAAGGGTCTGACTGTTTTTATTGAAATCCAAAGATCAGGTGTTTCAGACATTCTAAGAGTTCCATGCCAAGGTGGAAAGGGAAACTAGAAAACCTCTTAAGTGCATTCGTAGCAACAACGGTGACGAGTACACATCTCACCAGTTTAGAGAGTATTGTGTGAAACATGGCATACGTCATGAGAAGACAGTTCATGGAACTCCACTTCATAACATTATTGCTAAAAGAATAAACTGCACAATCATGGAGAAAGTCAAGTGCATGCTAAGGATTGCAAAGTTATCTAAACAGATAAGGTGAAGCTTTAAGGACAGCCTGCTATTTGATCAACCGATCTCCATTAATACCATTAGGTCTTAATGTTCCAGAGAGAGTATAGATTGGTAATTATGTGTCTTACTCTCATCTGAAGGTGTTTGGTTGCAAAGCTTTTGTGCATGTGCCCAAAGAGCAGAGATCGAAGTTAGCTTACAAAGCTACATATTGCATCTTTCTTGGTTATGGTGGTGAAGATTTTGGTTACAGATTATGGGATCCATACCAGAAGAAGTTTATTCGAAACAGAGATGTGATCTTTTACGAAGATCAAACAATTGGGGATTCGAATAAAGAGGCACAACCGGATGGCATAGTCAAAGGAGTTGATCCATTAGCTTCAGATGAAGAAAGTCACGGTGACATCCCTGAAGCAGCTGCCAATGAATTGCCTACAAAACCAGATAATGCTGATCAAGGGAAGCTTGATCAAGATGAGCCAGACCATGAAATTGTTGATTAGAAGGAGCCTGAAGAGCATATTCAAGGGGAACCCAATCAAAGGGAGCCTCCAGTCCCGCAAGAGAATGAAGACCAAGTCAGAAGATCCAGCAGAAGTCGAAGACCGTCTACCAAGTATTCTTCATCAGAGTATATCATGTAGACTAATTAGAGCCCGAAACTTATGAGGATGCCAAAGCTTATAGCGACAATGACAGATGGATGAAGGCAATGAAGTCACAGATGGATTCCTTATTAAAAAAAATGATACCTATGAGCTGGTGGAGCTTCCAAAGGGCAGAAAAGCATTGAAAACAAGTGGGCGTTCAAATTAAAAAAAGACAACAACATGACTAGGTACAAGGCTCGTTTGGTCGTTAAAGGTTTTAGTCAAAGAGTTAACTTTGATGAGATTTTCTCACTAGTGGTGAAGACGACTTCTATTCAAGTTATCTTTGGTATGACAACAAGCATGGATCTTGAGCTCGAGCAGTTAGACGTGAAAATTGCATTTCTCCACGGCAATTTAGAAAATGAGGTATACATGGAGCAACCCAAAGGCTTTGAAGTCAAAGGTAAAGAAAATTTGGTGTGCAAGCTGAACAAAAGCTTATATGGTCTTAAGCAGGCTCCGAGACAGTGGAATAAGAAGTTCAACTCATTCATGGTGAGTAATGGGTACAATAGAACTCATGCTGACTCTTGTGTCTGTATCAAACAATTTTCTGGAGGTAAATTTATCATTTTATTGCTTTATGTTAGTGACATGTTAATTGTCGGTCAAGATGCTTCTATGATTAAAAAGCTCAAAGAAGAGTTATCTAAGTCCTTTGATATGAAGGATTTAGGGCCAGCCAAGTAGACTTTGGGCATGGAGATAATTCATGACAGAAAATCCAGGAAGTTATGGTTGTCACAAGAAAAGTATATTGAACGGGTGCTTGAAAAGTTCAACATGAAAGCAACCAAATCGGTAAGCTCACCTTTAGCTAATCATATCAAGTTGAGCAAAGAATCGTGTCCAAAAACATATGAAGAAAAGGAGAAAATGGCAGTTGTTCCCTACTCTTCAATGGTATGAAGTATCATGTATGCAATGGTGTGCACACGGCCATATATTGCTCATGCAGTAGGTATGGTGAGCATGTTTCTCTCTAATCCAAGGAAAGACTACTGGGAAGCTGTTAAGTGGATTATCAGATATTTGAAGGGGACTTCTAAGATGTGCTAGTGCTTTGGCAGTTCCAAACCAATCTTGGAAGGATTTACAGATGCTGAAATAGGAGGTGACCTGGATGGTAGAAAATCTAAGTATGGGTACTTGTTTACTTTTACAGGGGGAGCCATGTCTTGGCAATCCAAGTTACAAAAGTGTGTTGCTTTGTCCACAACCGAGGCTGAATACATAGCCGCTACAGAAGCATGCAAGGAGTTATTATGGCTGAAGCGGTTTCTCTAATAGTTGGGTTTGAAGCAAAGTGATTATGGCGTTTATTGTGACAGTCAGAGTGCTCTAGATTTGAGCAAGAACATTGCATATCATTCACGTACCAAGCACATTGATATTCGTTATCACTAGATTAGAGATGTTATCGAGAATAAGTTGTTACAGCTAAAGAAGATTCATATCGATAATAATTCCTCAAACATGTTGACAAAGGTAGTCACAAAATCAAAGTTAGAATTTTGCATTAAGGCTGCTGGGATGGACTCCAGGTAACTTGGAGTCGTGATCGGAATTCCTCCCTCATGGACTGGAGGGGGAAATTGTTGGTATATGGTCCAACCCATGATGAATGTTCTAGATTATTCTAGTAAGCAAGTGAGGTGGCCGGAGCATGCTAGACAATTCTAGCATGTTATTAAGTCGGTGGAAGAAGCTAGAGAGTACTAGCTTCCTTGGTTGCAAATGGAAAGATCTAGAAGCTACAATTTTGTGGCTGTCATGCAAGCCCAAAGTCGGTGGGCAATGGGTACGTCGGCATAAACCCACCTATAAATAGGTGTGTGGGTGTTGCCAGCAAATAAGTGAGTAGAAAAGGATCAAGTCCAAAGCTGGAGTTCCACTCCAATAGTGAGAGTGAGAGTGTTCCACTACACATTGTGAGTGAAGTTTAGAGGTGATAGAAAGTGTGTGTTATACTTTCTTGTATCCATCAAGTCTTGTCTTTGGCTTGGTAAGACTACTCTTGTTGTACTCATCTTTTTCATATAGTGAAGATTGATCGTTGTTCCATGGAGGTAGGCATAAATTGCCGAACCACATAAATTCTTGGTGTCCATTTCCTACTTTACTTTGTGCATTCTCTATCTTGTGGTATGGACGTTCCTAACAAATGCAATCTTGAGTCCTGCGTAAAATCGCAATCTTTTCGTTCCTCAATCTCGAATAATTGTGTTTAATGAGCTGCTCGATTTCTAGGTTGTGTGAGAATGTCTGTTTTCAGTGGATTTCGTGGAGGCATATCTGGTGACTACTTTGGTGATGATCATGGCTTGCTGCTGCCTATTTGCAAGTCGACCACCAAAACAAAAGATGCAAAGATTAATTCTTCAGAATCAGCCAGGAGTGAAGTTATTGTGAGCAAGAACAATAGGAATGTGGGCAACGCCAACAACTCATCATCACCAGAAGCCGACTTGGCTGTGAAACCGCGAAGATTGGCACCGTCTTTTGCACCTGCCTTGGATGGTTTGTTCTGGTTTGATACCCTAGTTTTCCAAAATTCTGCTTGATGTTCAATTCTTAGTTTGCTACTTGTGGTACTTGGTTTTGTAAACTTATGGTATTTGATGTACTCAAGATTTTAACATTTCTTTTTGGGTTGTATTTCGTACTGTAGAAAAGGGATTTTTCTTAATATTTAGTGCTTCATAATTCTTTAGTATAGGCCAGTTTGTGTGCATTAGATATCCTCCGAAGTTTTTCAATTTTCATTCAACTTGCTCTTGAAAATAGGGCAAATTCAGCATTTAAAAAGGTAAAACAATAATAAAAAGAAATAAAGAAAGATAAAACCAAAAACTCGTAGCTAGGCTACAACATCGTACCAAAAGGTCGTGTGGGCTGGAGCAAGGTTTTCGATTTTTTCGGGCAATAATTACCTAATTGCCTTGGCAATTGGGTGTTCAATTTCCCAAGAGGATTCTTGCTTGATCCTGTTTGTGATGATCCTTCAGTCACATTCGTTCATCATAGATTGTGTGGTTAACAATCATTGTAAATTTTTTTTATTTAAAATTGAATATAAACAGTACCTGACAAAAGCTGACTGCACGATATACGATATACAATAAACAGATGTGATTAGAGAATCCCCAAAATCCTCACAAAAAGGATCAGGCGAGGATCCTCACTCTTCAATTTCAATAGGGTGGGAATTGAAAAACTGAACGGTAAGCATGAGAATGACCACATTTTATACTGTTTACTAGGTAAATTGGCTAAAAAATAATTCAAAAAGAAAGTTGACATAGATTAGGGAGATGAACACAATTTAAGTACTCTTTGTATTAATATGTGGTATGAATGTAAGGTGATTGTAATCAAGTTGATCTCTCAATATCTGTTGAACCTTGGTCATGAGTTATGATGGTTGCCATGGAACTTCATCCATAACAAGAGCAATAACTATACCAGTAATATTCATATGAGGCCACACCCATATGTCGAAGCTTGCTGAGGTGATACTTCAACATAGACACACAAATATCGACTTAGACTCCATGTGTCTCTCAGGCACCTTCTCTTTAGAACCAACCTCTTTTCTCGAGGAAATCCATCTCTATCACCTACCATTTCACTTTCATTCCTTCTCAAAAACACCCCAAAGGAATGGAAGTGAAATTGTTGGTATCAATATGCTTTGGAGTGGTGAGAGAGCTGGATTGGGAGGGGAGGGGTTGGGACTTATGTTCGCTTTTATGTGCGATTCAATCATTAGAGACTAAGTTCGAGTCCACATATTTGTCAATTGTTTCACATGTTCTTCATAACAAAATGCACTGAGTTCTATGGCGGTGCCGCTTCGATTCATGGCGGCAGTCAGGGATTAGAGTCATAGGTTTATTTAGTGATGTGAGCTACTTTAGTTATTCAGTTTTTCTTTGAATTGTTTTTTTTTTTTTTGAGATTATTATTATTATTTTCTAAATTATTGTAATAATTTCGACTCATATTTGATTGAATTTCTGAATTAGATAAGATTCGGTGTAATATTCCTCATGCCTTGTACCTTTATTTATTGTAAACATGATAGAATCCAATACAATATACTAGATCACACATGTGCTATAATTAAGACTAGAATTCCTGGATTAGGTAGGATTCGGAATCCAAATGGGAAACTGATTTCCTCTAAAATCCTGAATACTTTGTCTATATAAAGGCCAATGCAATCGTTGAGTCTTCTGCCAACTCATAATCTTTTTGTTCATCAATCTCAAACTCCTCCTCTCGGTGAGCTGTGAAATTTGTTGTTTGTGTGACAAGCAATGTCTGTTTTCAGTGGATTCAGTGGAGGCATCTGTGCTGACTTCTTCGGCGACGAATGCGGTGTGCCTCTGCCTAATTGCAAGTCGACTACCAAAGCCAACGATACCACTCCGAGTTCTTCAGAATCATCAACCATGAATCAAGTTACAACGAGCAAGAACAAGAACAGGAACGTGAGAAGTCCAGAAACTCGGAATCCAAAGCCTGGGATGCGGAGCTATGCACTGGCTTTACAACCTACCTTTGATGGCTTGTTCTTCTTTGTAGAACCCTAGTCTTTCCAACAAACCTGCTTAATGTTCAATTCTTACTTTGTTGCTTGCCAATTGGCGAACAATAATGAACTAGTACTTCATGATACGTAAACCTTTTGTTTTATGGAGTATATAGGAAAATATTATTGCGATTTATTAAATTAAGGTGGTTATTCTTTGACTTTTTTTGGTACTAATCTCTGTCTATTTCATATATTTTTATCATATATTTTCTTTAAAGAAGATGAGTTGAAATCTGCAGTTGCAGAGAAAGGTGGTGGATCGTCGGCATATGTTTTGTGGGGAATTGTTAGGGTTTTTTTCTTAAGTGGGGTATCATTTATTTTAAAACAAGAAAATTGCAATAATACAATTTTTTTTACAGTTTAAGGCCCAAGTTTCTTTATTTTTATTATGAGAAAACAAAAGGCGCAACAATGATTTTAAACAAATGGGCTTAGAAAACCTTACAAAACCAACAAAAAAGCTCTAAAAAACACCTAGTGTCCGGCTAGGCCTCTAGGCGCTAAGTTCCTTGCCATAGTCCAACTATCACCTAGCGCGTTTTAGAACATTAGTTATAATAGGAAGGGAACATTCTCATGGGCTACACAGTAGTAGAGGGTATTCTTGTAATTTAATAGTTGTGGAATTCAAAGTCAATGATTTGATTTCGTCACAAAACAATTCTTACAAAATTAGTACTTAGAGAGAGACGTATTTACATGATGTTACACCTTTAAAGACCAATTTACCTTCACATCTCACACAAATGTTAATTTTATGAACAAAAAAAAATAGAGAAAGTTAAACCACTAATCTTAATTAAAATGCGACAATTAATAAAACTACATAAACTTAAATGACGATAAGTAAATACATTAAAATATAGAACCTGACGAAAATCAAATGGACCAAAATTATAATTTCGCCTTTTCAAAGATTGAAGTCAATCCATTAAGCATTATCCTTGAAGAGTTGAAGGGTTGAAGGCTTTTGAGGCTGCCTCATTCCCTTATCACAATACAAGAGTATTAGTCTTGGTAAATTCACTTTTGGTGCAGCTCCTCTTCGTATCGAACCACCAAGAAGTCTCCATTGTCACTTCTAACTTTCGAAAGACATTCAATGATACCGGAATGCGCTCTTAGTCGAGTTAACAGAACGCTCCTTTGAATATTGCCAAGAAAAGCGGTAAAACTATTAAAATTCTATTTTAAAAAGTTAAACCGAAAAAATTTGTCTCTAAAAGACTCTATAAAGGACTTCATATAATAGCAAAGTGAACGGTTGCTCTTTAAATTTATGGAGTTACTGTTCATATGCTAAATGTTAAAAAAAACTAATAAAACTCAATGGTGGACCTGTGAACCAAGTAGAAAAGGAAGCGAGAAAGTGGTTGTAGAAAATGAGTTGGTTGAGTTTGAATTTTAATTATAACATGTTCAAAGTTTTGCCAAAATAGAGAGTATTGTTGAAATATTCCACATCAGCTGAATGAGGTAAAAAAAGAAGTATTTAAATATCTTAACTTCACACCATTTAATATTGAGGCTTTGTTATAAAACCCCATACCTTTCGGAAAATGAATGTGATAATTCATAAGTTGAGAACAACATCGATATTGTTGAAAGTAGACCTTGGCACGTCTATATGTTAATTTGAACGATATTAAAGTCAGGGAATGAGTCCGTACTGCCGCATGATGGGTGGGTCCCCTAACCCCGTGTGATGATGATGGGTCCACTGGCTACGTGTGTTGGATGAGTGGTTGCTAATCTGTTGATCTCCCACGTGTGACCCACTAATTAGATCCCACGTGAAGAGGCGTGTTGAAATATCCAACATCAGCAGAATAAGGGAGAAAATAATAGTTTAAATATCCTACCTACTTCAATAAATATAAGACCTTTTGTGATAAAATCTCACACTTGCCGAACTATGCAGGTGATAATTAACAAGGTGAGGTCAATATCGATGATGTCCCGTCTTTCTGATAATTTTACATGTTAAAAATGAAAAATTAAATTGATTAACTAAAATAGTTTTTTGACATTATCACTTACTAGTTTAACAAAAATTTAGAACTGCTTTTGAAGATGCTCCTAGCTCGTTATATATCGAACACTGTTTAGTTCAATTAATCTATTAGAATATGCTCTAAATCGAGTTAATGGAATATTATTTTTAACTCCTTTATATATCGAACACTGTTTCATTCTTTACTCGCAAAAAGTCGAATATTTTTCTGACCAGAAAGACATTCATGCCCAATTGCATCAAATTGGTTCCGGATCTCTTCCATCAAGATCATCGGATCAAGTGATTTGAACCTTTAAAATTTTATTCAATAGTTAAAAATTATTATAACTTTTAAAAGATCAAAATAAATGAACTGTTGAATGAAATTTCAAACATTCGAATCACTTGATTCGATAATTTTTGTGAAAGAGATCCTGAAAGGATATTTCTCATCAAATTTGTATTAGATGTAGCTGTGAATTGTGAAACCCACGGTTGTTACTTCAAAGGCCTAACATGCATAAATCAACTCATGGATTTCATGTAATATTTTATACATGTGTTGTCCGTTGTGCAGCTTTTGTGCTAAGTTCATTGTTTTTTGTATTTAATTTCAACGTGCTACAGGTATCTTAATGACAGACAAAATAACTTTTTGGGCATGCGTGCAATGCATACAATTTCCAAGTCAAGGAACCAAGACACTTGATCAGACCAAGTCATAAGACATTAAAAACTTTAAATTTTATTTATTTTATTTTATTATTTAAACGATCACGATTAAAAATATTAATTCTTTTATAAAGGAAAAATATATAATATAAAAAGAGAAAAGGAAAAAAAATTAAAGGAGAAAATATCATGCTCCAAAAACAAAAACCTTTCTTCGTTGGAACTTGGAAAGTGGAATTATACTTCTCTTCCCTTTCTTCGGTGGGACTTTGTCATGGTCCCACCAGCTAGAGTCCCAGTAGTCTTAGGCGGCCACCGCAAAACAGAGGAGGGATCTACGCCACTTCGCGCGGATCCCAAATCCGTCTCCCTCTCGAACTTTCTTCCTCCCCTATAAATACCGACCCTTCTTCCTCAAGTTCCTCATCAATCAGACATTCAAATTCTCTCTACAGTTTAGATTAATCGACTTTCCGAGTTGGTTTTTCTCGATCGAAGGAAAAAAGAATTGGGTTTTCGAGTACTGGATCATCTGATCAGAAAAATACCTTGAGGTTCAGGAAATCATGAATTCCATGTTCAGTTCGTTCGATGCCTTGTGTGCTGAGTTCTTGGGCCAGACGGTGAAGTCCTCCTTCCCGAAAAACCAGCTGAAGAGTACTGCCGCAGTTCCATCAAGTAACACGGTTAATACAGCAAAGCAAGAGGGAAATATGGAGTCCCCGCCGGAGGCTCGTGTGAAGAAGCAGAGCCGGAGGACGCCGCCGCGGTTCGCTGTGGAGCTGGACGGGCTCAATTGCTTTGAGACCCTGATCTCTCGTTAACTACAGCGGCTGCTGGAAGTTTAATCCCGCTCGTCCCAGATTATATTCAGATTGTCATACCAGAAAAAAATTGAAAAAAAAAAAAAAAAAAAGAATTACTGATGTAAATGTTAATAGGATACGCTACAATTCTTTCATCTCTCTTTTCCCTTTCCCCTAATTATTTTTTAAGTACCGAAGTTGAAGTTTTGGTTATAAATCAAATTTCGAAGTGTTATCATCACGCAAAATTTTATTTTATTTTAATTGAATAATGTAATTCTACTGTACTTTATTGCTAAAGTTTACAATTGCCGCCTGCCATCTGGAATTTTGCCTACCAATCAACGAGAAACAGGGAATTGAAACTGGTTCGGGTTTATAAAGCGTACAGCTTACGCCTGCAACCGAAACAATTTATACAAATGAATTGAAGAAGATCAAGAACAAGAACGTGAATAAAGTTTAGCAATTTCAGGTAGCTTTTGTCTTTTGGTAACAAGTTCTTGTTAACAAAGGACAAAAGTTTAGCATTTTTGCCTCACATTCGTTAACTACATTGTAAAAGATGAAGAATTGGTCCAGAGGAAGGGGAAGATGATAAAGAGAAACAAAAGAAATTCTACAGAGTGAGTTTAGAGAGAGAAATAAGATTTGTATTAACTGATCAAATGAATATTACACACATTATTTTTATAAAAGAAATCCTAACTACTTTAACCAAATACTAACAAACTTACTAACTGAATTTCTAACTGTATTACACTTGTACCCTTAATAACACTCTCCATTTAAGCCCCACATCAAACTCTTCGTTCAGTAAAAAAATAACTTGTGTGCTTGTCTTCTTGAACACAAACAGAACGTGTATAATTTATGTTTGATAACAACTCATAATCTTTTTGTTCATCAATCTCAAACTCCTCCTTCCCTTGGTGAGCCGTAAAACAATGTCTGTTTTCAGTGGATTTAGTGGAGGCATCTGTGCGGACTTCTTCGGTGACGAATGTGGTGTGGCTCTGCCTAATTGCAAGTCAACTACCAAAGCCAACCATACCAGTCCGAGTTCTTCAGAATCATCCACCATGAATAAAGTTACTACGAGCAAGAACAAGAACAAGAACGTGGCAAGTCCACCAACTCAGAATCCAAAGCCTGGGATGTGGAGCTGTGCACTCGCTTTACAACCTACCTTTGATGGCTTGTCCTTCTTTGTAAAACCCTAGTTTTTCCAACAAACTACTTAATGTTCAATTCTTAAGTAGAATTGGTTACGGTGAACTCGAATACCCTAGGGATTGCTTCTTTGTGTCTCCAATCCTATTATTTCCATGCGTTTTATTTTCGATCTTTATTTAATTTTCAGTTTAGAATCTCGTATCTTTTCCGTTCAAGCTTCTCAATTATAATTTGTTTCAATTTAGTTAGTAAGATTTTTAGAAGCAATTTGATCTATGTGGGAGGCTTGGTGCTTATTTATTATTTTATCATCATTCGATTTGTATACTTGCGAGCACTAAAATTCGAGATTTAATGAAGTTAATAAACACTTAAATAATAATACAATTATCAATACTACAACATATAATTTACAAAATATAATATAATTTAAATACGTAATGTCTCTACCATTAGAAAAACTTAAATTATAATATTAAATAAATTAAAATAAAACTTGGCCAAAACTTCACGGAACAAAATTGAAGTCAATCCATTAAGCAATATTCTATGTAGTGCAACCCTTGAAGAGTTGAAGGTTGAAATAGTATGAATGTGGTCTTTTGTTTATCCATGAGTTGACCGTTGACTAACCAATGCGAGAGTACTAGTCTTCGTAAATTCAATTTTGGTGCACTCCTATTAATATATTCAATGATACCGAAATGTGTTCTGAGTCGAGTCAATAGAACATTCCTTAAAACGTAAATTTACTAAAATTTTATTTTAAAAAGTCAAATTTCCAATCCCTATGCCATCAATTCCAATTTCTTTCCACCATCTTTCCCATCCTCCATCTCCTAGGCTTTCCTCTTGTTAGACAAATAAGGAATATGGTTGGAGTCCTTGTGTAATTGTATATAATATTATTATTGGAAGAATAAGCCGTCCTACAGCCGTCAAGCCGTCAAGCCGTCCTACAGCCGTCCTACCTTGTCCTACCTACACACTAGCCGTCCTATAGCCGTCAAGCCGTCCTACAACCGTCCTACCTTGTCTTACCTACACACTAGGACGGCTACCTTGTCCTCTACAGCCATCCTACCTTATCCTACCTACACACTAGGACGGCTACCTTGTCCTACCTACACATTTGTATCATGTATATATATCCTTGTAATCTTGTAGAGAAAAATTAATGAGAAAAAGCATTCTCTTCCATATTTTCCACAAAGCATTCTCTTCTCTTCCATATTTTCCACAAAGCATTTTCTTCCATATTTTCTACATGGTATACAGAGCAGGTTTATAACCCTAGCCCTAATTTTTTTTTTTCGGCAGCTTTCTCTGCCGTTCCCATGGCTGTTCGTGGCCCGTCCCGTCCCTCCTCTGCTCGTCCTCCCCTCCACTGCACCTACTGCAATTTTGATTATCATACCCGATACACCTGCCATAAACTTCATGGCTATCCCGTTGGCCATCCCCTCCACAGCCAACCGTGGCGACCACCGCGCCGTGCCACTGCTTCCAGTTCTTCCCGCAGCCATGCACCTTTCAGTCCTCCCAGGCAGCCACGATTTTCTGCTTCCCGGCCCCATAATTTCACCCAGGCCTATCACGTGCAAGGCACCCAGGCCCCCGCCTCCTCTTCTACTCCAGCGACCCACCAAGTGCACGGGGCCCAGCCCACTTTGCATGACTTGCAGCTTGCCATGCCTGACCTCTCTGCCGAGCAGCACTCCCGTGTTCTAGCTGCTCTACGTGACACCACCACCCCTCCTCAGGCCAATGCCGTTCTCACTACTGATTTTGCCCAAGGTTTGTTACCTGTCACCTCTCGTCATGGTCAATGGATTCTTGACAGTGGTGCTACGGATCATATTACTTCTTCCGCTTCATGTTTGGTTAATCGTTCTCCTTCACATTTGCCACCTGTTTCTTTGCCTAGTGGTGTTTCCGCTCCCATTACTTTTACCGGCACTCTTCCTTTAAATTCATCAGTTACTTTGAAGGATGTTTTATGTGTCCCTAATTTCCGAGTGGACCTTTTATCGGTTGGTAAACTTACAGATGGATTATCGTGTTCCATAACCTTCTTTCCTTCTTGGTGTGTTTTGCAGGACTTGGTTTCGAAGGCGATGATTGGTGTGGGTAAGCGACGTGGCGATCTGTATTACCTTGTGGCCCTTACCTCTTCTCTCCCCACCCGTCAACCTCTCTGCAACATCATTACCATCCCCTCCTCCCTCTGGCATAGGCGTCTTGGTTACCCCTCCTCCACTCGTTTGCAAGCTTTAGCATCTAGCTCTCTTAATTGTACTTTTGATTCTAGTCATATTTGTGATGTTTGTCCGTTGGCAAAACAAACTCGTCAACCTTTTCTTTTGAGTTCAATTTCATCAACTTTCCCTTTTGCTTTAATTCATTGTGATATTTGGGGCCCGAATCGTCAATCTTGTCTTTCTGGTGCTCATTATTTCTTAACCATTATGGATGATTTTTCTCGCTTTACGTGGGTCTTCCTCATGAAACATAAATCCGACACTCAACAATTAATTAAGGATTTTTTTGCTTATGTCACTGCCCAATTCCGCACTACCATCCAATGCATTCGTACTGACAATGGTGATGAATTTTTATCTCTTCGTAGTTTTTTCTCTGATCATGGGGTGCTTTTACAAACTTCTTGTGTTTATACCCCCCAACAAAATGGCGTTGTTGAAAGAAAACATCGTCATCTTCTTGAAACCGCTCGCGCCCTTCGTTTTCAATCCCATCTTCCTATCAAGTTTTGGGGGGAATGTGTTCTTACTGCTACTTATCTCATCAATCGTTTCCCTACCCGTCTTCTCCATCATAAATCCCCATTTGAGGTTCTCTTTTCGAAAACCCCATCTTATGACCACTCCCACCACCAAATTTTCCCCTCGGGCTCATCGTTGCATTTTTCTCGGTTATCTTCATGGACAAAAGGCCTATACCCTTTACGATCTCGACAATCACCGCATTTTCACTAGTCGAGACGTCATCTTTCACGAAACTACTTTCCCTTATGCCGTTTCTCACCCTCCTATCCCATCCTCTTCGCCTACCCTACCCATCTCACCCCCTCTGGACTTTACATATAACCCACCCCTTCCTGCCCCAACGCCTCACCCTCCTCCACCTTCCTTCCCTTCCACGCCTCCCACAGATTCCCTTGCTGCCCCATTACCCGTTCCTCCCCATGCCCCTGCCCTATCGGCATCCCCTCCTTCACCCCCCCCCCCCCCCCCCGCTACTTCCTTACCTTTCACCCTTTTACCCACGGACATCCCTACCCCCATCCACTACCTACCAATCCTCCCCTTCCCCGCACCTCTTCCCGTGCCCACAAACCTCCATCCTATTTAAAAGACTATATTTGTTCGCAGGTGATTCTGCCATCCCACCCATCTTCGACTTCGCAACCCGGTTCTACACAAGGTACGCGATATCCACTTTGTAATTTTCTCTCTTATCACCGTTACTCTCCCATGCATTTTTCTTACATTAACTCTGTCAGTCGGACTGTGGAGCCTTCCTCCTTTGCCGAGGCTGCCACTGACCCCAATTGGCAACGTGCTATGACTGAGGAGCTTCAAGCTTTACATGCTAATGGTACTTGGACTTTAACTTCCTTGCCCCCTGGCAAAATTCCCATTGGTTGTAAGTGGGTGTACAAACTCAAGCACAATTCCGACGGCTCTATTGACCGCTACAAAGCTCGTTTGGTTGCTAAAAGCTTCACTCAGGCTGAAGGTATTGATTATCATGACACTTTTTCTCCTACTGCTAAGATGATTACAGTGCGTTGTCTTCTGGCTCTTGCTGCTAGTCAGTCTTGGTCTCTTCATCAGCTTGATGTTAATAATGCTTTCTTACATGGTGACTTACATGAAGAAATCTATATGTCTCCTCCTCCTGGTCTTCGGCGACAGGGGGAGAATCTTGTGTGTCGCCTTCACAAGTCACTTTATGGTCTTAAGCAGGCTTCTCGCCAATGGTTTGCCAAATTCACTAGTGCCATCATTTCTGCCGGTTTTCAACAATCCAAAGCTGACTATTCATTGTTCACTAAAAAGTCTGGTATTTCTTTCACAGCTTTGCTCATTTATGTGGATGATATTGTGATTACAGGCAATGATGCTAGTGCCATTAATTCTCTGAAGTCTTTTCTCCGTGATCATTTTCGGATAAAAGACCTTGGTGATTTAAAATATTTTTTGGGTATTGAGGTTTCTCGTTCCAAACAAGGGATTTATATTTCTCAACGCAAGTATGCATTAGAGATTCTCAAGGACTATGGTTTTTTGGGAGCACGACCCATTGCTTTTCTTATGGATGACACAAAATTATATGATAAAGGAGAACTTCTCAAGGATCCTGAAAAGTATCGACGATTAGTAGGTCGGTTAATATATCTCACTATCACTCGGCCGGATATCACCTATTCTGTGCATGTTCTAAGCCGTTTTATGCACGAGCCAAGGATATCTCATATGGATGTTGCGCTTCGTATTGT
Source organism: Pyrus communis (assembly GCF_963583255.1). Taxonomy (NCBI): domain Eukaryota; kingdom Viridiplantae; phylum Streptophyta; class Magnoliopsida; order Rosales; family Rosaceae; genus Pyrus; species Pyrus communis. The sequence goes on from NC_084814.1 coordinate 18,810,337, forward strand.
TCGTTATTTGAAGGCTACTCCAGGTCAAGGTTTATTATTTCGTTCTGACAACCAGACCAAGTTAACTGCGTTTTGTGATTCTGATTGGGCAGGTTGCCCTATCACTCGCCGTTCGACTACTGGGTATTGTGTATTCTTGGGCGGTTCTTTGATTTCTTGGCGGACGAAACGACAGAAAACCGTTTCGCTCTCTTCAGCAGAGGCGGAATATAGGGCCATGGCAGGTGCTTGTTGCGAGATAGTTTGGCTTCGTTTTTTGTTGAAGGATTTGAAGATTCCTTTGGATGGTCCTTCCATTTTATTTTGTGATAATCAAGCAGCGTTACATATAGCTGCCAATCCTGTTTTTCATGAACGAACTCGTCACATTGAGATGGATTGTCACTTTATACGAGATAAGATTGTAGGTGGCACAATAGAGACCAAGCATGTGGGTACGGCACAACAGTTGGCAGACTTGTTTACCAAACCTCTTGGGAAAGAAAAGTTTTCGGGTATGTTACGCAAGTTGGGAGTTCTTGACATCCACTCTCCAACTTGAGGGGGAGTGTTAGACAAATAAGGAATATGGTTGGAGTCCTTTTGTAATTGTATATAATATTATTATTGGAAGAATAAGCCGTCCTACAGCCGTCAAGCCGTCCTACAGCCGTCCTACCTTGTCCTACCTACACACTAGGATGGCTACCTTGTCCTCTACAGCCGTCCTACCTTGTCCTACCTACACACTAGGACGGCTACCTTGTCCTACCTACACATTTATATCATGTATATATATCCTTGTAATCTTGTAGAGAAAAATTAATGAGAAAAAGCATTCTCTTCCATATTTCCACAAAGCATTCTCTTCTCTTCCATATTTTCCACATTCTCTTCCATATTTTCTACACCTCTAACCCATTTGATTTCGGATTTGTAGCTCCTTTTCTCAAACGCGTTTTGTCGCGCATTTCTCGGGATGTGCGTAGAGCTCTGGTGTAGGTGATCTCACCACCACCTCTCATGGATCAGGAAGTGTGTTTTGCTCCGGCTCGGGTGTTTACACCACCACCTCCCATGGATTTGTCTTCGACGACTTTGTTGCCTTCGGTGACTATGTTGCTGATGAGTTTTCTCACCAGCTTCCTTTGTTTCGCTACAAATCTGTCATCTATGGTGCTTTGTGAAGGCTGTGGGAGGCGTCTTTCCATCATTTTTGTGGAGTTGCTTGGCTAGATTTCTGTCGTCTGTTGGATGGAAGGTCTCCGTCGGTGCATCGGCGGAAGTTGCAAGGAAGATAGGTTTTCTGTTTCTGTTGTTGTTTCTGGGCTCAAACTTTTGGTTTGGGCTTTGTTTTGGGGGTCCATATTGTGTTTTGGGCTTTTTCTTGTAATCGGACCTCAATCTGTTGTAAATTTTAGTGTGGTTTGGCAATAAATCTTCCGCTTTTTCCAAAAAAAAAAAAAAAGTCAAATTTAAGAAATTTATCCCTAAAAGACCTTTTAATGGTCTCTATATAAGAGCAAATCAAATAAAAAAAAAGAGTAATGTTAAGTAGACTAAACTTGCAAATTAAATGATGTATCATCAATAAAAAATAAACACATTAATTAACATATAAGTAATAATTCAATCATCAACTTCCATATTATTTAGTTTATAAAGTTTAGGCTACAAATTTAGTTTCTCTACCATTACCCATAGACAGTGTTGTTAAAGATGAAAAGTTAATTTGAGTAGCTATACTGTCACTCAGTACTACGGTTTGAAAATATTTCTCTTCACTTGTAAGTGAGAGGTCTTGAGTTTGAATTTTGTGGATGGCAAATTCGATAAAAATTAAGTTGCCCATTGTGTAGCTTAGCTGAACTCCTCTTCCCTTTAATGTAAAATATATCTTGGTACTAAAAAAAAAAAAGTTTTTGACACTATTCACTTGCTAGTTTAACAAAAATTTAAAACTTCCTTTGGAGATACTCTTTCGTTATGTATTGAACACTGTTTAGTTCAATTAATATAAATATATATATATATATATTTATAATTTCTTTAAATTGAGTTAACAGGGTATTATTTGACTCTTTGTATATCAAAAATTGTTTAATTCTTTACTTGCAGAAAGTGAAATAGTTTCCTAACTAGATAGATATTCATTCCCAAGTCCATCACATGTATTAGATCGAGCTGTGAATTGTGAAACCCACGGTTGATATTTCAATAGCCTAACACGCATAAATAAACTCATAAAGAAGGTTCTAAAAGATGTTAAGCGCTAGTTGAGGGGCGGGTTGCGGCTTAGCGCTTAGACGGTTAGGTGGGGTCTAGACGGATTAGGCGGATTTAAGTAAATTTATCATATTTCGTGTAAATAAGTATCTACTTATACTTAAAATATATAATTTCATCATAAATTACAAAATAAAATGCATATATATAATGAAGTATTGAAACATAACGAAAACATATGAAATAAAGATATAATGTGTGTTTATTTAAGTATTCAGCATGTCTTTTCAATTTATTGGAAAAAAAAAATAAAATGCAAAATAAAAATTATCTATTTGTTTAAGTGAGTTGCGATCTAAGCATGTGCTTAAGCTGGTCTGGACAAGTTAGGTAGGTGCCTAGGCATTCTAGGCGCATTTTCTTAATTTTCAAACGCTTAAACATTAATCGGGACAGGAGCTAGCCGCCTAGCGTCTAGACGGGACCTAAACGGCGCTAGGCGAAAATTTTTAAAACTGTGCTCATAAATATCAAGTAATATTTTATACATGTGTTGTACGTTACGCTAAGCTTTTGTGCTAAGTTTGTATATATTAAATTTCACAAATTTTTTAATCCCCAAAAGCCAAAGGAGGAAATGATCTTGGTTTTGTGTGTGTGCGTGTGTGTGTGTGTGTGCAGCACGACGTGTGTAAGCAAAAGGTGAATCTAGGTAAGTTGATCGATCCCAAAATTTAATATTTTCCGTATGACTAGAACCTTGTCATGACTCATGACTTACTATTCTTGTTATTATACTTTCGTAACTTTAAATTATATATCTTTTTTTTGTACTCACATGTATTAACAGATCTTATTTTTATTATAAAAATAATATAAATAATAATACAAATAAATAATAAATGTATCATTACTCAATCAAAATACAATAACACCATTTCAACATGCTACATGTATTTTAATCACACACAAAATAACCTTTTTGGGCATATGTGTACAATTTCTAAATCAAGAAATCAAAGACAAGATTAGACCAAGTCATAAGACATCAAAGACTCCTTTCCCAAGATAAGCACAGACCCGGATTCATATAGAAACTGATTAGGATTCTTTCCCGACTATTTTTTTTTATTATTCGTATTTGAATGGTGGTGATTGATTTATTTTAAATATTTTGAGTTATTTTATTTTTTTTGTAGGAATAGTTATTATTATTTTAAAATTTTCATTCTACATTCTTCATAATTGTATTTTTTTAATTATAAAACGTTTAAAATATAAAATAAGATTTATGAAATACTAACAACAATTCATTTTTCTAAATAGCGTGATGAAAACTTTAGAATTTGAAATTATACTACCCTTTCCTACTTTAGAATTTGAATTTATATTACCCCTTCCTTTCTTCCTTGGGACTTGTCATGGTCCCATCGGCTAGAGTCCCAGCAGTCTTACGCGGCAACTGCAAAACAGAGCATCCACGCTATTTCTCTCCACACGCATCCCAAATCCCTCTCCCTCTCGAACCTTACATTCCTCCTTCCCTATAAATACCCACCCACCTTTCTTCCTCAACTTCCTCATCAATCAAACATTCAAATTCTCTCTCTACACTTTAAAAGTATCGGTTTTGCGAATTGGGTTTTCTCGATTGAAGAAAACAAGAATTGGGTTTTCGAGTTTTGGATCATCTGATCAGAAAAATACCTTCAGGTTCAAGAAACATGAATTCCTTGTTCAGTTCGTTCGATGCCTTGTGTGCTGAGATCTTGGGCCAGATGGTGAAGTCCTCCTTCCCTGCACACCAGCTGAAGAGTACTGCCGCAGTTCCATCTAGCAACACGGTTAATACAGCGAAGCAAGAGGGAAATATGAAGTCATCGCCGGAGGCTCGTGTGAAGAAGCAGAGCCGGAGGACGCCGCCGCGGTTCGCGGTGGAGCTGGACGGGCTCAACTGCTTTGAGACACTCGTCTCTCGTTAACTACACCGGCTGCTGTAATTTAAACCCCCCGTCTTCCCAGATTATATTCAAATTCTTACACCAAAGTATTCGTGTATATGTTAATTGGATATACTACAATTCTTTCATCTCTTTTTTTCCCAAATTTGTGTTAATTTTTTTGGTACCTATAAATCAAATTTCGAAGAGTTTTCATAAAGTAAATTGTATTTTATTTTATTTGCCTTGTTGCTAAAGTTTACAAACGCCGCCTGCTATGTGGAATTTTGCCTTCTAATCAACAAGAAACAGGGAAGGAAATTGAAAACTAGGTTGAATATATAAAGTGTACACTGTACAGCTTAAACTTGCACCCAATTAAAGCAATTTAAATTTTAGGGACTGTATACGGTACATGCATTATATACTATACGTAGCACGTAGCAATTTTGGCATTCCTCTTTTATCGGTATTTACCCTGCGAGTAATGCTAGAGAGACTAAATTTGTAGATAAAGTTTTAGAAACTAAAGGACATGGAAGTTGTTAATTGATTTATTACATAATCATTGATAAACGTGTTCATTCTTATTGATGACACATCATTTAATTTGCAAATTTAGTTTCAAATGCTATTCATACCATGTTTTTATACTACATTTCTATATCACCTTGGATAACATCTGATGTGGACAGTCACATCATTTGAAAAATTTGCAAAATCCAAGGAAATGAATGAGAAAGACCCTTCATATACTACAATTATCATTTAATTAACTAGTTTTTCTTAATTTTTTATTTATTAAATAATGAACTAAATTTAAATTTTTGATTAATTCAAATAATGTGTCTGTCCACATTAAATGTCATCTAAGATAGTATGAAAATATGGTACAAAAATATGGTATGAATAACATTACTCTTACTCTGCATTCTAAATTGAATATTTTACTATTTTAAAGTGTGTAGCCATGTTGATTTGCATGGGTAACACATCTTCTACAAAAACATAGGAAGATGGGCAGATCGGCTTGAAGTACTCTCCGTACTTGGTGTGCCTAAATGCATATCGGATTGGGACAAGGATGTCGGAAAAGAGTTTTTGGACTCTCTGCATGAGTCAGAAGAAACATGACTCAAAACTTCAATCCTGCCATATCATGCCTTGTCTGATGATCAAAGGGCTCGTTTGGTGCATACGAATGAAACGTGAGTCACTAACTTATAAAACTTAATTTATATTGAAGGTTAAATTAGAAAGCTCAACTCTTCTGATCTCACTTTTTATTGAGTAATTCATCTTCAGCCTTCAAGTTATTTAACATTGAGCATAGTAAATTATTTATTTCAATCTAATCTTGAACACCAAATAAGTCCAAATTGAATATAATGTAGGCTAAATAGTCAAAATGGTCCATGAAATTTTAATAATATATCAATTTGGTCCCTGAAATTGAAAATCAATAGAAATGGTCCCTAAAATTGTCCACCATCCATCATTTTGGTCATTCTATTAAAAACTCTATTAAGTGTCCCGGAGCTCTTGGCCAGAAGTTTGGGCAATTTTCAAAGCTTCGTAACTCAATCGTTTTTAACTAAATTCGACCCATAATATATCAAAATGAAGATAGAAAAGTTTAGAACAAGATTATATCTATTTGAAAGCCCAATGATTACTGGAGATGGCCAGAAAATAACCTCAAAGTTGATTGGTTTGCGGGAAAATTGAAAAAAATCGCTGGAAACTTGGTGAACTTTAAACATTTATAACTTCTTCAATACTCAACGAAATCAAATGATTAAAAAATGAAAATCATACTTCTCGATGAGATGAAGAGAATGGTACCTTTCTTGATAGCTAATTCACCGTGGTTTGACCGGAAAACAGCTTGAAAGTGGCTACCTATTTTTCAAGCCCTTTTTTGGGCAAACCACAGTGAATTAGCTGTCAAGAAAGGTACCATTCTCTTTGTCTCATCGAGAAGTATGATTTTTGTTTTTGAATCAGTCGATTTTGTTGAGTATTGAAAAAGTTATGAATATTTAAAGTTTACCCAGTTTCCAGTGAGTTTTCCAGTTTTCCCTCAGACCAGGCAACTTTAAGGCTATTTTCCAGCCATTTGCGGCAACCATTGGTCTTTTAAATAGGTATAATCTTGTTCTACACTTTCCTATCTTCATTTTGATTTATTAGGGGTCGAATTAAGTTAAGAAACAATTGAGTTACCAAGCTTTGAAAATTGTCCAAACTTCCGGCCAATAGCTCCGGGACACCTAACATAATTTTTAACGGAATGACCAAAATGATGGATAGTGAACAATCTCAGGGACAATTTCTATTGATTTTCAATTTCAATGACCAAAGTGATGTGTTATGCAAACCTCAATGACTATTTTGACTTTTAGCCTATGATGTATGTTAACTCACCAAACAATGCCTCAAAGTGAACAAGTTCAGAGTCTTTTTTCGAAAGAAGACATTTGCAAACCCGAACGACATCGTTTGGGGCACATGTAGGATACTAGCTCAGAAATATCAGCCGAGTCCTATGGCATCACTTGGAACTTGGATTCATAAATAATAATAATGTAACCACACAAAATATCAGCAGAAAATATCAAAGTGTGATATTCTCTTGCCCAATAACATTTCATTTATCATTATCAACACAATGTCAGCATCGCTTCATGAGTTTTTGTTCCGTGATGAGACATATATAGAGAGCAAAATAGTGAAACAGTTACACAAGAATTTTTCCTCGAAGAATATCCATATTGCTGAAAACCTGGCTGGCGAGGCCGAGTTGAAAGGAAAAGGATGGATCGAGTAGTAGTCAAGCACTGGCAGAGCCACGTTATGGGCTACGCTATAGTTCAGGTAGCTTTACGTGAAAGATAAAATTTTACATGTAATTTTTATTAATTTTTTAATAAAGCTTACCATATATTTAGTCATTAATCTAAATTCTCTAGGTATAGTCATATAAAATTATATGATACAGTTTAAAAACCGTCTCTTTTTCTGACATCTTTTTTCTCGTCGCTTTTTGTACAGGTACAAATTTAGATTTGTTTAATAACGAAAATTCTTGGCTCACCTTATGAAAATTTTCTTAAGGAAGCTGATATTGTGAAAAATACAGTATCAAGTTTTTTTGTTATAAAGATTTAAAATTTTAAACTAGCCCACTCAGTGAAAAATTCCAGATCCACACAGATGGTAGCAACTCTTCCACCAGAAAGCCCGCTGCTGCTAGAGATTGTTTTTCTAGATCCCAAATGTTCATGTCTAGTTTCTAACCAGCACAAATCCTATGATTCAACTTTGTGCTTCCCACTCGCTGGGAAAATCAACTTTCGACTTGCATCTCACTGTAACGAATAACGTAAAAATTGAATCAGAACAGCAGCAGCCTCTTAAGTTCCCACTTTTACCTTTTCAGTAGCAAATGTGAAGTTGCGACCAATGCAAGGGCATATAGTGCGGTGTTATATATCACTCATCACGTGACGTTGAAGGATTAAGTTTTTTACACGGAGCTGGAACTCTACTTTTGGAGGAGGACTTGGGCTGTGTAGATAAAAGGGGGCCAATTGCTGAATGATCGATGGCTTGGACTTTATTAATTAGAACAGAGACGACAGATCCGTCAAAGAAGACATGAGTTGAGAGCCGACTTTGAGGCTGTTGTGATTGTATCAACCGTGACCACAAACCTCCATGATTTTATGTTGTGCTCCCTGCTGGACCACGTGCATACAATGCCACATATTTTTCCGGACCCAAAATTTGGTGACTACTTCACCAAAAAAAATAAATAAATAAATAAAAATAAAAATATTGGTGACCACTAACTTTACACGTTTGGGCTTCAATTAGATAGACACATGGTCGGTTGTGATTAGTTTTATGTTTTTATATAAACTAAGATTAAACTTCTTCAACAGCTTTTCTAATTCGAGAGATTTTGCATTGTGTTAGAACACTATAATTGATTAGAAACTTATAGTAAAAATCTTGCAACCAATTGTATTATGACAATTGGTGTAATGATCCGTATTTCAACGCACAGAAAAATTTCTCGTCTAATTCCTAGATCGTTCGAGTATAGTGATTTTCACTCCATTTTTTTCCTCATCCACTTTTATTTATTCAATCTACAACTATAAAATAGGAAAATGGTGTAAATGAAGAAAATAGAGCGTGAAAATCTTTTCCGGCTTCTATTTGGGAATGTGATTAGCATTCACATGCAGTTTTCAATGTGAAGTTGTGTATGCAGAAAAGCTATGAAGCAGTTCAAGATCAATGAAGTGAAAGAAAATGCAACTTTAAAAGAACCTCTAGGGTACTGTCATTCTTGCAGCACAAGAAAGCCTTCAATCACATTTCCAACTTTAACGAACACGGCTATACGATCACTCTCCCTCTTTTCCCAAACATTTCTATTGCTTCTTTTTCTCTGATGTTCTACAACTAAGTTATATTCATGGCTCAAACAAAGAGAACAAGGAATAAGACCTCAATTCGACTTCTCTTGAAATGGGGCAAAGCGCGGAGATCCACCATTTGGCTATTCCTCACTTCGCTTGACGATGGCATTAGCTGACGCCTCTGGAATCAGAACCTCCTACCGATTTTTGCAAATCTTCGGGCTACTCCGAATATAACTGCCTTTGTTAAGAGCCCTCGGTCAAGACTACAGGCGAGGGCGATAGCCCCACCGATAATTAGAATCTTAGGTATCGTCTTCCCTTCTGGTTTCTCCGATGAGTCCGACTTATCTGATTTTTCAAGCGCCATGGAATCGCTGGTGCTGTTTTCAACAGATCTCAAGTAGTCTGCACTGACTTTAGTGTTGATCTGAGCCATGTAAGCACACCGTGAAAGTGGGGCTTTAGAGGCTCTCTCTTTCTGATATGCACGCAAGCCAGGTTCGATCTTTTTAACAGTTCCCCACATGCCTTGCCGGACTCCAAATTTTGCAATTTCCCAAGGGATACCCATATCTTCGTGATGATAGAGTAAAATTTCACACGCAGTAAGCTGGCCATCCCCTCTCTTCGATTCAACTGGTTCATACCCAACAAATACAAGTCTTAGAGATTATTCCCAAAAGCTCAATTGAGATGAGAAAACACACTGAAATTTCAATTTTAAGGCAATAAAAATTAATCTGCCAATTGCACACCATGGCGAAGAGATACCCTGTTCTTAATAGGTAAATAAAGAAAGATATCTTTCATTTAGGAGGGCAGATTTGTTTTTTCATTTCAGAAAGCACTAAGATCATATGAGACTTCCGTTACCTGCTCGAATGCACCAACTTGAATAGTACAAGTCAACACGTCTAGGTTTTTCACGCCTTGGCACAGCAGAGGAGGGTACTCCCTGAAACATGTGACGTCACACCATTAGGTTAGCATCCTGAATTAATAACCTTAGAAAACAGAACTGTTGTACATGATGAGCGATATCACTAAATTTATTCCAAAACTAAACACAACCAGCTCAAAACGAACACTTGCAACAGTTACTAATACGTACACTCCGGAGTATAACTCGAAAAACGAGGTTCTTCTAGGACTCTCAACTTATTAGCATACAGAAGGAATTAAAATTGCTTTAGGTATGAACTCAGTACAATAAACCGACCAGTAGCCTCAAATGTCCAAATCCGTAAATTACATACCAACAAAATATTTCGAGTTGGAAATTACTAAATTTGCGTCACTGGAAAGCCACATATAGCTTAGCAATTCAACCATTCATGACTTCAATCTTTAGCATACCAAATTTAACCGAAACTAGTGCATTAGCTGTCATTATTTCACACAAGACATCCAACCTTGTCCAAAAAAAAACAATGAAATTTGGATCCTAAAGGAATCCTTTTGACATTAATTTTCTTCTGCAAAACAGGTTACAGCAGCTTGTCTATGTGACTAGACTAGACAGTGCATTCATTTGAGAGGATATATATATATAGCTACATCTTCACTGTTTACATACCTTCGTTACGCAGTAGTATGTCCGTCCCGATTCCCAAATGCGACGACCGATCAGGTACTCTCTGTCGCTACAAAAGAATGGGAACTGTGTCCGAAACAAAGAAACAACATAAGTAATAAGCCAATGCAGCAACGGAACTCATGAATCAAAGGACAAAACAAAGTATCATGTTCTCACCTTGCGCACCCAGTGCACCAACATGGTTCCGGTAGTTGGACATTCTTCCAAAGTAGAAGCATGTACAAGCATGTCATCCCACTTTGCTCGAAACTCATCATCCCAGAAGAAATCCCTCAGTAACTCAGGTGTACAATCCTCATATATAGTACTACTGCGGTATTGTGGAGGTCCAGTCTAAAATACACAGGTGAAATCCAATTAGTTCAACTCGCCAACATAATACATACAAGCAAAACAAGACTCTGTCTCCAAGGACCTCGTTTATCCATTGAAACGAAAGGTAAAGACAACTACCTCGGGGTCTCTTCGCCAAGCTTGATAGCGCATAGCTGCGGTAGACCGATCCATCATATGTATCCAAGTAGGCCCTCCATCTTTCTCCTCAACAAGCTGACATATGTGCTGTAAATCCTCCTTGTTCACATGACCGGAACTTTCTCTTTCAATCTTTGAGGTGCTGCCATATCACAACATTTATATTCATTAAGCTTAAGCTCTCATGTCTTACAAGTTAAACTGACCCAAATCCCCAATTTAACACAACAAACACTAATCAAAGTTGTGAAATTGAACACATTAAACACCAAAACATGGAAAATTAAAGCAAACCCAACTTTTGAAATTAGTCAAAATACTCAAGAAAGTCAACGAACCTGAAATCCGGATTGGTGGTAGGTGGCAAAGATGGCGCGTCTTCCGGATTCCTATCGTCGGCAGGCCATGGAATGCAACTGGGCAGCTGAAACTTCAACGAGCTCAGACCCGGAATCGAACCGAAACACGTGGACGAACTCTGCGAGGACGAGGACGAGGATTCTTTTTGTTTGGAGATTGGGCAATCCAACAGGTCTCGGCCAACCAAGCTCGCCCATTTGGGCTTCCACGCCCACCCAACAAAAACCCCAACAATCACACCAATCCACAGAGGGATTATGAACATCATCAGCTCCCCCAGCACCTCCACAATCGTGGGTCGTCTCAGAATCTCCAGAAAAGCCAACGGCGACGCCATCGTCGGGCAGAAAAGCAAAAACCCGCAAGCGAAAAAAAGAGAAAAACCCTTGATTGAATCGGATACTGGTATGCAATAAGCACAGCGATTGCCCGAGGGTTTCAGAGATGAAGGAGATAAGAAGATAGCAAAACCCCAATACCCAACAGAGAGGGGGGATATTAATTACTTATTAGATATATAAATACAGAGAGAAAAAAATAAAAATAAAAAGGGAGAGGAGGAGGAAGCAGAGAATGATGAGATTTAGATATGGTTTATTTGCAGAGAGAGAGAGAGACAGAGAGAGAGAGAGAGAGAGAAAGGAGGAAGAAGACAGAGGAAAGCTGAGAGCTTTGGATAAGATTTCTGAGATCAGCGGTAGAGAGACGCGTTAGGGAGATTCCCACAGGCTCACAGAGGAGGGACTTTGTTGTTTTCTGGTGCTGCTATTGCTAGTGTTGGCCAATAGCTTCAACCAAAATGTTCAATTTCTATTTGTTTTTGTTTAATTACAATTTAATAAAAAAAGATGAGAAAAAGCGAGTTAGTTGTTGATTGAAGGTGAATTTTCTGAGAAAATCTTAGAAATCAGTGTGTGTGTGTGTGTAAATGTTATGAATTGTGGATTTTGGGGATGATGAGTTGAAGAGGCTTTTGTATATATACCATGGGTGGTTAGGCTCTATGTGTTGTCTCCCCGCGGTTTCTCGTTTTCCACGTTCTCTGACTTGGATTTTTACACATTTCCTCTCTCTCTCTCTCTCTCTCGAGACTGTAAAATGTTGGCTAAGAGAAAACATGTGTGATATGATTGTTTTTACTATTCAAAAATGCCATGGGAACGGGAAGAGAATTCTCTCTGGATCCATTTGTGAATCCTTAGAAACTGAAAGATGATTCTCTTTGGATTCACATTATGGAGATCTTAGGGATCTTTACATCCTAAACGTTTATCGTATATTATGCAGTCAGTTTTCATCAGATACTATTTGTGTTTACTTTTAAATTAAAAAAATCAAATGAGATCTAACCGCACAAAACACGATGAATGGCTAAGATGAGTGGATCCCTAGGATTCCCACAAAATGGATCCGGATGGGATCCATTTCCATGGGAACTCTCTCAAAGTATTACTCTTTATAAATTTTCTGTCACCTCACAGTTGAACATCAATTTTCATGCCAACATTATAAAATATTGTGTCAAAAACATGAAGTGATAGAGAGTCCCACTTTTGAAATAGTCTTTTAGCATTTCTTTTTCGTTTTTACTAAATTCATCTAGATTATAAAGTTATAAACTCGTACTTAGGAGCAGAGTGAGGTGGGTGCATGACTAACCAATTTAACTAAGTTATGAGGATGAAAACTCGAACTCAAGTACAAAATAGGGTGCACATTGTTCTAATTAGTTATTTTTTAGTCTACTATGTTTTAAAGTTTTAGGGTTGGAAAGTTGAGATGATGATAATCCTACGGTACTTAGTTTAGGCCCTTATATTGTCCGGTTGACGATTAGATTAATCGATTTCCATCTTGAATTCTATTGGGCGATAATCTTTGGTACCAGATTCTGTTTTTGCTGGTTGTAATTATCATCTTAAACTTAAGATGTATCACCACCCCATACCTCACATTAATTATCTTATCTTGATATATTGTATTACAAGGTTATATACACACTATCTACTATTTGATCAAAATTATAAATGTAGGCAAAATGCAAAACATCGATAAATTCTAACTAATAGATTGATTAGGTTTCATTCAAAACGCATTTTAGATGATGATTGTATTGGTTGTTGGTCTGAACTGTTAAAATTTGATGAACTCTTTCTCCTAGTACGGTTAGTGATATTTTTTTTTTTTGTAAGTAAGAGATTTTAAGTTCGGATCTGGCAGATAATGAATTTAATACCAATAACCGTAATGTGACTATATTGTTATATTTTAAAAAATTCCTATCATTGAGGTTTAATAATAAAACAAACATGAGAACTTTATGACTAGCAATTTTGGATGGTTCAACACCGTTGGATGTCAAAAGAAGCAGCGTTCCAGCATTTGACTGATCATGCGTATATTCTTTCATTGGCGGCTTAATGTTGCCACTTAAGACTAGCAATTTAGAATTGACCTAATTCTTAATTAAAATGGTATGATGATCAAATAAGACATATACGACACAATTATAATATTACAATGACATCTCATACTAATAATATATTGATTTTTTTTTCACATAGCGTTTTTTCATTAACAAAAATCATCACAGTGATGTATCCCTAATGTATAAGTTACTCATCACATGCTTCAACAAAACAACGGTGGAAGTAGAGCAATTGCTCCAAAAGCCTCCAGGGTCATATATAATCATCATTGGCTATAGATTGAGTGGATGAAGGTTAAGATGGTCAAATCATATACCATAATATTTGGTCAAATTCAATGGAGGTTTCAGCAATTTGGCCTAAGCATATTACAATTGCATATTATATATATGATGGCCTAAGCATAATATTTGGTCAAATGCAATGGAGGGTTTCAGCAATTTGGCCTTAGCATATTACAATTGCATATTATATTTATGATGGCCTAAGCATAATATTTGGTCAAATCATATACCTAAAGTTGCTTCCTTGTACGCTTCTCAACTGGCCGAACTCCTGACCCCTTTTGCATGGACATGCAAATTATATATATGATGTCTTGTTTACTGGTTTCTTTGTCAATTAAGTGGAATTCAACAAGGCAAAATCAAACCTTAATCTAAGCATGTGAACAGGTTGTAGCTAGCTAGGTCTTGGTCAATACAGAAGATTAATTTTCCTTAATCAACAAATCCGCTGAATGAGCATACTATACAGACCTAACATGTAAATAACCGCTCTCGTAACTCTGCAAGCGACGCGTAGGTTTAGCACCACCGAACGCTGCGATGTGACTCTAACGGAGACATTGAGCAAGAAGAACGAGCACCTTCCCCACTAGGCCGCAACATTGGGCGACTAGTGCTTGAAATGATTGCTTGAAAGAAACCAGTTGATGCCAGAATAATACAATATCTCAGTGAAACCGACCATATAATGGTTGAAACACTTGCATGCTTTCGTCGTGTAAATTATTTTATGTCCTTCAAGCTCTGTAGTCCGTCAGCTTCTAATTTGACCTCCGACCTTACACACACACACACACACACACACACACACATATACATTTATAGCTAGCTGCATGAGCTACACATGCATGATGGTTATGTTTGAAGAATAGACGAGTCTTAACTTTATCAGGCTTTCCACATGCAAGCGTTTTCTAGTCAATTATTACAATTATTTTCATATATGGACGGACCATAAAATAATATATTGGTCCAATTTACTTAGAATCTTTTATAATTCTTACTCTTCAGTTACTTCGTAGAGTAACTAAAATTATAACACAATAAGCGGGATGGATGTGGGATATGGAAAGCAATGGTCTCTATTGAGAGTATGAATCTCACATCGTAAAGTGGTGACTAACGATATTTTCTACGCCTCCTTCGAGTGTTGGTTTTATTTTCTATTAAAATTATAACACAATAAGTAGGATGGATGTGGGATATGGAAAGTAATGGTCTCTATTGAGAGTATGAATCTCATATCACAAAGTGGCGACTAACGATATTTTCTATGCCTCCTTCGAGTGTGGGATACAATAAATGTTTAAATTGTTAGATCTTCGTTTAAATTAAAATTTAGCAATTCTAAAGTCTGGAGTATCACATATTCCTGAGGACCATATAATTTTTTGTGACTAGCTATAAGCCTATAACACACAAAAAATTATAGATTTACCATGAGGAAACAAAATAAATAACGCAACTAATGGACACTTGAACGGACATGATTATATCCATAACTAACTCCACGTCCATTTTTTGAAGAAAATCTTCTATCAATCTTCTATTAGGACTATCTGTATACAGTAGCACATTCACATGAGATCGGCTTTCCTGCATATCGGTCCCATATCGAGAGACTACCTCATGTGAGTTTGCAGCCGTCCAAAGGGTTTTCTCCATCGACCCCATTACTTGAAAAGTTAAGTTTTTAACCGCCTATGATTCTTCAAGGATTGACATCCTTGAGGAGGATGCGTATGTCACTGGGCGCGTAGACGGTGAATAATGAATTTCTACATCACGTACACTTCATATGATTTTGGAAAATCCCATCAGATGTGCTCACTTCACCCATCAAATATTGCATTTCGGCTGTACCACCGACCATGTCAAATCCTCAAATAGTTGATTACAAATTTGAACAAATGATTAAGGGATGTGCTATCCACACACTCCTTATTAATTTCGGTAATTTGATATTCTTCATTTTATCCAATCCGACGATGAAAAATTTGAAAGGTGTGAGAGAAATAAAAAAAGGTGTGTGGATATCACACCTCATGAATAAATGAGTAACAAATTATATACATAGTCATGGCTTATTAATATAATAAAACTATTTCGATACACAAAACTGGAACTCTATAAGTACTGAATTATCATAGTGGTTATGATATTTTTCTTCAACCCACCACGTTTCATATTCAAAACCCCCTAGTGTAGATTAATTTTGAATATTGTCGTAATAAAAGACACCGACACGTTCAATACAAGTAAACCTCACACACAATTACCAAGTGTGTACACTTGGTAATATGTTGTGAAATTTTAGTCTAAATTGACTTTCCAACAACCTAAAGTTAGGTTTATCTGTGATAAGACGACGTTGCCCGACGAGGGAACACACAAAAGGATGAAAAATCGTGTTAGTGCTTAACAGGTGTAGGGTTTGAAATGTCATCTCATCTCAGCTCTTTCGATTTGACTAGTTACCAAAATACAGAGGCACAAAGTTTGGCAGGATGCACGAAGCCTGTTGGGACCTGCTTGAAAGAATTCATCATGAGAGAAACATTTTCCAAAAAGAAAGAACTTCTTATCAGAAGAGTACTAGCTCTTGTAAATGGTTGTTTTAGACTTGGGGGAGAAATTATGTCACCAAGACAAAATTCTAAATTCTAATGGCACAGTTATTCAATGAGTGCGTGTTAGCAGTTCATAATTTGAAGATAAAAAGTTAATATTATGATAGGAGGTCTTGTAAGAGTAATAATCCGTGATAAGTAAATACTAAAGAAAGGCTATGGAGTGGTGGTGCCACTAAGATCATGTTTTTGTTACAAGATAGATTTTCCTTGTTAGCTCATCTTGAATGCAAAAATCTAAATTTTATGCTCGTATTTTTGTATTTGGGTCTAAAAGTGAAGAATGACTTACATGAATAAATTCAATGTCAAGTGACGTCTTGATCTATTGAAACAATGATATGTGTAAATTTTTCTTCATTAATTTTTATTGTTAAAACAAAATACTACAATAGCGTAAATCATTCTATGTAAGTCACTATTTTCTATTAATTTCTTACAAGTTCTTTTTTTGCTCAAATCGCAATGACCCCAATCATTGCACATAGCAACACATTCTCTTCCCTCTTTGCTTTAGGGCCCACAATTTGATTTCATTAATTAAAAGCAATCTCAAATATAGATTCGGTACTTTGAAGGATGATGCTTACATTTATTTTTGGACCGTCCAAAAAAAAGCTTTCATTTGGATTTGACTTTACCTTTTGTGCTCCAACCGCAAATAAAAAAGAACAACTTACATAGAACAAGATTATTATCATTTTAGGATCTTAATTGGTGTGTCAAATCAAAGAAAGAAACTTACGTGAAACAAAATCATTGTAATTTTAGGGTCTTAATTCAATAATATTTGTTATATACTTACACATGACAATGCATTATTAACCAGAACGCAACATGACAATGAACATATTCCATATAAGTCCTGCCAACCAAGGTGTCATAAAAAATGGAAAGAAAATAAAAACCCAACTTGCCAACTAGTTTCCATCCAAAGAGCATCAAACTTGGAAAGAAAGGATTTTGTCCATATTTTCTGACTCAAGATTCTCTGTGCAATGATTAAATTAATCATATACCAACTGTCCCAGGGGCATAAATAATAGCAAAAATGGGGCAGGTGGTTTGTGTTTAACCAACCTTCTGTTAATCCATACACATTTACATCACAATCAAATGAACACGGGTTTCAAAAGCTAGTGTGCCAAATAGCTTCATCACCTTCTCCACATCGCTCGTGCACCTCCTCCATTCTCTCCACCGATTTGCATATGCCACTGCAGCTCCAGTCAAACGAGGCAGCACAAGGGTTTCCTGCTTGAGCTTTCCACTCACACTCTTTGAGAAAGACAAGAGAGTTTCGAGTTATACACAGTTGAGATCGAGCTTAAGAACATCTAAATTGAACTAATTACAGTGTGATCTTTTGTGCGGCTTGCAAGAAAAGTGATTATTTTAGTGAGAAGCATCAACTGCAATGGCTTTTAACAATCAATAAGTTGAGTTTAAATAACTAATTGCGTAGAAAAGCAAAAAGCATCAATCTTGAGGTCATATGCATAAAGAAACTAACACTTTAATGGCTTGAAGTGGAACTAAATTGAGTTGCCAAGAACTTACCAGTAGAGGTACCACAGCAAAGGCTTCGCTCGTCAATGTGCTCAACATCAAGACCAATAAACCAAGAACCCAAAGAGACGTCCTCATTTGCATATTTGTGAAGTATGTGCCTAAAGTGGAAAACAGAACTTTTCCAAGTTACATGGCAAGAACAAAATGCAGAATTTTTTTCTTGTGTGTGTGTGTGCGTACAAGAGAAAAATGAGACTGCACAAAAGGACTTACCGATGGACTGAGATGTAAGTTGCTAAATCTTTGGAAATTGCGTATATTTGACCTGTTGCATGCCGAAAATACTTATTTCCCTCCTCTCCAAATTTCCAATATTCCGGTTCATGGTACTTGACCCCCCTATCAAAATAGGTACAGATGATGAATGACAAACATAAATTAAACAAGAGAGATGCACAACATTTGGCTGCTTACTTATTCGCTAGGACAGGTCCAGACTTCATACAACCGATATATGTACGAGGTTTTGATCTATGACTGGCCAAGGTAGAACCAACCATTCCTGTCAAATATTGAAATTAATTCAGTGCCGCAAATTCTGCATCAATTGTTTCCTCCCCATATTTCCACAGCAGATACAGCTGAATTAAAAATATACACACTAACCAAGATTTATGTGCACATCGTCATCAACCTTGATATAAAAGTCAGCATCCCACTTAGAGACAGCTGCGGTAAAATATGTTTGGGTTTTTGACGACAATTCGTGATATCCTTCTATGTGGTTCTGCAGATATACAATGGTGAACACTTCATAAGGTCCACCGAAGTGATTTGAAGTTTGAACCAATGGACAATCTAGATCTCAAAACAACTAAAAAATGCCCACCAAAGGGTTTAAGAATTTTGTTCCTTTGATTGGTTCCCAAGACAATATATCTGCATAAAGCATTGCATGAGTCTCCAAACAACTAACTGGAGATAACAGGCAATTTGGTCCTAGGCACTCAGTACTTACCAGCCGGAAAAAATCCTTATGTTTCTCATCTTCTACATCAATGGCACGATCCAAAAGGCCACCTGGAGTTGCACTGACGACAAAAAAGGAACCAGTAAGTTTTGTTAAAATTTTCATTCTGAAGAAAGCAGTTTATTAAGCTAGTCACTTGCAATATAGAGTAAGCCTACCTGTGTCCAATAACAAACCGCATTATAATTCCCTTTTCTGCCTCTAGCTTCTTTAACTCATCCCCTGGAAAAGTGATAAACTAATCAATTATGTGTGTCTATATATACATATGCTTATTTCTTATAGCAGCAACTAATCTTTTATGTGAGAGAAATGGATTTCGAGTTTTTTGGGTTTCAACCTTGGGGCATCCACGTTTCCCTGATTGACTCCCTTCGTTTTCGGCTGCTAAAGGCAGTCATGATTCCCATCACAAAGAAAAGCTTCTGGCGCTCTTTCAATGGCTCCTTTCCCGGTCTTATCACCACAGGAGATCCTTCATAATTGCCAGATTTAGAAGCTCTAGCTGTTGCCAGCTGGACCTCTAATGTGGAGATTGTCTTATCTAATGCCCTGGAAAGAAATGCAGCATAAATGTCAATAACATACCAACATCAATGTATATATTGAAATACAAAAAATGATCACTTTCAAGATTTCCTCAAATAATAGAAGGACATGGGAAGTTACATGATCACATCATGTGTTTGCGAGACTTGAGAAAGGATGTCTCCCACGCCATCAGTGACCTCCTGCAGTAGCACAGATAAACTATTACTGATTTACTATATAAATGGAGCTAACAAATATTTGGATCTTGTAACTTGCCTTCTTCTCACAATTAACTATGGGAGGCAGAACTCTTCTTGGTTGATCTTTCTCCAGTGGTGGAGCCTCCTCATCAATTTTGTCTGGATCGGGAACACCCCAAAAGCTGCAAGATAAACATCAGCAACTGACCAATGCAATTTTCTGTCAAGAAAACAACAATATGAACCAGACAAATACAGTCCCATGTCACATGAGTGGGATAGATAAAAAAAATTCGTTTCCAAGCAATTTACAGTTCAACTCTCATACTTTAAGGTCATCCAATGATCCTTTGCTTCTCTTGTCACATTCATGTGATTTGGGTACCATAGTTGGGCTTCACCAGCCTAGTACATTAGATTTTTGTGGTGATTGATCAACACTCAAAACTTATATTTCTATGCAATATCAGAGACATAGGAGATCTGGTTCCAAATTGAAGAGTAAATCTATTGGCAGAATTTGCCAAAGTAATATAAATTACCAATCACAAAGCAAAGCTAAGCAGATCAAGAGTATTATTGGGTGCATATTCGTCTTCAAGTTGTTCCCATCTGTCAGCTTCATGTTCCCTTTGCAATGCCAGCCAACTGATAGAAACGATTCTGACCAGAATTTGATTCTTCAAGGGAAAAGTTTCAGTACAATGTGACTGAGTACATAAACTTATCTAACACTAGGTCAAAAATTGGCATCACCGTTTAGAATAACTAGCCTCTTACCGGCTCCAAGGGCTAGGAATCTCTTCCAGCACCACTGAACTATATCAACTGGCTGCCATTACTTTATTTACCATCCAAGGGAGTTAACTTGAAACCATTTTCCTAATGCCCAACTTAAAATCGATCAGCAAGCTCCCCAAATTTCTACGAAACTCGAAAAATCAGCTTTCCAACCAAATGAACACTCAAACATCATGGAGAACTCCTTATCCAATCAGAGTTAACCTTTCAGACTCCATCGCAAAACTTCACTGAATCTACTACTTTCCACACTAAAAAGCCAATAGATCACAACATATTCCTTAAACCAAATCATGTAACTTTAAATTACGACCACGATTCAGCACCCATTATGTCCAATTGGAAACTTAAGGACAATCAAATTACTAAATAGGATTAGCAAACATCCTAAATTTCAAACAATGGTGCCAACAGAATTTGAATTAAGAAACCAGAGCATCATTTGCAAAAAACAGCAAAAGGGTCGGAAAAGATGTCTCATTTGTAGCAAACAACGTTAAAAAATGCAAATTTACAAGCCCCATTAGACTGAGAAGCAAATCTGGAAACTGAAAGAACCACCTCAACACAAGATCTTAGCGAGAGAGAGAGAGAGAGAGAGAGAGAGAGAGAACCTGTTGACAACAAGAACACCGAGGAAGAAGCTGGCAATGCAGAAGAGAGAAGCCCATCTGACGGAGACTCCATTGCCGACCTTGTGAGGTTTACTGAGACCCATCTGCAAAAAAGTCGTCAGCTTTAAGGTACCTCCCCTTTGCTTAAGCTTTTGTGGAGTGGGGTTTTGGGGAGGAAGCTTCAGGAAGAAAATATGAGCAGTAGCAACCCCATTAGAGAAAGATCAGTTTTTCTTACAGACAGCACAGCAACAAAATCATGTCCTGAAACAGTGACGTATATATTCGAAAAGGAAAAGGAAGGGAAATAGATGGAGTTAAACAGTTGAGGGGAGATGGGCTACCTAGTAATTATAATTTTCCATTTTCTCCATTTTTCTGTCACGGTAAAAATAATATTATTTAAAATGTTTTGAAAAAAAATGACAAAAGCCATGGCAGCTTTAACCGTCAATAATGTCCCTTTATTCTTAAGCTTTTCCAAGCAATGGAATGCATTCGCACTGGCTATACTTTCTGCGCCTTTGCCCTTGTTTTTGTATATTTTTTATATTTTTTATTTTTTATTTTTCCATGTTTTATTTCCTACATGCTTATCATTTTGCAGATTTCCTGTTTAATTTAAGATATATGGTTATGTCTTTCTGTTTTTTTAATAGCACAAATACATGTAGATGTGCAAGAAAAATAGAAGAGTAGCGTGCAGAAATTATTTTGCTAATATAAAAACTTGAAACCTCATAATTTTATGTATTGTTTGTGCTGACTCTAGTATTGTTGATGTAGCAATTTGACCTGTAATTTACCATATACCCCAATTTTGAATACTAGTCTCTATGTAGAAAAATAAAAATAACTTATCTACGCCTGTGATGTGAAACTTTCGTTTTTATATCCTTTTGTATTTTCATGTATGTCACTAATGTATGATTATTATATGATGATTATTATACTTACTTGTTGGTAAAGTCTTTGTGCCAATATTGTTTTACTCGGTCTTAATTTATCAAGAGATGAGTATTGAACTAGTGACAAAAATCATGTTTTTGTAACCAAATTCAAAGTTGGAGTCACGATGTACATAAGATACAGTGTTATACAAGCAATAATCACGATGTATTAAAACAACATATTTTACCAGCAAAATATATTATCTATGTAAAACTTATAATTTTACTTCATTAACATTTCAATTGATCTAAATACAGAAAGAAAACCTTTGATTGAAAAAAAAAAACACAAAAAGAAAACTTTACTTTGAAGGAGCTCAACATACAATTCAGATAATATCTTTGCAAATATAGATTTGTAAAATGGAAAAATGCTTCTATTGCAAATTCAAAAAAACTTTATCGGTACTGCATAGTCCTTTAGCTTTGGAGCAGACATAAACAATTTACGAAGCCAAAGAGGGCAGGCTGGTCCACATGCAAAAATAGAGCTGCGAACAAAGTTGGCCAAATGTTGTAAGAAGAAATTGTAGCAGTAATCCTTTAATTTTAACTTAATTGGAGTAATGATTTCTCAACTAAAAATTCATGATCATTGATCCCTTAACTCATCAATACATGTAGTTATGATCTTTTTAGTCAACTCCGTTAAAACTTCCGTCAAAATAAATCAAGGGGCAAATATAAAAAACCAAATGAAAAAAATTATAGCAATGATCTCTCAATTTTAACCCAATTAGACAAATAGTCCCTAACTTTAACCCAATTGAAGCAATGATCCCTCAACATTAACCTCATTGTAGTAATGGTCCTTCCAACATGAGTCATTTTGACGAAATTATGATGGAGTTAACGAAAAAGACCATAGTTGCACGTTTTGATGAGTTAAGGGATCAATTGTCATGGATTTTAGTTGAGGGACCATTGCTCCAATTGGGTTAAAGTTAAGGGATCATTGCTACAATTTTCTATATACTGTAAACTTGGCTACTCAAAAATGAGTTTGAACTCCTACTCAAAACTCCTAGTGCATGAATCACAGAGTTTTTGAGCTTATGATCATAACCGTTCATATTATGAATCACAATGTAAAAATCATCTCTGCAAAAAAATGAATTTAAAAAAAGGTTATTTCGTCAATCTATTCTAATAAATACATAGATGGTCAGTAATGATTTTACCAATTCCATTTATTTGTTTTTATACAATTCATTGACTAAACAACTTAAGTTTTAATTGAATTTTTTGCGTAAACGATTTTTATTAGGTGATTTATAATATGAACAATTTTGATTGTAGACACGAAATTCTATAAATTGACAACGAATCATTTTTGAGTATGAACTTGAAAAAGGTAAGTTAGGTTGGTGAATGGTTATAGTAAATGTGACCTAAAGTCAAGGCTCACATAGTCCATTTGATGCCAGGGTGTCAAATGGCAAACAGACAGACAGAACGACGTACGTGAATGCATGATGAAGTCATAGAAGTGAGTTACACTTATGCATAAATTTAAATTATCCAAAAAGTAAAGAAAGAAAAGGATAAAAATATTAAATTTGTGTAGTTGTGGTAGAGCACCATTACGATACCATACTCCCACATCCTCTGACACCGTAAGAAATTTTTGTGTGGGTTGAAAATATCGTTACGTGTTGTTATAATTCTACGTATTTTGATATAAGTGAAGAATAGAGTTGATATGTTTTAATTTTATGATTTATTAAAAATTTAAAATGCATATTATAACTAATAACATGCTGTGATGGTGTTCTAGGTACCCCTAAACCCTATTGCTACCATATAAACCCTAGATTCTCCTCTCCAACACCATTCCCTTCTTCACGGGTCCTGATTGCCATGACTCATATTTTTGACTTGTCCGGTTGTCCCTACCCCCTCCCTTTTTCTTCCCATCAACTTTGTTTAATTTTACGTAGGAGTGAATTTAGCAGTTCATCAGATCCAGTGCCAGATTTTTTTTTGTTCCGTCCTGTGTTGTTTTCCTGTTTTTAAATCCATAACTTGAGGCAAAAGTAAAGCTTGAATATGTGAGCCCCAAGTGTTTTAATTAATTGTGTTTTAAGCTTTGTTTTACATACTAATTCTACTATCATGCATGCCCAGATGTTGCAGAAGAAACTAAATTAACAAATTAAGCCTCTAAAAATTTGGTAGTGATGGGTTAGTTTGATCAGTTCTGAGATTAGTTATTTAAGAATTGAAACTGGTGATGCACTGTTGATGGTGGCTACCAATCACATTATTTTGTTGGGCAGTTCTGTTGATAGATTATATATTTATATGTCAACACTTTCATTTTATATGCTAATGGAGCTGATAAGCATCATAGAACACGTAACTCAAGTGGTTAAGAACGTTTATCTTTGACATCCGACGTCCTAGGTCCTAATTGATTACCGAAACAAACACATGAGTGCATCTCTGAGATGCTCACGCTACAAACTAGTTGCTGAGGGATACCTATTTGCTTATTATCATGCAACATACGAGACATCATAAACTTAGAAAAATTGGTTGCAGTAATTAGTAATGTGCAGCTTCTTAATGATCATCGTCATCCTCCAACACAATGGACATCTAGACAAGATTTACCCAAACCCGGCCCAATGAAGATTTACCCAAACCTGGGCCCATTCATGGTGGGCTTTTACAAAACCTGCTCTTACCTTAATTGCCCTAAGCCCATATTCAACCCTAATGGGTATTTTGGCAAATCAGTTTTAAGAATTTGCCCTGCTAAACTTATGTGTCAAATACTACGACTTTGGGATGAAGAAATACAAATTTGAGATGTAAAGCTGCGTTTACATGGCATAGATTTCCAGAAGATGTAAATGTAATAGCTACTCTAACGGAAGAGATTTTAATTTGGAATCTAATTTATTTTTTTCTCTTTGATTGGCATGGTCCTTCTTCACAAGATGTACAGTTACATTTTTATCTACATTTTTTGACAAAGATAAGTATTTTATATTCCGAATATTGGATAGTTTTTCAACCAACAAAAAATGTAAAATGTCCATTCCAATGCCTTTTGTATGGACATTTGGCATCTCCTATTGGATATAAAAGTGATTTCTATTATTTAATAAATTCACCTATATTAAAGAGTGTGTTAGTTTTGTCTGTTCCCAATAACATTACTATTATGTTTTTGGTTGATTGATAAAATTCTCCCTCGTAAGTACGGTTGAGGTTTTAAAAAAATGTTCATTCATCACTTGGTATTTGACAACTTTGTTTTATACAATGATATATTTACAATAAGAGAATAAGAGAATAAATTGGTTATGAACTCTTCATTCTTGAGATTAAACCTGAGACCTTTTATTTACAACTGAATAGGGGTGGGAAAAAATACCTAAAATTCCAAACCGAATTGAAAAAATCCCCAAATCAAACCGAAAAAATCCCAAACTGAAAATCCTGAAAATCTAGGTACCCAATCTCGAACTAATCTCGAAATTTCGGTATAGGAATCAGTCTCACATTTTCATTCGTTCGGTAATCCCGAACCGAACTGAAATAGATATATATTATTTAATTTTAAATATATATTTAGAATTGTAACAGTCGTCGAATTTGGTTGAGATTTAATCTCAACCGTTGAATCTAAATAAAACCCTCACTTAGTTACTCTCTCTCTCGACCTCACCTCCGATTTCTCTCGATCTTTCTCTCCTCCTTATTTGCCGTCTTCGAATCCGGCCACACCCACATCACACAAGTGACTCACCTCTCTCTCTACTAACCTCTCTAATCTCTCTCTCTCTCTCTCGACTTCTCATCCCTCACTGTGAAGCCTTCCTTCACCACACAGAGCCATGGCCACCGCTCTCTCTCTTGTGATTCTCTCTCATGCGATTTTTTTTATCAGACACTCAAAATCATAGAATCTTTTTCATTTAGTGCACTGTGCACCGATTCTCCCTCAAATCAAGTAAATTTTGGAATTAATTTAGGGTTTGAAATTTTTATTTAGGGTTCGAATTCTAGATTAGAGTTTGTGAAATTTGTTTATGTTTTGGATTGGATGTTCATGATTCCAGCGCTAATTTAATTTCTATATTTATGTTTACCATTAGGTTAAGGTTTATGAATTTTTTTTTCGATTTAGGAGTGAGGCTATTATATACGTATGAGAATGAGGCTATTATATACAATTCTAATTATACAGTATTAAACTGCAAGACTTCCTTCTAGTGACCTACTTTGTATGTACGAGAGTGAGGGTATTATGTACAAATTATAACTGGACTTTATAGTGAGTTTCATTATTTCATCTCCAATGTAATTTCTTTACTACCCTAAACATTATTTCATCTCCAATGTAATTTCGTTGTAACAGATGTCCTTGTTTCTTTTACATGAGCACTCAACAATTTGGTGTTACTTGTTTGTAACTGTGTCCAGTTCAAGCACTTTTAATTATTGTTGGTGGGTCTGTGAAAGATCACTTAACAATACACAGAATGGTTCTAGCATGCCACCAGTGCAGAATTTTGTGAGAGCGGAAATGCTGTCGAGCTAGCGGGTATCTAATTAGACCTTGTGAAGGTGGTGGCTTGATCCTTCACATTGTTGATCATATGGCTTTTGTATATTGAAGCAATGTCACTTCCTTGGCTTGATTGATCATAATTTTGACTTGTTAATTTGATTGCTTAAACCAGCCTTGGAGTGTACCTGAAGTGTTGCGCCCGCTTTATGAGTCATCAACACTTCTTGCTCAGAAGACAAGTATGGCAGTAAGATTGTTTTCTCCTGATCGATGTCATCTTGTTTGGATATTAAAATTTCTTAGTTGAGAATGTTTAAAACAAGTTAGAATCGTAGAAACGATGAAGCTTCATACATCTTGTGTTGTAATGTGGACATATTTCTTCTTTCAGGCATTACGCAACCTGAGGCAGATATCTCAAGAAGTTTCTCAGCCTAATTATTCCGCTGGTTGGGGAAGAAGGCCTGCGGCTCTCCGTGCTCTTAGTCAGAGATTGAGCAAGTGCGTTTCAATTTCTCCCCCTTATGATTTGTTAGAACGGTTAATCAACTTTCACCTCGTTGGAGTCTTAATTGAATTTAAATAGTTTGATAGTAGAATATATTTGAAGAACAATTCATAATTTCATATTTCAATTAGTGATTCCGGATTTGTCCCGAAATTTCGAAAATATTTTGGGATTCCCGAAAAATTTGGTTTGGGATTGATCTTCAAATTTCGGTCCCGAAAAATTTTGGTTTGGGATTCAGGATACTAATTTTGGTTCGGTATCCCATATCGAACCAGCCCTAAAAGTAAAGAAAATATCACTCGACCGTAGCAAATTGCGCACTATACAAATGGATATTGACACTCCTGGATTCCATAAAACGTAGAAGTTAAGAAAATTACCGAGTTGATTTGTTTATATTAAACTTATATTCCCATTTACATTATCATTTCTTTGGCCACGAATCTTAAAAGCCAATCTTTGTGTGCAGTGCACTAGTAACTTGAGGAGGTTGTCAAGTCTTTGCAAACACAAAAACCTTCGGATAAGTAGCGATTAGTAATGAACGTGAAAGTCTGGGAAACTGGAAGCTTTCTTCCTTCATTAAGATGTTGGCATCAAAAGCAATCATAGCTTCCCTGGCATGCTTTGCACGTAAAAAAGTACTTATATGTTCCCCTGACATGCTTCAACCAGTGCTTGTTAAGGCGCATTGCGTGACATACATTCATACGAGTACTGATGTGTGTGCAATACTTGAGCTACATCAAAACCAAAAACAGCCTACGAAATTTGGGTTTGATCAATTTGGGTAGAGAATCACGAATTAAGACTTCAATTTGGGTATATTCAGTTCATCTATAAACCACCTTTCAAGCTTTGACTTGTCATTCTCTATGTACATGCATGTGCAGTACAAACACCCCAAAATACTGAATTCAGGACTCGTTTGATATAAATGATTGGAATGAAATGAATACGTACTATTTTCACGTGTCTTTGTAGCATTAGCATAGGACGCCACTGGTGTACCCGTACCATACAAATTGCTCTTCTAAAATCAAGTTCAAATCCTCTGTGCATCTTTCTCAACGGGACATGTGTGTTTAATCCTTGTTATTCATGCAAATCGTGCGACTAATCACAACAGGTTGATCTACAACCATAATGCTTAGTGTCCAAGCGATTAGCAAGTGTCAGTAATGTAGTGAAATTGGATGGTTTCGAGATTAGGTCAGCACATTAATAATAAACAAAGTTTTTTTCTTCTTTTGCAGATCCATTTGGAGAGCCGGTCTTTGCTGAAGGGGCAGAGCAGAAGGTTGCGGATCCATTTTGATTATGGAGGAGGCTTAGTGAACCCGAACAAGGCAGCGAACCCTAGCCTCATATATGATATCAGCACAAATGACTACATAAGCTACCTTTGTGCGTTTGGCTACAACACCTCAGCTGTTTCTCTACTTGTTCAACAAGCCACATCATGTCCTGTTACAAAACCTTCAATTCTTGATGTAAACCTGCCGTCCATTACCATTCCAAATCTAAGAAATCCTGTAACACTCACTCGAACTGTAATGAATACTGGTTCTGTCAACTCAATGTACAAAGCTCAAATCGAGCCTCCATCACGCATCAAAGTAGTTGTAAAGCTAGAGACGCCTTCAACTCGACAGTTAAGGCGATCTTCTTTACAGTTGCGGTTTCCACTGCCTACCAAGTGAACACAGCATCCTTTTTCGGAAGCCTGACATGGACTGATGAGGTGCATGCTGTGTCAAGTCCCATATCTGTGAGAGAAATGAAAATGGATCATACTCATCCAGCAAATTGTGTTAAATACATTGAAATATTTCAGAACTGAAGAGAAAATGAAAGAAGAATAACAGTGAGAAAGATGAAGAACTAGAGAGAGAGAGAGAGAGAGAGAGAGAGAGAGAGAGAGAGAGAGAGAGAGAGAAATGAGACTTGTATTAACTGAAAAGGAAGTATTACATAATTAGTAAGCCTAACTACTCTAACCAAATACTAACAAACTAACTATATTGCTAACTTGTACAATCATCTAACTAACGGTGTGGAACTCTTAATAGATCGTAATAATGCAGATACATGATCGAATCATCAAATAATAATGGGAATATTCCCGAAGTGCTTGATGGACAATTATAGACTCCATCGTCTTTCAAAGTAGAACTGAAGTTCCTATGAAAGTGGAGAGAAAGGGAATTTGATTCTCTTCTTTTTTGTGGGTGCAATGGGGAACAAAGAACCATGTTCTTGGTGGAGAGATTAAGGATCTTAAATATGCTTTAGGAGTCCATGCAAACTTTCTTAGCATCTGTTCTTAATCATGAACCAAGCTCAGTTGCTCAGAAATATGTCCATTGTAACCCTAACTTTTCCCAGGTCATCCTACTCGGGATTTAGATCTCTCTTCCAATGATTCAAATTGAATCAATGTTAGACTATCATCCATTAAAAATAGACTGAATTATTATAGGATTGCCAATAACCTTTGCCGTTATATTTCAGAGAATTTCATCTAAATTTCCTGTTAAGTGGTGTCATGTGAGAGGCAAGAGGAAAAACTTGTCTTTTTATCTCACTAAATTCATGAATTTAGGCACTAACGTATTTGTGTTGTTCATATCCGCTATCCACATTGCTATTCATCACTGTCAACTTGTGCTTCAGAAGGTTCTTCACCATCCACATAAGTTACTTTAACACCACTTAACAAAATTTTGGATAAAATTCTCTAAAATCTAGCAATGGGGGAGTAATTGGCTGTTTCGTACTAGTTAAGGGAGTAAATCAGCAAAAAAAGTAGTTTTGGGGGTAACGACAATCTTTTAATGGTTTGGGGGTATAGGTAGTTTACCCTTAAGAAAATTTAGGATAAATTGCATATTTCACCCTGAAGTTAGTGTACAATTACAATTTAATTGCAATTTAGTGTCATACAAGTTGTAATTTAATTGCAACATTTTACATCCGTTAAACATATGTTAAATAAGTCGTTTTTGAGGACTAATCAGGTGGGGTTTTCGATCAACATCACTCTATCTAATGACGTCTTGAAACTCAACGCGTGTCGTTATCTTGCCGGAAGTTTTCCACACTGGGTGGCTTATGGAAAAGGGAGGGGGGAAGATAGGATTGAGAGAGGTCCTGCAACGAATTTGAGAGGTTGGGTTGGGGAGGGTTGTAGAGAATGAGGTGTGGTTGGGTCTAAGGCTTGGTTTGGTACTGAAGTGATTTTGAAAAAAGCTGGGACCTGTTTTTGTGTTTGGTAAACATTTAGCTTCAGCTTTTTTTCACAGTTTTGGGTAAAAAAAAAAAGCCAAAAACAAGAAGTTGCAAAACCCAGCTTTGAAAAATCAGCTTTTTTCATATATGTTTTACATAAAAGTTTATAAAACACTCTGCTGCTTTATTTCACAACTGCTTATTCTCACAGCACAGCAGAAGCAATTTTTTTTTCAAAGCATAGCAATACCAAACCAGCCCTAAGTTTGGCCAGAGAAGGAGGAGGTGGGACCTATTATTATTATTTTGTTATTTCAAAATTATATTAAATACTTACTTTGAATAATTATTTTTTAAAGTTATTTTTATCTTGTTACATCATAATGTAAACGATTAATTTAACAAATTGTAATAGATGTATGATATTTTAATTAAATTTTAATGTTTGTCATTGTGAAATTTTAAAAATGTTAGATAAAGTTGCAATTGTATACAAACTTATACGGGGTCATATTTACTCTATTTATGATTGTAATGAAGAAAAAAAAAATGTAAAACTGCGGCAGTGGCGAAACCGTATTTACACGATCCAAGTACTCTTTCAATATCTTATTTCAGCCGTTAGATGACCCATAATAAAGTATTCAGTTAGTACAAATTTCATTCACGAGGATCGACCTGGCCAGCCGTCGATAAGTTTCGATCCAACGGCACCAGTTGAAAACAAAAAACAAAAAATCCGCCCACAAAGCTCAGCCGAGGCGGCAACGCCAAAAATTCAAAGATCGCTCGATTCCGCTCCCCACTATAAACCCCCCTTCCTCGTCGATTCTTCATTCACCAGATTCAACCTAACTTTCACAACAAATTTGTTTGGGAGGTCAGAAAATTTAAATTTCCGGGAAAATGACAGGGAGAGGAAAGGGAGGAAAGGGGTTGGGTAAGGGCGGAGCCAAGAGGCACAGGAAGGTGCTGAGGGACAACATCCAGGGGATCACCAAGCCGGCCATACGAAGGCTCGCTCGCAGAGGAGGTGTGAAGCGCATAAGCGGCCTCATATATGAAGAAACCAGAGGGGTTCTCAAGATCTTCTTGGAGAACGTCATTCGCGACGCTGTGACGTACACCGAGCATGCCAGGAGGAAGACGGTGACCGCCATGGATGTTGTCTATGCTCTAAAGAGGCAGGGACGAACCCTTTATGGTTTCGGAGGTTAATTCAAGATATTTTGAATCGAATCCTTCTGGTTAAATTTGGGGCTTTTTGTAAAACTTGTTATGATCTGATGAATTTGCTTGTTAATTTTGAATGTCTGAGATCGATTTGAATATGTAATTCCAATCGGATCCTTTCCGTTTCCAATGCCATCAATGAAGATATATTACTTAAAGAGAATTATTGTGCACAATTTGTAGTTACTGAATTGTTGGATTGATTTTGTGGTGCACCCAATGGTGGAGCTAAAATTCTTTGTGAGAGAGGGTTTTTTATATATGTCTTGAGAAAGATTTAGAACTCGTAGCATCAACAATTGAAGTGATCTTCACAAAATTAAAGGACCCATTAATTTAATAAAGAGAATCGAAGGAAGTGTATAATACAAGAGTGGGAGGTAGAGGGCAAGGTAAACGATAAAAAAATTGAAATTATAGGAAGAAAATACAAAGAAATTTGGTTTGAATAGTTTGATAGAAAAAGAAGGGCAAAGAAGAGGGTTGCAAATAATAGTTGATTAGGTAGCTTTAGAAATAACATTAAAGTTGATTTTAAAACCTCAACCTTGAGTTTCATTAATTCACAAAGACAAAACAAACAAAATTGTTAGAAAAATGTAAGATACGATGTATTTCGACTTAACTTCTTCATGAGGATAATTCATCTTATTCTTCATGTCTTACGGTTCTACAACTGCAAGTTTAAAGCCGTTAAAATTTCTTACACAATAGTCAGGATGAGCCTGGGACCACTCTGATCCTTAGTGGTTGTACCAATGGTGCACCCATTTTTTGTTGTAGGCAAGGTGTTTGTTGTTATGTCTGAGAGAGTTTTTAGACATAAATTATTGTTTAATTTATGTCTAATTAATTTATGTCTAATTCATTGAGATTTGAGGCTTAGAATTAAAAAATAATTAATCCAATTGGTAATTTCTTAAGATACTTAACGGATGAAATTAAAACTAGTGTAAGAAATGTTCAACAACAATAAAATTTAATTTTATTAAGTATGGTCAGTTGTATATTTTATTTTTTTAAAAAGTAAATAATCAGTGATAAGCTACGATTATATACTCTTTTCGGGTCCAGAGAAATTATGAGGAGTTTTACCCCATCCGTTGCCACAGTGACGCAACGACCAACTCGGAACATTTAGAAAATTATTGGGCTTGATTTTGTTCTATGTACTCCATAAGCTTTAAGTACTCTTATTTTTTTGTTTTTGAAAAGTCTCTTTTCGAGCCCTTTTTCCTTCTTTTTCAAAATGTTTTGCCCTAAACTTTTGTCTTATAAATGTTTGTTTTGAACCCATTTCTTTTAGGAAACTTTAACGAAAAATTCTCTATACTGTTCACTTTAACGAAAAACCATATTTTAACACTAAAAAATCAATCTTGGTAATATTCACTTTATCCTTTATTTTGTCATTATCGTTAAAACTCAAAGTTTTCGAGTCATTTTCATTAGTTTTTTATTTATTTATTATTATTTTTTATTGCAGGCAAGGTGTTTGTTGGTTGGTCTCACAGAGGTTCATATCATAAATGAAGTAATGCCAGTTGGTTTTAGCATGCTAATTAAATCATTCCAGCATTTTTTACAAGAAATATGTATACATCAAGGAATTGAATTGGTAACTTATACTACCTACTATTAATTTTGTAGAAATGTTCAAAGAAATATTACTACTATACACATTTTCCGCGGCTTGTGGGAATGAGTTCATAGAAAACTACTCATCTCACAATGAATTCCAACCTATCAAAGTAGGCATCACCCCTCTCCGTCGTCCCTAAATTTCCTCCGCCGCAGCTCGCCGTTTTGCTCTTGGCCGGAAACAGCGTAGCTCGGCACAAGGGGCAGGTCACGTGGCCCCGATTGACCCAACTATCCAGACACTCCCTGTGAAACAAATGATCGCAGTTAGACTGCTCCCTCACCTCATGGCTCCTCTCTATGCACTCCAAGCATATACTGCAAGCAGTATCTTGATCTCCAAGTTTTGTGTATTTTTCGAAAACCTGACTAAATTCCACCACCGGAAGCCGCCTCTTGATGTATTCTGTTAGAACGTGGATTGGGACCGGGACTATCGACGGGCACAGGGGATCGATCGCCAGTATCGAATTGGTCGGATTCGGATGGTGGCGGTCCATGGAGTCAGCAGTTGGCTCAGAGATCTGTACTGCAGGTTTGAGCAGTCCCAGATGGTTAAGCGCCACTATCAGTACGATCTTTAAGCAGTGTGCAAAGATTAGCAGGTTTTGAAGGCCTTTGCGCCATTTGGGGAAGTTAATACCAACACAGGAGAAATCCATGGGGGATTAGAGGGGATGGGATTGGATTTGGAGGTGTTTGTGTTGCAAGAAAAGAAAGCAGATGGATAAATATACACTACTGTGGGTTCCTTCCGGATTGGATTGGATTGGGTAAGCAGGATGGGAAAAGTATAAGTAAAGCCGGATGTCGGACGCATTGAGTATTGGATATGAACGATACAGGCAATCCTATCCCGACGTGTTTCAATCAGCGGACCTGTCACTGTTGGTCAACTATTCTACATTGAACGACAATTGGCCTTTCTAGTTGCCACTGACCCCGGGTGGAATAAAGAGGCTTTTAATGTATTTTAAAAGGATTTGGACTTGGCCTTCTACTTTTCAATCTGCAAGTTGCAACAACATTTTAAAGGCTCGATTGGATTAATCGTTAACGTGATGATACGGTTGTCGAGTGATAGTAAAAAAATTAGAATTTAAATCCTGTAGTAAAATTTGTTAGGATTTAGATAAACAATTTAAAATTTTCGGTTAGTGTAAGAGGTTCACATGCGATGCTGAAATAATAAAGTTAGCCTCACGTGCTAACAATTAAAGAAGAGTTTCATTTTAGCCTCATATGTGTAACTTACGTGCTAATAATAAAATTTTCAATTTTACGCCTAAATCTTAAAAAACTTCGCCACAAGTGCTTAATTTCTAATTTTTTCTACCACAGGTCTATCTTCCGACAATCCTTTTACCATAAAGACTAACGATCCAATTAAGCCCAACATTTTATTATGCGAAATGATAATTACACTTTTATTTAATCTTGATCGTTATTTATATTTGATTTTTTTTTTTTTGAGTTTGATGTCAAAAAACAAAGATAAGTGTGTGACAGGTTGAAATAAATGTGTGGAAATCATTTTCCTTTATTTCTCATCCATATTTGCCAAGAGAATTTTTTTCTAAATGAGAACACAAATTGTACAAAATGTGTTACAAAATAAATAGACGAACATCGTAAAATATATTTTCTCTCCACTCATATTATAACAGGTGTGGTTGTTTTTGTTCGTGGTACATACAAAAATATCTCCTCAATATATTAACCAAAGATTTCTACTCTTGGCATGAAGGAAATTGGGATATTTCTCCAATGAATTGGCGAGGCAAAAGTATACAATCTCTTATAAACCTATGTGAAAGTTCTAGGATGGTACTAGTTTATCCTAAAGGGGGGTGAATAGGTTCTAATTTAAAATTTCAATTCAATTTTCAATTTAATTTTTAATTCTTAAATTAAATACACATTCACATCACATATCAAACTATCATACTCATATGCAATTAAAACGATAAATAAAATGTGCACACAAGACGTAAGATTTAATGAGGCAAATCCCACCACTGGGAAAATTCTCGGGCTCCCAAACCAGGACAAACACTAAAAGAAATGAGTACATAAAGAAATGAGTACATAAAGATTTACAAAACTCATCAACTCGACACGCATACTAATAGGTAGTTTTGTCTCCGCGCTTTACTACTGGATCTCCTTCAACCTTCAAGTGGAAGTGACACGATACTAACGCGGCCGTCAATCACCTTCTCCTCGAACTTTGCAGGATACTAACACGATCATGCATAATGAATGAAATAAAATAATTTTGAAAATCAATCAATTATGAAAATCACAAGGTACATTTTCATAATTGATTTCTAATTAAAGCACGAACAAAACAACATGAAAAGTATTATTTTCTCTTAAAAATACGCGCGGTCAAAAATCCAAAGCAGTAGAATCAAAATCATTTTCTTCTGTTAAAAACGAAACCAACGAATTCAATGCATGCTAACACAAATTGCAAGACCTTAGTCTGACGAAAAACAGTGGCTGCAGTTCTTTTCGTAAATAGCAGAAACCTTTCTTTTGTTTTTTGACTTAAACAATGGAAGTGTGGCAGCAACTAAAACTCAGGAAAAGCCATTCTGATATATGGAGCAGCCTAAAACTCAACTCATGCATATGCGGCGCCACTTTGAAACCTAACCTGATGAACCTATAAATATGTCTGTTAGATTAAAGATATCAATCAGGTGGCCAAAGAAACGGAAAGATCAGACTCCTCAACCTAATTGGTTAAAACAACTAATCAAATAGAGTTTGAAGTGATCACTAAGTGAAGAGATAAAAACTAATACCATTTGATAATGAAAATGACATGAAAACTTTAAGTTTTAACGATAAGGGCAAAATAAATGGTAAAGTAAATAGTATCATGATTGATTTTTTAGTGTAAAAATATAGTTTTTCGTTAAAATGAACAGTACTAGAAGCTTTTTGTTAAACTTCCCTTGAATTTATCCTCATTTTAAACGCACAGCATCTGATATTAATATGTGGGCCTTTAATTAAGCTAAACGAACTCGTAGCAAATTAATTAAAGAGTTTTAACGAAAAGCTTACGATATTGGTTACTTTAACTAAAATCACATTTTTACGCTAAAAGATCAATCATGGTACTATTCACTTTACTCTTTATTTTATCTTCATCATTAAAACTTAAAATTTTCAAGCTCTTTTCATTAGTTTTCTTAATTAATTAACATGTAAAGCCCGTATCTCAATTGTTAAACTTAAAAGCTAAATAGCCCATCGAACATAAACCTATATCATGCGAACGCATATGCATGCCAAACTTACTTGAGTGGATGTCTCTGAAACGATTGCCAATTTTACAATTAAGAGCACGAGAGATAAATTTAAATTAAAATAATTACAACAAAAAATATGTACTAATATAAAACATTACAAATTCAAACATTTTGTTTAGAAATAGTCAATTTTATCATAACACTATGCAAAAAGTTTTAATTTTCAAATAAAAAGACAGGAATTCACATCATGACATTACTGACCCACATGAAATTTACTTGTCATATTAGTCGCCTTTGGTGGGTGGGAAAGCAACTAGCAAGGATGATGAACCCAACGAAAACGGATGAGGATCCTCTTGTCAGGATTCTAAAAATATCTAAATTATAAACGTTCATCGTATATGTGATCATTTTTAGTTAGATATTAATTATATTTTAATTTTAAATCAATTTAGTATAATTTTTTATCGTATAATATACGATAAATAATTAAAATGTAAGATTTTTTAAGATGTGTGAATTTTTAAGATCCTCATAACTTGAATCCGAATGAGATCCAAATCCGACGAAAAATACATCTTAAGAATTGTAAATAAAAAAAAAGAGTAAGCATTTCTCTTGGGATTATTTTAACTGCACTTGACTTTTCTAGCTTTTTTGAATTAATAGCCAAAACAGCAGGTTCAAGTGGTTCTTTTCGGAAGAAGTCAGAACCAACTTGTTGATTTATTTGCTTTAAAAGGTGACATAAAAGCCATGGAATATTATCCGCCTAATGAGAACAAAACCGATGCCATGTGCTGCTGTGCGTTCTCCAAACAACAAGAAGATATTTTTTTTCAAAGGTCAAAAGGTCCACAAAAACATTTTAGTTTGTCCTGTGTTATTATTATGTGATGTCTCAGCATCAAAAAACAAATTTAAGAAATATCGTGTAAAATACTAACCTGTAATACAGTTCCAATCAGTAAGCCACTGTGTGGTGGTTAACAACAACAGTAAGTGTTGCTTTTTCTGCATTTGGACGATAAGAATTAGGGTTTAGTTTTTGTTTGTTTATTTATTGGGCTGGACTTTTGAGTTTTTTATTTTTCTCATTATATATAAATTGATTTTTCCCATTATATTTAAATTACTTACTTACGACATTGTATATGTTTGTATTTCTATCTCGGATACTATTAAGAAGATTAAATTTTAAATTAAATTTTAAATTAAATTTTGTAAATTAAATAATATAATTATTAATAACTTAATTCTTACTTAATTATTATTATTAATTTACTTATTTTTTATTAATGACAAGTAAGCGTAAGTTGCAACAACCAACGCCTTAGATAATAGGGTTTTAGGAGGTATTTGAGAGATTTTTCAATGTGACTGGTACACGGGGTGGTACATCACGTGTTACTAAATAAATGGTGAAATTTGTGTGCTAAAATGTTAATAACTTAAAAAATAAATTTCTCACTATTCCTATTAAAACACATGATATACCACTTGTATTTCCGTCACAACTAAAAATTTCTTGTGAAATGCGTACCTAATATTATTTGAAGAAATTTAATGACAGGTTAGGGATGTACTTTTCGGTCCCACTATTTCTCTTTGTGACCGGGCCAGATTTTTATTTGAAGAAATTTAATATCCCAGATTCGTAAGAAAGACACATCAAGTGTTATAGGATAACAAAATAAATGCAAAATAAAAAGCCATCTCAACCGTTCAAAGTGGTTGAATCCAACGATCTAGAGTGTGTCAGACTTTGTACAGATATTTCATTACGGTGGGGACTCATTTTCATTTCCAACCCTGCACCCAAAAGCCAATGGAATTTCATCTTCAATTTTTTTTTTTTATTCTTTTAATATTATCTATAACAATATAAATGAATGAGCTTAGTCTCATAATAAGATAGTAATAATGTGATTCAAACTCGTTTTCAGCGAGAATCGAACCTAAAACCTCTCACTTACCAATGAAGAGGAATATTATTAGACTGTAGTACTAAGTGACATCTTCAAGTTAAATTTAATCTTAACTATGCAGTATGGATTTATTATTAATTTATTATCGTGACAGTTCCTGCAACTAATAAACAGTGACATACTAAATTTCCGTATATGAAAAGAGAGAATGAAGTCGAATATACAGTGACATACTAAAAGTCTATACACAGTGACATACTTCATATTAGTTATTCAAGACATCATATAACAATAAACTTATTTCATTTAGACAGTGTTCAAAATTTCTTAAATACGGTTAATACTTTTGTGAAATTATCTGATAAATTAGAAAAATATATAGAAAAAGAAATGAAGTCTAAACTTCATCCCATATCAATGAAACTCATAATTTCAACTAAAACTGTTAAATAGCTAGTCCATGGGATAAAAGGAGGCAACTGAATGTGTTGAGTCCATGTACATTGCTTCAAGATCTTGGCAACTGAACGTGGAATTTATAGGAACTCAATGGTGTGATGGGATTGGCTTGGCTTAAACAAATGAAGGAGGATAAGTTGGAGCGGATTGGATTGGGTCGGTGAACCGGTTGATGTGGAAAACAGAAGCCGACAGGCAGATGCGGCATTTTCCCAAACAATTGCTTATTTTATTGGGGATAAGATCACTTTGTGCCGTCCCACTTTAATTTTTTTAAAAGGGGATTGTCATTTAATATTACGGTTTGATGATATTTCTCTTCACTTGAAAGTAAGAGGTCTTAGGTTTGAATTTTGTGAATGGCGAATTCGATACCAAATTAGGTTGCTTATTGTGTCGCTTTGTTGAACTCACCATTCACTTAGTGTAAAAATATCAATGTACTAAAAAAAAAAAAAAATTAGTTAGGGGTGTGGATTAGCGTCCATTATTTTAAGGTCAATCTCTTCCTAACTACAATCGTCTGATTTACCCTTAATGTAAAAATATCAATGTACTAAAAAAAAAAAAAGAATTAGTTGGGGATGTGGATTAGCATCCATTATTTTAAGGTCAATCTCTTCCTAACTACAATCGTCTGATTTACCAGGCAGCATAAATCGAATTTAGAACGTGTCATCCCGAGTTAATGAGTCTTGAGATTCACATGAAATGAAAGTCACATAATTTTCATAATTTTTTTTAATCTAATAATGCTTATTACATGATAAAATAATATTAGACAAAATTAAGTTCTCTGAATTCAGCTCAACTGGCTATCCCTATTAGTTAACGTTTCTTGCTTGGACTTGGTTTATAGTCGTGGACTCGTGGGGGATTCATGAATCTCTTTATTCCTTCACAATAAAACAGGAGTCGAATATTATCTTTAAATTGGAAGAATTTGTATATATACTTGGACTTGGCTCCTAAACAGGTGACCTGTCCAATATTGTGACGCCAACGCCTATACTAGTATGACTCATCAAAATTGAAAGTATTAAAAAAATGATGAAAAACATTTTTGAAACAAAAAATATTAATAAATATGATCATGTATTTTTATTACATTATTTTTTTTTGTTAAAGGATAACTTTTATTAAATTAATCGAAATGTTTACATCTACAGCAAGAATATTAAATAAAAACTCTAGACCAAGAGCATCCCAACGAAAAATACCTCCATGCGAGGCAACATATGATGCTACAGCATGAACAGCGACATTTCCATTCCGCTTGACAAGCACAAACCTCACTTCTCCTAATTGAGATGCCAAATGACCAATATCATGGATAAAACACTCCAAAATAGCATCTACCACATACTCCCCATTAAGCATACTAATTATCACTTGAGAGTCATACTCAATCTCCACTTCATAAAAATACATCTCAAAACATACCATTAATGTCACGTGAATCGCAACAGCTTTTGCCATCACCGCATTATTGGAAAATAGGCCTCCTTCCCCACCTGCCGCTTGTAGCAATCCTGCAAAGTCCCTCATAACCCACCCATATCCTCCTTTGAGTGTCTTCCCGCACCATGCACTGTCACAATTAATCTTAAGCACACCATAGTTGGGCCGCCTCCATCGAATTGATTGTCCAGCAAAGATAGCTCCATCACCTTCCTCACAAAGGACAAGAACTTGCTTCTTAGAATTATAGCATGCTCCGAATTCAATAAGTTGATGTCTCACCAAATTACTATTAATTATTACGTTAGTTACTTTTCATAATTGTAATAGTATTTTTGAAACAAAAATATTAATAAAATAATGAAAAACATTTATTAATCACCAAAAATAGATGTGAAGTTGTTGTCAATTAACATCATACCCTATTGGGAATTTGCATTTTGGTTGGACAATATTAATGTTATCTTTATGACCGTTATGATGTGGCATTTTTGACTCCATATTTGGAAATGCTCTTAGGAGCAAACTTTACTTTTTGCAAATTTTAGAATTCGTTTCAAAGCGTTTTTAAATTGATTGAAAGTATCATTGGTTAAAATATTTTTGAAACTATTTATTAGTAAAAATTTAAGTGGATCTTGAAGAAATATTTATAGTGCTTCTTGTGAAAAACATATATTTGGTGTTTTTTTTTTCTTTCCAAAAACCATTTAAAATATTTTTGGAACTCAAAATGAATTTCGCCGGAAGCACTCTCGGTCATTTTAAAAACAATTACAAACGAGTCTTTATTCTCTCTCTGTGACTAGTCACTCAAATTCATAGAATTATTAGCCATAACCATCTTCTTAGTGCTTGGAAGCTTCAACTGATGTGCTGCTTCCTCAAACTTTTCCTCTTTCTTTTTTTTTTTTTTTTTTGTGTTGTTGTCCAGTAAACAACACTATCACGAATTTTCTCAACACCACCACCAATCACTTCCAGACCATCCTTCACAATCAAGTTTAATATATGTGCACAACAATGCATGTGAAAGAACCCTCCACCCAACAAAAGTGAACTCCTATAAAGTTTTTCAAGAATAAGATCAATCATTTTATCATTTGTAGTGCAATTATCTACGGTTAAGGTAGAAAGCTTATGATCGAGGTTCCAATCTAGCAAGCACTCCATCAAAACATCTGAAAGTGTCTCGGCGGTATGCGGACAAGGCACATAAATAAATCTGAAAAAGTTACAAAGAAGATGGTTACAATAAAGAATTTGAAATATAAATCTAAAGCTAGGCAATAATTAAATAGATATTAAAGTATTAAAAATATGACCTTATTATTTGGCTTTGCAACGTCCAAGAGTCATCAATAAAATGTGCCGTGATTACCATAAATCCTCTGTTCTCATTACTTGCGGTCCACATATCAGTAGTTATGGCAATTCTACTTTTATTTTCATTCAACAATTGCATTGTTTTCGAACGCTCATAATCATATATTTTTAGGATATCACTTTTGATTGTGTTTCTTGAAACAAACTTAAACAATGCTTGGACAACACTCATGAAGTTTCTAAATCCAACACGCTCAACCAAGGAAAGAATACAACTCTACTTTCCCATTTCCCACTTTTTGGTTAGCATTTGCTTCAATTTTTTTTTGTCTCTGACGCGGACATATCGTCACATGATGCCTCAAATGGCTGGTTCTATTTCCAGTGTTCCCATCAAGCTTCTTGTTACAATAATTACATATTGCTTTCATCACCCCATCAACTACTGTTCTTATGTAATGTTGCCACACCAAATTGCGAAGTCTTGAATTATTACCTTCACCATCATCACCTCTAGGTTCCTTAATCTCACCAGCGACCTCATTAGGAGTTGGTATATCTTGGGGCCGAGCAATTTGATTTGGTATTTCTTGTTGCACAACACTTGGATTCAATATAGGTGCTAGATTACAATTAGTTGGGGTATATATTGTTTCTTCTTGAGACTTAAATTTTCTTTTAGACATTTTGATTGCTACGAACACAACCAAATCCATTAATATGTAAACGAAGACATGGTATAATACTGAAACTGAATCAATTAACATGCAAACTAAATATATAACAACAAAAAAGAAGACAATTATTGATTTAATTTTTTATAATTCTATGGGCTCATAAAATATGTAATAAACTAGAAAACTGACGCTAATTGAGAATTTGCATGAATCAAATAACATGAAAAAGAATGAAAGAGTACCTATTGAGTTGACAACATGCACCAATTTATTGACAATGAAACTCTTGAAGAGATATGAATCTGATAAACTTGGAACATTTGATAATTGATATATAAAATGATTAAATGAATTAATTTGATTGAGTATAACAATAAGAGTATTGAATGGATGAGGTTGTTGGTAACTTGGTATGCCCCATGCATGATGTTTGGTGCATAATAAAGATAGTATAGAGTTTGATGCATGCATAATGAATTAGTATGGAGAGGGTTCGGTAAATTGAATAAAATTATATTATATATCAAATATATATATATATATATGTAATAATCGGGTCGAATTCGGAGACGGATACGGATTGGGGACCCCTATAATCATATTCAAAACCATAACCGAATAAAATTCCCGGTTTTTCCCCATATCCATACCATACCCGAATTTTAATATCCAAATCCAATTCATTTGGTTAATTATCTATGGTTATCGAATTTAACGGTTATAATTGTTATCCCTAATTTTCAACGAAAATCATCAATCGAAAGGGGAAAACGAAAAAAAAGAAAGGTCCTCGTACAAAAAGTATTTCCAACCATCATATAAGTCGTATGGAAGAATTTTTTACAACCAATGACTAGCTTTTATCCTCGAAAAAAATATTTTTGCGAAGGTAGAATACCTTTTTCGACAGGATTTGACCCTTGCTAATAACGTTTTAGAAGTTGCAATTTTGATTCTTGAATAGTAGCCGGTGGCTGCAAATCTGCAATTCATGAAACAATTCAGTTTGTTTGCAAAATAATTTGAAACCGAATTAAAACGGTTTGGAATCGAACCAAATCAAAACCAAAATAGTTTGATTCTATTTCGGTTTTAGCTTTAAAATCGCACCGAGTCGAACCTAAAAACATTTTTTCGGTTTCAGTCAAAGCTCCACCAAACCGAACCGTGCTCGCCATCCCTCTCTATCGTTCCTGAACTTCCTTCGCCGCAGCTCGTTGTTTCGCTCTTAGCCGGAAACAATGGAGATCTGCACAAAGGGCAGGTTACCTGGCCCTGATCGACCCAACTATCCAGACACTGCCTGTGAAACACATGATCACAGTTGCACGGTTCCCTCACATCATGGCTCCTCTCTATGCACTCCAAGCATATATTGCATTCTGTCTCCCGACTTTCAGGCTTTGTGTATTTGTCGAAAACTTGACCAAACTCTACTGCCGGAAACTTCCTCTTGATGTATTCTGTTAGAACATGGATCGGCACGGGAACTGCCGATGGGCACAGACGATCCAGCACAGCAAAATGATTGTTAGTTTGTCGACGACGATATTCTTCCAACGCAGTCATCTCTTGGGAAGGTTTGAGCAGATCTAGATGGGAAAGTGCAACTATCAACAGGATCTTCAAGCAGTGAGCGACGACGAGCAGTGTCGTAAACCATTTCGGCACTTTAATACCAACCCAAAACGCCATGGGATATGTATAAATCGAGAGGAATTGAAGGGTTTGTGTTGTC
Source organism: Pyrus communis (assembly GCF_963583255.1). NCBI lineage: Eukaryota > Viridiplantae > Streptophyta > Magnoliopsida > Rosales > Rosaceae > Pyrus > Pyrus communis. The sequence goes on from NC_084814.1 coordinate 18,854,332, forward strand.
GAGATTGCAAAAGCACAAATGGGTGGATGTATATAGAAAATTAGACAAGAGAGTGCAAAATGTACCTACCCTTTAAAATATCATTATAATTGAAGCCTTTAACATGTGGTAACAACAGTTCCCGCGTGAATACGTAGTTTTGCTGGTTGGCATTTAAGAGCAGTTCCAGCGTGGAAATCCCCAGACAATACATGCTATTCACCTAGTGAATAGTAACTACTTTTAATGAACAATAATAGTCTTTTGAATCTCCATCGCTACATTCCAACACTTCAGATTGTGCCACGTGGCACAACGGTAACATTTCAAAATTTTAAATTGTTTTTTTTTAGTTTACATAGACTAATCACGTGGACCGTTGATCTCAGATCCAACAGCTGAAATTAAATGAGGTTTTTAATTTTTTTTTTTTACCTTTGAAAATCCAACGGTCTATAAAATATAGCCGTTGAAATCCACCGGACACGAGGAAGCCACATGGCCTCCCCAACGATAAGAAATTTGAGTGGGCCGCGGGCCCCATTTATGAATTTATGTCTCTTGATGCCCGCCCACGCGCCTGACAAAAAAAAAATAAAAAAAGAGGCTGACGTCGCCCTGACGTCACACCCACTCTGGGTTCTCGGGCTGGTAAATCGTGCCAGGCCTGTCCCTCGAGCTGCCACATGTTGGACCAAATCCGTCGGGCTCTCTGGCCCTGTTCACCCCATTGTCCCCTGAGCAAATGCTCCCACTGGAGCTGCTCTAAAAATTTGAAATCTCCATCGTAACAGAGTCCGGAGGATTTCGAGAATTTGTGAATCGTGCCTGTTCAACGTATATTGTGCGGTAAAAAATTATTTTAAATATTTTTAAAAAAAATAAACATAAACAGTACTTGATAAAATTGACAACATAATATACGATAAACGAACATAATTTACGAATCTCCAGAATCCTTACCAAAAAACCTGAAAAGAATCTGGATCCTACAATACTTTAGAATTTTATATTTTTATCTGTTTTAAAAAAATGACACGCTTTTCTTAAGTATTGTGATTGATGGAACATTTCGAATTTTTAAGTGCTAAGTAGGGAAAAAACCTTATTCACGCCGAACTGTTGTTATGCACTTCTAGGAAGCCTCAATTGTAATGATATTCTGAACGGTAAACTACATTATGCATTCAAGTTTGTGTAAATACAATTTTATAAAATATTTTTAAAATATTTCAATCTCATGCACTCTTCCTCTCCTTTGTCGTCAACGGATCGCCCAACACTTTTCCTCTTTGTGACAGTAATGACCTCTCATCCTCATTTTATTTTCATCTTATTATTCTTCCGCTATTTCATAGTTAAATGGGGAAAGATGATTAGGTTTTTGAGTTATGGCATTGGGAGGAAGTTTATTCGATTGAATTTTTTCTCACGAATTGAATTTAACATAGAGAATGAAAGCCAGAAATCTTTTATGTCCAATCAAAGTAATTAAGCACCCAATACCCAACTCATATACTATTCCTCAATTCCAGTTTTGAATATTATTCTAGTACAAACAAAACAATGGATCTTCAGTTCAATTTGATTTTTGCTAAGGGTGGTAACTGGCAAAAGGGTTAGCTTAACCGATCGCAATTTTCTCACGGGTCAAAAATTATGACAGAGTATGAAAGCCATTATTTTTACTTTTATTTTCAACTTTGATCTTGATCATCAATCTTCAAACTTGGTATGCTTCACTTTGATTTATAAAGGTTTCTAACATTCAAATTTAAAAAGATAAGTAAGGACCCCGTTTTTGAAAAAATTCAAGTCTCGTGCATGAATATTACCTATTAAAGTTTGAAATTCAGTCACATGATCCTGTATCAAAAAGATTTTTATACATTGTATAATGATCACTTTCGCATCATCGTTTGGTAGTAAGGATAAGTAGGGTACTTGAAATTGTACAATTATGGAAAATGTACAAAGAAAAGTGACTTGTACTGTTTTACAAAGTCTGAGCAAGGCTTGTGGGCAAGAGCAATGAATTCTTACCTATTAAAATAAGTTGCTTACGGCAAGAAAAGCCAGTAACTTTTGTAGAAAATATACAAAGAAAAATTGCTTCTACAGAGTCTGTGGCTTGTGGGCAACAGTTCATAAAAAACTACTCATCCCACAATGAATTCTAACGAATGTAAGGATCCCTCTCCGTCGTCCCTGAATTTCTTCCACTGCAGCTCGTTGTTTCGCTCTTGGCCGGAAACGACAGGGCTCTGCACAAAGGGCAGGTGACCTGCCCTTGGTTGACCCGACCGTCTAAACACTATGTGAAACACATGATCACAGTTGCAGTGTTCACTCACCTCATGAATTCTCTCAATGCACTCCAAGCATCTGCTGCAAACTGTCTCCTGATTATCATGCTTTGTATATTTTTCAAAAACTTGACCAAACCCTACTACTGGAAGACTCTTGATCTGTTAGTACATAGAGGGGCACCGGGGCTATCGCGTATTGCTTACATGATCACTCCATTCCTCGCCATATTGGACTATGACATTAAGTTCAAGTTAAACTCAGTATATATTATGGCCCATTTTGAACTTGTTTATGTGTCACGGGCTACCCAGTGAGGTACTCTTGATTAAGAAAACAAAAACATTCTTGAAGAATATATTCAAGAAACTACTTTCACAGTACGAGGCATGTCGGCAAGAAGTTACCAACAACGTTATTACTCATCCCACAGTAAATTCCAACAATCTAACCTATCAATGTAAGTTCCTTAAGCAAAGAAAAATTCAGAAATTTCGTAACAAAAATTCACAGAAAAATCAATTTTACACAGTCGAGACTTGGGGGCAAGAGTTCATAAAAACCTACTAAAGTAAGCTTCATCCCTCTCCGTCGTCCCTGAACTTCCTCCGCCGCAGCTCGTTATTTCGCTCTTGGCCGGAAACAACAGAGATCTGCACAAAGGGCAGGTTACCTGGCCCTGATTGACCCAACTATCCAGACACTCCCTGTGAAACAAATGATCACAGTTCCAAGGTTCCCTCACCTCATGGCTCCTCTCTATGCACTCCAAGCATATACTGCATCCTGTCTCCCGACTTTCATGCCTTGTGTATTTTTCGAAAACTTGATCAAACTTTATTACCGGAAGCTTCCTCTTGATGTATTCTGTTAGAACATGGATCGGGACGGGGACTGCCGACGGGGACAGACGATCCAGCAAAACAAAATGATTGTCAGTTTGTCGACGACGATACTCTTCCAACTCGGTCGTCTCTTGGGAAGGTTTGAGCAGACCTAGGTAGGAAAGTGCAACCATCAACAGGATCTTGAAGCAGTGGACGAGGACGAGCAGTGTCGTAAACCATTTAGGCATCTTAATACCAACACAAAATGCCATGGTATTGTATAAGTGGAGAGGAATTGAAGGGGTTGTGTTGTTGCAGATAGCAAAGCCGAAATGGGTGGATATATAAATATTGCAGGAAAAGTAATGGGAGGCAGATTCATTACCCTCCTATTTTCCGTGTCTTCCTATTTATGTGGTCATAATTAAATTACGTTAATATTTTATATTATTATTTATTTTTATTTTATATTATTTTTATAAAAAATAATATAAAATATTAACATAACTTAACTATAATCACACGATGACACGAAAAATAAACACGCAGGGAGTCTGCCTCCAAAGTAACGAAGCCCCAATTATTTAGAGTTTTTTATTATTTTGTTTTGTGAAAAAATATACGCTATTCTAAAGGAATGAGAAGTATTGTGATTGATGGACTATTCGAATCTTTAATGAGAAGTATTTAGAGTTTTTTATCATTTTTTATTGAGACCCTCTCGTGCCCCATCTCTATCTTCCCCATTCTTTTCAATTTTTATCGTGACCCTCTGGAGAAATTTTTACAAGTGACGGGAACATCATGATACGTAGTGTTCCTTCACACATTAGGATTTGACATCTTGAATATTTTTTAATTTTATATTTCAATAAATATAAAAAATTAAATCCTAATGTGTGAGGGAACACCACGTGTCATGGTGTTCCCGTCACTTGGAAAAATTTCTCGACCCTCTGTCCAGCCCCATCTGTTTTCCTTACCCCACAGCCACAGCCTTTTCAGTCACCACCAGCTGTCTCCCCTTGCTTTCTCTCCCTTCCCTACAAATTCCTTTCTTTTCATCCGTTCTTGATTTTGTATATGTTTAATTTAGGTCGCCACTGACACACGAGATTGAGTCGGGAATGAATCGAAGTGATTGTAGTCGTTGCCGACGAATGATCAAAATTGAAATTCCAAAGTCCTCATCTTCTTCCCTTCTGATTTTGGTCATGAAACCATATCCCGCAGGCCATGAAACCTGCTAAATCTTCCTTTGACAGAGAGAGCAGAGACAGAGGTTGAAGGAGGTTGAAGGAAGAAGGAGATGAGGGTATATTGGGCAGAAAAAGTTGATTCCGGATGTATGCTTTTTTCGGGAGTCCGAATACCACATATTGTTTGGTAGTCCAATTCCGAGAAAATCAAGAACCTGATTCCCCATTTTAGATGGGCTCTACCGACACTTTCATTCCCCCAGTGTTGGTAAACACCGGAATCCCTTAAAAGTAGTGCAATTCCCATTCCCTTCCTTCTATTCCCGTTACGTAAGCACACGTAAACATGCAAGTGTCAAGTAGCAAAACACCTCATTCTCGCCAGACTGTTGTTCTCAATTAAAATGATATTCTAAAATTATCATAATTTTTAAAATTAAAAAAAATATTATTGGCATTTCAAAAATCTTATTCTACACCCCATAAGTGTATTTTTTTTTTTAAATATAGAAAGTTTAGAGTGTAGAATGAAAAATTTAGAGTGCCAATAATAATTCCCAAAATTAAAGTTAAGAAGATTGACTTTTTTAAACTAAATTTTGTAAAATATAGATATGGTTGTTGATATTTAAATTATTATTTAAGTATTAATTAATACTTTTATTTTTTATTAATAACATATCATATAATTTACAAATTTAATTTAAAAAATTTAGTCTAGTACCATTACCTAATTAATAGAAACATTCGAATTTTTATGTACATCACCAGCTGCCGACATCCTCATTTAGAACTGAATTATGTGGAGTTGTGGATAAACAAATGTTTTGAGTCAAACATAGTGCGTGGTGGAAGTCACGTAATGTCATTGGGTGGCCACTGGCCAGTACAATAAGTTCATCTTCAACTGAAGGGTACAGATGGTCGAAAATAATTCAAAAATCGTCTCCAACCAAAGGCTAGGCCAGATGGCTCGTGGAATCTGAGAGGGCCTCACGGAATCCGAAAGGGCTAGAGGATTACCGACAAGAATCCTTAAGCTAAAATTCAAATGCAACGGCTAGTTGACGTCAGCTAGCCGTTGCATTTGATTTTTATTTTTTATTTTTATTTTTACAGTTTTATTATTATTTTTTATTTACAAAATTTTTTCTATAACTTCTATTTCACAAAATTTGTTTCATATTTTTTTCTTATAACTTCCTAAGCCATTATACAACATTAAATTAAATTAAGTAACATGAAACAACATTAAACAATATGAAACAACATTAAATAACATTAACCAACATACAAATTATATAACATAAATAAAAAAAAAACATTTAACAACATGAAACGTAAACAATATTTTTAAAAACATTTAACAACATAAAACTTAAACGCATATGTCATGCTGACGTTACTTAGCCGTTGAATTTGAATTTAAGTTGTAATTTTTAAATAATAAATTATGTTTGGTCCTCGGTTGGAGACGGTTTTTTGTGATAGGGCTAAAACGAGCCCTCTGACCCTTTGACCCTCAGTTGGAGATGAAGACAAATATGGCAGTGTACTGTTCATTAAAATATTAATTTCTTGGAGGGCCAGAGGGCTAAAACGAGCCATCTGGCCAGCCTTTGGTTAGAGTTGGCCTAAGATTTGTGTCATTTTCTAGGCCACCTATTGGATGACACTATTTTGCGTAGGAATCCAATTTATGTGTGTATGAAAAAGTGCAGAGCACCTCTCCCTAATTTTGCTTCGTCAACGGTGGTGTATTTAGGCCGTGGGGTCAATATCATACCAACAGGATCCTCTTTGGATTTCTTTGGTGAGGATTCTGAAAATATGTTTATCGTATATTGTATGGTTAGTTTTTGTCAGGTATTGTTTATGTTTAATTTTAAATAAAAATATTTGAAATAATTTTTAACTGTATAATATATGATAAACAAATATAATTCACTGATCTCCGTAATCATCATAAAAAGAATGTGGCGAAGATCCGAATTCAATATCATATACCATATCATATCATTCGTCCTTCACGAAACAAGAGTTGACATTTTTTGAAATATTAGAAAAATACTTTCATTTCGAAAAGAAAAAAAAACTTCTCTTTGGCTTGTTAATTGACAAATGGAAGCATCATCCACGTTAGTAGTTACATCATTGTGGGGAAGCAAGAAATGATGGCCACAACGAAAAGAAAGGTCATGCAAAGAGTGAAGTAAGGAGTTGATTTTTTTTAACCTTTCAAAGACTAACCAAAATTCTATATCCGGATTGTTCTAATTGCAGCTGACTTTGCCTTACGATATATTGCCGTTGGGATAGGTGGGAATCGGAATGGTTATTTTTTAGATCAAAAGAAAAGTTACAATGAAAAATTCCTTGCGCAAGAAGAATGGTTATTTAACAATCTCATGTTTACTTCCATCTCTAAACTTTTATATTAATTTCTTCCCTTTTTTAACTTAATTTCTCATTGCGAGTGGTATTTTTGCCAAGTCTATTTTCTTTGCAAATTTAAGGATATAGTGGTCTTGTAATACAGAAAAAAAAAATCAAATTTATTTGAAAAGGAGAAGTGCTTGGCTCCTTAATGTTAAGGAGGAGTTCATCCTCAAAATACGTTGTGGCCCATTCGTAAAATTTCGTGTGTATAATCGAAACTTATCATATTATATTATATATCACTATGTAAAAATCATTTCTGCAAAAAATCAATCAAAACTAAAATTGTTTATCAATCTTTGAGGAGTTCCGATCAGAAGCACAGTTATTGTGAATGTCACGATGTATTTTAAGGAGTTTCTTCTCAATCTTTGAGCAGCCAAGTAATTATCCTTAGCAAATTCATTTTTTTTTTTTTTGGATGAAATTCTTATTTTATCCCTTAACTTAACAAAAAAGGTTAATAGAATTAACAAAAATGACTACTAGTGCAACATATGACATAATTTGAGGACAGGAGAAATATTAATAAAGTTCAAGAATTAAAACTAAACTCGTGGTATAAATCAGGAATCTTTGGTACAATTTAGCTTACATGTTATTATCTAAGGATATGGGTTTTCTTATCTTTGTGCATTTAGGTTAGTTTTTTCAGAACAATACAAGAAAAAGGTCATTGTTGATCGTGATTGGTGTAAAGCCAAAGTAGTAGCACGCCTGAGAAACCAATTATTAGTGCATGTCCTGAATAAGGACGGTCTCCCTTATCCTCTTTAATTTTGTTGTGGTAGTGATGGGGTTGACACCCTTGCACATGGTGCAGTGTCTCCAGCCTTTGTACCCCCATCACTGCTCTGTGTTTGCCTTCCCTGGTTGTTGCCTTCTTGTAGGCCTCCTTGTCCCTTTGGCTTCGGCCCTGGAATTGCCCTTTCTAGTTCTCCAAAAAAAAAAAAAAAAAAAGAAACCAATTATTGGTTTATGGTTTATTAAATTAATAGCTGAAGAAAGTGACATATGAACAAATGCATTGTCTATGATTACAAATTATTGGTGACAGGTATGGCATTGCCTGCACCTAAACCATGTGCATTTTCTATGATTACAATGTCCAAACTATAAAGAATGCGGCTTTTGGAATAGATACGGTGATAATTTTTCTTTACAATTAAGGTTATTGATAGAATATAATTAGTTTATACTGAAAATTTAACTTTAACCCCTCAAGTTCAATTTTTTTCATATAAAATCCGACATAATCTTTTTACTTAAAAAAAAAAAAACCCAGTGATTAGGATCAACCTAAGTGAATTCATTAATTACATATTACTTTACACATTTTACATTTTTTTAGATGCCTAAAATACCCATATTGCATATTTGATGTGCACAATTAATTATATACTGATTGTAAGGAGAGAGTTAATGATTTCGCAAAAAGAAAAATAAGACATTAATGTTAAAAAAATTATTGCATAATAATACCAAATATGAGAATTGTTGGCTTAATTCTATGTGTGACATCCCACATCGCCCAGGTGAGTGATCCTTAAATGTATATTCCCATCTCTACCGAGCACGAGGCCTTTTGGGAGCTCACTGGCTTCGGGTTCCCTAGGAACTCTGAAGTTAAGCGAGAAAGGGGCTAGAGCAATCCCATGATGGGTGACCCACTGGGAAGTTGCCCGTGAGTTCCCAAAAACAAAACCGTGAGGGAATGGTAAGCCCAAAGCGGACAATATCGTGCTACGGTGGTGGAGTGGGCCCGGGAAGTGATCCGCCCCGGGCGGGGATGTGACAATTTGGTATCAGAGCCTAACCCTGGTCGTGGTGTGCCGACGAGGACGTCGGGCCCCTAAGGGGGGTGGATTGTGACATCCCACATCACACAGGGGAGTGATCCTTAAATGTATATTCCCATCTCTACCGAGCACGAGGCCTTTTGGGAGCTCACTGGCTTCGGGTTCCCTAGGAACTCTGAAGTTAAGCGAGAAAGGGGCTAGAGCAATCCCATGATGGGTGACCCACTGGGAAGTTGCCCGTGAGTTCCCAAAAACAAAACCGTGAGGGAATGGTAAGCCCAAAGCGGACAATATCGTGCTACGGTGGTGGAGTGGGCCCGGAAAGTGATCCTGACACACCCCGTCCCGAAGGAGGGCATGCTGGCCGTCACGTGAGAGTGACGTAACCATTTGCACAGTTCGGAAGCTTTAAAATATACTACTTCTAAAATGAAACACCCGAAGGTGAGTCCTTATTTGGTCCATTCTGTCAGAACTCCGTTGAATTTCCTCGTAATCACCACACCTTTGCAATTCTTGAACCTGGAGGGGCGCAAAACAAAGTTGAGTGGGTCAGTAAAACAATTCTTTTCCAATTCCAAACACTTCTCAAAACTTTGTAACCCCTCTCCGTAAAACCTGTATACTTTCTCAGAAAATAAACATATATACGTATGTATAGATATGCCAGTCATGCTCAAGGGTATATCATTCATGCTCAAGAATATGCCATGTCGGAAACTCATAATGGAATGTAAGTGCTCAAGCATAATTCACATCAATAACATATAATCTGGCAGCCGGGAGTCACCTAACGTGACCTGTACGGCTGCAGATAGAGCTCCAATCTCAACTCAATATCTGAATCTGCACACGAGTCGGAACCACCTAACGTGGTCTGTACGACAGGACTGGGTGTAATATATACGCTCTAGTGCTACGATCACGTGAAGACTGTGCGAATAATCGCGGGTCACCTACGAGTCGGAACCACCTAATGTGGTCTGCACGACAAGGCTTGCACCTAACTTGGATCCAAGGCGAGCGTGTGGTGCGGGTGAACATCACGTGAAGGACTATGCCCTGGCCCTGGGCGGGAGCACTAACACCGGGGGTGCAGATTATGAGCTCTCTAAGCATCTCAAACTACTACTGAATACAAACATAAATACCACTTACCTGGCACTTACCTGTGCGTCCACAGCACCAAAAACACATATATAAATGTATGCCACTACCAATGCATGTGATGATAGTATTTCAATCGTATCCCAAACGTATTTCATACGTATATCAAATGTATTTGAAATGTAGCTTACCTGGGCCTCCTCAGCACCATGCAACAGTATGCATAATTATGGTAATGCATATATTAAAATATGATGCATATATGACAGGATATTTAATTCGTATTTCTTTTAAAATACGTCAAGCATACGTATATATATATACTGAAAAATAACTGCCCACTCACTGATCACATCGACGTCTCGTAGGTCCCTGAACCTCCCCTAGCTTGGTTACATTCTTCCTCTGTATAATTTTCACCTATACAAAAAGTAACCAAATTGACGTTATTTAACGCACATACACCAAACATTCGTCCATAACTTTCTCATACGTTGCTCAATTTGGGTGTATGAATATACCACGGTGATCTACACGACGTCACGAACGCGTGACAATTTTCAGAACTCAATTTGGAGCTCTCACGCGCCCCCACGCGCACTGTTCACGCGCTGCCCACGCGCGCGTCTTCTTCCTCGCGTCGCCGGACTGGTTTCGCCGGCGGTGGGTGTTTTGCCGGAATTTCTGGGTAAACTTCAAAGTGTCATAACTTCTTCATTTCTTAACCATTTTCGACGTACTATATATCAAAATGAAGGTATTGACGAGACGAACACATCCATACCTGCCTTGACCTCTAACTCGCCGTGGATTCGCCGGAAAAAGCCCCGAAAGCTCCGGCCAAACTTTGAACTTGTCGTTCTCCGTGTTCCTATGTCCATTTTTCACATAATTTATACCAAAATGAAGCCCTAATCATAATCTACCACGTTGGACTAGTTTTAGGGCCTAAAAACAACGGAATCAAACTTTTCCAAAAATACGAAAATTCGGCCGGACTTACAGTTCGTGATCCCGACGTCCAAATCCTTCAAACGAAGCACTCCGAGCTTCCTTAGGACCTCACCAAGCTTCCTACAAGCTTCAAAATCCCAAAAAACATCAATCTTTACATGTGCATGAACAGTGCACACGCACAGTGAAATTGAAATTCATGTTTTCCGAAGTGAAACTCACCTGAAATTGGTACCATCGTGTTCGTGTGGTCTTCAGGAGTACAATGGTGGTCTTAGATCCTTCGTTGGTATAGTTTTAGGGTGGTTTTGTGGGTGGTCCGTGTGAGTTCGAAGGAGAGAGAGAGAACGGAGAGTGAATGAGAGATTTGTGAGGGAGGAGAGAGAGAGAGACAAGATGCAGAAATGGGGGAGAGATTTGAGGGAGGTGGGATCCTACCCAATCCCCAAATCATCAAGTTACAACATATTTTACGCCTCTTAGTCCCGTTTAAGGGCATTTTCATAACTTCACGTCCTCGGAATTAAAATTCCGGGACGGGTTGTGACAACCTTCCCTCCTTATAGAATTTCGTCCCCGAAATTCCAACAACCAACTTAATCATCTAAACTCATACAATAGCTTCGGATAAATCTCTTTCATCCGATTCTCCCACGTAATTTCTTCCACTGACTGCTTTCTTCACAAATTCTTTACCAATTACACTGTCTTAATTCTCAATACATTCTTTTTCCAATCCAAAGTCGTCCTTGGTTCCTCAACCAGTCTAATCCAGATTAATTCTCAATAGTTGCACCGGAACTCTATGTGACGAATCTGCCACCTAGTGACAACGCATCGAAATATAATACATTATGCACCTTAGCCAATTCTGAAGACATCACCACTTGTATGCAACTTCATCGATTCCTTTAGTGGTCAAAAACGGTCTGATGTGTTTAAGACTTATTTTGTCTCCTTTCCAAATCTCACTATTTCTTTTCGTGATGAAATTTCTAAAAATGTTGAATCATGAAACACATCATGCTCTTACAATAACTCTGGAAGTAATTCAAGCAACTTCACTTACTCTTCGATGATCACATAAAGTCCGATGTACTTAGGACTTAATTTGCTTTCCTTTCCAAGCCGAATCATACTTTTCTAAAGTGAAAACTTCAAAATTATAAGATCATCTACGTTAAACACTCGATTAGTGACATGTTGAACTATTAATCTCTTTTGCCATTCCTGGCTACTCTCAGGTTAAACTTAATCACCTGAATAATTTGAGAAGACTTATCCATAGTTTCAAGCCTACCAAAACTCTTTCGTGATCGAATCTTCTCTATCCAGAAGCATTTCTTCCACAAATCAGCCAAAAATCGACACATTTCATGGTCCTTATGGCGTTACATCGGAAACTGTGCAACCAACATACTTAAGAAACTCAGCAGTTCCGTAACCCAAATCTCTTCTCCATAAAACATATAAGTACTGTTGCACTGTGGTTGTTACTCAACACTGGAGTAAATGTACTAACTTGGTACATTGATCAACTAACACTTCAAGTTCAATCATAACCATCCTATTCTCGAACTCAGCAATCTTTCTTTTTCCCTTCTTTCTTTGCCTTGGTTAATTCTTAATTTTCTTCGTTAACCATTTGAGTCTTGAGTACGACCTTACTAAAAAGACTTAACTTGAAAATTAGCAATTACAACTTCTTCTCAATCTTCCATTCTCAACTTTACTTCAGTTGATTTCCAATCCACAAGAAGACAATCTTGGCAAGCGTGCCAGACATTAACTCTTACCACAGTCTTTTCACCAAGTGCATCAGCTAGAACAATTTTACGATCACCCTGGTCGTACAATCATGTTCGTTAAACAATTCAATCCACCTTCGCTGCCTTATATCAAAATCCTTCCAAGTAATGGATATTGGAGACTTTTTGGATTCGTAAAAATCTTGCATTCTTACCACAATAATGTCTTCATAACTTCACAACAAGAATGGTAATCATGACTTCCAAATCACTAGTAGGGTAATTCATTTCATGAGGTTCCTTTTGTCGTGAAACGTATGTAATCACCCTAACATTTGCATTAACATGCATCTAATACCATTCAAGAAATATCACTAAAAATTTATGATTACCACTATCTTCTGGGAGTACTAAAATACGTGCATGAGTGAGGAATACTTCAACTGTTGAAACCTTTACTCATAATTATCATCCCACTCAAACTTAACCTCTTTTATCGTCAATGGCAAGGCAATGACTGAAAAATCTTTCACGAACCGTCCCTGATAGCTTGTTAAGCTAGGATAACTCTGAATCCCAATCACGATTCGTGGTTGTTCTAAATTCTCAATTTCTGCTACCTTTTATGAATTCACTTGAATGCCTGAAGCTGATATAACAAATCTTAGAATGCCACTTGATTCATTTAACTTTAGCATTTGCTAAACTTAGCATACAACCAACGTTCCCTCGATCTTTGCAATACCAATTTAAGATGTTTAGCATACTTTGCTCTAGTCTTATCAATCCTTTCAATAGCAACAATAACAAATCGGTCTAGATATCATTGGAATACTTCATTCATCAAATTCATAAAGTAGTAGATGCATTCGTCACTCCAAATGGCATCACCAAACTTGAAATGACCTTAACGAATCCTAAAAGTTATCATAAGGGCATCCTCACCAATAATCTTCAACTAATAATATCCAGACCTCAAGTCAATCTTAGAAAATATACAATCACCTCGAAGCTGATCAAACAACCATCAATGTGAGGTAACGGATGACGGTTTTCAATTGTTACTCGATTCAACTGCTTATAATCAAAGCACAGCCTTAACGTCCATTTTATTTCTCACCAATAAACTGGGGTTCCCCCAACGTAATGTACTAGGTTGAATAAAAACCTTTATCAACCAATTTCCAATTCTCTTAGTTCAAAAGGCAACATTCCATAATATAAGGTTTGTACCTGGAGACAAATCAATAGTGAACTCTACATCTTTGACTGACGGCAATCCAGGTAAATTCTCAGGGAAAACGTCAGGTAAATGTTTGACTACTCCCACTTCTTCCACACTACTAGAAGTGACATCATTTAGTACCACATGATATAAATATCCTTGGCAGCCTTTTAATAATAATCTCTTTGCTCTCACAGCATAAATAACGGCCTGCCTCACTCCACTTTGCATACTTACAAAAGTAATCTCTAGTCATCCAGACCGATGGAAAATAACTGGTTTCCCGGAAATAAAGTATATACTCATATACGTAATATATCTCAAAAATGCTAGACAATATGAATGTATGTCATGCCAAGTATCATAATAGAATGCTCTAGAATAACATCGAAATCCACAATCTAATGGAACAAAAGTAGCTAGCAACAATACATACTCTACTAATACTGAGCACTCTGAATAAGTACGATACTAACATAGGATAACCTATCGGTTTACTTGCTTAACGAATCCACGAATAAATTATTAATATTACGGTCTGCAGCCCGCAATACTGATAAATCATCGTTGTCTCGATAAGTAAGCAACAACTCTCGAGGGTGTAATATTACTATTTTGCCACTCATTGGGAATACATACACACGTCTCAACCGCGTTTAAATACTACTTTCTAGGCAATAACATTAATAACGTAAAATTTCTACATTATTAACAAATAGACTCTAGCTAAGTCATTAAGAATAATTATCGTACCCCTAATCAAATCCAAATAATTCTGAGTATCTTGCAGTGATGTGTAGTTAACACATCCCTGGCTTGTTGTTGTCTCCCACAACCTCTATTAGTGTAAATACTTCTTTCATGTACACCACGGCCTAACTGACCATAATTAATAGATCCAAGAACTTGCTGGATCGGCGCCAGTTGTGGCAAAGAAGACTGCTAGGGTTTCTGTTGGCTTTGGACATAATTTGCAGTTCTATATCCCATCTATCCACTTGTAAAGCGTCCAATGCTTTCTCGCCTACATTCTCAAAGGTGTCCATTATTGTACCTACAGCACAAAGGTACATTTCCTTTACCAAAATCACCTTGTCTCTGAGATCTGAGATTACCAATACATCTATCACTTCACCTCTGATCAATGGAATTAAAACCTTTGCCAAAAGAACTAGAATTAGCTTCACTTCTTTTGAAGTTCCGAATCTTTCTATATTCTTGATATGACGAATCATTAACTTTATCGTCATCTTTTGATTCCCATTCTTTTATCATTCTTCTTTACTCTCGCTGAACATGTTCTCAGAGTCCTCAAGGCTCAACAACATCTTGTATATTCCTGGTAAGAATTACAATGGATAGTGGTCACCCAAAATACCACTGCCTTATGCCACCCAGCCTAAAACAATATAACACTTCAATCAAAATAGCAGCAATATTCGAATGGGACGAGGCAAGTCTGAGAACTTTCTATAATACTCATTGATCATCAGCTTTCCTTGTCTCACATTTGCAAATTCTTGCTTTCTACCATCATAAGATGCCAAAGGAAATAATTCTTTTCTTTAAACAAGTCCTTAAACAATTCTCAATCGGCTGTTTCCTCCGGTGACAACGAATTATACTCCTGTTTCCACCATGATACAAGTTCATAACTCAAACCAGGTAATCGCCTCAACCCTTCTGTCAAAAGGAAGATTCCTTTGACTTGCATAATCTAAAACATCTTTTCCAATTGGTTAATCCATCACTTTGCTCCCTCAGGTTCATCATTTCATAAGGTGATTCAAATTCAACTCATAACCCATCTTAAAATGTCCCTTTTTGATAATATACTGAATCACCAAAATAATAGTTTCCCCTAATAGCTAAATCAGGGAGACTAAATTCCTCTAACTACGTGGTTTGCTACGAGGCGGTGTAGTTCTGACAGAATTCACTAGAACTTCTCAAGATGTCCAAGATTGAAACTAGGCTCTGATACCAACTGACACACCCCGTCCCGAAGGAGGGCATGCTGGCCGTCACGTGAGAGTGACGTAACCATTTGCACAGTTCGGAAGCTTTAAAATATACTACTTCTAAAATGAAACACCCGAAGGTGAGTCCTTATTTGGTCCATTCTGTCAGAACTCCGTTGAATTTCCTCGTAATCACCACACCTTTGCAATTCTTGAACCTGGAGGGGCGCAAAACAAAGTTGAGTGGGTCAGTAAAACAATTCTTTTCCAATTCCAAACACTTCTCAAAACTTTGTAACCCCTCTCCGTAAAACCTGTATACTTTCTCAGAAAATAAACATATATACGTATGTATAGATATGCCAGTCATGCTCAAGGGTATATCATTCATGCTCAAGAATATGCCATGTCGGAAACTCATAATGGAATGTAAGTGCTCAAGCATAATTCACATCAATAACATATAATCTGGCAGCCGGGAGTCACCTAACGTGACCTGTACGGCTGCAGATAGAGCTCCAATCTCAACTCAATATCTGAATCTGCACACGAGTCGGAACCACCTAACGTGGTCTGTACGACAGGACTGGGTGTAATATATACGCTCTAGTGCTACGATCACGTGAAGACTGTGCGAATAATCGCGGGTCACCTACGAGTCGGAACCACCTAATGTGGTCTGCACGACAAGGCTTGCACCTAACTTGGATCCAAGGCGAGCGTGTGGTGCGGGTGAACATCACGTGAAGGACTATGCCCTGGCCCTGGGCGGGAGCACTAACACCGGGGGTGCAGATTATGAGCTCTCTAAGCATCTCAAACTACTACTGAATACAAACATAAATACCACTTACCTGGCACTTACCTGTGCGTCCACAGCACCAAAAACACATATATAAATGTATGCCACTACCAATGCATGTGATGATAGTATTTCAATCGTATCCCAAACGTATTTCATACGTATATCAAATGTATTTGAAATGTAGCTTACCTGGGCCTCCTCAGCACCATGCAACAGTATGCATAATTATGGTAATGCATATATTAAAATATGATGCATATATGACAGGATATTTAATTCGTATTTCTTTTAAAATACGTCAAGCATACGTATATATATATACTGAAAAATAACTGCCCACTCACTGATCACATCGACGTCTCGTAGGTCCCTGAACCTCCCCTAGCTTGGTTACATTCTTCCTCTGTATAATTTTCACCTATACAAAAAGTAACCAAATTGACGTTATTTAACGCACATACACCAAACATTCGTCCATAACTTTCTCATACGTTGCTCAATTTGGGTGTATGAATATACCACGGTGATCTACACGACGTCACGAACGCGTGACAATTTTCAGAACTCAATTTGGAGCTCTCACGCGCCCCCACGCGCACTGTTCACGCGCTGCCCACGCGCGCGTCTTCTTCCTCGCGTCGCCGGACTGGTTTCGCCGGCGGTGGGTGTTTTGCCGGAATTTCTGGGTAAACTTCAAAGTGTCATAACTTCTTCATTTCTTAACCATTTTCGACGTACTATATATCAAAATGAAGGTATTGACGAGACGAACACATCCATACCTGCCTTGACCTCTAACTCGCCGTGGATTCGCCGGAAAAAGCCCCGAAAGCTCCGGCCAAACTTTGAACTTGTCGTTCTCCGTGTTCCTATGTCCATTTTTCACATAATTTATACCAAAATGAAGCCCTAATCATAATCTACCACGTTGGACTAGTTTTAGGGCCTAAAAACAACGGAATCAAACTTTTCCAAAAATACGAAAATTCGGCCGGACTTACAGTTCGTGATCCCGACGTCCAAATCCTTCAAACGAAGCACTCCGAGCTTCCTTAGGACCTCACCAAGCTTCCTACAAGCTTCAAAATCCCAAAAAACATCAATCTTTACATGTGCATGAACAGTGCACACGCACAGTGAAATTGAAATTCATGTTTTCCGAAGTGAAACTCACCTGAAATTGGTACCATCGTGTTCGTGTGGTCTTCAGGAGTACAATGGTGGTCTTAGATCCTTCGTTGGTATAGTTTTAGGGTGGTTTTGTGGGTGGTCCGTGTGAGTTCGAAGGAGAGAGAGAGAACGGAGAGTGAATGAGAGATTTGTGAGGGAGGAGAGAGAGAGAGACAAGATGCAGAAATGGGGGAGAGATTTGAGGGAGGTGGGATCCTACCCAATCCCCAAATCATCAAGTTACAACATATTTTACGCCTCTTAGTCCCGTTTAAGGGCATTTTCATAACTTCACGTCCTCGGAATTAAAATTCCGGGACGGGTTGTGACAGATCCGCCCCGGGTCGGGATGTGACACTATGTATCTGCCATTATGAGTTCATATATATTTTTACAAAAAAAAAAAAAAAAAAAAAAACCCTAATATATGTAATAATACATAAATAAAAAAAATAAAAAAAAGTGTGTGTGTGTGTTTATATAATTAGACCCATATTAATTTACCTGCCTACTATTTGAAATGTTCATTTCCAATGATGCAAAATATTGTATACCAACAACAAAATATTGCAAAAACTTAGGAATTCGATCATGCTTTTGATTTTATCTTTTTGCCTACAAACAATCATATACATATTACTTTATATATTTTTACCAAAAAAACGTCCCTAATTGGCTATATATATAATAATACATGAAAAATAATTTACCTACCATGTATACAAAAATGTTATTTGAATCAAAATATATAATCTAGGTTTTCTCAAAAAAAAAAAAAAAAAAAAAAAAAAAAAAAATATATATATATATATATATATATATATATAATCTAGGTGTAGTATATATATATATTTTATATAATTGGAACAAGTTAATTTACCTACCTATAAATTAATTTTCAATAATTTACCTACAAAAAAATTATACCCCATGTGTAATACAATATATTTTTTTTCACTAATACATGGAGAATAATTTACCCATAACAAGAAGAAATGTAATTTGATGTATTATATTGAAAAATATTATGTCATACCTACATTTATACAACAATAAAACGTGAATAATATATGTAACAATACATGAAAAATAATTTACCTACAAATTATAGAAGTGTTATTTGATTCAAAATATATAATATGGATTTAGTATAATTTTTTTTTAATAATTGGAACAAATTAATTTACTTCCCAATTAATACAAAATATATATATCACAAAAAGGTAAATTTTTGGTATGATATGGATACAATTAATGCAATACAACAATTTATACTTTTTATTTTACTTTTTCTACAACTTTTAATTTGGAATAAATTTAGGGATTTGGGAAAGTGGCATATGTGACAATCCGTTCATAATTTTACGATTTTATAAATTTCAAAAGAGTAATTTTATGAAAATGCCCTTAGAGCAAAGATGTTGATTTTCGTTGGCCGTCCTTTCATGCCGTGTACAAACTACTATCTTAGTGTATTTTCAAAGTACTCAATTTGAGTACAAGCGGAATTCAATTTACAGCCACGATACGACGAAGATTCTATGAACTTACGAAGTTCAACAAGGATATTTTGATAAATTCATTATCCTCCATAAACACCCTTTTATTATTTTATTAATTTTTCTGTGTAAGATTTCTCCATGATGGGATCCACCCACGTGGGTCTCATATCACCCTTGTCCCCGTATCCCTTCTCTCTTTCTGATTCTTTTTTATTTTTTAATTTTTTAATTTTTGGGACCACTCTCTTGCTGCCATGTGTTTTCGCTCTAGCACTCTGAGCTCTCTGCCCTTTCCCGACTTCTCTTTCTTTTCTCTCTGCAACTACCGGCGCTGAGGCCGTCCACCCACTCACCGTATTCTTTGGCGAGCCACACCACCATCACCACACTGTCACCACTCCGGCGAGATGGCCACCGTGACTGCTACGCTCGGAGACTCTCTAACTCTCCCGACGAGCTTTCTCTCTCTCTCAGACTCCTCCCTTGCTGCAACACCGGGACCACCACCTCCGGTCTTACTCGCCATTCCGGCGAGCATCGTCACCAACGATCACCACCTAAATTAAAAAAAACAAAAAAAAAAACCCTTCCTAGTCACGATTCCAAACCAGGCAGAGTCCCTTCTTCCCCCTTCTTTCTCTGCACAGTGGCACCGCCACTGTTCAAGAATCTCTCTGGCGATTTCTCGCAATTTCCGGCGAGGGTAAGTTTCGAAAACTCTTTAAACCTTCTTCGATCACGTTCTAGAATACGATTAGGTTAAATTTGTGATGTTTTGGTGACGTTTTGCTACAGAAATTGTGCGGGGGGAAGTTCCCCAGTCTCCGATGAGGAAACCGGGCCTTTTGCAGGCTTTTTCCGGCTAGATCAGGCCACGGCAAGGGACCACAATGGTATAATTCAAATCCCTACCCTCTTAACTTCATTTTGGTAATTAAATGGTAAATTATGGTTAAGTTTTGGAGCTCTATTTTGCTGTCCAGAATCTGGCGACCCGCCGGAGAAGAAGAAGAAGAAGGAAAAAAAAAAAGAAAAAAAAGAAAAAAAAAGAAGGGCTTCAGCCAAACTCGGCCCAAATCATAAACCCAACCCTTTGGGCCTTTGTCCCAGGCCGACCCGTTTCAGACTTGGGCTCAGGATATTTTCTGGAATATTCTTGGAATATTCTCTGAAATATTCTTGGAATATTAGGTTGACCTTTTCAGAAAATTTTCAGAAACCCTCCTAAGAAAATTTTGATGTTCCGAGTTCATTTTTGACATCCATTTAGTGAAATTTCAAAGTTTTAACTTGGTTGACCATCAGGGGGTATCAGTTGACTTTTTAGGGTTCGTCGTTGATTTTCTCATTAACTTTTTACAAAATCTGTTAAGGACTCTTCTTAGCGAATTTCTACGTCTTGACTTCAAATTTGCACTTTGCTTTCCCAAATTTAATTGTTTTAATGGAGTTTTACTAATGGGTCCTAATATTGTGCTTAAATGCGATTATTATCGGTGACTTCAGCTATTCTAGTTCGAACGGGTTTGATTCGACGATATAATCTGTGAGTGGGTCTTTTTTTTTTTATACTCTGTGTGTGTGTGTGTGTGTGTGTGTGATTGATAATTTCCATTTTTGCATTTGAAAAAGAATTTCCTACGTATGCCTGGATTAGACTAAAGTTTATAAGAATTAACGAAAAGACATAATTTGTGAAATATGCTACATCATACAGGATGCACAGGTGTGCTTATAATCTTTGATGCCATAATTATATCTACGGCTATGACTGTTAGTATGTTGATTAGAACTATTGAATCACTATGGCATGCGTATATTTATGTAGTTTGCTCATCATTACGGCACCTAGATGTTGGTGCTCTCCCAGGACCAGGGAATGCTCGCCCTTATGGAGCTACTCGTGTAATGCTTCTGGTTGAGAGCCATCATGGAGCATATTCAAAGCACTTGCTGACTTTCTTCTGTCGTTGATGTTCCTACAATGATTTAAAGAGAATACTGCCTATCGACCAGATAAAAAGGGATACATCAAATAAGACAACACCAATCATATTGTGCATAAATTCTTCTTTTCAAATCAGCAACAAGAGCATCAAAAAATTAAAGTCAAGCAAATCTATTCCCAAGACAACCTAGCCAACTTCTTTACAAAGTCACTGCCGAAGTATACTTTCCAGAAACTTGTTCAAAGAATTGCTATGTGTAAGTTGTCTGATTTGAATTGTTTGTAGTTCTCATTTGGAAGTTTTGTCAAACTTAAGAGGAGTTTCCAAAAGTGTACTCACTTGGTCTTAATGTACTATTTTCCTTACGATTAGGAGTATTTTTCCATTTAGGTTCTTGCTAGCTGATGAGGTTTTAACGAGGCACTCATTCGGGGCTGGTCATACCTCTGTGTGCATTCTACATGCGTCCTAAAGGCGTTTATTTTTAACTTCATGCATATTTTTTTTTTCTCTTTAGATGATGAGTTTTTATTCTACACTGGTTTCACCATAGTAAGGTTTTGTGAGTTCTACTACTTATACATTCTTATTTGTTTTGAGCTCGCATTCGCTCGTTATGCTGACAACTTTATCAATTGTTCTTACTTTCATCACTAAAGAGTTGGCAAGACATTTTGTTTGAGCATTTACACACTCAGGGGGAGTGGGTTGATCTCCTAATTTAATTAAAAATGTGATTGTGTAAATCCTTATGGAATTCTATAGTATCTTTTAGATAGTGTCCTAACTAAGATGTATTACATAAAAGGTAAGGAATCTCCATTTCTTACTACTGTAATTAAAGACACAATGAAATGAGATAATACACACCTCAAAATTCACTAATTCTCTCTTCTCTCTTCTCTCTCTTCCCACCACACCCTCTCTTTCTCCCTCTATATTCTTTAGTTAAATAGGCCTACAACACAACCTTAATGAACTATGTCCCTTTTAAGAGAAATTCATGGACACTCTTGTATTGATTACATTATTGTGCCTTGTTTGGCGAACTGGTTAAAACATGACAAATACTAATGACATGGAAACTTGATTCATTAAAATGGACAAGTGGCCAACTTACACGGGATGGGATTTAATTCCAATCTTGTCTTAACCTGCACACCAAATTGAGTGTTTGGTATAAAAGAATCATATTGGAACGGAAAATATGGTAAAGATGTTATTTTCATTGTATGTTGAAGAAAGAAATCAAAAAATTACGATTAACTTGGAAGGAGGAGGAGATGGATTAGTAAAGAAGAAACTTTTCCATTGCTATTACAGCGGGCTAATTCGACCTCGTGACATAACTCATCCAACTACTTTAATCTTGTTATCACCAAACAATTGATTAGATTAGTGTTGTTCTCTCCAATCTAATGCACTTCACTACAATCCAATCCTAGTCACCAAGCATACCCTCTAGCATATCTCCAAGCTTAAGCCAGCTTTGAAATGATTTACATCTTGACGATCAGATGATAATTGATAGTTGAAGTTTCATTTAGGCGCATCATAAGGTGGCCCGTTTAACTCAATTTGCTCACCTCAGGCTGGGCCATGAACAGATTGCAATCGTAAATCCCAGCCCAAAACGTATTTAACCGTTAAACTGCCACCCGCTAAAACCAGCAAGCAACTACTCTGCTCCCTACGACGTCGTTTGCTCTGCGTTGTAGCGATTGCGGTCGTCTCTTGGAAGATAGGAGTCCACTGGGTTTTATCCAAAACTTTGCCTCCCTTCCTGAGACTCTACTCAGTGAACTCAAACCTCTCCCATGGCGTCCTTCGTGTCTACCTACCACCACGTCCTCTCCCCTCTCTCTTCTCAGAAGACCAACGGCCGCGACAATGTGAAGACTCAACTCTCTTCCTCCCTCTGGGGTTCGCCGATAAGCATAAGCAGCATGTTCTCCTCCAACCCCACCACCTCCCTCCAATTCCAGACCCGGCGGCGCCTCAGCGTTACCGCCATGGCTCCGCCGAAAGCCAAGCCCGGCGGGAAAGCCAAAAAGGGTATTTCAAATTCCCTATTCGTTTCGTCTCCGACGAATTTGAGTTCGTTTCGTTGATGGGTTTTCGGTTTTGCAGTGATTGGAATGATAAAGCTGGCGTTGGAGGCCGGGAAGGCGACTCCGGCTCCGCCGGTTGGGCCGGCGCTGGGTTCGAAGGGTGTAAATATCATGGCTTTTTGTAAGGATTACAATGCCAGGACGGCGGACAAGCCCGGCTATGTCATTCCAGTTGAAATCACCGTCTATGATGTTAGTCTGTGTTACGAATTTGGTATAATTGTTCAAAATATTTGGTTACTTTTTGCAAGATTGCGACTTTGTTATCATATTTTTTGATGGCAGGATAAGAGTTTTACTTTCATTTTGAAGACCCCACCTGCTTCGGTTTTGCTTCTTAAGGCTGCAGGTATGGTTGTTTTCTGTTCTATCATTGTGCCCTCTATCTGTTTGATGTGTTGCTCATGCATTGGCATTTCGTTGTACCGGAAGATATGTTACCGTGTTTATTTTGTAATTGCTGCTGCTCAATCAGTGGATAAATGCAGATGTTCTTGTGATAAGCTTTGTTTGTATTTCGTGCTCTCAAGTTGTTTCGAGAATGTTATATCTTATCAATAAACAAAAACATGAAAAATGAGGGAAAGTAGTGGAATGAAAATTGGTGTTATGTTTTCATGGCTGGCTGGCCGTATTTATTGCCAAATAGGTACTCATGTATTTGTTTTGATGTGTTAAAAGTTGGAAGCATTTTGAATTACATGAAGAAAATGAAGAAAATTTGATCAATGTGAGGAATGTGGAGTTTGCCGTTATGATTTGGCCATTGAGTTTTCAGCTGCCAATTAGTTCGGAATAGTATCTCATTCGATTAAGCCATAAACTTGAGCAGCTACCATAATTTCCAGAGTGAAGATTAGATGAAGTTAACCTATTAATTGGTTTTGATTATATCTGTCTCAGCCACTGGTTTGAGAACTATCCCTATTCTCGACTGGTTGAAATAGTTCGGCTTGTTTATTATAGTACATAAGTTCTCTGTGTAGGACGCTCATTCTTTATTTAAGAACCCACAATATCAACATAGTATTAACAATGTCCCAATATCATTGTCACCTCATCGATGTTCATCGTAGGACCAGTCACATAACAATATTGCCCTCATTAAAAGCTCTTCCTTGCCTGAATTTGGTTACCATAATGATGCAATACTTGTTTATCAATGCTGTGGATGATATATAGGAGCGGAGAAAGGTTCAAAAGACCCGAAGATGGAGAAAGTGGGAAAGGTCACCATTGATCAGCTGCGAACAATTGCGCAAGAAAAGCTGCCGGACTTGAATTGCACGACAATAGAATCCGCAATGAGAATCATAGCAGGCACTGCAGCTAATATGGGGATCGATGTCGACCCTCCTGTTCTAGAACCCAAAAAGAAGGAAGCTCTGTTGTAATTCTGCTGCCAACATTTTGTATCCTCGATTAGGCTTTGTTTCTTAAATCACATATTGTAAGATTCTACAGGGCTGATGGAAGTCAGCATGTAAAAACTCTCACCTCCAGTTTTCGTTATTGGTTATAAAATTCTAATTCTTCATCCTTTTATTCCATATTGCTGTGGTTTCTTTTCTCTTGACCTCTTTTTACCGTATTTTTGGGTCCCTCCGGGTCCATTGTAGCGGTTGTTGGAAGATAAAGCGAAAACTGACTTCTACTTCAAGCAACCTGAGATCAACTGGGAATGAGGGAATTGATATCCTTTCCTGATCTCTGTTTCTGGAGTCCAAGGTCAGGAGATCCCGGCCGTTGAAGAGAGAGATCCGAACCTTTGATTTGTGTAAGGTGGGCCATGGGTTAATGAGGGTAGGACTTAAAATGAGTGATTCAGATCCTCTGGTCCTTGGGTTGAGTTTTTACAATTCAAGCACTCTGTAACCTAGTTGATGGTAATTATCTGGTTATCAAGAAATTGAACTTGAAATTTCTTTCAACATTGAGAAGAGAAGTGTCAGGAACCATCACAGAGTGACCCGGTGGTTGGAGATGAATTCCAGGTTCGTATTCCACATGGCAAGTCCTGAATTCAATTCTTGATGCTGGTGAATTGCACAATGGTGACAAGGCAAGGTCGAATTGTCTCTGTGAGTTTTTCCAGCCCCCATAATAGTGGCCGTGACGAAGTCACCGGCTGGTCCCCTTTTTAAGAGAAAAGAAATGTCGGTGGACCTTATAAATACAAACGATATTTTACACTAAAAAGAAAAAGAGACCAAACCAAAATGTACTAAGCAGACCTTAACGACCAATCGACCTTTTGGGTATTATTCGGCTTCATTATTTGGATTTGGAATCTGGATTTATAAATTGAATAAGACTCGGTGGAATACGGGTGTTGTCCACCAGTTTGTTTTCTGCCCTGCTTCATAATGGAGTAGGATTCTCTTAATTGAATGATCACGGTTAAATCACGTTAAAATTTTATATTAATTTTTTATAAAAAGAAAAAAACAAAATATAAAATATAAAAAGAAGGAAGTAAAGAGGATGAAAAGATTAGAGAAGAGAATCCTAATCCCTTTATAATTGTCCATGCCAGGTCTGATTTTCCCTTTTTTGTGTGTGCGTTGCGTTTAATAATTGTGCCATTGACCAAACAAGAAAATTGACATTTGAAAAAATGGACTATTCATCCGCATGCTGTGGAAGATAACATTGCTGATAACCAACTCAAAGTGCTATTTCTTCATAAATTCATTTACTTTTTTTTAGGATTATACTTTAGTGCTGATTTATACACTTTATCCACACTATACTTTTCGTTTTTTAAAGTACTAATTACAGTAGAACTTTGATAATTTAATAACTGATAAATTAATAATGCGAACTCAAAGTTAAGATGTTGAAGATGTTTTTGCATTTTTTTTAGAATTTTCTGAAGGGAATTATTATTAGCATTCTAAAAATCTCATTTTACGCTCTTAAAGTGTATTTTTCTTTCTAATTATAGAAAGATTGGAGTGCAAAATGAGATTTTTGAAGTGCCAATAACAATTCCCTTTCAGAAAAGCCTATTGTTTCATAACAAAGTCGCATAAGAAGGCGTTCTGTCAGAACTAAGTTGTGTAACAAGGATGAATAATCGATGAATTTATCAAATTTTTACTTAATATGACCAAAGCGCAATGGAAATGTTGCTCATTTTTTACTAAAAGGTCACAAGTCCAAGTCGTAGAAATAACATATTTGCAAAACAAGAATAAGCTGTATACGATAAACGTTTCTCTTTTCCTCTTCACATAATTCAAATGGTTGTATTCCCACTGGTCCTGCAAAAAAACGAAAATTGACAATATTGTTAGAAGATTCACAGAAAACCTCCACAATCATCTAGTTTGGGACCAAGTTACAATTATCTTCTCTCCTCTTCTATGTTTTGCGGTGGAAACGATATGTTGGGTATCATTCGATTGAATATCTGCACAAAAAAAAGATACCATACACACGCATGTATGTGTTTCAAAAATTAAGAGAGAAAAAAAAAATGCATATGTTGCATTATGCATTTTAGTTTGTATAAAACTTGTGGTACATTTACACAAGGGTAATCGGAATAAAAAAAAGAAACTAAATTTCGATTGGAGTACTCCAATATTTACTAAATATTGGGAATTAAAAATTTTAGTAGCATCCACACAAATTTTAGAATCCTACTCTAAAATTTGGAATAATTGGATTTTCTACAATTTGGAGGGAATTGAATTCCGGGTTGTTGGAGAAGCCGGAATAGATTTTTCCTCCCCGTTGTATTTCTTAAATTTCAAGATTGTCTTCTCATTAACCTAACACCAAATTTTGTTCAATCAATAAAACACAAGTAAAAAATAATTAAATTTAAAGTTTTCTCACGAAATTAAAATAAAAGTTTTACCAAAAAAATAAATCAAAATAAAAGAATTAGCATATAAAATAGATTACTAGAATAGAATCATTTTAGTAATCAAATTGATTCATTCCGATTGACATGAATTACTAAATAACTTTATATAGTTCAACATTATTTCTAAAAATTTAAATAAACAGTTTTAATAAAAATCTGATTCTAATTCCTCTTCGTATACGAATTCGTTAATGAGCCAGGTTCTTATTGTATTAGTATAAAACTAATCATTAAGGAGACAGCGACTATTAAAATGTTATTAGACTGTTGAAAGGACTATAAAAAAAAAAACAATCCAGTGATTGGCGGCCCAAAAGCCGAAAGCCTTTTAAAAGCAAAATAATAAAATCAGTCCTTTATTGTCATTGATTGAGAAGCAAACAAGGAATGCAAATCATCATCAAAAGGACAGACAATATTTACACAACCCGGGACTCTACACTCTAATTTTTACACCCATCTGAAACACAAAGTTGGGATTTTCAGCCCATTATCTTTGAATATATATATATATATATATATATATATATATATATATATATATCCATCAATATCAAGTTCCAAGCCTCAATAATATTCTGAGAATCTGAGGACCCCCGCCGTTCTTTTGTAGGTCAAATTGTATAAAACCAAAGATCCGCCTATATTATCTGCTTCCACTCCCCCTATTGAGCAGTACTGCATTCAGAGGTATCTCTCTCTATCTGAATTCATTATGTCATTGTTCAAGTTTCGATTTTTATGTGCTGAAATCCATAAATCCGATGTCTTTTCGATTACCCAGATCCTGAAATCGAGGGAGGGTTAGAGTTTTCAATGTTATCTCATTTGGGTTCTGTTGGATTGGATTGGATTGCATGTTTTGGATTTTCCTCTGTTTTTTTCTTCACTTTTTAGGTGAAGTTGCTTGATGGGTCTCGTGATTTTTGTTGGTTGTGTTAATGCACACGTTGCCCATGAGTATAAAGTTTTCTTGCTTGCAAGTTGGGTTTTTGAAAGATCAGTTTCCATAATTTATATGATTTTTATGTTCTTTGATTAAGGTACGCATTCTCTGTTTGTCTGCTTGCTTAAGATTGGTGTCCTTTGCTTTGCTTCCCACTGAAAGTTTAAGATTTTGTTCTAAGTTTTTTAGTTTAAGGACTTCGCTGACAGAGGATTGCTCAATCATACCCTCTCCTCTATATTATTTCATGTTTGCCTCGTGATGTTTTTTCAGTTTATTCTTATGTATAATGTATCTGAATCGAATTTTCGTGATGAGGCGGTAGCTGTACTGTGTTTTTCTTCAACTAAGTAGGTAGTGGTTATTGTATAAGCATTAATGTTGCAGTGATGTATATTGTTTATGCTTCAGACGAATCATACCATATGTTTGTTGTCGAAAGGGTCACGGTGCTTGACGTACATGAAGGAGCACTGCCTAAAATGCTTCTACACAGAAAAATACCAAATACAATTTTCAGTACTTTTCTCCCTTCAATTGTTTGTGGCTTGGTTTGATTCTTGTTGCAAATTTTTGGTTGTAAACTCCTTGCACTTTTGGCGTATGAGCTAATTTTCGGATTTGAAGTGCAGTATTTGTAGAAGCTGTTTATAATCTTATTGAACCTGTGATTATGATTTGTTTGGTAGACAAATGTACATTAAGTAGGTTGGATTTGGATATATGGAGGATGGTTGGGTAAATATCGGATTGAGCAGAGTGCATTACAACCTTTGTCTACAGTTGGAGTATTCTGTTAGGCGGCTGTTGTTCAAATAAACTAGTTAGGGAGGTTACATAAGAAAACACATATTTTCATTTGCTCCTATTGATTTTGAGGACAGCCAATGAGAAACTTGTTGAGGTGCTTGTTTTCTTTATATCGTTGTCGTTTGCTGTCTTGTATTCGTTGAGTTAGCTCTATGTTGTCTTTCTCCCGCTGTATTCTCAAGCTTCTTTTTATTAATTAGCATGTGATTTGTATGTTTATATCTAACAAAGATTTACAGCATTTGCCTTATAAAATTGACTAAGGCCCCGTCTCTTTACATTTCTTGTTGCCTTTCAGATGGAAGCTCAAAATTCTGGGAATTCGCATATGATTGAAGTATGTGGTGATGTGCAAGATATGGATATGAGCTTGGGTGGGAGAAAAATTTGTGGAGATGGACCGTGCGGATTTTCAGATGCTAAAACCAGTTCCAAAGATGCACAGGAACGGTCAGCGTCCATGCGGAAGCTTTTGATAGCGGTTATCCTGTGTGTCATTTTCATGAGTGTGGAGGTTGTTGGGGGTATCAAAGCCAACAGTCTTGCAATTCTCACTGATGCGGCTCATTTATTGTCAGATGTTGCTGCATTTGCAATTTCTTTGTTCTCACTTTGGGCATCAGGATGGGAGGCAACTCCTCGTCAGTCTTACGGTTTCTTCCGGATTGAAATACTTGGTGCTCTTGTTTCCATTCAGATGATTTGGCTGCTTGCTGGGATCCTTGTTTATGAAGCCATTGCAAGACTTATCCATGACACTGGTGAAGTTCAAGGCTTTCTCATGTTTGTTGTTTCTGCGTTTGGTTTAGTGGTGAATATTGCCATGGCACTCTTATTAGGTCATGATCATGGGCATGATCACGGACATGGGCATGGCCATGGTGGGCATGGTCATGGACATGGTGATCATAATCATAGTCATGAGGATCATGATGACACACATAACCATGGGATTACTGTGACCACACATCACTCTCATCATCATATTCATCATCATGAGGTGCACTCGAATCATGATGACAAACACCATCATACCGAGGTAGTTAACATCTCAGAACCTCTGCTCAGTCATAGCTCTGAAGGTGAAAAGAAACAAGTAGGCAAAAAGAAGCAACGAAACGTCAATCTGCAGGGGGCTTATCTTCATGTACTTGGCGATGCCATTCAGAGTATTGGAGTGATGATTGGTGGAGGGATTATCTGGTACAAGCCTGAGTGGAAGATTATTGATCTGATATGTACCCTTGTATTTTCAATAATCGTGCTGGCGACAACAATCCGGATGTTGAGGAACATTTTGGAGGTTCTGATGGAGAGTACTCCTAGAGAGATTGATGCCACAAAGATTGAGAAAGGTCTCTGCGAGATGGACGAGGTAGTTGCCATTCACGAGCTGCACATATGGGCAATAACTGTTGGGAAGGTGTTAATGGCTTGTCATGTTATCGTTAAGTCAGATGCTAATGCTGATGTGGTGCTGGAAAAGGTTATAGACTACATCAAGAGAGAATATAATATCAGTCATGTAACGATTCAGATAGAGCGACAGTAATGCTGGAGAGAGACGATTTGTCTATGCCCAACCGTTATAATTAGGTCAGTCGGGTGTTTTTAAGACTTCAATTTTTTCCCCACAGTTGACAGATCATAATCTGTTATCTCATTGGTTTGCTCATAAGTTCCTTGTTTTTAAATCTACTTATCTCGTGAATGCATGAAAGTTTAGTATAATGTCTTTGAAACACAAAAGATTACAATAACGAAACATCTCCAACCGGAAACTACATATTCTTAAAAAGCAGAACAAGCAACTCGAATGTCTGAAAATCCTGCTTCTTTTCCCAAACTTTTGTAATTCTCTCTGCTCTCCTTCCCCATTGCATTGGTATTCGTTAGGTACACATCAAACTGAAACAAACTTCTAGCAATTCTTCAGTATCATCAAGCATCGATCGTCATTTGCAGAAGTTGAAAGTTGTCGAAAGTGCAACCAGTCGAATGATATTGGGTTGCATCGATTTGAACACGAAACTAAAATGTAGGGGTAAGAGTAGTATAGAAAATTTTGACAAAAAGGATTATCTCATCCAAAGTAGATGTTTGCTTTTGAACATGCTCTATAAATAAGGAATTGAATAATTCTCAGAAACCTCACCTTCATGAAAATTGCATTGCCATTCGGAATCCTCACAAACATATCTCCTGCAGTGTGCTCTATACCTGAAGCAAAACTCTTCCGTAAGTTAGCAAAGCAAAGCGAACTACGAAGAGCTACACGAGATTGTCCGATGCTAAGCAAAAAATTTACCTCATACTGCATTGGCACCTTTCAAGCCATTAACACCTTCCCAACAGTTAACACGAGATTGTCCGATGCTAACCATTTGAAAGATGCATCTTTCAAATGGTACCTGCAGAAATGGTGACATGAATATGACCGCACTGATGATGCAAAAGAAAAGAACATGTTCAGCTCTTTACCTGCAAATCATAGTCTGATATGTATACCGAAGTAATTCGTTTAAAAACCAAAAAGGAAAAAGTTTTGCACGAGTGTCAGACTGCAATCCGGGTTGTGGAGAGATCGAAGCTGAGAAGCTATTTGGGAAGGCAAAAGCAGGGCTCCGGGGCAATCTCTGTGTATGATGTCGAGCACACCAAACAATATATGGCTGCTTTAAGCACCATGGGCAATACTGATCCGCTTACCAATTGCATTGCATATTGGGAGTGAGCTTCCTCTTCTCCATTAATGGTGGAGATTTTCAGCTGTTTTTTTCCTTCTTTTGGAGTTTCGATTTTTTGTTTGGAATACTGGTTTATATTGCTGTGAAAAATTATATAGACTTGAGAGGTGAAAAGGGTTTTCAACTTCATCAGATTCTGATATTCTTAGTTGCTAATTGAAGAATTTGTGACATGAGACTAATCTGTGTTACCTTCTGTCTTTCTGGGCTTGACTACACAATGTTTTTTTATTTCAAAGTCGGTTTTCTTCTAGAAAACAAAGAGATGTCGCGTATTTTCTTTTAATTAAGAGATCATGGATTAGTACTTATGTATAAAACGAGTTCGATACTAAATTATTGTGGATGACCTTTGTGTTTCTACCTCAAGTATTATACTTGGCCCAAGCTCTAGGATTCTCACTCCCCCATTCACAGATGTTCTCATCTTATTTTCTTCTATTCCTTTAATGAGTTAAATAACTATTTATTGAGTTTGAATACTTGGATATTAACCAGAAACATAACACATGGTAATTCGTGATTGAACGGAGTAAGGAGCTCTTCAAGTCATGGCCTTGAGCCATATTCTCAAATAAAACTAATAGTTGTAGCAAATTCGAATCGACATCAATAATATCAACATCATAGTCATATTTTATAGATTGTAATTTGAATTCGTATATATATTAATGAACCTAAGAAAAAGCAAGAGTCGAAATAATTTCAATAAATATTCCAGATAAATAGGACAATTTTTAATGTAATATTTGCACTTAAAAAAAAAGACAAAACATGTTCATGTGGGTTTGAACAAGTCTAAGCAACATTCACTTTCAAGTCCTCTATTCCAGAATTTTTTAAAGTATTCAGCATAAGTGAAGTTCCTGAACATGGCTTGATGGTCATGGTTGATGAGCTCCTTGGCAGGCCCAATCATTGCATCTGGTGCTGGACAGTAGAAAGTTGGGATCGATATCCTCTCCGAATTACAATTTACCACGGCCCTATGCAGCACACTCTTGTACTTACCGTTGCTAATTACCTAATACCAAATAAAATGGTAAAAAAAAATTTTTAAATTCAATTACAGTTTACTCATGTACATGTCACAAAAACTTTGTCCCTCTACTTGGACAAGTTTCCCTTGCTAGGGATAAATGAGTTTAACCATCCCGAGCGTAATGCAACCATCTATTATTTCTCTCCTCATGTCAATTGGCTAATGGAAAAAAATCAAGATTTCACGCGCTGTGACAGGGATCAATTAGCTAATGGAAAATATTTTGGGGGATTTTTTTAATATGCTCTTAGAAATTCTATACACTAGATCATAGATGGTCTTTTGGCCATTAGATCCTTCATCGTGAATCCAGTAACTGAAATTTAAAGGCCAAAATTCTCGCTTAATAGGATACATCAAAACATAGTAAAATTTTCGATATTTAGACGGATATAATGTTTACCTGCATCATATCACCAATATTGACAATGAAGGTGTTGGGAATGGGGTTGACAGCAACCCACTTGCCATTTCTAAGGACCTGCAACCCAGGCACCTCATCTTGGAGAAGGATGGTAATTAGGTTAGCGTCCGTATGTCCAGGCAATCCATAAGTCAGCTCTGGCTGTGGACATGGTGGATAGTAATTCAAAGCCATATGTTGTCCTTGCTTTCCCAATGCCTTAACAATATAGTTCTTTTCCAAGCCCAAGCTCTCTGATATGCCCTCAAGCAATCTCAGCACTAATCCTCTCACACTTGTGCAGTACTCACCCACTTGCTCCCTGTGAACAAACAAAGTGCCAGCTCATTCAATTGTATGACTTAATTCATTAATAAAATAACTCTAACCTAGCAATGTTCTCTTGTCAGACTGTGAATTTAGATCATTAATTGGTTTTTTGTCAAGATCTCTAGTTCATATTCAATTTTGACAAGATGAGCATTTGTTTCGCAACGTGAGCCGACAAAAGAGCGCTACTTGAGATGATTACAAAAAGGCACCCCTATTTAACTAAGTTAATGAATTCAATTTGGATAATATGCTCTTGTTAGACTATGTATATCTGTTTAGATTCTGACAAATATAAGTCTGGTAAGAGAATGTTAGTCAATTTGAATATTTGAGTACTAACAGAAGACGATGAGAAAGAGGCACCCCCTATTTACCTGAACAACGGGGGATTGTTAGGCCATTCTTGGACATAGTCTTGAAGTGGGAAGCAATGCAGTCTAAGGAAGTCCCTCCAGTTGGACAATTTTTCAGTCCTGACATTGAAACTGGTGGAGAGCCTGGTGGTCTTAGAAGGGTCATCTGAGTACATCTTCAACCTCTCACGTTCTGGTAATTTGAAAAACTCTCTTGCTATACTCAACATGTTTTTGATCATTGTCTCTGGAACTCCATGATTTTTCACCTGGTAATAAAAAGGTTTGTGCATAATTTAGTTATTTTATATAATAAGACTAATAGTACTCATATACGTACTCAGACTAAACAAGTAATTAAGTATAAAGTGGTGGGATACACACACACACACACACATACAAGGAAAAACAAAGGCACTAAGCAACAGGCATGCAAAAGAAGAAAAATAGTGTGTCGAAATCATTTCCCGAAGTATATACATATGTGTGTGTGTGTGTTAATTATTACCAGGAAGAAACCATCAGTTTGGCATGCTAGACCAATTTGTTTGATAATATCAGAGTGCTTGGGGCCATGGAGGTCCTTGAGATCAATGAGAGGAATGGAGGAGGCATCTGATGTCTGAACATCAGTAAGATTTGGACGGTCGGAGAAGGGTCTGATGTAGTTTGAAGGGACATGGTTCACACCAGACATGAGGTCTGTGAGCAGTAGCTTTGTTGTGGAAGCCATTTTGCTTACGACTGAAGAGAAAAGTTGCAAAACTAAGGAAACTTGCAGGTTTAGTGAACGGGGGCTTTGGATCCCTATCCCTTTTTATAGAATATGAAGAAAGCACTATTATATAGAAAATGTTTTTTTTCCCCAAAATTGTCACATTAGTTTAAGAACTATATATATATGCCTTGAAGGGTAATTGCTAGAGAGGTCAAATTTCTAAGTTAAATTTTGTAAATCAAACAACGTAAATATTGATGATTAAATTATTATTTAGGGTAAAGTACAAAAAACTACCTCAACTATTGGTCTCACGACACTTTCATACCTCATCTTACGAATTTCCCAGTTAAATGCTGACTTAGCTTGAATTAGGACCCACTTTCTATTCAAAAATTAACAAAATATTATTAAAAACTAAAAAAAATCATTTAATATTTTTTAAATATTAAAATAATAATAATAAAAAAAAAAAACCAAACAAAACTTCCCCTCTACGTGCCTTCTCTCTTCTCCCCCATTTTCATCTCCCTTCCTTTTCTTCCTACCTGCTGCAACCTAGAAAAAAGAAGGAAAAAAAAAAAAAAAAAAACAGAAAACAAAACTTTGTCCCTCCCCCCCTGGTCGTCCGGCGCCCTCTCTCTTCTCCCCCCATGTTCATCTCATTTCCCCTTCTTCCTACCTGCTACAACCTAGGAAAAAGAAAGAAAAAAAAAATTACACAAAACTTTGTCCCCCCCTGGGGGCGCCCTCTCTCTTCTCCACTATCTTCATCTTCTTTCCTCTTCTTCCCCCTATTTGCTGCAACCCAGAAAAAAAAAAAAAAAAAAAAAACCAATTGTCTTTCCCTGCACCCACCCTCCACACCTAACCTCGCACCCACCCTCTTCCCTCCTCTACACACCCCACTTCTTAAATCCACACCCATTCCCCCAATTTTCTCCGCGCCTAGGTTCTCCACTCGCGGAATCGGCCTGGCAAACAGGATCTGGGGTTTTTTTTTTTTTTCTTCTTCTTCTTCTTCTTCTTCCTCCTCCTTCTTCTTTCTGGGTTGCAGGGGGTTTGATTTTTTTTTTTTAGGGGGGGGGGGTGGGGGCGAACTGGGTTGGGATAGAGTGTGGATCAAGCCACGTCAGCATTTAACTAACAAATTAAAGGCAGGCTAACGGAATGTATAACATTGACACAAATTCGTAAGATGAGGTATGACATTGTCAATTTTAAAAGATGAGGTATGAAAATGTCGTGACACCAATAGTTGAGGTAGTTTTTTGTATTTTACCCTATTATTTAAGTCTTGATTAACATGCTTATTTTTTATTTGTAACACATCATTTGGTTTGTGAATTTAATTTTAAAATTTAATCTCCCTAATATTATCCGTGCTTTGATACATGAAAAGTTTAGGAAAAAAAAAAATTCAAATATACATAAAATTATAGAAGTCAACGTCAGATTATTACTTGTATAAGTATAAAGCTCCGCTGAGCAATTGTTTAGCTTGTGAAACATGATTTAGCTCATCAACTCTTTAATCTTTATCCTGCTGCAACAAAAAATTTCGCATCAATCTTGCCGTCTCATGTGAGCTCACTTTCTGCTGCTGTTATAGTACATGTGATAGTTTAAGAACATGCCTCTCACGTTCAACACTACAAAATGCCATACATAATTTATTGTGTGTTGTACATTTGAGTGTAATTTTTTCTTGTATCTCTCTTCACGTGTTTTACATAAATTAAATTGACGAAAACAAATTATTTTTTTATTTAGTTGAAGTATAGTTTATTTTCTCTCTTATTATGTAATATATCTTTATATCTAAGCTATCATAAACATATGCTCCTTCATCATAGAGTACATCTGTTTCTCATATCTATCTCATGACATAACGTAGTGTGTCTATCTCGTCTATACTAACCATTTGCCCTTTATCTATAAAGATATAGCAATGCAAAGAAATCATTAGTTAAAAAGATGTATGCTGTACGTGTCTCTCCGTTCCGTGAGTTGCGTTTAGATGTTCGGCCCCAAAAAATGAGTTGGGTTTAGTTGTTCTAGTTGATAGGTCGGCATGCACCAACCGTTGCTGACACATGTGATGTAGATCCACCAACTTCTCACTGGAGTACAGGCAGATTTATGTGATGCTATGTCATTCATTAATGCGATTTGTTTGCTTAAAGGAATATTCAATTTAAGACTTTTTAGTTAAAATAGTTCAAGAGATTTGCATAACACATAACTTTGATTCCTGAGATTTAAAATCAATAGAAGTGATCTCATTGTCCACCATCCATTATTTTGGTCATTCTGTTAAAAAACTCCGTTAAGTTAAGGGTATAACACATAACTTTGGTATCGGAGATTTGCATACCACATAATTTTGGTCATGAGATTTGCATAACACATAACTTTGGTCTCTGAGATTGTACACCATCCATCATTTTGGTCATTCCATGAAAAAGCTTAGGGACCACTTAACAGAGATTTTTAATGGAATGACCAAAATAATGGATGGTGGACAATCTTAGGAACCATTTCTATTGATTTTAAATCTCAGGGACCAAAGTTATGTTATGAAAATCTCAGAGACCATTTTGGCTAAAAAGTCTCAATTTAATAGAAAAGAAATGTGAAGGAGATTTTTTTATTAATTCTCTATACCTCATAGTTTAACGTCAATTATCGTGTTAATATTGTAAATATTCTGTCAGAAACATGAAGCAACAAAAAATTCATAAATAATCTTACTTTAAGAAAATCTTCTTAACATTTCTCGTAAATAAAATGCAGTAAGGGAAATAGAAGGATGAACTACTTTTTTAATTGAAATAGTACTAACCTTTTTAAATGAGGATTAGATGTGGGGTTCACACTACATTAAACTTTAACGATCTAAACCGTTTATTTTGTCAGTCTCGATTCATAGATTATCCTTGCAAAAAGTCAATTCAATCCAAACTCATTTGCCTGTAATTATTAAGATAAAATTTCATTGTTTCTTATATAACAAAGTATTCGTTAATTTCTTTGAACTCAATTAGATGTCTTAAACATTTTCGATTTGGCTAATATTTTGCAAGGATGATC
The DNA here is from genome assembly GCF_963583255.1 of Pyrus communis. NCBI lineage: Eukaryota > Viridiplantae > Streptophyta > Magnoliopsida > Rosales > Rosaceae > Pyrus > Pyrus communis. The sequence goes on from NC_084814.1 coordinate 18,891,736, forward strand.
TATGAGGTGCAACTTGAAAAATAAAGGGTTCAAATCATTAAAATTCGATGTGGTGTAAATCCTACAACTAATCCCTATTTTTATAAAAAAAAATAAAAATAGAAATCTCTTCCCTTAAAGATTTTCTATACACACACATATAAAACAACATAATTTCATTTCAATCAGATGTCATATTTGACAGTTTTGTTTTGATATGAGGAAACATACGGCTGAAAATATTAAATTCAATTTACATAGTTTTGTTTTTTTATTTTGAAAGCTTAAGAAAAAGTTGAATAAAAGTGCATGATTTTAGAGACATGTCTTTCTTTCCGTCTCAAATTTTTTTTCACACAAATTGTAGCATGCGTGGTAATATGTGGAACTGTAATCAGTTAACAATTTAATTACGTAGTTATTTTATTTTGCAGGTGAAGGAGTTTGAATTTAAAACGTCTTATATAATGAATCAATAATCAATCAATGAAAGTTTCCAAAAAAAGAAATCAATCAATTAATTAAACGAATGAATGTCCCAAAATCAATAATATTGGGCCGGCAGTAGAGAGTTGGCAGAAGAAATGGACAACAAAAATAGAAAAATGAGTTGGCAGAAGAAATGGACAACAAAAATAGTGACAGAAGAAACACGTATCAATGCGTTGGCACCGCCATCCCCATCGGTGACAGATGACAGTGAAGTGTTTGATGGGATTTGAATTCTATACGGATCTAAATTGTGAGGATCCCATCGGTGACAGATGACAGTGAAGTGTTTGATGGGATTTGAAATCTATCCAGATCTAAATTGTGAGGATTATAGGATCTTCAAATTCTAGCCATTCATCGTACATTATATAGTCAGAAATCATTTGAATTTTTTTATTTAAAATTAAACAAAAACAGTGCCTAACAAAAATTAAACGCGCGATGTACGATGAACGGGTAGAATGTGAGGGTTCATATGATCCTCACAAAGAGGATCATGAGAGGATCCTCATCCCTAGTGCATCACGAAGAAGAAACAAAATGGAAACAGAATGACGTGGAAATTGATAATTAAATATTAATTAACATATTTATATTTTTATAAGAAATACATCATTTAATTTAAAATTTTAGTATCCAAAACCTTACCAACAAGAAAATAATTAGGCTCTCCTATTCAAAAGAAAAAAAAAAGAAAATAATTGGGGTGGCCCACACTTAATCGTAGTCAGAATCTAATTACCATGACAAGCTAATCAGCTCTGTCAGCGGTAATGAATGAGGTAATCAAAGTGACATCACAATATCAAACGTCATTCCCAACCACTCCATGATGTAAACCAAAATAAAAGAAAAACAGAGACAGAGAAATGAGACCAAAAAAATAGAGGATGTGATCCTTTTGGTTTAAACCATTGTTCGAAGAGGAACGATATGGATAGCAAAATTCGATTTCACGTTTTGTCGATCTTATTGACATGTAGAGTAAAATTTACACATATTTTTATTTTATTAATGAATGATGTCATTGTAACGATATATGTGTCATGCATATTTTCTTGTTCAGTCGCTTATAAGCATCAAATTGTGAGGAATGAGGATCAATCAGCAAGGGCCAGAATCAAAGCAATTGCATATGCATGTACCGACACGACTGATCCTAGCACTGCCCTTGTTGTATATTGGTTCGTTGGGGTATTAGTACATTCAAAAGTTTTCGAGCCAACTTTAAAGCAAAAAATCATAGGTTTTCTTTTCAGCCACAAGATCAGAGTTTATTAGGTAAAAGAAAAAAGAAACGTTAGGTAACACCAAACCCAATGGATGCACAGAAGTTGGTAATCCGTTACTTATGCATTAGTTGTATAGTTTTAGCATATCGATCAACAGAACTTCCAACCGAGCAGATAGATCTAAATCAATATGGAAAGAGGACGTGCGACGGAGGAAGAGAGTCTCAATAGCTAAAATTCAAGTACAAAAATCCGCAAGTAATGTGAATCGAACATCTGTTCCAATGAAAATATTATCTTCGAGATACAATACAAATCGAAAGCAATTTTCTCTGGAAACATCGACCTGCGTCAAGAAAGCAATTTACACCCCGTAATCTCATTGGGATGCACTAAAGAGAGCTTTACTGATGATGCCAGTGGCCTCAATGTAGCGATCCATACATCTAGAGATGCAGCTACTCTCACTCCCACCTATGCTTGTTCCCGGTTTTGTGATGCACTTATCAAAGCATTTTGACCTCAGAGTCTGAAAAATGGAAAACGGTTTGGGAGAAGAAAAGACAGCGAAAGAAAAGAGGTACTAGCATATAGAAAAACACTAAGAACACGAAGAAGTTTATTTGGTATTCAATACCGTGACAAATAACACCGCCTGTAAATTTGGTACAGAAAACATATGATGGCGTGACAATGTTTTAAGACCTTGAAAGGTCCTCATCTCTAAGCATATGCATACACATGGAGATATACGAAACACTCACCGACCATCACATTCATCTAAGCTATCTATGTAGGAACACATTCACATGCAGTTTGGTGGGGGATTTGCCCACAACTGAGATTGCAAGTAAATACATAGTTCACATCCAACATTAGGGAACTTTTCCTACGGTAACTTCCCAAGAATATGCAACTCATATGTAATCATATGACGCCTCAGGAACATATGCATACGTGTACGCTGCATATGTGTGTGTCTTAATCAGCTCATAGCCTAGGCTTGGAAAACACAAGGAAAATCAGAGGGGAAAAGAAATATAGGCACGATGAGCAGCATTTGCTATTGAACAATACTTGGATACTTAAAGGAGGAGTAGGAGTTCCTAATCAAAATTGTTTGTTGCCGATTCATGAACTTTGTGTCTATGATTGGAACCATTCATATTATAAATCACTCTATATAGATCACCAACGAAAAAAATCAATTAAAAATAAGATCGTTTAATCATTGAATTGTATAAAAACAGATGAACATAATTGGCAAAAGCATTACAAACCGTCTATGTATTTGCTACAATACATTGACTAAACAACCTTAGTTTTAATTCATTTTTTTTGCAGAGATATCTTTACAAAGTGATTCATAATGTGAACATTTCCAATCACAAGCACAAAGCTCTATAATTCGAACACGAAGAGTTTTTGAGTAGGAGTTCCGACTCAATCTTGAGTAGCCAAACAATAACCAACCTATATTTGGATAAGGGGATTTCAAAATACCAAGGAACTTTAGAATCAATTGTTAAAAAGCACTACAAGAGGACTACCGATGAACTAATCAAGCACTATCAAGCACTACAATGTTACTACTAAAACACTACAAAGAAACTAAACAAAAGACTTTCAATGGAACTTTGAAAGTTCTACAGTGTATTGCATAGTCATTAACAATTTTTTTTAATGCATTCCTAACAAATTTAGATTAAGTTTCGAGGAACTTTATAGTCCCTCGTTCAAACATAGGGTGTCCCTATACCACGCATCAAACAAATAGCCAGACAACCTCACCCCGAACAACTAGCATCAAAAGAACAACAATTTATACCTTAATGCCTCTACATTTGCAGTTTTAAACTGATATTACGAATTCCGTACCCCAATCAATTACACATCAAACAAAAGAAGGTAAGCATTCTAAAACAATCACAAAACAAGTGAACAACATAATCAATTAATTTGTACCTCAACTCAAAGATTAAATCTTTACAAATAAACCCAATACAAAACATAATGATTTAAATTTAAAACCCCCAAAAATTGAAGAAATAGAGAGAGAAGTACCTCAAGGAACTCCTCGGCATAAGCCTGAGCAAGCTGGTTCTTAAGCTGGTCCTTGAAGGCGTCAGGGTTGAATTGGCCTGAAGAGCCGCCTGACGGTGATGAAAACGAGTCCATATCTGACTGACTGTTCTCCTCTCGCCTCCACAACCCACAGAGACAGGCAACCCTGTATAAATCCTCTCTTCTAAAACCCTACACAACCCAACCCCCCCATTCGGTGCTATTTCTATTTGCCCCTGTTTCGACAGATTTTGGAGTTTGGGCCCAAAATATGCTTTTCGGAAATCTGATTGCTTCTGGTTCAAGGCCTAATCTTTCTACCTTCGGCCCTATTGGGTTTGAATGTCTCTAAGGTCCATTGTTAAGTTTTCAATTAGTGGGTCGAAACCCGAAAGTCTTTATTGATAGGAGGAAGAAAGTTTGAATTTGGAACATAGTAGGTTGAACTGTTGATAGAGAATGAGGATTTTCTCCGGATCCTCTTTGTGAGGATCCCAGAAATCCATTAATAGTGTCCATTCGTCGTACATCGTGCAGTAAAAAATCATTTTAAAATTTTTATTTACAATTGAACATAAATAATATCTAACGAAAACTGACAGCATAATTTACGATGAACAAATACAATTAAATGATACTTTAAATCCTCACAAAGAGGATCCATAGAGGATCCTCATTCGGTTGAAGAGACATACTTTAACCACTGAAGCAATCATCAAAAGTCTATTTCGTTGTTGGGACAACTTAAAAAGCAAGATGATATAATGTTGTATTATTATCAATTCATGTCACCGGTGAGGATCCAAGTGGCATCCAAGAGAAGCATTCTTGAATAATTAATCGTAGGATTCTCCCTTCTATTGACAAATGATTTTTATGATGAATGCTCACATTTTGATACGTCTTATTTTTATTGGCTTTTAATCATTAGAAATCTGTAAACTACAAAATATGGTTGGAATAGTTTTGCAAGGAGTTCCAAATGTCATTTTAGCGGAAAATTAACATAAACTAGAGCATGATTGAAATGCTTTTATAAGATCCGGGGAAGCATCAATTCTTACCTTTTTAGCTTATGTGGGGTGTATTCAATTGAGATCTTTAAAGATTTTAATGATTTATAAATTCATGAATTTTGATGGAGTTTAATAAATTTATGTACTATTTTATTTGAATTTTTTCAAAATTTCAAGGAAAGAGGTAAGATTTGAGAATGCATAAAATACACTATGAAATCTCTCAAATTCCCTTGAATTCTCCATCTTTAAAATCCTTTAAAATCAAATTTTAATTGAATACACTTGGAATGTTATACTCTCTTTTAAAATCCTAATTGAATATACCTAAAGTTTTAGATAATCACTAAAAATTTTGACTAAATACACCTAGATTTGTAAAAAGAAAATTTCTTAAAATTCTAGTTGAATACACCTCAGTTTTTTTTAGATTTTTTTAATTACAGACACAATTGGGTCATTAGTACTACAGTCAACTGGCCTTCACTTGTAACTGAGAGGGTAGTAGGCATTAGACTATTAGGTATTACTTGTCTCTTGTAAGCGGGACATCCATCTTCAGCTTGACTCTCCTAATAGATACACCCCAATGAGCTTTGGCAATGTTGTTGATCAATTCCATAATAAGTAATGTTTTACCCACTCTAGCTTTAGAAAGATTGAAGGATTGAAGCTAAAGATGAAAATTTTCAAGTGTTTTACTCTATCAGCTTATTGTATGACTTAACTTAACTCTTCACTTCCCATTATGCTTGTATCAAAATAATTTATAGACACAAGTGGAAGTTTGAGACAAAAGAAAACTTGGGCTTTAGGCTTGTAATTCAATCCCAATTGTCAGCCCGCTATAATGGGTTTGATATTTTGTTTCGACACATCCCAAACTGTCCTCTTCGTAAACCCTGACACTATACACCGAGACGTCAAAACCTAAACACGATCTCATCCATTATTTAAGCCCCCAAATTAAGCATTCAGAAAAGTATTTGCAGCTAAATTAGTGCTTGATTACAACTTCTGCTTATATGTTGGTTAACAAATCACTTCAAATCTATTTTGGCCCACAAAAAAGAAAAAGAAAAAAAGAAGATCCCGTATCTGCAATGTAAATTAGGATTGCTGCTCGATCAACCTTTCGGTCTTTCTGTTTGTTTAATCATTTCCAGCTGTATTTAGATGCAAAAAAATTTCCTTTAAGATGAAGATGCAGATGAATCATGCATGTAAGACATGTAAGAGAGAGAGAGAGAGAGAGAGAGGAGGAAGATGCATCATGTAAGGCATGATAGCTGCTAACGGGAGGGTAGAGTGAGATTGGCCTACTTAACTGGGTGGTCCAATATTCAAGTTTCTGAGAGGCATTGTCCTATAAATCTATCACTCTACAACAACATGCATCAAATACTACTAGCTCATGATAATTACACAGTTGCTATATAATTGCATTTTCTTTTCATCAGTCCATGCATGCATACAGTTAGTACAAATATATATACTGAATGAGAATAAAGGGTATTAAATTGGCTGGTGAGGATAGGATAAGACGAGAGAGATGCGAGGATGTAAGGTAAAAAAGTCTCACACTGATGAAATGAGAAATTTTTCAAAAACTTATAAGAAGTTGGGCTACTCTTCATATTGCTAATTGGTTTAATAGTGGAACCTCAACTTTCTTTATGTTGTCGTAACAGATTGGTCCACGTGTGAAGCCTAACGGTTGCACGTGCTCCATGTCACTCAACTCATGTTGTCCACGTGTTTGACTTGAAAGTTCTCTAGAAGTGAGAAGACGTGTAAGGATATGAAGGTAAAAAGTCTCACATTGATGAAAGAAGAAACCTTGGAAAGACTTATGTCCTAGAAAGGAGAAACCTTGCAAAAGCATCGAAGAGATTGGATTACTCTTTATGTTATCGATTGGTTTTATAATGTAACGTCAACTTTTTCAAAGAGAGAGGGAGTGTGTGTGCGTTTGTATTGTACGTGTAGTCCAGCTAAAAAGCTTCATATGGACGCATATGATACATATAGTCACGTCACTGTTTGAACATGAAGGGTAATTAAGGTCGTGCCAAGAATTATATTTTGTGTCATCAATGTGAAGGAACCACATCTTAGAAATTGGGAAAGTGACGAAGGGAAACGAATTAACTATATTTTGGTCTAATTTATGATTTTTGGGTATTTGATTACATATTTCAAAGGCAAACTAACACTTTTTTTTTTAATTTTAATTATATATATATTAATAAACATGTTTAAAAGTTAAGAAGTGAAACAATTTATGTATTCTATTTAAGTCAACAAAAAGGAACTCAAGAATCAATACAAAAAAAAAAAAAAACACACACACACACACTTTTCAGAGGAAAGGATTCCGCCGAGCCGAATAAAGTTTCGTTGGGCAAATAATAATTTTTGGCAGTGAATCAAAATAATTTCAATTCACATTCCTTGTAGGTAACATGTAATTTGATTTTTTTTTTTTTCTGTATGCTCTTAACAAAAATCATGAACCGATGGATCAGAAGATAACAGTAGTACTGACCCAACCTAATATGATCCCAAGTCCCGCAACCCTATAAACCCTAACCCTAGGTCTAGAGTGGGGTGAAGAGAAAGGGAAAAGGAGAGGAGAAGAGAGGGAAAATTTTGATAAAGGTATAAATAAGTACAGGTAAGGCTTAACGAGAGGCATGAGATCAAACCCTATAAAAGCTTAGGTATTGATCTTTGTCAATGGGTGCTTAGGGTTAGGGGCTCTACTAGTAACTCCAACGAGTGAGACATCATAGTCTAGTCCCCCATCCCTCTGCACAATATTGGTTCATTTACATTGATATGCATGCAAGCTAGCTAGCTGGTGCTCTGGGGAAAACACAAATTCATTTTATGGCTGGGACTATGTGCAATGCCTAGCTATATATAAACATTTTATTACCTACATTTTATTTACTTATTTTGTTTCCTTTTCGATTCATTTCTAAGATGTTGAAAATAACCTACTTTAAGGGTTGGGGTGTGGCCTTTCTTTCTTTTTCAGATTTTAGCTAACCAGACCGATCATATGTTGCAATTTTATAAATATTCCAAACAGTATGATTATGGTATGTTTTCGAACTATCCCTTTAGATTGACAAGAATTTTTGGTGTGTGACGACAACATCACATGACGTGTTATGGGATTGATAGCCAACAGATTTATCATTTGGGGTATATTTTAAATAAGGATAAATTGCACAAACGACACTTAAACTTTTCCAACTTTGACTACCACATAACCTAATTTTTATTTTAAATTAATTAACTACCCAAACTTTATATTGTGTTGCAATCCGCTGCCCAGCTCTTTTCAAGGGTGTTGCAATTGCACAAAACTAAATAATTCTAGAACCTTTTGTACATATTTCCCTATTAATAAATATGCATGTATTAGAAATTTAGAAAATTACGAATTTGTAAGTCTACAATTAGTGGCGAATGCAGAAAAATGTTATTTTGGACGCGGGCGCCCGCGAGAGTGGGGAGGGATTCATTAAGAATAGCGCACGCAGAGTTGAGTATGCAAATTGGCATTTCATCTAGCCTTAGTAAGTCTGATGTCATTTGCAAAGTCATATTGTACGCCCATCGATAGATGCCAACAATTTTCGAGTGAGCATGTCGACTAATGTTAACAGCTTCTGAGAGAGTATGCTGACAGATGCCAACATATGTTGAGTGAGTCTATCGACAAATGCTCATAGAAATGCATACAAAGACATGAGGCTAGCAGCTACCATGAACAGTGCCCATAAAGGCAATTCGTCGATCAGTTGGAGGACAACTTTTAATGCCATCTTAGATTTTTTAAAGAGCTACACCCAACTCTTCCACAGAGGATTTTTAAGCTTGGGAGGATCATGTAACCCACCTTACGCCAAGGTGAATTTACCCCTGACTAGTCTAATACCATAACATAACATATGTATCTATAATAAGATATTTACCCTAAATGTATAGACCAATGTATACATATATGTCCCACCTATTCTTGGAAAGCCTTGCCCTCGAAGGACTCATATGCGTAAACCCTACCTAGTTTTAGCATCTTAATTATTTTGAAAATGAGAAATGCTAAGGATATTTTTTTAAAGTGGAACTCTTTATGGACTCTCTATCATCTTATAGTTTAATGTTAATTCTCGTGTGAACATTATAATACATTGTGCAAAAAACATGAGGTTGAAGAAAGTCCTTGGAGAGTTCCATTTTTAAAAAAGTCTTCCTTAGCATTTCTCTTTCAAAATATAGGAAAGGTATAAGGAAGAACTATCCTTTCCTGACCTGCAGGTAGCAATTAAAAACGAAAGATATGTAGGTAGGTATTAGAAACACAAATTAACTTTCCAGTCATATATATACAATTAATAGCAGCTTAAATAATCGGCCTATGATAATTATTCCTTACGCCTAATTAAGTTCCAATTATTCCTTAGCCCATAGTTTGATTTGACACTAATACGTCGTGCTACAGCTAGGTCACCAGCCAATTTGGCTACATATCAAACTAGCCACTTGTTTATGAAAACTGTTAACAGATGATCAAGTGCCTAAACCCAATTAACTAGCTACAAATAGTAGAGAACCAGACCATTGCAAATTGGCAATATTTTAAAAGGAATTCCAAATCAAGCAATTGAGCATCGGTATACAGTTAATGAAGTTTTTTTTTAAGTATAATCACTAATTAAGTTTTATCAAGACGAAAAAAAAAAAAAAAAAAGCCCAAGGATGACAAATAACCACACAGCTGTCACCAGATATTCCTGGTGATTTTCCCCTATCTACGCCATTTTTTTTTAACTCTCTAATGCATTAGATTTTTTTTCTCATACAAAATTAAAATATTCGAACGAAAAAGATCGAACACACAATCTCAAGTGTATAATGAGCGACCAATACTTGTAATCACCTAAAACGTTTTCCATCCTACGCGGCCATCTTCAATTATCCTTACCTAGCTCTAGTGTGATGTCTCGTCTTCACTCTTCCGCATATGCATTCAGTATTAGATGCTTTCAACAAAAACCGTATATATGCAAGTAGTGATTCATCGCTTAATTTAGAGACTTAACCATGTGTTATAATGCACCATACACATCTACATATACATATTAAGGTTTTTTTTTTTTTTTTACTTGAAAAATGGGATCAATTGGTGACAAAGTTATGGCAGTCCACTCAGTGATGAAGCCAGGAATTGTTGGGTGGAGGGGCAAAATTTAAAAGCATAAAAGGTTAAAAAAGTACTGTAGACAACCAAATCCTTTAAAATAGTATACAATATTAATATTGTTCATAATCTATCAATACAAATAAGTTCCAGTTATTATCGGCGAAGTTTCATGTTATCAAAAAGAGGTATAGTACCTACGTAAAAAATTTGAGGTCACCATAAATCCGAGGTCTTGAAGATCAAACATGGTATAGTACCCATGTGAATATCACAATGATTAGTCTTTAATTATGTATCTTTAGGCATGACACCACAACCATCTTGTAATGCATCGTTAGCTTCCACTGAATTTCTTCATCAAAAACATTTCACCAGAATTTCACTTTCAATTGACACTCTAACCCCTAATATAGAAAACATATTTTGAATGATTCATAGCACAAAAGTTAATATTTATACAATGTATATGGTTAATGTACAAGTAAGAATCTCATCCTATATAGGTACAATCATATCGAGTAACAATATTAATTCTCATCCTTTGGAGTTACAGTTGATTTTGACAAGATTCCTTCTCCAACCCCTAAGTCTTCCACCCATATTTTATAGGACAGTCAATTTTCATCGAAAACCTCTGCCACTTAGCATATAAAATTTAAAAAAGAAACATAAAATTTCATATTTTCTCCTGGTTTAAATAAAAATGATGGCTTGTAAAATTCTATTTGATTTTATGTTAAATTTTTTTATATTTATTTTCTTATAGTTTTCTTTTTAGGTGAGGTCAGAAGAAAAAATTGATCATCCTCGTTCAAAACACAAATCATCTTTGTGGGAATCCTAGGGAAACTCACATCATCATGGCCGTTCATCGTACATTGTGCGGTCAGTTTTCATTAGATATTATTTGTGTTTAATTTTAAATAAATAAATTCAAAATTATTTTTGACCGCACAATGTATGATAAATGGCTAGATGTGAGGATCCCTAGGATCCCCACAACTTGAATCCAAATAGGATCCAAATCCACACTCTCCCACAAACTGTACCGTTTTGTTTATTTTTTATTTTTTAACAAATCCCATGTCCAATCGACGTCGTTTGACCTGGGTATTTTAAGAAAAAAATTAAAATGCATATTTCGTAAAACCATAACCAAACTAGCAGCAGAGCCGCAGTGCACGACCAGAACCAAAACCATCCCAGATTCCGGCAGGTTCAAAAGATCAGAGGGGTGGTATCATCACTCTCAATGGCGATTTCTTACAAGTGGAGGGGCGGGTGTCCCTCCTTACCCTTCTGTAGCTTCGCCACTGAGTCAACCCTTTTAGGATCGTAAGACTCATAGAGACATTTCAGCATTCCTCTACCCATTATCATGTCAATATATATAAACGTTTAAAATTAGATTAGTTTTTCAAATTCTCAATGATGATTTTTGAAAAGTAGCAAAAATATAATATCCAACAAAGATTTCACTAGAGACAATATGTACTTGTCAAAGAAAACAATGTTATCATGTGTAACTCTGATAAGCGAGAACGTTCCGTACGTACATATATTTAGGGCGCTCATGCTTTTCTATACTATATACTCTTTTTTTCTTTTTCCTATATGTATAAGAGGAGCAAAATATCGATAAGAGCAATCTGTTTATTATAAGAAAAACTAATAAAAATGGTTTGAAGAGAAAACTAATGAAAACGGCTTGAAAACTTTGAGTTTTAACGATAAGGACAAAATAAAGGGTAAGATGAATAGTACCATGATTCATTTTTTAGTGCAAAAATGTAATTTTTTTTTGTTAAAATAAATAGTACTGTAAGCTTTTCGTTAAAGTTTCCTTTATTATATTGGCTAAGAGAAGCGTGACGAAGGGATTACCACAAAATATTTCACAATGAGAAAATGAAAAACAAATACATCAAATCCAGATATTGTCATAGTTTTTTATTATCTTCAAATAGAAGCTAGGGAAGGCATCACATGAAAAGCATATAATAGAATTGCATAGAATTCTTGTATTTTTTTTTTAATTTTTTTTATCTCTTACTAGTTGTCTAGCATAAGAAATAAAGAAAATAAAAACTATAAGCTAATTCAAAAAGAAATACGGTCACCAAATTAACTTGAGGCTGTGAAGAAAAATGTTGCGTCAGAAAATTAAGGGTTCTTTGTTAGGGCTTCTAAGCAATTACACAACCTTTTACATTGCCAAATGATTTTAGGGTAAAATTTTAGCTTTCTTTAAGCAAATTAATTTACACGTGAAGCTCAACGACCACACCTTCATGACACCCAATTAAATCGTCACACGTGAGGAGGTAAGGATGTGAAAACACTGTCCCACATCAGAAGTTAAGAAACCTCACAACTGCTTATAAAGATTTTAGACACTCTAGTCATTGTCAATTAATTTTAGAGTGGAACCTCAACACTTCCTTCAATTAATTGATTCTTAGTTGCTAGCTAGCCTTGAAGTTAATGGCACATGAGGGAAACCGATATGATCGATGCATCGAGATATATGACAAGGAAAATCAAATAAAATCCCAATGCTAGAATCCACTTTCAAGCCCAAGAGTCCACTAGAAAGATAGAGAGAACACTCATGCTTGTATTGAATAATAGTTGAAAGATCACAATTCCAACACATATGAAGTGTATTTGTACGTCCAAAACATAAAACCAAACCCTAGAAAGAGTTAAAGTTCAAATAGCAAATAAAATAAACGGTTAACAAAGTATTAAAAGTATCATAAAATTTTAAATGCTATTTGGGATTGTTAACGAAGTAATCTGGTCAAAATTGTCTCTATGCATCGCTGGTGAGTATTGTTCCTTGCGTCAATATTCTCTTTGAAACGACGTATTATACGTCTAATTTTGAAGCTGACATCTAAACATGTAGCCCTCCGACCTTTTTACCAGTTTCGCGCTTCCAAGTTGTCCTTCAATCTTCTCAGCCATTTGCTCTACATCACAATCACTTTATTTAAACTCTAGATTAATAAGCCAGCTAGAAGTTGCTTCCTTTGCAATATTCTTAATTATAACTGGTGTCACAATTTTTAGCAAGTAAATTAAATAATCAAGCTTAGTTTAAGGGGGAACAATATGACAAGAACCCGGGTTGGGCGTCTAAAACAAGTGGGTGTGGGGTTGCATTTTGGGGATGCCAAAATTGCAAGTTGGATGCAAAATGGGGAGGGAGAGAACTTGTCCTCAAACAACTTAAGTCAAATGAATCATATTATCATAGACATATTTAATTGCTATAAATTAAGGTAGAGTTCCTTTCGATAAATACAAACGTCACTGTTCAGGAGGGGGATTACGATAGCCGCATCTTAAACATCAACTTATAAGATAAATCATGCATGCTCATCGAAACCATGATCAGGAGTAATAATTTAATTACATTAATCTATAGTTAATATAAGCCACGATACATAGATGTCCTCTCGATCATGGAATTATTAGAGAATGCATGGTTACTCATATTTAAGAGAGATTTTTCAGTGTGCAAGGAATACGGCATAATACATCAAGTGTAATTATAAAATTAGTTGAAAACTTGAAAAAGAAAAAGATGTCAAATGTAAAACATCAAAATGATTTTTTATAGCTCATGTGGTAATTTTACATTTTGGACAATTTTTTGCTCCACCTAATGTGTTAAATAAATATGTCATTCTATAATTTTTACATCGCTTTGTTGGGTCTAATTATTAAGACAACCAAACAAATACTTGGAACACACAACACTTAATATGAAGAGTAATGTTATTCACATAATCCTTTTTACCTTTCACACACCCTTATTAATTTTTGTTCATTGGTCTTCTTCAATTCATTCGACTTGATGGCTAGAAATTGAGTGGAATGTGTGAAACATAAAAACAGGTATGTTGATAGCACCACCCTGTTATGCATTGCAACACACCTAATAAAAAATCATTGAATCAATTTGTCAACAGCTGTCAAATTTGACGCCAGAAGGTTTTGCCTTCAATTGACTCAGTTCTATGTAAGAAACTAAAGATTCGGTTGGAGAGAATTTATTGCTATTTTTAACTTTAATATGTTTATGTGGTAGTTTTAACATCTTCTCTTGAAATGCTCTTAGATATGATATTATTAAGAGAGCGTCTATTAATGTGTTAATCTAAACTTATTCAAGAGTGGATGACCATAAGATATTAATCACCCCTGACTAAAAAAACGAAGAAAAATATTCAAATTACATTTTGCATCCTATAACTATTCATTTATTATAGTTCTAGTGTGGTCCCTTTTTTTTGCTCCAAGTGGCCGGGAGATTAACCAATCCACATGACAGACATGTAAATGTTGAGTAAATATTCAATATAGATGCACAATTTAATATAGCATGATCTCAATGTTTCAAATATTGAGCCAAATTTCCGTTTAGATTTCGTAAAACTGTTATTGGTGAGTGAGCTCCATTAACTAAAGATGCTATATGGTCGATTGATGTGTTTAATATTGCACGTGTTAATTACCCAAGACACGTAATTCGATCTATACATTTCTTATTTGTTTATGTTTTTGGTTTCACATTTTAAGTGTAGAGTTTGCATGCCAGCTTAGAGCTAGGGATCCTTTGATGAGGTCGAGAGTCAGAAATGAAGAACAAAATATCGGAATTTAGGGCATGCAAAATGAAGAAAAAGATGGAGGCCGATGTAGACATGAAAGGACACAGGGCCTCACATTTTAATTATGTATGAAGTAAAATATCAACGTCCAGGCAGTTTTTGAGTAGGTGATGTTCATCAAGCCCCTTTGAGGAATTGGCTATTCAACAACCCTTCGTCTTTTCGACAGATAGGAAAAAAAAAAAAAAAAACCCTCTAACTCTTAAAATTTAGCACAATCATTGGATGGTAGGGATCAACATATCATGATCGACTATAATTCTTTAATATTTGAAGTACACCATCTCCAAATGAGATGTCAAAAATGCCATATAGACATATAACGCTAACAAATTAATGACGTACCATTTACTTTAATCGAGATGTTAAAGATGACATGGAAAAGAAGGCTAAGCTAACATGACAAAGATATGTAAAATTTGAAGCTGCCTTCAAATTTAATTTTTGCTATTTTCAAAGGTATTCTACTTGCCTTACGTTAAATGCTAGCTTATTTAAGTATTATTTTATTATTTTTATTTAAAAAATACATAAATGAAGCAATAAATTTTGGCATACCGGGTGGAAGAAAAATACTGATAATATGTCAAATTGTCAAGTTAGCCATCAAATTTAAAATTGATGTTTTGAATTTGACGTTTCCTTTGAAGATGCTCTAAAGAGAATAAAATTGGCCATTTCTGAATCTAATATGTTTTAATTCCTTTCACTCAAATTTTCAGAAAAACAAATATATATTATGATTAGAGAATTGCAATATATACACCCGAGTTCCTGATTTCGAACTCTCCTCCTTTAATATCGCTTGGATGAAAAAGAAGTCAATAATCGTGTTATATTATTGGTTTCATCTTTTAGATTGGAGCACACAGGGCAGTGAAATGAGGATACTTGAGGGAGAATGGAATAGATAGAGACTATTACAAAATAATAATTGGCATCACATGACTGATTGCTTATGCATGGGGCAGTTAGACATTGCTGCACCTAATGCCTCCACTGTGTTGTTTGCACTAAGAAATGGTCCATACAAAATAAATGAAACCAATTTTAACTATTCTAATTCTTGTGGACCGGCAAATGACATAATTAACTCATAATATTTAGTTATTTACCGCAGTTTAGTTATTTACCATTGTTGTTCGAGTTAGATTTGCTCTTGCGGGCTTGTGTCTTTTGACACTGTCTTATGGTGAAGTTAGAAGGGTGTGTAGTTCGATGCAACTGATAATTTTGTTGGTGGTTTTGTGCACAATCTTTATTAGCATTAACTACTTGCATCTTTTGTATTTCCTATTCAAAATGTTTGGTATCACTAGTTTTGTGACAAATTATAAAGTGATTAGGTTGTTTTGGCTTTGGACTAGTGTTGGTTGCATTTCCTTGTTGCTTCTTGTGCTTATCACACATTATGTATCAATATGATAGGCTATTTTTTTTATTTTTTAAAGATCAGCTGGTGGCTTCACCACGACATACAACATTTATTAGATTGACTAAGTTGGCCTTAATATTTTTCTCTTTAGTCTTTTTAATTTGAGAACTTTTTTATTTAATTCAGGGTTCTCTCTTTAAAATTTATACTTTTTCTTAATACTCTAACAATATTGTCATGGTTCATCTAAAAAATCATCCTCAACTCTTCCTTCTCATTTATAACAACCATGTAACACAATGTCAGACCGTATAACTATTGACCAATATTGACTAAAGGGTAGTATTGTCTAAAGATTAGTTGTGTTGATATGGCAAAACAGTTAGTAAGGTTGTTAGCTAGCTGATGTGGTAGTTAGTTAGAATTGTTCCAGCTATTAGTTAGAATTGTTGCAGCTATTAGTTAGAGTTGTTGATGCTAATAGCTTAGAGCGCAGGGCAACTATTGAGCTATATAAGTCTGTAAACTATCATTGTAATTCACTTGGTGAAATATAATGAAATTCATAGCCTTCTTTCTCTCTCTACAACTGCATTCCTTTCTTTCATTTTTCTGCAATTCATGAGTTCTTACAGTATTGTTATCATGGTATCACTCACATGTCGATCCTTAGTGCCTATTTTGCTGTGCAATTTCTCTTAATCAATCGAAGTTCTTTGCTGATTAAAGGTTTTTTGGGTTATTTCTATTCAAGGTTCAAGATTGCAGTGTATATCAGGTTCTTCATTTCTGATTTTACTCTGCACACCAATTGTTTGTTTTTATGCTTCAGTGAGAAAATGACTTTTGTTCAAGATTGAAAGGCCGATAGCCATTTTATGAAAATTGCAAGGCCAATAGCCAACTTGTTAAAGTTTTGAAGATTGTTACTTTTCACTCAGGTCAATAGCCAAATAGTGGTTTATTGAGAAATTTGTGATTTTGTCCCTGATATTCGAGAACAAAGTTTTCTGTGAAGAAAGAAGAATTGTTTGATCAAGATTCTTGTAATTGTGTTCAAATTGCCTAATTTACTATAAAGATTGAAGGGTTACTTGGTATGCTCACAGTAAAGTTACAAGATGACAATTTTGTCAAGTGGACTTTTCAGTTTCAAGCAGTTCTTAGAGGCTACGATCTTTTTGATTACTTCACTGGAGAAGTTCCATGCCCTCTAAGATTCGTGATCAATACAAAGACGAGTTACAAAAGAGGTCACTTCAGCTTACAAAGATTGGGTAAAGAAAGATTTGGCTTTGCTTAGTTTACTTATAGCTACATTGTCTAATGGTGCTATGTAGCATATTATTGGTTACAAGACTTCACATAAGGCTTAGACCTGTCTACAAGAAAGATTTGCATTTGTTTCCATGGTGAAAATCAATCAATTGAAGAGTCAATTTCACACAATTCAGAAAGGTGGGGAATCAATGGATAAATTTCTTCTAAAAATCAAGGCTGTTAAAGATTAACTTGTGTCTGCTGGAGAAATTTTTTTATTGAGAATGACTTTCTTATAGTTGTTTTGTCTGGATTACCATGACTTTCTTATAGTTGTTTTGTCTGGATTACCACCTGAGTTTGAGATGATCAAAACTGTAATACTTGTTAGGGATTCAACTATATTATATAAAAGATCTGAGGGCTCAACTTCTTGGAGCAGAAGCAAGTATTGAGTAAAGATTCATGTCAAACTACGTGTTCCTCTTGTATTAACGGGAAAATGTGTGGGCAAGTATTTCCTGTTAAACATGATAGGGCTAGTTTTCTGTTTAAGAAAGTCAACTCTAATGTATATGGACCATCTCCAACACAATCTGTAAAAGGGTATAAATACTACATAACATTTGTAGATGAGTTTTCAAGATTCGTGTGGATATTTCCTATGATAAATAAATCAAATGATTTTCCAATCTTTGTGAAGCTCATTGCAATTTGTGAAGTTCACTGCATTTGTGCCTAATAGCCTTTAAGAACTGACTAAAACTGAAAACTCCACTTAACAAAATTGTCTTGTTGTAGCTTTACTGTAAGCATACCAAGTAACCCTTCAATATTTATAATAGATTCTGCCACTTGAACACAATTACAAGTAATGTTGATCAAACAATTCTTCTTTCTTCTCAAAAAACTTTGTTCTTGAATATCACAAATTTCTCAATAAACCACTCTTTGGCTATCGGCCTTTTTCGAGTGAAAAGTAACAATCTTCAAAATTTTAACAAGTTGGTTGTTGGCCTTGCAATCTTTCATAAAATGGCTATCGGCCTTTCAATCTTGAACAAAAGTACAAACATTTTCTTATTGAAGCATAAAAACAAACAATTGGTATGCACAGTAAAATAAAAAATGAAGAGCCTGATATACACTGCAATCTTGAACCTCGAACAGAAATAACCCCAAAAACCTTTAATCGGAAAAGAACTTCGATTGATAAAGAGAAATTGCACAGTGGATCGACGAGAAAATCATTATCTCAACATAGGATCTAGCATACACTATTGAAACTATGAATCCTTACAATGCTCTATCTCAACATAGTCAATCTGAGACCATACACTGTGAATAAACTTCAAGCTAGATCTTCAAAATGTGTTTTCCTTGGACATGCTTTGGGGCATAAAGGAGCCATATGTTATGATTTGCAGAGTAAAAGATTGGTTCTATCAAGACATGTAATTCACAATGAAGATGAATTTCCATATAGAAATGCACTAGTTCAAGATTCTAATGTCTCTATACAGTCACAGAATGCAAGAATTAATACTGTTGTGATTCAAATGGCAGTTCCTGCAATTCATGATCAAGTACCAACATCAAAGTGTGTTTCAATTCAGGAATTACAAACAAAATCCTTGTTAGGGAATTCTTCTCAGCAGCAATCTTCAAATATGCAACAAGGGTTTGATATTGGGGATCTGTCACTTTCTAGTTCACCTCTCAGTGCTTCAAATATGCAGCAATTATCTTCATAGTCAACGTCTCATCACCATCACTGTACTCCTACAACAAACAAATCACCTTTAATGCATGTCCATCACAATTCTCAACTAGAGGTAATTCTTCCCTTCTCATCTCAGTTGAATGTAAATTCTGAAAATCATGTATCAATAATAGATTCACTTCCTCATCATTCCATGGTTACAAGATTGAAAAATGGAACTATTGAGAGGCAAAATTATGTTGCATATCTAGCAACTTTTCCAGAATTGAAATGCTTACAAATCACTGAAAATGAACCATTCTCTGGTGGTTATTCATTGTCACTGAGATTACTGATAACGTAGAATCATCTAATTTTCGAAAAGCTGCAAGTATATCACATTGGTAGAATGCTATGCAAGAAAAATATAACTCTCTCAGGGTACTTGGATATTGGTTCCACCTCCAACTAACAGGTCAATTGTTGGTAGTAAATGGGTGTACAAGGTGAAAAAGAATCTCGATGGCAGTGTTTCCAGATACAAAGCTAGGTTGGTTGCTCAAGGGTTTTCTCAAGAGTATGGAATTTATTACTCTGATACTTTTAGTCTTGTTGTTAGACATACAGTGATGATTGTTCTTGCAGTGGCTATAATGAACCATTGGGAATTGAAACAGTTAGACATTAAAAATGTGTTTTTACATGGAGATTTGCATGATGAGGTTTATATGAACAACCTCAGGGTTTTATTGATTCCACATGTCATGATCATGTTTGTAAACTCATCAAATCCCTATATGGTCTTAAACAGGCACCAAAAGCCTAGAACTCTACTTTTACAAGTTATTTGTGTGCTATGGGATTTTGTGCTTCCATGTCTGATATAAGCTTGTTTATGAAGAAAGATGGGGTTGATATCATCATACTCCTTCTCCATGTTGATGATATCATTTTGACAGGTTCTAATTCTATAAAAGTACCGTTTATGAATTATTTGAAGTGTTTGACTTAAAGGATCTAGGTAAACTTACCTATTTTTTGGGTCTTCAAATTACATATCAGCCAAGTGGTGATATCTTTGTCAACCAGTCAAAGTATATTAAAGACTTAATCCATAAAGCTGGTAGGGATTCTTGTGAGCCAACCTCGACTTCAACACCATGTAAACAACACAACTCATTGTTAGTGACAAAAGGAATTCCTCTCAGTGATCCTACATTTTATAGGAGTATAGTTGGATCCTTGCAATATTTGACCTTCACTAGGCCAGATATTGCATTTGCAATAAATTTAGTAAGTCAATTTATGAAAACACCAATTGATATTCATCTTAGGGTTGTGAAATGAATACTGAGATATCTTCAAGGAACATTGAAGTATGGTACTGTGTATTCATCAGATGCAGAACCAACTCTTAATGCTTTCTCAGACTCAGATTAGGCAGTAGACTTGAATACTCAAAGATCTGTGACTGGATAAATAGTTTTCCTTGGCAACAATCATATATCTTGGCAATCAAAGAAACAACGTTCGATTTCTAGGAGTTCTACTGAAGCAGAATATAAAGTGTTAGCTCACACTACTGCTGATATAGCCAGGATTAGGTATATTTTGAAGGATTTGGAATTATTTTTGCCTACACCTCCAGTCATTCATTGTGACTATATGTCTATGATTGCATTGAGTGCAAATTCGGTGTTTCATTCTTGGATAAAACACTTGGACACCGATTACCATTTTGTTTGAGAGAGAGTGCAGCAAGGTGACTTGGAAGTTACCTGCATTCCTACTGAAGATCAATCTGCTGACATACTAACCAAGGGTTTACATGGTCCTTCATTTGTGAAGCATTATTACAATCTTAAACTTGGCAACCCAATTTAAGATTGAGGGGGAATATTGACCAGTATTGACTAAAGGGTAGTATTGTCTAAAGATTAGTTATGCTGATATGGCAAAACAGTTAGTAAGATTATTAGCTAGCTATTGTGGCAGTTAGTTAGAATTGTTGCAGCTATTAGTTAGAGTTGTTGGTGCTAATAGCTTAGAGCGCAAGGCACCTATTGAGCTATATAAGTGTGTAAACTGTCATTGTAATTCCCTTGGTGAAGTATACTGAAATTCATAACTTTCTTTCTCTCTCTACAATTGCATTCCTTTCTTTCATTTTTCTACAATTCATAAGTTCTTACAGTACTGTTAACAATAACTAACCCTTATGAACTTTACTAGTTTAAGCATATCCATAAATCAACTGAAAAATACTCTCTTCCAATGCCACCTATATTCATGAATCAATTTCTTATAAAGAACACATGTTAACAATTAAAATAATGAATTTACACTTAATATCTTGCACTATAAAATTACTTGAATCAAGCTGAGGTACCCACAGTTCGTTACTACCACTTGATCAATAGTTTTCACAGGGTAAAAGCTCATCAAACACGTGTGAACTCGAAACAAGCTCAAGAACAAAAGTTAGGAATACGAAAGTTAAAAATTTAACTTCGAAAATATATTCACGGGGCCAAATGACAAATGATGACATAAATAATTTGCATGTCTTCATGAATAAGATTTTACCAAAATAAAAAGTTCGCACAAAAAATTGGATTTGTTGATTTCTTAAGTACAACTTTCTCTTTGAATGCATCTCGGATCGTCGAAGTTTTTCTTAAAAACAAAAGAACAAAAAGGCTAAATGATTTTTTTTCTTTTGAATAGACTAAATGATTTAGCAAAGGGCAGCTGGGCGGGTAACTTAAAATAAACAATTATATTGCCTAACATAGAGGATGGTCCTGTTAGAAAAAAAAAAAAAAAAAAAAAAAAAAAGAATCAAGCAAGTAAAGTTAATTAACCCCAAAAACTCACTTACCGTAAATTAAAATTCACCATTTCTTTCTTTCTTTTCACCAGCTTTGCTTAGTTGCTAGCAGCAGATGCTTAAAATAGGTACCATAGAAGCAAAATTCCAAAAATAAAGCCAAAAAAGAATAAAAATGGTCCACCGATCCTAGTTGCTGTATTGAATTTACAAGTTCGTGCTCTCCAAAACAGCTGGCCCTTTGGGCCTTATCGCGGATAAGATTGAAAAAAATTAAAACTTTGAAATAAAAATGAAAATACCACCCAGGATGATGACAGGGACAAGCTCACATGAGCCCAACAAAGATAATACATGAGGTCCCTACTTATATATAATTTCCCACAATTTTATTCATCAGAAACCAATCAAAATTATAACATGGAAAAAATATTTAAAAAAATCATGCCTAACTGGAGAAGGTCCCAGGCATGGCATATAATAGCCAGCCTTCTCTTCAAATAGAGAATTTTTTTTTTTTCAAAACAAGTATATTATTTTACACGTTATAATATAAATAAACAATATAATTATATGTCACACATTTAAAATTTAATAATAAAAAATAATTAATATATTTTAAGTTGAATAAAATATAACATCATGTAATAGTGTTTTCAAAAACTAAAAAATTACTCCTACAAATATCTCTTTCTTTTTCTTCTTTAACTTCTTTTCTTCTCTCTCCCTCCCTTGCACTCTCTACCTCCCTTACACACACACTCTCTCTCAAAGCCCAAGGTCAACAAGAAGAGGAACTTCTTTGCACTCTTTGAAACGTTCATGGGGTATCTGAGTCTTGTTGGTCAAAGAAGAATGCACCGACCGTCATTGTATTGAGAGCTACCCTTCTAGCTTCTGCTTCTCTTCAGCCTGCAGCTTCCTCCTACTTTCCTCTTCTTCATCACTAGAATTTTCCATCAGCAATCTCAACCCTAGAAAAAAAAAACCACAAAAAGTAGAGAAAAAACCCCACAATAATAATAACATAAAAGATAGAGGAAAGTGCGAAAAGAAAAGTCTTAGCTATAGAGTTTAGCCCCCAACAAACCTGCTTTTTTTCTTCTTCCCTCAGATCTTCAAGATCTAGGAATTTGAGGTAGTCAAAAACAAGAAGTGGGGGTTTTTTTCCCCTGATTTTCCATTTTTATTTTATTTTTTATTTATCATGAATTTCGAAGCAGCAGCCGCAAGAGCTAGAGATGCTGGATTTTCTACTGAGGATGACCAAAATATGGTGAGAGGTAAGCTTCCTTTCTCATATTCTTCCTCTCCCTCTTCATCTTCGTCTTCTCCTCACTACAACAAAACCACCGGCGTAGCCACTCTGGTCCCTTCTTCCGCTGTCAGCAGAAGCCGCAGCTGGCACGACGGCAGAGGCAGCCCCGACACGAAGCTCGAGCTTATGGACTCGGCCCCCCGTGAAAACAACGAAGATGGTGGTGCTCAAAGAGAAGAAAACCCAATCCCCATCGAGAGGGAGCACATGTTCGACAAAGTCGTGACGCCGAGCGACGTAGGGAAGCTCAACCGCCTCGTCATCCCGAAACAGCACGCCGAGAAGTACTTCCCGTTGGATTCTTCCAGCAACGAGAAGGGGCTTCTGCTGAATTTCGAGGACCGGAACGGGAAGCCATGGCGGTTTAGGTACTCCTACTGGAACAGCAGCCAGAGCTACGTGATGACCAAAGGGTGGAGCAGGTTTGTGAAGGAGAAAAAGCTCGACGCCGGCGACATAGTCTCGTTCCAGCGAGGACTTGGTGAGGTGGGGAAAGACCGTCTTTTTATTGATTGGCGGCGCCGCCCGGATGCGCCTTATCCAAACCATCACCACCACCAACACCCACTTCATCCACATTATCAGCCCAATTTTGCAATTCCTCATCAGCATCAATACTCCTGGAACCCTCACCGGCCGGTTCCATGGAGCCCGTTGCTGATGAGACCTCCCGGGGCAGTAGTGACTCCGGACCACTTGTCGCAGCAGCAGATTAATTACGGCGTCAATATGCATCACCCATATCGAAATACTGGGACGAGTGGTGGTGGTTCGGGTTCTTATGGTTACGGAAATGTGGTTAACTCTACTGGGCCGATTTATTATTTGAGATCAGCTTCATCCGCTGCCCCGCCACAGTTTCATGAGCAAGGGGACAGCGGACTAATAGAATTTCAACAACACCAACAAGTACAGCTGGGTCGGGTTCATGAGTCGAATATGGTTCTGGAGTCGGTGCCAGTGGTCCATGGGAAGGCGGCAGCCAAGAAGCTGAGGCTATTTGGAGTAAACATGGAGTGTCCCATATCGGAGTCGGATAATGAATGTGACATATTGTCTTCAACCACATTATCATCATCCCAGTATCATCATCATCATGCTCATCACCAACTTTCGCCGCCATCGCAACCCCCACCGCTCCAATTAAGGCTCTACGACGGCATGCCTCTCCACCACCAAACCATGCCCTCCACCACCACTACTAGTACCACCACCGACTTTCTCAACATGAGGGGCAAGGCCTCCCCATCTTCCATGTCCTTGGACTTTGATGTCTAGTTGACTACTCCATCACAGTGCCAATAAACATCCAAGGTTGTCAAAATTAAGAAGAGAAACGAGGAATGCAGAAGGAGAAAATGTGATGATGTGGCAAATTGGCAATTGAATAAGAAGTTGGGAGAGAACTGATTTTTCAGATCAATGGATAGTCATC
The DNA here is from genome assembly GCF_963583255.1 of Pyrus communis. Lineage (NCBI taxonomy): Eukaryota > Viridiplantae > Streptophyta > Magnoliopsida > Rosales > Rosaceae > Pyrus > Pyrus communis. The sequence continues at coordinate 18,916,339 of NC_084814.1, forward strand.
TGTACAGAAAAGGTACAAGGTTTTGGGTTTTTATTTTATAAGAGAATGAAATGATGATGATCTAATGAATTGATAGCTTTATTAATAGTTTTTGTAACTTAATTTTCATGTGTATAAATATTTTTTATTGTATAATAACAATCTATATAGATAGATATAGATCATATTCAGCGCAGTGGTATATTCTATCAAGACATAGATCCATCATTTCCCCAAGATTTCATGCTCTCATTTTGTATCACCGATGATATGAAATATGAATTTTTACAATTTATATGAAATATGAATTTGTTACAATTTATATACTTATTTACTTGTATATTAATCTCTTTGGTCTCTCTCTCTCTCTCTCTCTCTCTCTCTCTCTCTCTCTCTCCCCCCCTCCCTCCTTCCAATGTTGTTGTTGTTTTCATTTAAGTAAGTAAATGGAAGAAACAACCTTTCCTGCTGACTGCTCAGGAAACAGATGATGATCAGAACAAAAGTGCTGCTAGTGCTAGAGCGACCTGATGTAATTGCAGTTTTGTATTTTACCTTTGGTAGGTTTGTTGTTCTTGTCGCTGCTTCGTTGGGCACACCAGTGCTCGCAGGTTTTCTCAGATAGACTTGCAGAGATTAAAAGCAATAAGGTAGCCAGCTCTGTTATATAACTGAAAATATTTCTCTCTTCATACATCTTTAACTATTTTCCCTCATTAATTCTTGCTACCTTCTTTTTCTGCACTAAAGTAATTTAATTTATTGATTTTCTTGTTGCCACCTTAATTTTTTCTTTTCATTTCACTGCAAAATTAAAATGAAATTCTCCTACAAATCAATATAGCTAATGTATTATGGTGCACCTCTAGTACTACTATTATTGTTCTTATGTCTATGTTGCATTTGGCTTTTACTTTGTATTTGCATTTGATCAAGAAAATGTATATTTGGTAGTACTAAACTTAATTAATGTAAGGACCTTTTTCATGGTTTGAACTTTTAATATGGACCACATTTTTAACTTGCAACAACAACAACAGCATGACAATAAGAGTAGTAGAGATGTAGCTAGAGTGCTAACTGCATGCTCTATTGTAATGTGAATTTTATGAAATCATAGTGTTGTAAAGACGAAAACAATATACTAGGGCGTTGTCTCTATAATTTTTAATGTTTTTGATCAATCATGGTTGATATTTCGGGATGATATATTGTATAATGAGTTTAAAGATATGGATGATAGATACATGTAAATATACATATATATATATATATGTATATATATCAACTTACCAGATTCATGATCAGGTTCTTTTGCCACCTAAAAAATCATGTTTTTCATCATTTACCATTGTGATGTGTATGAAAACTTTACAATAGAAAGCTGATCTATTCTTGTTCTATAGTTCAAATAATCTGTCACAAAATTAAGGATCAGTGAGTTGAATGCATTAGTTGGCATATGTGTGTATTATTTGAATGCATTAGTTGCATGCATGAAGTAAAATGAGGAACAAAATTAACGAGCAGTGAGCCTAACTTTAACTTATTGCTAAGGCCTGACATTATACAAAATTTTCATCCATCTTAGGATTTCACTGCGTGCGAATTGAAATCATGAGCATTATACATTCTCATCATAGCCTAGGGTTACATTTGCTTTGAACTTTTTCTTTTTTTTTACCCTTATTTTTATTTATTTTAATTATTTTTATCAGAGGAAAAAGAATTAGCTCTTTCGAAGGGTTCATGCTTGAGACATGCATAAAAAGGTAATTCATACAGAATTTTAACGAAATGAACATGGTAATATACACAAAATACTCTAATGGTAATATATAAAAACTTTAACATTATTAGGAAACATCACACATCAGCCACTCAGGTGATTTAGCATATACGAATTGTGCACGAGAGACAATTGGCAAAATCCTTCACCAGTTTTTTGTTTTTTGTTTTTCTTTTTTTTAAAGAAAAGCACAAATATACAAGGATTAGGAATATTTGGTTTATAGTTAGTAATTAATTGCTCATATACTAATGTTGTTCATTCTCCTGATCATTACTCCTAAATTCTTTCACTAGTGTCACTACTAATTAATGTGACATTGTAAGATATTAGGAATTTTTAAATCCTTATAGTACTTACTAAAACTCATTTGATTATGATATTAGTGCTGTTTGCTTCTTTTCTTTTTTTTTTTTTTTTTTTTGTTGTTATTGTTGTTGATATCGTTCAGTGGTTTCTAGATAATTTTTGGTACAAATTGAATTGTGTATGTATAATAACTTTAAGCAATACGGATGTATAGAGAGATCATAATACTATACACCTACATACCTTAATATATACAAATCCTACATCTGACATAACTGATATTTATGAGTAATCATTTTCCTACCCTAAATCTCTATATAAGAAGTTTATGAGTGTATACATTTATAGAAATTAAAATTTTCTTTGACATGCAAGTACAAAATCCGGAAACTAATTAACTTGTAAAACATATATTTGCAACAGTTAGATGTAAATGTATGGTCTGTACAGTTAAATATTAGTTTCCAATTTAAGTTAATTTTATTTGTTTGTCTATTTTAACTAATGAAGCATTTCTAGTAAAAGTTATAACCCGCAACAGGAATTGTATTTTACATTAATGAAGTAACACCATTTTGATGCATTTGCAGTCTGGAACATGATGAGTATCAGATATAATAACAGTCAGTTTCGGTTTTTGATTTTCTAGTAGGTATGTGCATATCCAGAAGCTGATATATTCCTTTCATTAGGGTAATGAATTCTGTCAAGTGATAATATATGGCTGGCTTTTATTGTTTTGACAACCCCCCTCCTCTCTCTCCCTAGCTGGAAACTCCCACTAGAAATTTGAGCTTGTATTTTGTTGACAAGTATTTACTCTAAATTAATCTAAAATACGAAAAGAGATATTTGAATTTTGCATGCAGAATAAAATTCACAAAGTATTGGAAGTAATTTATTTTTATACACCTTTGTTAGGTAAATTTTGCCTAGGTACTATTTGGCCCTAAACGTACTCCAATATTTTAAGCAAGCTCCCCATTTTTTCGACATCTTCTAGTTGTTGATATAGCTAGAGTTGATTGGCCTCATGGCATTCTAACGTAGTTTATCTTCCTTTCAGACTTTATGCGATAATGTCAACCGAAAAAAAAAAAATTATTAGGAGGGACTGCTTGAATCAAGTTCACACAAAAAAAAAATCCATCATTAATGTTAATGTACATAGAATTTTTAAAGAGATTTCCGTACTTACACATGTATACATTGACTCTTTAATAAAATCAAGTTCAGAGGAACAGACTTCTACATTTCACACATATGTATAGGATCTTTATTTCTATAGACAAATGGAATGAAGCATGAAGAAGGTTGAGGTAATTGGTAATATAGGGAGTAGTCCAACATCTTATAAGCCCTTGTAAGGTTTTTCTTTTTCCAATGTGAGACTCTTTTACCTTTACATCCTCACACACCCCCTCATGTGCGCCGAATTTTCAAGCTAACGCGAATTGGGTGACGTGGAGCACGTGTGACCGTTGGGCTTCACACGTAAGCCTACTTACTCTGATGTCATGAAGAAAATTGAGGTTCCATCATAAAATCAATTGGCAATATGAGAAGAATCCCAACCTCTTATAAGCCCTTACAAGTGTTTTTTTTTTTTTTTTCCACCGATGTGAGACTCTTTTATCTTCACATCCTCACAATTAATTGCCAGTATACTGCACATAATTGTTGTTGCTCACTTGTAAGATAGTCTTAAAAAATTCGTGACAAATAAAGTGAGGTTTAGGTTTAGGTTAAACTATTACGTACATGCATCCTCAGAGAATTTGAACTTCATGTTCTCTTTTGATGGGCTGCTGAATTGTTGACCAGCATTAAAAAATTAACTAGACTGTGATTGTTCACTATTTGAATCCAAAAAGAGGCTCTATATTTATATGCACTCAAAAAGATAAGTTACTATTTTGCTCTCATATTTTTTTCATACAAAACTTTATGATAAATTCCAAAACAATTAAAAAGAACTCATCGTCAAATCTGGCCATAGGGATCAAGGGATAGAGCTACATGGCGAGGAACAGGGAGATAGATGAGTTTCTTCTTAGTATTTGTTAGTTATATTTTTCAAAGATGTGATTACTAATTGGTTTAAAGTTTGATGAATCTTTGGTATTCCACTAACTTGCCCATAATTATATAAAACAAGGAACATTGTTTAATAGACTAGGATATGAGTAGGGTTCATTGTACTTTTGGAAAATCTTTTAAAAGAAAAGAAAGAAATGCGAAGATGAGAAGATATGAAGAAATGTCTCACATCAGATGTTTATAAAATTGTGTATGAGGTATAATCTATTAATTTTATGATGAAACCTCAACTCTTTCAAGAAATCAATCCCCTTTTAAGTGTGAAATATATTTGCTACTCTGCACATAATCCACATCCTGTCGTAACTTTCAAATGTTTGGTTCATAGATATGTCCATCACAAAAGGAAGCTTAAAGACGCCATATATATGACATGACAAGTATCCAGTGGAAATTAACGACTAATTAAAGAATCAAGAGAACAATGTAGATTTTCCTACCTAAGAAAAATCAAAGTAGAATAAAACTTTATATGTTCTTTATATAACTTTATATCCCCAAAATTGATTAAACAAATTTATATGTTCTTTGTATATGATCAGTAAAATAAAACAGAAAGCAGAAAAATATTGTACAATGTAAGATATGACTGTGCCCTTTTTAGGGTTACTGAAGCAGTAGTGAGCATAACTACTGTTGTGTTCGGGGGTTGTCACCCTTTACCAGGACATAACCACTGATAAGTTTCTAATTAATTTAACCTCACTTTTTTTTCGTTTCAATTATATCATGGATCATATATATATACATATATATATATATATATATATATGTATATATATAGCCCTTGGTACTCTGCAACTGGGGGCCGTCTAGAGTATACATGTGGATCATGTAGGCAGGCAGGGCAGCATGTAGGCTCAGATGATCAAGAAGCAAGATAATTAATTAAATGATCGGTAGTGTTCAGTGATAGCAGCAGCATTGCTGCAGCTAGCAGACCGGACAAGCATAACGAAAAGTGTTGGACAAGTCCCGATTGCATTTACAATATATGGACTACTGCTCCCCTCTCCCCTTTCTCATCTCTCTCTTAAAAAACACACCAAACACAAGTTTTGTCCACTTGACAATGATCGGGCACATCGGGTTGGTTTTTATTCCGATAGCTAACTTCCTTTGTCCTATTGTTATTAGGATTGAGAAGTACCCCTTTCGTTATTAGGATTGAGAAGTACCCCTTTCGAAGCGCTAGCTTCGACACTAGCTAAACCCTAATCCAAAATGTAATTGGTTCAATTGGTCCAAAACTAAACCTAAATCAAATTATGGAGAAATAATTATGTGTCGTCGGGTGTAGGACGAGGGGTAAGAGTAGGTTAAGATAAAAGTGTACAACTATATGAGAGTTTTACGGTTTGAATTGTTGAGTTGTATTCTTCTTTCAAAGACGAAATATATATACAAATACAATGATTTCTAGTATAGTGAACCCTATTCCAGATACATTAAATTCTTATTGTGCATTGACTCACACGAATAGTTTATGTCTGAATTTGAACCAGTAACATAGAATAATTATATCTTTTTTTATTTTCTTGTAATTACAAACATATGGTAGCCAAAACTAACTTTGCTTCTTCCAACATGCATAAGAAACAAAAATAAGCTGATTGAATATCAACCTAACCAAATTGATATATATATGTGTGTGTGTGTGTGTGTGTGTGTGGCTTGGAGTATTGTAAGCACGTGACATCGATAACTAATAAAGAAGGCAGGACATTACGGATGATGAAAAAGGAGGTGGTGAGAGGCAAACAAGACTCCAAGATTTCCTATGCGCTGCTCAAAGCCTTATCTCTCAAAGCATGAAGCAGAAAGAAGAGTACAGTGCAGTCCCCACTCTGTGGAAAGAGAGGGCAATAGGATACTAGCTAGAGTAGGTTTTAGGGTTGATAGGCGTAATCAATGACGTCCACAAAAGAAAAGAAAAGTAGTCGCAGTAGAACTAGGAATTGTATTCTTCGTTTTCAGTCTCTCGTTCTTTCTTGACTTTGGCCAAACTTTCATAGCACAACAGTTACGTTTTGTATCAGTCACACAATTACATAAAAATTTAGACATAATATTATATAATTAATACAAACTACTATAATATTGATCTATCAATATCATGTAAGTCGTTCTCGAATAAACAACGCATGCAATTTACTCCCTACAAGACTTCTTCTGCATGGCCCATGTTGATGTTTCTTTCTCTAGTTTTGAGGAACTAGACCCTCTCCTGAGCTCAGGATGGGGATTCTCATGAGCAGTCCATCCAGACCGTTCAAACTTGATTTAACAGTTGCAATTATTATAATTTTTAGAGAAGCCTCTTGTTTGGAGCCGTTTGATCAAATTTGAACAGCCCGGATTAGCTGCTCAGGAGAGGATCCAGTTCCTAGTTTTAATGCACCACATTCCCGTGATATATGAACGTGAAGACTCAAAAACACGTATACACTGTCCAAGTCGAACAATTAGTTTGGCTCTACTGCCAGTGGTAGATTTCATTCATGGTAATGGAAACCAAACAATTCCCCATCAAGATAAAATATAAATTAAAGAACTTCCAAGAAACATAGGGTGACATGGCATGCCATGGCATATGGAAAATGGGGAAAATGACAATATGGGGATCGAGATGCCATGCTGACTTTTTCCTTCCTTCCTTATTTCTCCCACTCGACATTCCATACCCATCTGGTTCTGCTCACTTCAGAGTTTTATCAAAGATGCTAAACGATCAACGGCTGTGATCAACTAGGGTTTTCACTTCTGGTCAATTCCGTTATGATCTGACCGCTATCTTTACTGTCATGCAGAAAGCAGGAGAAGGATGGATAATAAAAACAAAAGTAACAAAAGAACAAGGGAAAAAAAAATCTAAAAAAAAAAGGAGAGAAGAAGAAGAAACAAAAAAGCTGGTGGGGGTTGTTTGTGCAGTGTTATGGACAGCTCTTCTTTCTTCTGCCAAATTGGTGGTGGCAGAGCAGCAGCGGCAGCAGCAGCATTAACAACGACAGTGCAAAGAGAGGGCAGCCGATCCCAAAAAAACAATTGCAATTATTTAGGGTTTGATAATAGCGGGTCATGGGGTGCGCACTGCACACCTCTATACAAGCTCCAAAGCAGCCGTAAAGATGTGCATAAAAAACTTACCATATTTATAAAAGGGAATTAGAGAAAAAAAGCTACTGGCCACAAATATAAAAAAATAAAATGTATTTTGGTTAATTTTTCTGATAAATTCTGACCCACCTGGATGGGATCGGGGTTGGGATTATTTGTGCTTGTGATCAAGAGCTCTCCCTCTTTTAATGCTGAGTAGCCAGTTTCATGCTAAGGTATCAAAACTGCACCCATGCATGATGCCAGAGTCCCAGTTGGCCAAACCCTATCTTCCACCCTAATCCTTACCTTTTTGTCTATTCCTTCCCTCTTTTTTTAATCTTCTTTTACACACTCTGCTAGCTACTCGTTACCAGTAACCAAGTTCTTTTGCTTTCTATTTTTTAATTTTCCTATTTATTTATTTTTATACATTAATGAGCTGGTAATATCTCAACAAAGCAGACTGAGTTGATATTTTTTCTGGTTAGTTTATTTGCTTCCCACGCTCATGGTGGATGGGGTTTCTCCCTAGCTACTAGGGCAAGGGTTTGGAGACAAACAACGGTGTACAAATAAGTTTAGCTTTCAAAACCCTATCACTTTAATGCTTTACTTAGTTATACACCATTAATCAACGAAAAGTAAAGAGAAATAACATTTAGTTGTCAGATTCCTTTACACATGTAATAATTTGCAACAGTGTGAGTGGGTTTTCTTCTGTTTTGGTAATGGGTTGTGGGATTTTTCTGGTTAGCCAAAGGGAAATTGGGTTTGGATTTGTTTTTATTCATGGAAAATGTGATTAATTATCAAGTAGACACCAGCTGCCTACTTTTGTCTCCTTTTACAGTGAATTAATTTGTTATCAACATATATTCATTTATTTTCGTTGCGGTCTCAATATATGTTGTGTGACATCAAAATTTTGATGTTATGTGTGGACCATATATAGGACCATGTACAACTATATGGGGCAAAGAGAGAGAGAGAAAGATCTTGAAATTAATTTTGTCTGATGGGTTGGTTTGGTATTGCTGTGCTTTGAAAAAAAATTGCTTTTGCTGTGCTGTGAGAATAAGCTCATTTTTGCTGCGAGAATAATCTCATTTTTGCTGCTTCACTTTTTCAACTTTTTCACCAAAAACTGTAAAAATGAGCTGTTTTTAAGTGTTTACCAAACACCTTTTTGAGCTCAGCTTTTTTGTATGCCTACTTTTTTTTTAAATCACTTCAATACCAAACCAGTACTTACATCCACACAAATGACAAAAGAGTCCACTATAAATTGGCCTTCTGAAGTTGGTGGTCGTTCAACGTTAGTCCTCAATTGTTTTTGGTTTCAAGTTGTGTCCTCAACTTTTAGAAATGTGTTAAATGAGAACTATAATAACGTCTTTATAGAAGTTGGCTAGTTTGGTATTGTTGTGTTTTAAAAAATAATTGTTTTTACTGTGTTGTGAGAATAAATACCTGTAAAATAAAATTGTTGAGTGTTTGGTAAATTTGCTTTTGTAAAAGTCTTTTGCCAAAACAAAATAGTGTCTGAGTATTTGGTAAACTTTTATATAAATGACTATGAATATGTTAAATGACTAAAAATGATATGTTTTTTTAATATGATGTAATAATTGTTAAAGAGAATAATGTAGGAGAGATTTTTCAATGTGATCGTCACACGAGATGGTACACCACGTGTCCCTATATAAATGGTGGGTTATGTGTCTTAAAAGGTTAATAACTTAAAAATTAAAATTTTCCACCACTTGCATAAAAACACGTGGTGTACCATCCGTATTCACGTCACAACTAAAAATTTCTCATAATATAGGAGCAATGATTATGGGTTTGTAAAATATGTGGGGGTATACTTGCCATTTGAAAATTTCCATAAATGTGCACTGATTACTATGCTTTGGAAAAAAGAAAATTTAGAAGCACGGTAGATTCTACTTCTGTTTTTCTTTACTTTTCTACTGTCATTGACAACAATTTTTTTTTTTAAAGACACTTTTTTTTTTTTTTTTATCTTACCAAACACATTTGATGTTTCAGATTTTTTTTAATAAGCTGCTTGGTGAAATAAACACCAATTCGTCACAGCTTATGCACGAAATTTCTTTTTTCTTTTCTTTTGGTAAGGGGATAGATCACCCCAAAACGCCAATTCAATTTGGTTGGTTTTTGTCTATGTTTCAACATAAGTACATAATCCTAGACATAAGTTGTCACATGCCAATAGAGAGATTTTTGGTTAAGGTTATCAAAATGCCTTTCAAAATCTCATGTTAGCTGTCCTGTCAAACTTTTGTTATGAGAATTACTTTGTCCTCACAAAACGCTTTCAAAAGTTTATGGACCAATGTAAAATGAAAAAAAGAAAACATATTTACCTAAACCAACTATAATGGTAGATGGATGTCTAGGTTCAAAACGATGATGATGATTTTATTACTCGAGGGGTTATGATTAATACTGGATACGAAATAGAAGGGTTGGGTTTTGTGGGAGGTCCGCAGTCCCCACTGCCATGACCTGTCACTTTTGGCTTTGGTGGGTGAATGGCCTAGTACATTGGCCTGCCTCTTTCCACTTCCCACTGGGCTAAGCCTGCAGTAATGTTTCATAATGTTTTCTGTGGTATCACATGACCCAACAATGATTCTATAATTAAATGCTTAAATGAGGTCAATTCCTACACCTTAGATTTGGCCATCGTGTCGTTTTTATGACATACCTCATATCTTAACGGATCATGTTGTTTCAAATTCTTTAAAATGAACAAGTAATGTGATCCAACCCAAACTCCACCCGTTAAAATTAGAGGTAGCTAATCAACAATTGGGTTGTTAATGGGTACCCATTAAGACCCATTTAGTTTTGTTTCATCTTACATCCTCATCACCATTGTCTCACTTCTATATTATAGTGATATCAAATTAAACATGTCTTAACGGGTATCCTTAACAACCCAATAGGTTAATTTGTCACCTCTAGTTAAAACTAATGGATAATGTGACCTGACCCGTTACTCATTAAATAAAATAATTTTGCTTCGATAAATAATGAAAAATGTCATACTAGCTCCAAAATCAATTATCCATGTATTATTCGTAACAGGAATGGAAATATTTAGTGCCTTACCATCAGTACTACCTGTTGCAGCAATCATGGCAGAGGCCTTGTCCGCTATTTGTTCTGAATCATTCTTGGTTTCTCCAATGGATGCTCGGGATTTGTTGCAGCGAAGATCACGGGTCTTATACCAATTCTCGGGATATCCAATCAACTTAAAGTAGCGACTCTTGGAGTGTTCTGTCATGCCATAGTGTGGACACTTATCTTGGGGACGATCCCGGCTTGTCTGGCTAGGGCGAGTTTGTCTTAGCCGATTTTGTGACTCGGCTTGGTCCGACCAAGAGGAAGATCCACGAGTCTTTGCTGCCATGGCAGCAGGTTCATTCTTGTCAACTTTCGTCTTCATTGCTTCCTTTCAATCGGCTTTATGACAAACATAGGCATAAGAGGCCTGAAGCCCAAGCGGGGGATCCTTCCGCAACACTTATCCATGAACCTAATCAAACACATCATCAAGGCCACCAAGAAACGCATAGACTCATTGTCTCTGTGAAACTTTTGAATATCATTCTCACACTCCATAGACACCTTATTAAAGTGATCTAATTCCTGAAAAATCTCAGTTAGTTCCCCGAAATACATAACTAAAGGTCAGTCATTCTGACAAAGACGTGATGCCTTCTGACTCAACGAATAAATTCAAGCCTCGTCATTCTCATCAAAGTAAGTTGCCTTAAGAGTGTCCCAAATCTCATTCGAAATAGATAACCGAATGATGTACTGTTTCATAATCTCCGGCTTCATTGAAGACAATAACCAACTCTTAATTCTTTGATCTTCAAATAACCAATCATCGTAAGGATCGTCATCATTAGGTGTCTTGATAGACCCACAAAGATACCCCATCTTCTTCCTTCCAGCAATATGGATTTGAATGAGAAGAGCCCATAAATCATATTTCTTCTCATCCAATATTATACCAATGTTGAAACTATAATTATCCGATTGCACCATAATTGGAGAAGCAACATGAACAATCGCAGAACCAGTCGCCTTTTCTTTAGTCATCTATCTTACTGTCAGTACAACTTAGAACCTGCATCGTTGTGATGGGAATCTGGAACAAGAGAACGGACTGACAGAAAAACTGGGCATCAACGACTTTAAGTCGCTCACTGCAATTGAGATGGGCAACAACTCGAATAGCAATGATGTTAAGTCGCTCGCTTGTTTACGTCGAAACAGAGGCACAACGAAAATGTGCTGAGCATGGCAATACCAACCCAATTAAGGCTCAATTTTTTTTTTCTACCTAGGCTCTGGTGCCAAGAAGAAAGAATGTTTTCCAATATGTTTCGTATTCTTCTCATTCAGAGGTATATATACAATCATATACAATCCTATCATACTAAGGAAAGAATAAATACAATTGATTACAAGAAACACATCCCAAACTAGGAAACCCAAGATAATAGGAATCCCTCAATAGTAGGAATCCCAATACAAGTCAACACCTAAGTGACAGAGGTTCCTGGTGCAAAATGGGTCTTTATTTGCAGTACAGACCGGTCAAAGTTTAGAGTACATTCTTCTCAAAATTTCCAAGCTTTCGTCGTCATTCAAGTCAATGTCAACTTGATAGATTAGGAACCATGAAGTCGTAGGTACCCGTGAGGAAGAGATATATTGAGAAGAAAGCAGATATAAAGGGGTGGTTGGAGGTGTTACTTTTTAACTTATGTTTCTAATTTTTGGTGGTATGAAAGGTCTGTTAAGGTTGGGGGAGAGGAATGAGGATCGTCTCCAAATCCTTTTTGTAAGGATCCCGGAGATCCTCCAATCATGTCAGTTTATTGTACATCGTGCGGCCAGTTTTCGTATGATACTGTTTATATTCAATTTTAAATAAAAAAAATTATATTGATTTCTGACCGCACAATGTACGACGAACGGATGTGATTGAAGGATTCCCCGAATCCTCAGAAAGAGAATCCGAAGAGGATTCTCATTCGGGGGAGAGGTCGCGATAGGATGGGTGGGACTAGGATTACCTTAAGATCCCAGTCTGCGAAGCCAACTGATCAGAAGATTTCAGCCTTCCAATTTCATCCTGCCTTGTTTTGTGTGAAAATTTTTCAATATTTAAATTGATTCCTGGTCACAGAATCATATATGGAAGAATGAGATCTTTTGATCAGTTGGCTCCACATGTTGGAATCCGGAGGTGATCCCAGTCCAGATGGGTGGTGATGGGAATCTGTTGCTTTTTCAATTATTTTTTATTAACCACAAGGGTAAAGTTGAATCTTCACGTTAAACTTTTGGAGAATGGGTGGCTTGAGTTTGAACTTTGAGGGCCTTTTAGTATTTTTAAGATAGAAACATTAACGGAATTGGATGGAGGTCGTGCATTAGTACCAAATGTGAAGTCTAGGTCGTAAATTCTCAAAATAAATTCTTCAGGTGGCAAATGCACACCTCCATCAAACTTAAGGTGGCACTTATGCAAACTTGTCAAACAATTACTGTCGGGTGGTGGCTGCAAACACCCTAAAATGATTTGGCTCCAAAACCTAATCCATTCATTTTTTTATTTTTATTTTAAAATGCTAAGAATTGTTCCCTAAATTTTAGTTGGGTATTTTGATAACTTAATGCAATGGTCATTAAAAAAAAAAGGAAAAATTTGTGGGTGTGTAGAGAAAAAAAAAATGGGTGTGCAAAGAAATTTTTTAGTAAATTTAAAAATAGTAATAAACTCATCATTTATGGTTCGAACTTAAGATATCTCACTCATCAGAGAAATACTACCAAACCAAACTATTGTACAAAGTAGCCAGTTAAGGGGTTAAATAACTTAAATCAACTAAACTAAGCTATTATCGATGTAAAACTTTGTACTAAATAAAACTGAACAACGCAAGCATGCCTGTTTTTAAATTAGAGTTGAAATACAAATCACACATTGTAAGTAGAGTGAATTACATAGAACAAATACAGTATTGTTGTAGTGTCCCGGTCCTTGCAATTTGCTCCAAGGTGTACGCTTTTCACATATTTTTTTTAATTATTTTTACGTCACACATACCTTATCTCAGAAACATTTCCCATCAGTAGGGACTGAGTTTCAATTGCAAAATCAGAATGTCAGGATAATTTGACCATGTTGAATGTCAGGATTTCTGAGCATTATCAACCAATTAAAATTCGAAATTGATAATCTCAATATTCATAGAGCAAAACCTGTATTAAAATTCAAAGTTTACACGACCCACGTAGAATCTCTCCATTCTCCAATAGCAAACATAAAACATAGACCCCTTAATTCTCCGGTGGATGCACTTGCGCTATCTCTCATCACGTGACGTGGTCACATGAACACCGATGCATATTCAATGCCTCTTTAAGGTCACTCTCCCTGATTGATTTCAAAAATCATTGCCATATACTAATTACACGAATCTTGTCTCTTTCGTCGCGAAATCGCCCATAGGAAAATACATCCCTACGATCCTGAAGAAACGGATTTTCCAGGCAATGCTTCAACCATTATGTACCAGCAAGAGTTGTTTCCACTCATTCAAATACTCAGAATATTCAACCGTACGTTTTAAAGGCGCGAACGTGAAATCTAAGTCACTCTATAACAAGTAGTACTATGATATACTGCATCTCGAGTACGATTTGTACATACATGTAGGTGAAGAGTCTTTAGCTTCCAACACCAGCAGCTCCTTCCGGTAGCATCAGGATAAAACATATAGAGCTAGTGTATGTCTCTTGCTAATAGCTTGCCTGACACCTGAAACAGCAGAAAATAACAAAGTTAAACCAAAAACGGAAAGACAGGATGGAAAGGAAGAAGTTCACCTTATATTTGTCTAATTTGCGGCCGCCCATTTCCACTTGCGTGTATAAGACACAAGTTTCATACTTCAGGGAACGTAATTCTGCTTCAGCCTCGAGCCATAATTTTTTATATACTAGAGCTTCTGGATCTAACTCTTCACTGTTCAGATGATTGCCTCTCAACGTGTTGCCCATAACCTGCATCTTAGCATACAAGTGTGAACTTTCAGTTTCCAAGTAGAGAAACAACATTTATGCACTGATATGATAATTTATAGCATCAGATCACAAATTATACCTGAATGATGTCATTGCTCTTCTCAGTGTCAATGCCACTACGTGAAGGACAGGAATCCAACGTTCTCTCAGTAAAAACATGAGAATTAACCTTGCGCCCCTTGTAGCACTTCTGGTAATCAAGCTCATGCAGAGCAGCCAAAGCATTTGTCCTTGTTAATTGAAACCCCGTGTTTGAGCACTGAAATACATCATTTAGGCTCTCAGATCAACATAACATACACACTTGCATGCTGTGTCGATGCACAGACACAGAAAGCACAATAGCCATTAGCAACCAAAAACCTTTAGTTATAATACAATATGATGATGAAAATATTTCTGTCAACCAGCTCCAGGGCAGACACAGATCAAACTATAACGATTATTATTACTGTAAGAACATTGTTAATATTAGTATTATTATTAATCTCATCATAAGCATGATAAATCAACTAAACATGATAATTAAAGGCATGTAAAGGAAGTTTAATACTTTCAAAGATTGAAGATTGAAAATCAACAAAAAAAAGAGTACGAATTCAAATGTAAGAACATAAAATTTAAAAAAGGAAAACAAAGTTCAGTAACCAGATTCACAACATTTAAGGACGCGCGCACATACTGCTACCTGTTGAAGCTCTGTTGATTTATTAGGACAGTACGGAGTGCTCATAAGAGTTATATCAGAGATTGGAGTCTTTCCTCCGGCCCTCGGTTGGATCATGGAAAGATTATTGATTATATGCTGGATCACATCAGGCGTATATTCGTTCAGTGAATCTAAATCATTTGCACAATTTTGTACAAGCATTTCTGACATTTCATGCATGACATTAAGTATTGTTGGGACATCTATTTTTGGACGAGTAGACAGCAACTTGGATGGTCCCACAGGTGCATTAAGCACAGAGCCACATTCTGAGTTAGGCAGGGCATAAGCGCTTTCCACTTGATGGTTGTCATTGGAAGGCTGATCAGCAATTCCATAAACCGATATGGAAGACTTTGATCCTGATTCATCAACTGGTTCATGCCCTTTGGAGAATGAAACAACAGCTGAAGATTCACTCTTTTGGAAAGATGAGAAATCATCTTCTACGCACTCACTTACATGATAATTTACTACTGTTTTAGCATGACGAGGAAAAAAATGCGGTGCCAGTGGATTCAAACTATTACGCGTTTCTTGTTCATTTTCAACAGAGTCTGAACTCAAACTTGAAACTCCAAATGGGGATTGCCAAGAAGCCAAGGTTCCTTTCCAACAAGGTGAGTCCAAATCAGAGTCATTCTCGTCTAATTTTCTCACAAGAGAAACATCTTCTTTGACTCCAAGATGTTCCGAGCTGAAATCATCAGAAGTATTGATCAAAGTAATTAGTGGATCAGATTTTTCCAATAGTAATGAACCAATACCCTCACTAGAAAGAGCTTTGCCAGCCCTCCCTTCGTTTCCTTTATCTATGGGACTTTCATCACGGTGGATCCCTTTGCCTTCACCAGAGAGTAGGTGATGAAGATCCATATAATTGTTCACAGAACAATTGCCTTTAAAATCCACATTCTTTGACAATACGGGATACAAGGGAGCAACTGTTGTGCTGGTAATTGACGGCTCAAGGACCACAGCTGGAAAAGCATTATGTTTAGGTGAATGGAAAGCCGGAGATTTAGCTGTATAAGAATCAAATTTTATTAAGCCACTCTCGCAAAAAGCAATTTTGTAACTAGAACCACTCCAAGTCACTGCTGGTGCAGTATATGGTAGCTGAGTTTGAGAAATTTTTCAAGCATTGGTGTAGAGAACGTACCTGAATTAACCGCTGAAAAAGAGAATAATCCAGCATCTAATTGATTGTCTCTTCCAATATTCAAATCACTAAATTTTCCACGAACAATTTCAGAATTGTCAACATAGGGCTTCGATCCCGTAACAGCAGGCTTTCCTGTGCAGAAACATGTTATGCATGAGGCTCTTACAGCATTGATTTCACAACATGGGTAGCCTCAAAATGTAACTTTCATTTGTTAATACACCCAATTGATCATTTTTTCTTCCATATGAGACACCGAGGACTTGTCCAACTTAACAAAAGAGTAGAATAACAACACAGGAGAAAAAAGGAGGAACTATTTTCCTACAAATTTATATAGGTCTCAATGCAAACGATGAGAGTTCGTTGCCTGAAACTTCAAATGATTCTTAACATTGTAATATGCAATGCTTTTAATAAGCACTCTAAATAAACAACCTATTTGTTGTTATTGATGTTGTGGTATTTACATTCTCATATAAGTTACACGCCTTTAAGTAATTCGAGTAGGAAACATTTGCAGTGATAGCTATAAAGTTCTACGAGTTATTCGAGGCCCAAAAAAAGAAAAAAAAGATGTCACCAAAACCCGTCTGTTATCCTTAGTCAATTATAAACATTAAACAAGAACATAACAAATCTCAAACCTCACCCTAAGATTATAGCTCCACAGAGTGGGCAAGTGCTATGAGTACTCTTATCATAAAATGATGCATAAAACAAGGTTTTTCTAATTGTGAAATGACATGAAAATGTTTCTATACATGTACGAATTGAAACTGTTCGTCTTTTTAGTAACCAAAAGAAAGAAGGGCTTCAAAACAAAGTTATTGCAGAAACTCAATTTCATAAGCTTAGGAGCCAAAGGGGATGAAAGTTACCTAGTTCAAGCAAAGTTTCGTAAGCCAATGCAGCACTCTTGTTACTGGAGAGACTGGCTTGGCTGTGCCCAAATGATGAATGCTCTGTGTAATCGAGCAGGGACTCATTCGCGGCAGAGGGTATAAAACCAAAATCCGAGCTACCATTAGCAGATGGGTAATCCGAAAAACAAGAATTCTCACCAAAATCAAGGAGATCATGGGAAAAGACGGACGCCAATTGAAATGGATCATCTTCCAAGTTGATACCAGACAAGAGTTTGGGCATGGAAGCACAGGGGTCAACTGAAGTCAATGTATGCAAGGGGGGAAGGGCAGTATTGGAGCGGTTCGACGAAAAGGGCTCAGCTAAAGGGGACAAACGCGATGGTTTTGCAGCAGATGAAGCTCTCCTTCCATGATCATCCCCCTCCATTTCTATGCAATCAAGTTTTCGTCAAACCTGGTCAAAACCCTCGTCCCAAACAAAAACCCAAAACCCAATAATCAGAGCAAGGCAAGAATCCATGGCCTACAATGGTGCTAATTACAAAGCTAAAGAAGTAATCTTTTGTGTTTTCTTGTTCTTGGAAAGTGAAAATTTGAACATTTTTAGGCTGCCCATTTCCATATTTATAAGCTAAAGAAACTTTAAGGCTGGAAAGGAAAGTAAATTCAGAACATACCTACTGCAGAGGAGAAGCAGTGACTTGCAGAGCAGAGGAGAAGGAGGAGGAGGAAGAAGGGTCGGTTGGTTTTCTCGTAACTGTGATTGTTTTGCTTCAGACTCGATTTTTCCTTTTAGTCTTTTGTATTTTGTACACTATTGGCTCGTCAACTACCTCGAGAGTTCTTCGTGTTGACTATCCTAACCATTGAACTGTGCCACACGCAAATTCTCAAATGTATGTACAATGTGACGTAATGTTTGGGAAAATAATAAGAACAAGGAAAATTAATGTCCTAATGATTCTGGGAAATTCAAGGGCTAAATTAATCAATTTGAAAAATTGATGGATGAGTGTGTAAAACGAGTAAAATGAAGGACGTCTGATCGGTTTGACGAAGAAATTTAGTTTTTCATCATTTTGGTCAATTGCTCTAAATTAAATGTTCATTCTAATCTTTAGGGTAATATTTTTCACATACTTATTTTTTTTCCTTGTATTTTTCTCAACGTTTAGACTGAATAAATTAAAGAGTATCGACAAATAAAAAAGCATGAGTTCACAACAAAATACATGAGTTTAAAAATAAAAATCTATTTAGTAGAAATTCTTACGGCATTTGATATTGTTTTAAAATATAGATTCACGAATTCATTTTTCAATCACATAACTCGTATATATGAATCATTGATAAACTGGTCTGTATAGATACGAATTAATCCAATCTTTAATATTCTTTGCAGACCAAAAGAGTTTAGACCATTTTGAATTGACTTCACCTTGCCTTCTCAATTAAGGAACAACGAGCCTGTAGGGATGCTGTTGGACAGTGACAAAAGTTTAGTGGAAATTCCCTAGCGAGTTTGTGTCTTCTTTCCCCCATGTTGGCGAAATGGTATGAGAGATCGTTTCATATTCAAACCTATTTTATGGGTAGTGCGTGGGATGATGAGAAGAACTTTTATGAAACAAATATGTCATTATGATTGTATATTAAACTATATACCTATTATTTTGATTTTTAGTATAATAATGACACATTCGTTGCACGAAAGTTCTTTGCATCATCCCATCTCGTAAACCATTGTAGTTGTTCGATCGAATTGGACAAATTTACCAAAATTTCCTCTAAAGTCGGCCGCTCACTTCATTAAATTTATATAGAAATTTGCTGCCAAAAAAGTTTGAAGATGTTCAAATTAAAGAATCAAGTGGACATAAACTATTTAGATTCTGTAAAGTTGCACTTTAAAATGTAGGAGATAATAAAAAACTCTCCCTTCTCTCTCTACTGAAAACACAAACATTAAAAAAGTCGTAGCCGTCCGCCCTAGCCTTTGGCTTGGTTGCCAGTTGCAACTTACCCCACCCCACCACCCCTTCCCACCCCTCCTCTCTTCACTCTTTTCACTTATCTCTGAGTTTTATCTCAGTTTTTCTTGAGTTTGGTGTCAAAATTTTCTTTTAGACTATGTTTAGATGAAAGAAATAAACTTGAAATTTTGATAAATGTCAGAATTTATAAATTAACATGCACCAATTTCCTTGTTTGGATTCATAAACATAGAAATTTAGAATTTTTGGGTGGAAAAAAAAACTTGGAATTGGGACCTCCAATTCCCAAGTTTAAATTTCATATAAATAGGCGTCATTTCTCAATTTCTATCATTGAGAGTTTAAAAATAATAAATTATGTATTCATCTCCATTCTTTTTTAGATTAACCAAACAAAAAAATTCACAAATTCTATAAAATAAATCCCGTCATTTCAATTTCCATCATTTTAAAATTCCTTAGGAATCTTAAATTTCTTCATCCAAATAGAGTGTTACTTATCATAGATTTGGGCTTTATTGACACACCCTGACTTAGGATGTCCACCTAGATCCTGAATCGAGCTGTGTTGGTCGACACTCGGAGGGTGACGAAACCATAAAGTATAGTGATGTGAAAAATGTTAATAGATTTAAAACTAAAAATGCCTAATTATAAGAGTGCATTTGTGAGCGGGAATGAACCCCTTTCACACGTGATGTCAGAGCATAAGTAAAGTACAATAAAAGTAGAATGACAATTATATCATCGAAGGTGATCTCCAATACCAAGATTTGCTAAGAATCCTCATCGACACAAAAGCTCAGCCACTTAAACCTGAAGGGGTGAAAAACAAGGGTGAGTGGGCCTAAAAATAAAGCTTTGTAAAAACCTTTTCGAAACATAATAACCCCTCGCCGTGAAGCATGTATAGTTTCCAAATATACATACTACGTATAATGTGAAAATACTTACCGTAGCCTGCAATATCTCAAGAATTCAATACGTCACAATATTTCGTAAATAAACGCCTAACATTCAGTAATCACATAATCTCGCATAAACAAACATATCATATTGAGTGCTTATCGACATATGCTGACACACGAGTTCATGCAGAGATATTCTAACATGAACATAATTGTGTGTAATAATGATTTACGCTCTAGTACTACAATCACGTGAAGACTGGCGCTATGCGCATCACATACAAATCATAATTACCTATTGCAATCTAGGACAGGACTGGCACCTATAATGGATCCAAAGTGTGCCACATCCCGACCCGGGCTCCACCACATCTCGGGTTCCGCCTCCACCGTAGCACAATATTGTTTGATTTGGACCCCGACCACGCCCTTACAGTTTTGTTTCTAGGAATTCACATGAGAACTTCCCAGTGGGTCACCTATCCTGGGATTGCTCTTGCATGATCTCTCTTAACTTCGGAGTTCCTATGAAACCCGAAGCCAATGAGCCCCCAGAATGCCTCGTGCTATAAGGAGGTGGGCATGTGCATATAAAGCATAAAGGATCCATTCCCCTGGGCGATGTGGAATCTAACAATCCACCCCCCTTAGGGGCCCGATGCCCTCGTTGACACACTTCTGGCCAGGGATTGGCTCTGATACCAAATTGTCACATCTCGACCGGAGCTCCACCACATCCTGGGCCCCGCTTCCACCATAGCACGATATTGTTCGCTTTGGACCCTGACCACACCCTCATAATTTTGTTTCTGGGAACTTACACGATAACTTCTCAGTGGATCACCTATCCTGAGATTGCTTTCGCGCGATCTCGCTTAACTTCGGAGTTCTTATGGAACCCAAAGCCAGTGAGCTCCCAAAAGGCCTCGTGCTATATGGAGGTGGGCATGTGCATATAATGCATAGAGGATCCACTCCCCTGGGCGATATGGGATCTAACAAAGTGAGCGTACGGTGCAATGTGAACGTACGCGTGAAGCCTGACCCTGGCCCGGGCGAGTACTGACACCAGTATAACACATGATGAGTAGATAACGTAAATATGATCATGCCATAGCAATTCAACAATTCTAGTCAATATAATATTATTCATGACCGTAAATATAATTAAGGCATCCCCTTATAATAAGCTTACATGTGCATCCCGTAGAATTATTTCATAATTTCCTAACAAACGACATTTCTTATAAATATATATGTGGAAACTAACAAATATATATACTACATAAGAGAAAAGCCTCATTCACAGATACTTGCAAGATCACAACCATTCGAACTAGGAAAGCCGAAGTCTTCGATAGTAATCGCACCTAAGCATAATAGTGAGACCCATTAGTAAAACTTAACCAAAATGATTAAATTTGAGAAAACGGAGTGTGGATTCAGAATAACTGCGTCAAAATACACTGATAAGGGTCCCGGGCAAATTTTGTAAAAAGTCAACGTCAACCTTAAAAAGTCAACCGAGCTGTAATTGCGGTCAACTACGTTAAAACTTTGGAATTCCACTAAATGGATGTTAAAAACAAACTCAGGGCATCAAAATTAGCCTATGAGGGTTTTCAAGAAAATTTCGAAAAAGTAAAAAAAAATCAACTAATGGTCAACAGTTTACCTTAATGGAATATTTCATTTTCAAATGAAATATTTTGTTAAAGTTAACTGGAAGGTTAACATAATATTCTAAGGGAATATTCCTTCCTAAATCTTAAATGGATCTGGGTTAAGGGAATTGGGTCATGGGTTTGGGCCGTGGGTTTTGGACTTTTTTTTTTCAATCGAGTTGGGATATGTCCTTTATGCCCTTGCCTCGGCACATATTGTCGCTTCTCCAACGCTTTTCGTCATATTTCTCCTTAGTTTTCCACCATCTCTCTCTCCTCTGGGCGTGCCTCTTCAAACACAAACCTCCATCTCCTCCCACCCTTTCTTTCTACCTTCCTTCCTCATAATCCATCCCCAACTCATCATTTGCTCTAATTTGCAGGCTCCAAACCAAAAATGGATACCAGGTAATCCATTGCCCTCCCTCGCTTCCCCTCTTCCGACCGGCATACCAAATTCTCCTTGAGGCCAAGTGTTTTGCGACTTCAACCAATGTAAGGGTATTTTAGATTCCCATTAGCCTTACCTTCTATCCATGTATTATCGTGTTTGTATATATTTACAGGAATTAGTGAGGAGGACTTGGATTCGGTGACTATTTTTCGGTTTGGCATTTCCAATGAGGAAATCTATTTATGAAGTGCTTATGATTACGGCTTTGTAATTTTTGTGCTACGATGTCTTGGTTGAATTAACCACTCAGTTGTTTTCTCTAGTGTTCCTACCTTGGTGGCTACTGGCAAGATGTTCGTGGTGGTGGTGGGAGCTACACTCTGCATTTGGAAGATAGGGATTAGGGTTTGTTTTTGTTTGTTTGTTTATTGGATTGGGTTGTGTGTTTCTGCATTACCCCAATTTATTTTGGGCTATTTTGCCTTCTTTGAGTTGGCGTGTAATCATTTTTCTACTTAATGAATATTTTTTTCCAATCAAAAGAAAGAAAGAAATTGACACACCCCGACCGAGACCGGAGCGTGCTGGCCGTTGCACAAAGGTGACGTAGCCATGTGCACGTGCGGAAGCTAATAAAGTAGTAATATAAAAGTACGAGTAATTAAAAACTAGCATACAAGGTACTAAAACAAGTGCTAGTAAGTGAGGTACAATTTCAGAGCAGGTCTATAGCAGCCCAAACGAAAAAGACAACAGTAGTACGCCCGAAGGCGACCCTACAATGGGGAGTGTCTGTCAGAAACGCCGGAAAGCCCTCAGGGGAAACCACCGCAACGGCTAAGCAACTAGAACCTGGAGGGGCGCAAAACAAAAGCGTGAGTGGGCAAAAACAAAGCTCTTTGAAAACCATTTAGCAAAATACATTCTAACCCCTCGCCGTAAAACCTGTATACTTCCCAGAAAATAAACATATAACCGTATGTATAAACATGCCAAACATGCTTAAGGGTATGCCATGCCAAAGCCTCATAATGAATGTAAGTGCCCAGGTATAAATCATATCAACATCATAACATCTGGCAGCCGGAGTCACCTAACGTGACCTGTACGGCTGCATCTAGAGCTCAAATCTCAACTCTATAACTGAACTTGCCCACAAGTCGGAACCACTCAAGGTGGTCTGTACGACAGGCCTGGGTGTAACATATATATACGCTCTAGTGCTACGATCACGTGAAGGCTGTGCGAATAATCGCGAGTCACCTACGAGTCGGAACCACCTAATGTGGTCTGTACGACAGGCCTATGCACCTAACTTGGATCCAAGCTGAGCGTGTGGTGCGGGAGGTGAACATCACGTGAAGGACTGTGCCCTACTCTGGGCGGGAGCACTAACACCGGGGGTGCAGGTTATGAGCTCTCTAAGTCTCTCAAACTACTGCTGAAAGTAAATATGAATACCACTTACCTGGCACTTACCTGTGCGTCCACAGCACCCAATATGCATATATATGTATGCCACTACTAATGCGTGCAATGATGCATAAACGATAATAATAACATGCATGGCATAAGGCAAATAACCCTTTTTAAATCAATTTCTGGGAATATAAATGTATATAGGTATATACGGAAAACAAAAGCCCACTCACTGGTATGTAGAAGGGTCGTAGCCCCCCTGCCTCGCGTGTGCACGCTCGTCCTCGGGGTACGTGTCACCTAAATGCGAAACAACTATAAAAACGTTAACTTTAAAGCACATAACCAACTTCTCGTAATAACTTCTCATACATTGCTCAAAATGGACAAATGAATATACCAACGTGCTCTACACAACCTCAGGATCACAACCATATTTTTAGAATAATTTTCCTCCGCCGCACGCACCCCCACGCGCCGGCCAAGGCACCGACCTACGCGCCCCCCACGCCGGCCACGTGCCACGCACACTGACGGTGTCAACAGACGCCGTCAGGAATATTCCGTTAAACTGACGGAATATTCCGTTAAACCTAACTGACGCCGTCACTGCGGTTAGGAATATTCCGTTAAACTTAACGGAATATTCTCCTTTCTTCTCCGATCTAACCTCGCCGGACTCCGGCCACCGGAAAACTGGGAAAGTTTAAAACTCACTATTCTCCGTCGTTTTTCATCCATTTTTCACGTATTTTATACCAAAATGAAGCCCTAAACCTCAACTACCACGTTGGACTAGTTTTAGAGCCTAAAAACAACGGAATCAAACTTTCCAAAATATGAAAATTCGGCCAAACTTACAGTTCGTGATTTCGACGTCCAAATCCGTCCAACGATGCACTCCCAAGCTCCTTGGGACCTCACCAACACATCTACAAGCTTCAAATGTCCAAAAACTAAGTAAATTAATGTTGCATGAACAGTACACAATTCGGACCACTTCGAAACGACGTGAAAATGGTAGTTTTCTTACCTGAAAATGGTACCACTAGACTCCTCTCAGCCTCACGAGCTTGATGGTGTACTTGGTTCCCTCGATCTGCTAAGGTTTGAGGGGTTTTGGGGTTTGTCCGTACAGTTTCAATGGAGAAGGGAGGAAGGGAGCACGGGAGAGACAGAGAGAAGACAGAAGGAGAGAGAGAGAGGGACAGTGTCTGTGTGTGGGAGTGTGTGTGTGGTCCAACACATGCCACACCACACAAAACAACCCATAACGTGACAAAAACGAACTAGGGGCAAAGTCGTAATTTCACACGTGCGTTTCGATATTTCCGGGACGGGATGTCACAGAAATGCTAAGGAGACTCTCAAATTGTAACTCTCCGCCACCACATTTTTTTGTATAATATTTTATAATGTTTATGTTGGCATGAAAATTGTGCAAAAAAATTAAAAAAAAATGACGGAGAGTCATAGAAAGTCTACTTAACATTTTTTTAAAAAAAAGAATCAAGGAGACATTATTTTTCATTTCTTAGTTCTGAGTGCTCTCAAAGTTCTCAACAATGAACATGTACTCAATCAAGTCCCGAAAAGATTGAAGTATAAAGGGCAACCAATAAAAAATGGAATCAAATGTGCTTGAGTTGAGGGTGACCTCACCCTGGATGACAAGGCTGCAGAGAATCCCTTACAAGTGAAAACGCCAAAATAATCTGCTGTAATAACCTAATCCAAATCATGAAATATGGAGGGAAAAGATAGATAAATGAAACATGATCATGAAACAAAAACTGCATACAATCAAGTCCTGAAATTGTTCCACTCCTACAACTATTCAGCATGAAACCAAGCCTGCATACTGTACAACACTATGATGGAGATTGACAAATTAATTAATTTATTTTCTTTTCTCCATCCAAATCATGCATATTACTACATAAAAATAACACACATATCTCTCGTAATCATATATATTTCCGTCACATAAGCCTTGTTTTCTTGTGTAGTAGAGTTACATAAGGCAACACGCATTGACATTATCATCATTGAACATGTTGCTAACTTTGTCATCTCCCCTTTGAGTCACTGGAATGGTCCCATGTTTGTCCCCAACATTGTAGCCATGCCTATAGTAGTTGTAGCTCTCTTTGAATTCATTGGTTGTGTCCTTAAAATAGTCATTTGAAGATGTGAAGTACAATGGAGGGTTGGAGTAGGGCCAGAACTCGGTCCTTTTTCCAGCCCTCCTCACTGCCTTGAGGACTTTGTTGCGATCAACGTACCCAATTACTGTCACCTTTTCCAATGGTAGATTCACATCCACAGAATCAATCCCTGAATACATAATATATACATTTGTGCACATTCATTGCCCTATTCCCAAGTGAAAAAAAGAAAATGAATGATTATTTTGATAGTGTACCTCTGAGCTTGAAAATGGCATTTTTCACCACTCTTTCACAGCCAGTGCAGCACATCCTGACTTTGAGCTCCACAGTCTGTAAAGCAAACACGGTTTCAGAATCTGTTCTCATATTGCAAAAAAGTATGTTTTAGTTTTTCCTTCCTTTCTTTTTATTCCTTCGTTCCTTTTGTTGGTTTCAGACAGCTTAATACTTTAAGCAGTTATTAATTGGAAGCTAAAAGGGGATTAATTAAGAAAAGCCGTGTTGGGATGCAGATTGAACCTGTACCTGGAAGCTAAAAGGGGATTAATTAAGAAAAACCGTGTTGGGATGCAGATTGAAATTGTACCTCATGAATCATGATTAATATTCTTATGTTACAAGAAACATCATTTAATTAAGATATAAATCGATGAATGATTAACGAGATTGGGACATGGTTGCAGATTCTCCATCATGGTTAGTAATTTAGTGTGCTCAAAACATGATCATTACTCTTTGAACCACTTTGAAACGAGGTTTCTCAAATCGATTTCTCTCCACTTGACGAGAAAGATTTGTGTTCTTTGTTTCTCACATAAATAAAACAAATAGTACTTTGAGGGAATATATTTATGTGCGCGCGTGTGTCTGTTTAAGGAGAGAACTTGAGGGAGGAAGAAAAGCCATGCATGGTGAACTTTCATGCTACACATGTGAGATACCTTGAAAAAACGAAGACAAAACAACGGGGATGAAAGCAAACCTGTAGCGAAAGCGGCCGACCCCTTGGCATGCTGTGTTTGATTTTCTTATTGTTGATGAAGCTTTGGTAGTGATGGTGGTGGTGGTGGTGATGATCGTTGTTGTTAAAGTAAGAGTAGCATGCAATGGAAGATATGAAAGAGCCAAATGTTCTGTTTAGTAGGTTTGCCATAACCACAAGTTGTGTATATTTATACGACAGAAGGAAAGATATAACTATAGGGAAACTCTAAGACAAACCCAGGCCTAGAAGATATTCCTGTTTGGATTGGCAAGTGGCATCCTTTATCCCTGAAGTTTGATCTCAGTTTGGTAATAGATTCCAAAGCTGTCTAAAAACAATTCCAACTTAGCAGCTTTCTTGGGGTTTAAAATCTTATGGTTTTAGGGAATAGGACTCCCAAATTATTAGAACTTTAGACAAGGCATGGTATCTAAATCCTCACATTAATGCTTGATATGTAGATCAAGCTAACATGGCTGCTGACACTGAGAAGAGAATATATCATGTCTTCTACGGATATGGATGATCTTACTAAGGAATTGGAAAGATGGGTTTTGATGCAAAGGAAAAAATGTATTCTAAATATATATATATATATATATATATATATATATGTATGTATATGTATGTATGTATGTATATTATCTATATATTAACCATCTTTTTAAAAGAAAATTACTACACAGCAAGCACCTTGTATTTAGAAAGTCTGATAACAAAGTTATATTCCCACATTTCTATTAAGCTATATGCCTTTCTATCCTATATATTGGGGTTTTACATTTTCACAAGCCTATAAAAAATAGAATCTTTAGGTGCATATAGGCATGGTAGTTTTTTTCTTGCCTCTTGCGCTCGAGTTTAAATGCTTTTTCTCGAGTTATAGTAGCTACAATATTGCAAGAAATGAAATCGTTAGGCTCTATATACTTTTTAGTTAAAATTATCAGATTGAAGTTCTATCATTAAACTACATAGCTACAAAAGTATAAATAATCACCAAAGTACTAAACAAAATGATGGCAATTTTATTTTTCAGCAGCCATTCACCAGACCAAACACCATCAGAAACAAGTTTTGGGCCATATACTGATATACATGTGATTTGTTTACACAAAAATCAATTAATTGACATGACTAATTGGTGTGCTTTTGTAGTAGCCACCTTGTCATTTATTTGCTTTTTTAAGTATTATCCTTTGTAGTACTTATAATATAGAAAATAAATGGAAGAATGCTATCCCACGTAATCCTGCATTTGCGTTCTTACCTCTTATTACAGAACAATTCCGGAATAATTCTGGTTTAATGGGAGGGTTTTGATTCTTCATTATTGTTATTCTGCTGCCTTTACCTACATATATTTTGATGACATTTCTGCAGTATGGTTTAAATCTCGGACAAACCATTCGTTGCGCATGACATATCAAACTTCAGGAGACGAACAGTAGAAAAAAAGAATAAGTCGCCTGAATAAATAATTTACGATACCATGCATAATGCATCGAGTTCTTTTATTTCTATTTTTTAATTGTTTCCTGATATATTCTCTTCTAACAAGTATTATACGTTATTGTCATTCATATAAGTCGAACCTGAGACATCTTCTAACAGGTGAAGAAAGATACTACTAATCCGTAATACTAATTTTTCAAATCAAACACTTCACATGTATTCCTAGTAGTCTAGTACTGTTGGTGTTGGACAGTTGGAAAGGCAGGGCGCAATACACACGTAAAATCTTAGAGGTTCTTCTATAATAATCCCAACATCCCAGTAATATCTTGCAGCAGATGAGATGAGAGATTCTGTCCAAGAGAATATGGTGATGTAGTTACAGTGATCGCTTTTTGCCATACAATGTGCTCACAGATGCCTGGTTTTCTACATATAATTTTAATACAACTTTGAATGAGATTAAAGAATTAGCTGGAGACTTACAGCTGCAACCAGAATTTTGTCTGCTTCAAATCAGAAAATTCCAGAGTTGAGGCGTAGTCGACATGAAGAGCATGTTTGCGCTTCCTCAAAATTTAGAGCCCATTTGATTATCATTTTAAGTTTTTGATTTTTTGTGTTTAAGATATAATTAAAGAAAATACATGGAGAAGTGAAGGATGAAAAATGGTAATGGGAGAAAGGAGAAGAATTACAGAAAAATGAACAGAATCTTAAAAGTGATAATTAATAACTCACAATAGTTCAGTTTTTGGTTTTTAACTTTTATGTATATAGCTTTCCTGGAACGTTTCTTCTATATATCTCCCCACAACCTTCCTCCACTCTATTTTCTTCATTTCTCTCATGTATTTTCCCTCCATTTTAAGCACAAATTATGTAAACAAAAAACGAAATGGTTATCAAATAAAAAGAGAATCATGTCGCTTCTACCTGATAGTAATAAGTATTTTTAAATATTTTAAAACTTCTTGTCAGTTGAAATAAATTGATTTTTAAACAATTTATCCAAGGGTAATGGGCGGGAAATTCCCCCGTGCTAAATTTTGGGCAGGCCATTCTTTGCACAGAAGATAGTGATGTCGGTTCTATTCGACAGTGTATTTAAAACCGACACAGAGAGATTCGGTGAGGGATTTGAGGGGAAATTACAAAGAGATAAATACAAAGGGAGGGATTGGGGGATTTGACGATGGTTACAGAGAAAGAAAGAGTGAGGGTGGGAGGGGGGGCTAATTTTTGGGTTCTTCCTTCCAGATTTTTTCTGTAAAACCTTTTGGGTGCAATTTAATTTCCTTCCCCTTTTCCATGAAAGAAAATTTTGAACCCCACAGCTCAAAACTCACTCATATGTCACCCCTCCTTGGCTTGCCATTCTACTCATCTCCCGGTTGTTCTTTCTCTCCGTTCGATTGGATTTCAGTGAGTTCTTTGTTGTCCTCATGATTTCCCAATGGGATTGAAATTTCGGACTTTGTGGTACTCTCTCTCTCTCTCTCTCTCTCTCTCTCTCTCTCTCTCTCTCTCTCTCTCTCTCTCTCTCTCTCTCTCTCTCTCTCTCTCTCTCTCTCTCTCTCTCTCTCTCTCCCCTTCCTATATGTATGAATTGAGTTTTGAAGTGTGTGCAAGTGAGTGTGTTCTCTAACCAAGCTTTCAAGGGGAACCCATTAACGGTTTGCTTGCTAGGGGATTACAGAGACTACCATAATAGGTGAGAACTATATCTACTTGAGCAATCATTCCTTTTAAAATAGTCTCAAAAATTCATCATATATCAATAATGTCTAAGCTTTACGAATTCACTTGTAGAAATGGAGCAGATATCATGCCTTGACAATTTGGAAGATGACACCCAAAATTTAGCATGTGGGAACGGGTAAAATTTGAAGACCTCAGAAACGGGTGAAATTTTCTTTTGAACTCTTATGAATGTATATTGGCAGATAATTATTAGTTTTGTTTATTTTTATTTATTCAAAAATTGAAATTGTCATTTTTATATATTTTTTAATTATTAACATATTTTCTGTCGGTTATGAACCATAAAATGTGTCTTTATCCGACAGGAAGAAAGTGTTAGCTTTATTTATTTTTATTTATTAATGGTTAGTGGTGTCAGTTAGGAGTGACACAAACTTGCTTTATCTGATAGTCTATCTCAATATTTAATGTCACCTGTAACCAACACTACTGTTCTTTTTTTATTTTAAAACGCTTTGCATTTTCTTGGCTATTTAAGGGGACTAACCAACATCCACTACAACAGAACTAGTCTTTTGCAGCACACAAAGAGCGCCATAAACGGTTATCACATCATGAGCCCTCAAGCAGTAAAAGCCCATGTCATAAAAGATGTTTTGTCAAACACGACGTACTCTACTAGCCGTGAATAATTTAAGCAAAACACGTCGTAAATTCCTTTCAAGGCATGCCTTGCGTGCCTTAATTGGTATTAGATAAGACATTAATGGAGTGTCATAATATTGTGAAAACAATTACGACATACCTATGTGCCGTAATTTATATCTGATACGGCATTTGTTGAGTGTCATAATATTGTGAAGGCCATTACGACATACGTAGTACATCATAAAAATAGACTACCATAAACAATTATTGCTAGTTTTACATCTGTAATTTACATTTATTTTAACAATTCATTTTTTATAAACTTCACTTCATAACATCTAAATAAATATTGTAAAGAATACGATAAAAAGATAACAATAATGATCATAAACACATTAAACTCAAAATACTTGGATTAATTAGTAGAAATTGTCAATTACAGTACAATTGGAAGTTTTCACACAGACAAAAAATTTGAATTGTTTTGTTCCTCTTACAACTGACGTACATCCTAAAGTTGACAGAGAAAACTAATGATGGCTACAAAGTAGCATCATACCAAAAAAGCAATCTCCCAAGCACATTCTCCATGTCCAAAGAGCATCCAAGTGATCACAAAAGTGCACCATACCAACAAAAAACAAAGCAATTCCTTAAGAAGTGTTGGGCTAATTCTCAAACCTGTAGGACCAAAATATATATAGCTAGTAAGTAATAGAAAAACAAGAAATACTAAAGTCGAAATTTATATAAATTTAGTGAACCATCGCCACCAAAATTAGTATATTTCAGTCAAGAGCTAGTAAAAGGAGACGAGTTCAATTGGCCATGCGGTTGTACTAAGAAGTGCGTCATCGAGAAGAAAAACTCACGTGTTGGTAGAGGTAAGTTTATCCCAGGTACAAGTCTCACTAGTTGGAAAAAAGTTACTTTTAGATCAGTGCAAAGCCACAATCATCAAACTATAACATAAGCTTTTAACTATTTTGCATCTAACATAAAAGGAAGTAAAAGCCAATGCTTACACGCAACTGAGCAGCTGATATATATGAGAACGAACACTAATAATAACACCAACAAACAGAAAAGGCGTAGCTTAACACTAATAAATAGGAAAAAAAAAAAAAATCATCCATGGTGGCTCACAAAGTCTATGCCTCCATACCTGTGCTCCATGATCTTCATCACTTCAACAAACTTCTCCGGAGAGAACTGCATGAAAAGCATATGTTCGATAAATGAATTCCTTACCGAGGTGCTTTTCTAATTTATCAAGCGTTATAATTCGACCAACCTTCCATTGGATAATAAATGGTCTAATATTTCAATTGCACTCAATTAAACGTGGTGTAATCATTCGTTATATGGGGTTTAGTGACATTATTAAATGCATATCATGCATGACAAAGTTCAGGACAGAGGAAAAATGGCTTTCGTGGTGCCAAGGATTTCAACATGGCAAGTTCAAAAACAAAGTTATGAGCATTATGATTTATTGGAATCACATTGTAACCAAGATTACGTAAAGATGCAAGCATTACTTGAGAAAAAGAAAACTTGTCCGTATATTGAATGGTACGACAATGCTTATATAAAAAGAAGGAAAAGAACTAGTACATCATGTCTTGCCTTCAACTTCTCTCCAACATTCATCACGGCTGCAATGTTCTCCAAGCTAAAGGGCCATTGATCAGCATTGAGACGCAATGAGAACATGGTTGCAGTTGAGCCACTTTCATAAGAGAACAGTATCACGCGCTTGCCATCCTGTTATCAAGCAAAACTTGTTAGACCAAAATTTTCAGGTCGACAAGTCGAGCCTTTTGGATAAGAAATTTATGGCATTTACCAATGAGCTGTGCTTGTTGTGAAGAAGGGATACAAATGCCACATAAAGATATGCAGTGTACATGTTTCCAACTTGCTTTGGTACAAAGTAGTTGGTACAACCTTAGCATCTTCGTAAAGGGGCTTAGCAACTTGCTGGGATGCCTGTAGTTAAATAAATAGTGAACGAAGATTAGCAGATATAAGTCAAAACGATGCTCACAATCAAAAGAATCGAGAATGTTGCAAGTATCATAGGCTAAGCCACCCAATTTGATTGGTGGGGGAAATCAAATGGCTTGCCCAAGAGACTCATTTCCAATCTTTTTTTCAAATACAAAGCACTTAAAAGAATTATGATTCAAATTTCACAGCAACTCAAGGGCAAGCAAACAACTTTCGTTTTCAACAACTATCAGCAATTCCTTGGTGACACGATGAGGGAAATCATACCACCTACTCCTAAACTGCAGAAAACTATCCAGAAATTCATGAAACGATGTATCACTAGCCACTGACAAGAATGGGGCAGCAGCAACACAAAAACAGTGAAAATATTAACAACAAATTGATTATTCGGTGTTAAGTTTTCAGCTTTTGCGAGTCGAGATGTAATTGACATAGCAGTAATTTTACCTTGTCGCCAAAACTCCTTAGGTTTAACTTCAGCTAGCGAGAGAGCTCTCTGTTAAGAAGATCCACCACTCGCTGCGACTGCAGGGCGTTCAATTCGCCTTCGTCAGCACCGGGCCCAGCCGCCACCGCCTCGTACTGGGGCAAGTAATTTACGAAATTGCCATCCCGAGCTCTGCTCGGCACCCACTCACCTTTCTCCCACATCTGAACCCTGCTCCCCGACGGCTGCGCCGTAGCAGCAGTGGAAGTTTCGGGCATTGGATTGCTGCTTGAAGAGCGATTGGTGGATTGAGGTGAAGAGCGTGGGATTGGGATTTGGATTGGGCTCTCGAGGGATTGGATTGTTGTGGTCTGGATTCCTGGGGACGAAGATCTTTTGGGGTTTTGGGAAACCCTTGCCTCCGGCGGGTCGCAGGTGAGAATTTCGGTTCGACATGCTCTACCTCGCGCTGAGTCCGATCCGATTTCTATTGAGGGCAAGTGAGACTCAGAGAGAGTTCGACGTGGATCCGCGTGTCGTCGCGCTAAAGAGAGACTGAGAGATGAGATCAGCGGTTCAAGGAGAGTAAAGTGAATTGGAATCGTCTTAAAAGATTGAAGTTTGATAATTCATTAAGGCGCCATTACTTCCCGCTATAGATTTGGGAAGGAATCTGAAAAGATACCCATTATTTACGACGTGTTACGCGCCACAAAAGATAGGAACCTCAACATATGAAAATTTTATTTTACGACATAACGCGTAAATATTTTTATTTAACGACTGGCACAAAAGTGATGCAGTGAATGCAAGATTATTCGCAAGTATTACGACATAAACCTTATGAATGTCGTGGATAATATTATTTAAGGCATGCTAGTACTAAATGCCGTATATTTCAAGTCATAAAAGGTCCAAATTGTTGTAGTGATCAAAAGTCTTTTCGTGACGTAAGCAATGATGTTGGTTCTTTTATCCTCCAGTACATGATGTTGTGTCGGATTTTTGCTAATATCCAACAATAATAGGCTTTTGTTGTCGTTTTTTCAAATGACACTAATGGGTACTTTTGTAGTAGTGACCTAGTCATGAGAGACATAAACCTTATCATTCATAAAAGAAAGAAACAATAACAAGCATAGAGCTAGGTCAGTAACCTAACCACTCTTGAAAGAAAGGTACAAGGGAAAGAGAAGGAGGAGGTTAGGCGGTGGGGGTGGACGTGAAATCTAACTCTTTCAAACAAAACCTAGCTAATAGGTAAGAACCTGCAAAACAAATTGCAAAACCCCAAAAACAAATGATTAGGGAAAATAAACCACACATTAAGAAGGTGAGACAAACTTGTATACAATGATGTGTTTGACCCTATGCAGAAAAAAGACTTGCATACACTAGAATGCTCCATGCGGGACAATCGTGTGGATACCGTCACACTGGCATACCTTTATGTTCACGGATATCAATTGACAAATTGATTTTACTTGTTGAAGTTAATCCACCACTTCTTGGTTAGCTTCACCAGAAAGATATTTTCCCTTAGATGAAAATATTACAATTTTACATCGCTAAAGAGAAAGCTCTTCAGGTTCCAATTTGTGGTCGTTTGTTACTTAAATTTCACACAAAATCATACAAAAACTAGAGTTGTCCCTGACAATCTAGTGGGAAATTTACACAAAATCATGTGAGATGTAACTTGGTTACTAAAGCTGGTCCATTTTGTAAGTCCAAACACATGGGAACTCAACAAAACTTCCTGGACTTGCATGGTCCATAAAAATAAAGGTGGAACATATTCTGCATCACCCACTTGAGTTCCTCCTGTCCCCAGAAAATTGTGTTCATGTCAATGGTTTCCTTCTGTGGTTCTCAACATGTTTTTCCTTCCATCCATATGTGGAATTAATCTTTGCCACTTTTAAGCCCATCACTACCTCAGGTCTTCTTTTTTTGGCTATAATATTGTACTTTATTGCCAAAACAGCGTCGGGTTTATCCAGAGAATAAACTTTTCCAAACCCTAGATGTAGTGGTAATATCATCGTATTTATAAAATTAATTAATATAAAGGTGATAGGACCAACTAACTACAATGTGAAGTATATCTTGAATTTTATGCATGAGCAAACAATATGTAGATTAGGTTCACTATATGAAGATATCACGTGCTGGCTGCTCCTTATTCTCTGTTGTATATTATTTCCTACGCATTTAGACATTGAAGCCTTGTATGAAGTCAGCACCTGACAAAACGATGTTTTCAAAACATGACCATCTTGATGTTGAGGGGAATACTCATGTAGACTGAGCTGAATCTACCAGTGACAAACGATATACTTTAGACTATTTTGCTTTCGTTGAAGGAAATTGCTACATGGCGAAGTAAGAGCATAAAGAGGTTATTAGGTCGTGGTCAAGTTGAAGTTGAGTACTGATCCTTTTTATGATGAAACATCACATCTATGGAATTGGATGAGTGAAAAATATCGAATTTCCCTAACTTTCATTTGTAATTGTTTTTTTTTTTTTTTTTTTTTTTTGTCAAATGTGTTTTGTTGGGAGATTATAAATTTGGTTGCATTATATAACTTGGCATGTCACATCATGTGCCACATAAGATGATTTATATTTTCAGTCTTTAAAAATAATCTCTCTAGCATTCCCCAAAATTCTAGACTTTGTACTTTTAAAATTCAATAAATGAGAAGGAAATGTCACGTTTTAACACTAACAACAGTTTTCCAAAGCCTTATGGACATTTTTTGGCCGACAAGACTAGGTACTCATGTCTACATGAATTGGGAGAGCAGAATTCTGCATGATCTCCCGCCAACTGTTAATACAGAAGACCTCACTACAAAAGCAAAGGTTCAAACCTAACTTGCTGCCCAAGTCGTGTGGTATTGGACTAGGGTTATTGGACTCTCTAGCTATCTTTTGTGGCCCAAGTTGGAGGGTACTTCTCCTTGTTGTGGCTGCTTGGTCAAAGGGCTGTGAATCAAGACAGTCGTGGACTGGAAGTTCAATATACTACTGTCTTTTGAAAGATTACTTAATGGGCTTATAATTTTTAGGATGATTATCCATGAATTCCCTAACATAACAAATCATGGACAAATTTCTTAGATTCTCCTTTTCATTTACAAATGATATATCACCAGAGAAGAAATGTTTCAGTCTCAAAACCTCGTACGCGACAAATGCTCTTACTAACTTGAGCTACTAACTTCTTTCCTTTTGGAGTGAAAACCGTCTTCAAATCAGAAGAGTAAAAGTCGTCTATTTGGCAAGAGAATAAGGATAGTGGCGCTAACTCTTAAAACAAAATATAATAAGGAAAGGATAAGAGTAATGATAATGACAACATGACAATGATAATGGAAGAATCATTATCCATACCTAAAAATTTGATTAAATCGTTCTTGTAATTAGTACATGGGTTAGACAATGTATGAAATTAATAATTACTAATCCAAGATTATTATAGGTGATTGGATTACAATGAAATGAATCCTCCCAGAACAATGAAGGAGTTTCTCACTCATTAATTTATAATGATTATAATAAAATCCGAAATATGAAATTGATATATGTTCATATTTCTACTAATTAATGAAACACTCTTTGTCAATCCAAAGAGGATGAAAAAACAACTTAGTCTTCTATCACATAAAAAAAATGATGAGCAATAATGTAATTTCACAGGTCCAAATTTTACTGTTTTTTATTGAAGCTTTACCTGTTACATTCCACATCACTGGAAAAATGGGTAGAGTCAAACCCGGAATGTGATGGGAGCTCAAGCCGGAATGTGACATCACCTATAAATAATGTTAAAATATCTCTAATATTAAAAATAAAAAAAACCCCCTCACTTCCCTCACGTTCTCTCTCTCTCTACCTCTCTCCTTCTCATTTTCTAAAAAAATGTGTAAACAAATGCTAGTAAAGTTTATGTTAAAGTTCTACGATGCACCTTTGCATTTCGGTTCATTGGACTGCTGGATTCGCATGACTGGATTTTAACCGTTCT
Source organism: Pyrus communis (assembly GCF_963583255.1). NCBI lineage: Eukaryota > Viridiplantae > Streptophyta > Magnoliopsida > Rosales > Rosaceae > Pyrus > Pyrus communis. Next base: position 18,953,322 of record NC_084814.1, read on the forward strand.
AATCTATCCGTTCAAATATCGATGCATTCCAAAGTTATTAACTTTAAAGAATACAGAACAAAGTACAGTTGCCATTTCATCCACCAAAAGGCAATCAAATTTACGCCAACTTAGTAAAAATAACTCCAAATATTTACACAAAACCAGAAACCCGCATCACAATTCCAAAAAGAAAATTAAAAAACAAAAACAACTAACAAGGAAGCCTTAGATACAAAACAAAAAAAAAAAAAAAAAAAAAAAAAAAAGAAAAAAAAAGAAGCCTTGTTCTTGAATGGTTAAGCAGCAGGGGCTCCAATCAAAGGAGGAGGAGGATGTTGCGGGTAGGTAGAAGCGAACGGAAGACTCCTCAGGATCAGAAACCGAACCCTCCTCGGAAAAGGGGCCGAGTGAAACAAATGCTCCAAAACCCTCGCCAGCAACACCGTGTACTCCTTCATCAGCTCCGTCACCACCGCCACCAAAATCATTTTTTTTTTCAAATTTTCTCGCTTACCCAATTAATAACTCAAATAACCCAAATCAAAGAAGCAAGCTTTTGAGTCTGGAAATTCCTCACCTTCTCTCTCTAGATCTTCACTCTCTCTCTCTCTAGATTCTGGTGTTTGACAATTTATAGGAAGTACAAAACGAGTGAAAGTAGGTGGTGGGTAGTGGATTTATGCGGAAGGACATGTGATCTCATATGGTTTTGGTTTTGGTTTTGGTTTTGGATTTGGGTTTGGGGATTTTCCAGCGGCGCCCACGGCTCCCCTATCTAAATGTCCAGGAACTTTCCAGACTTTCCAGTGTGCTTGGCTGCCACGTGGACGTTGAGACGAGTTGACTCGTTGTGAATTCAGGGTCCGGTTTTATCTGGAATATTTTTTAACCCAAAATAAAAGAAAAAGGAGGAAAGCAGATGACAAAAGACGGAGGTCACTCACTGGCCGTTGGCTTTTCTCAATCATTATCCGCAGGAGACCTAAATTATAGATAAAATTTATAAATTAAATAAGGAATTTTATTATAAATGGTTTTTGAGATTGATCAAACTCATCATTTTGATCTCTCACTTTTAAAATCGATCAATGTTGTCCCTAACATTCACTATCACACATCAATTTGGTCTTTCCGTTAAGATTCCGTCAACTATTCTGTTAGTTTGTATATCGGACCCACAAATCCAATGAAATAGTGACACGTGGATTTACACAAAAAAAGGGTTTTTATTGCAAATAGTCATTGACATTGATCCAACTTCTCATTTTGATCTTTGAGTTTCAAAAATCGATAAATTTGATCTCTGACTTTCAATACGGCACATCAATTTAATCCTTAATAAGAATGAACACGTTTATCAATGCTTAAATCATAATTCAATTATCAACTTTCATGTCATTTAGTTTACAAAATTTTATCTACAAATTTAGTCTCTATAGCATTACCCTTATCCTTTGTGTCCTTTCAATAGGAATGAACATGTTTATCAACGCTTAAGTCATAATCCAATCATCAACTTTCATATCATTTAGTTTACAAAATTTTGTCTACAAATTTAGTCTCCTTAGCATTATCATTATCCTTTGTGTCCTTTCACTACGCATTGCAATTTGCATGTAGGGGGTGTAGTCAATTTGGATTTCATAGGATTTTCAGACTTTTTTTAAGTGACAAATTTGAAAGAATTTTAATAGATTCACAATTCCATGTGGATTTTGATAGATTTATATGGATTCCTATTATAGATTTGTATGGCTTTTTTTTCATGGATTTCTTAGTATTTTAGTTGACTTCTACAACATAAAATAAATTTCTTTCCTAATTCACAATCTGAAGGGAACATAATCATACATCTATTGATATAGAAATACAAACCAATGAAATATGTAAATAGAATGGGTCATTGAGAATATTGATCCAAGAGTTTGAATAATTGTAAAGAATAGCTTCTGCTTTAAACATCATATCCATTCAAGAATGATGATTTCAAGTTCAAGAATAGCATATCCAATCATGAATAATAATATATGTGAAGGAGTACCAAATGGCAATCGAAATTGAATAGGAATATATACGGGCAGCAAAATCCTGGAATAACCATGGCAGAAAAAAAAAAAAAAAAAAAAAATTCCATTTGAACTCAAAAACATGGACACCAATTATTCGTGGAAAAAGAAGAGTGCAAATGGGAAATGCCCAATTCAGAAAATCAAAAGTGCAAATGAGAAAATCCCAGTTCAGAAAAAGCACGATAATCCCAATTCAAGCAAATTATGGTCCGATTGTTACTCATCTTCCTAGATGAACAAACCAAGAGCATGAATTCAGAAAAATACAAGAAACATTCAAAACGCGGGAGTCTATTGGGAAATGCTCTGAACTCATGGTAGGACTATTCATCTTCTATGGTTTGGTGTGAAAAGAAATATGAGGGGGGAGGGTTGGATTGTTGATAGCATTTGGTATTTATATCACACACTCTCAAATCTATCAAAATCTTTCATTCACAAAAATCCTAGTAAATCCTTGACATTTCCACTACACCTTGATTTGATGGACTTTTTAAACTTTTAATTGATTACCCATGGATTTGGATGTGTTCTTTAAATCCTCCAAAATCCTAATTTGACTACCCTATGATTTTAAAATCATTTAAAATTCACATTTAAACTCCTAATTGACTACACTCTGATTTTAAAGTCTATTAAAATACTATCAAATCCTAATTTGACTACACCCCCTAAAAGACAGTAAATTTGCATGAAACGGGTTCACGACTATGAGTAATTTTTTTGTGTAACCAACCAATAAACTAATGCCCCACGTGTCATATTACAAATAGAAAAACTAAAAAATATATTTTTACTTATATTGTAACACGTAATTATTAATTTGTGTTCTGAGCACATAAATCACTCAATTAACGTGAAATTATTATTTCAAACGAAATTTATATGTAACTTATATTATTAAATCAAAAGACCAAGATCACAGAGAATCCATGCAAACATGCAAGTCATTGTATATGTTATATAGGGTCTGGTTTTTTAAATTTTGATATTTATATTGTTTTCTTTTTATCAAAATAGTTTTGTTATTCTTGTGGCGTTTCATTAGCCCGCTGTTTCCGACCAAAACGGCAAAACCCACCTAATAGCCGGCTGTTTTAATGTCATAATTCTGTTGGTTAGATGTCATTGTGACTCCAGGAGGATTCTCGCCAGATCTTATTTGTGAGGTCAATCATTATAAAATTTTTTATTTAAAATTAAATATAAACAATACCTGATAAAAACTAGTTACACGATATACGAAGAATTAATGTGATTGGAGGATCCCCGGAATCCTCACAAAGAGGATCCGGCGAGGATCCTCTCTCATTGTGACTACTTGATTACTGTTGATCCAACTGTAATCTGTAATCGGATGGACTGATTTGAGTACTTTTTGTGTGTGAGATTATCATAAAACATACGAATGATTTTCAATTATTGATTCAAATGTGATCCCAATACATTATTAATTGAGTGTCACGTCACTTACAAAACGTGTGAGGGACTCCTTATTCTGAGCAGTTTACCCTCAAACAGAGCGAATGTGACCTCACTATATCAATGCATGAGAGTATCACTCACAAGCATGTAAATGATTGTCCCAAACACCATCGTGTCCGTAACGTAGCTACGAACAACACTGTATATCTTTTGTAATTAATAAGTTAGGTCATTGCTTGACTCATTTCTTGTAAAAAAAAGAAGTATCCATACTTTTTGCAAATCACAATTAGACACATGCATACAACACACAAAAAACACGAAAAAAATTCTAACACGTGCTAGATATTTGGTGGGTTGTAGGAGTGGCTACTTGCAAGAGAAGGAGCCCAAGTATTTTCTTGTACGTTATGCTTCCAATTGAAAAGAAAACCAACTCAAAAACAGATGAAATAATAATACAAACTATGTCATTATTTATCTCACCTAAGGTTACATCCGCACGCACATATGATAGTGCAATTTACAAGCCTAACAATCTGTTTCAACTTAAAAGTAAACACATCGTGGAACGAAGCACCAATCGCCTATGGCATCTTCCAAGCAACGTCAAGGTCTAAATGTCATCCAAATCCCACTAAACGCAACGAACAGGGTTACAGCTAAAGGAATACCAACCGAAACAACGAATGTAGGACTCAGGCCGTGGCCTTTAGGCATTGTCTTTGAAGGCATTGACTTCCCAATATGGTTGCTGGGTAATGCATCGTCCCTTGCTGTCCTTAACCTCAATTTTCTTGGGGCTTCTCCAGCAGTTCCACTGCTCTCATCAACTGGTTTTGTTGGTGAATCATCAATTATTTTCCTGTTCACGTCTGACTTCGAAAGATGGGACTCTGCATCTTGCCCATCGAAATTACAAATCTTCTCTCTGGCTTCTTTGACCTGCAAGGAACAATATTGCTCACTTAGAACATCGAACATATGCATAGAGAATGCTCGTGTTGGCTTCGTTGATAATCCTTACCTCATGAATAGTTGACTGTACATTATCTTCTTCACCAGGGGTTGTATCTCTCACTTTGCTATCAGCAACTGACCAAGGTGAACTTTTCATCTGCAAACGGATTCTTCTAGGAGCACTGCCCTGAGTTACAAAATCATCTGAACTTAATGGTTGTTGAGGCTCAGGGGCCTTGATCTTGATTCCAGTTCTACCAACAACATCAGAATCATAGCTGACGGAATCCTTCATAGTGGCCAAGTCTTCATTATTGATTTCTGCATGCCCTTTCTCCTGTTCATCTGAGGTCAGACTCTGCTGTATTGCTTCTCTAGCCTGTATGAAACAATCAGAGTTAAGTTAAAAATGCATAAGCGACAACAGAGTTATTAAGTTGGTCTCACAAAGACCCTTACCTCAGTATTAGTTGATTGTACTTCATCTTCTCCCCCGTCATCTGTGTCTCTCACATTACTATCAGCAATGGACCCAGATGAAATATTCATCTGCAAACGGATCCTCCTAGGAGCAGTGCCCTGAGTTACTGAACTGTCTGAATTTGATCGTTGTTGAGGCTGCCGAGTCCTAATCTTGATTCTACTTCTACCATCAGGATCACAACCATGGTTAATAGAATTATTCCTGCTGGATAATTCTTCTTTGTCGTTGAATATTGCATGCTCTTCCTCCTGTTCATCAGAAGTAGGACTCTGCCCTATATCCTCTCTAGGCTGCATGAAACAATCAGTGTAAAGTTAGATAAATGCATGTTACAAGAATTATTAAGTTAGCTTCAGAAGGACACCCTTACCTGTGTAATAGTTGATTGGACTTCATCATCTTCCCTGCTGTAGTTTTCATCGCTCTCATTGCCATTGGTAATTGACCCAGATGAACGGTCCACTGATAAACGAAGTCTTCTTGCAGCAGTGCCCTGATATACAAAGTTATCTGTATTTGGTTGTAGTTGAGGACCACGAGCCCTAATCTTGATTCCAGTTCCACCAACATGGTCAACACCATGATTCCAACTTGTCGAATCATCCAAACCATCATTGACTGAACTCACAGGAAATTGCTCAGCCACTGAGCATTCAGATAAATAACTGTCCGCCATCTTTCCCATTCTAGGTTTTTGGTCATCAAGCGATGCTTGGGCTTCAGCTTGCCAATAACCAAATGAGGTGTTCTGCAGATCCTCGGAACCAAATTGCTCATTGTACAAGCCAAATGCCATCTTTTGCAGATCATGCTGGTACACAAGAACAAAGCAAAAGTTTACTGTCTGCCTTCATTTCTAAATTACTACGAACTGATTTCAAAAGATTAATTTTAGAATTTCAGTTCCATGAAGAAGACTAAACAGGCTTGACAGGAAAATAACCAAGAATTGCCAAAATTGTGGGTTACAAGAAACAAGAAATTATTTATTTTACCCATACCTGGGTGATATTGGTGTCCGTGTTATCCCATGCACCATTGAAACACGAGTTCACTGGCGGCGCGGTGCACGCATTACCAGATAAATAGGTCTCATTTCCTACGACCAAGTTCTTCTGACTTGTTGACTCCTCACAAGAGCTCTCATAATGGCTATTGCCGAACTCATCCAACAACTCTGTGAGGGATACATCCAGTTCACATGTGCCGTCCTGAAAATGCAATCCATTATCATAATTGCCAAAGTCACTGGTAAAAGGTGAACCCATAAAATGTTCCAGCTCTGCATTAATCTGCGAATGCAACGGTGAGAATACTTTGCAATCAATCGGGCCGCCCAAAGACTCATAGAATGCAGGATTTTCTTCCATTGTCAGATGGCCCTACAGTTGAGAAGCACAAAGATCACAATATTTGGTCACTGGTTGTTAACATCTGTAAACTTGTGTACAAATTTAGGAGTACAATTATGAATGTGACAGAAACAAAACAAAGAATGCACATCTTACCTGGATCCCTGTTTCTACTGCTCCTTGATCTTCCACATCAGAGGCCATAAAAATGTCAGGTAGCGGTGGGAGAGCATCAGGGGTCACGTTGTCAGAATTATCAGTCAACCACCTCATGATACCTTCCGCCTGATTTTCACCTTGGATCTCCGATGTAGCTGTTTCCTGAATTATATCTGAGGACTCATCAGGAGATGACTTAGTTGGGGTAGGAGATAAACCAGTTTGTTCAACTTCGTCATACTTTGGTACATCAGCCTTCTCTTCTGGTTTATGGAACAAGCGACAGAGAACAAAGGCACCCTGTATCAGAGAGTTGGTTAGACATCATTCAGAAGAAGTACAAATTTATTTATCAGTGCCAGTACAGACCAGTTTAAAAATATGCATCATACCCAAGTATATATATATATATATATATATATGCAAAAAATGGATGAATAAGGCAAGTATTAAGCGGAGGGAGTACCTGGCCCGGACCAGTGCCATCGAGTTCCTTTTGAGTGGCACGATACTCGTGCATGATCCAGCTGGTGCGCTCCCCCTTAGGGGCGCGACCTCTGTGGAAAACCAACGTCTTCTTCATCCCAACTTGGCCATTGCTGTTAGAGGCAGACTTGCACTGACGGGACTTTATGGTCCGGTCCTTCCCTGTGGCCTTCCAGTATCCAGCATCAGTGGCTCTATTTGACCGATGGCCATTTGGGTACTTCCTATCCCGGGGGCAAAAGAAGAACCACTCTTGATCATCTGACTTTATCACTGATAATTCTGCGCAACACATATCACAACGACACCAATTAAACTTATGTAAGGCTTCAAGCTTCAAGCCTTACTACTATGTTCAAATTGGGTACTTAAAAATTCGTATTATCCTTTACAATTACAATCGATACCTCAGTTCAGGCAGATTAAAAATTCACTACTTACATCTACAAGCCTACAACAATATTCGAAATGGGTAATTAAAATTTTGAATTATTATTTAAATTATCACAATTAGAGTGGAATTACGCAACGAATCTGCATAGCAATAAGGAGGAATTATTCACTGGTGATGTATGGAATAAAGGAAAATTCTCAATCCAGCCAATTAAATATTCTTATCCAGAAATTCCAAACACCGAAATAAACAAACAACGACCATAAATTCGAATTCAAAACCCCCCAAAAACAGGAAAAAGACAGAGATGGAGAGAAACAATTACTTGGCAAATCCCAAGGCTCCCATCTGCAAACGTCGATTTCCGGGATGACTCGGACCTCTGAATCACGGCCGTTGATCTTCAGCCGCAGGTAGTGGTTGATGAGCTCCTCGTCCGTGGGCCTGAACCGGAACCCCAACGGCAGCGATTCCATCGACAGCTCCGCCATCTCCGACCACTGATCTTCCTCAAATTTCCCAATTTCTCAAAACCCTAGCTCGCAGAAAAATTAAATAGTTTCGCAACCCTGCTGCTTGTTCAGAGCAAAGACGAATACTTTATGGGTCGGAAATTTGGGGAAAAAATGTGGGCAGCTTCCTGTTTTCTCGCTCTGTCACTCGCTCGCATTTATGTGGATTTACCAAGCTCGGGATTGGTGGACTGAGTTGACCGGAAGCTTGACCGGGTTCTGATTGGGTGACTGAAGCGGTTGTTCGTGCGTGCGTCGTAGGGGATCTGCATTGTTTGACCGATTGCTTAAGAGGCAGGAGAAGGAGGCGCCAAGTGTCGGCTCGTCTCGTGCTGTCGTGATATGCAATCACGCAAATTCCCATTCCGTACTGTTTTTAACTTTTTGACTTTTGTTTTTTACCGCTCTGATTCTGCAGTGGAAATTGTAACGGTAATTTATGTAAGTTCGGCGATGTGGTATGAACATGTTTTGCATCCAATAAACATGAGAATTTATTTTATTTTAAAAAGGGATCAGTTGTAGTTTTGCTACGACAGTCCATCTTTTTGGAAGCTAAAAAGATTAATAAAGGCATTTCAGCTTTCCCCATAACCACTATCGTGTTGTTCATCAATATCAGGAATAGAAAATTTTGTATGACATTTTTCATCTTTAAAAATTAGGTATCTCTCACAACTTCACCAAACAAAGCAAGCAAGCATGGCAAGTAAGACATATCACATGGCTTCCTTCTCGGTTGACAACAGGCCATAAGCCCGAAAGAAAAAGAAAGATTACATAAGCATATCACAAGGCCATGAAAATCTCAGTTATATCTGCAACTAACAACCGAGTACAAAGAAGAAGGAGGAGGTTGCTCAATAAAGACTACACCAAAACTGCATGATAAACCCCCAATAAACCAAACCATCAGCAACAATTTTTTTTTTTTTAAGTAAATATGTCAAATTTCAAAAGATCAGTTTTGGTGCATAAGAGCACGACAATTTAATACCAAACTTCCCAAAGGATGATTAGAAGTCATAGATTATTGCCACTAGTATAAGGATCTAATAACAATCTTCTTCGTTCGCAACGATTCATGAATGATAAGTTTGATAGTAAATTATGACTAATCCATTGGGTAACTTAGCACTAGGAAAACCTCAAATATCGTCGTTTAAAAGCAAAACACAAAACATTGTTTTTTCAATGTTATGGCAGTGTGAACGTGCTTGCTTTCTGCCTTGAGTAGAAGAACAATCTTATGAATTATAATACATCATACTTTGATCATTACTAATTAAATTTAATATACCATTGTAATGATCGCGGTCAATAGCCAAAAATAGAAGAAAAAACAGACGAGAATTTTTGGATGGCCAATTTCAGTAGCTAGTTTGCTTGTACTTGTAAAATACTCGAGGAGAAAAATTGGAAAATCAAGAAGCAAAATCATGCAGTAGTTGCATTCTTGGGATGCCAATTATTTTACTGCAGGCTTTCGGTAAACAAAAGCACCAACTCCAAAGTAAAATGTCGCCACTTGTTGCCGCCTTTAACAAAAAGTTTTATTCTCCGGCGCTGCTCCACGTGATTATATCGTCTCTGTGTGTCTGTGGGGTTTGTAGCACAAAAGCAAAGCCTTGTTCGAACCCCAATGATATTCCCACGGCTTCCTATGTTCCTGGTCGCCCGGTACTCTTTCACCCCGCTAAGTAAACTCCAATGAGCAGTTGGCGATGGTGAGTTGTCGATGCAGTCATTCGCGATTCAAAGTTGTCGATGTATTGCAAAATTCACGTACATTATGAAATCACAATTATTCAATGATGTAAAACAAATGACAGAATGAATTAAAAAAAAACATATAATTTGAAGATAAAAGGATGCATTTGAAATTTACAGATTTGATGTCCAAACTCTGATTTGGGCTCATGATACCTATTTGAAAAGGGAACGACACCATGAGTCCTATACGATGGATTTTGGCCATCCTGGGTAGTCTCAGCCCGTTTCAACCTCAAAAAAGTGTTTAAAGTTTCGTAATAAAAATCAGACTCTTTGTTTGTCATCCGATTCATATTAATTATGTTGATTTAATTCTGGAAGTCCTCTGAGTTGGTCCAAACGTTTCTAATCTTTATTTAAGTCATCTTAATGTATCTATGGCATTCATTCAAGAATTAATCAAATACAACATTGGGATTTCCCTCAATTTCCTGGTGATTCCACGCTTTGTTCTACAAGAAATTACGTTGGTTACTCTGATCGCTTTGTACTGTGTCATCCAAGCACGTGCAACTAATACTAGCATAGCTCTAATGAAAACTTCAGTTGAGATCAGATAGACTATGATCGGGAGCCGTTGAAGCGTGCCTTGTAAGACCCACATGCATCAACGGCTCACAATTATCGACTGAGTCTAGCATTTTTCGGTTTGAAGATAATGTGGATGCGCAGTTCTATACAACATGTGCTCAAATAATGAAATAACAAGTTTATTACAAAAACCAAGTAATAAAATAGTAAATGGTACATTTGGTTGAGGTAAAACGGCAATGGGTGCCCTAGCAAAACAAACAACAAAGTGAACGTATACCCTCCCTCCTCCATCCGCGCAATCAAGTAAATTTCTACTTCTACATCATCTTGTTACTCACAACTTTTACCTAAAAAGTAGGATGGTAACCAAGAGGCACATTCGTGTGACTTGCGTCGACTCTCCGCACGACTCTCCTCACACTCCACTCGTGGAAGAATTCCAGGGCAAGTCTAAGTGCAGTGCCGAGTCCAAGAACCACAATAATACCTGTACATGTACAACGTCTCTTACAGATTACAGTTCAACAAGCAATACCACCAATCATACTAATTTCTTGAACAAATCAAATTTTTACATATCGATGGGCACAAGCGTACCTATAATGATGTTGATGGGCAGTGCGGAGACACCAAGGGTGACAGAAATTAGCACGTCCAACAGTAGACCACCTATAAGGATTGAAAACGCCACATAAAGTGGGCTTACACAACCCTGCAACAAAGACCGGTGCAGTCGAAATCATTGCATCAACAACGTTATTCATCAAGGTTACTAATAATCTAGTAGATTGATTAGTGTCTTCCTTACCCTGTCTCGATTTTGTGATCGGTAGGATGAGTCAACTCTCCAAACCCAGTAGCTTGCCTGCTATTGCAAATACACTGAGAGTTAAATTTTGACATAAAAATGGGTAATGGCAGTCCCATAAATCTATGCTCAGATGTAATAATTCACAATCCAACAAAAAATGCTACTCTATTCCTGAGACAATTCGGTTCGGGATCACTACTCCGAAACTTAAAGTTCAAATCTAAGGACAGTCCAAACTACACACTAAGTTAGAAAAGAAAAAAAAAATGGAACCAGTAAGATTTTGGGTACCAAAAAGCTCTGAAAGAGTCCGATATCAAACATAAAGTGGAATGGCTATCTAAACTACACACTAAGTTAGAAAAGAATAAAAAATGGATAACCAGTAAGATTTTGGGTACCGAAACACTCTGAAAGAGTCCGATATCAAACATAAAAGTGGAACGGCTATCAAATTGCTTAGTGTCTATAGCACAATACTATTCTTTGAAGTTATAGATCAAGACTTTTGGCTGGTGGAATATCCCGTTAGCTACGCTAATTCCGCACAGATATGTTAAGTTATGGCTTGATGAGCATAAGCTATCCGTTACACCCAAAGGTTCAGAATACATACAGTTGGCTGAGCCTCTGGAGATGGAACATTTGCTGCCACCCCTCTGCATAAACAGATTAGATCTTTCTATAAAATCAGACTTTACAAGGAGCTATTTTACAACTTGCCAATGAAATTAGTGAGGGAATTACTGGCATATCTCGCATTTGTTCGATCCCCTGGAGCGAAACCAAGCGTCTATACATGATCTGTGGGATTTCGCAAGCCCGCCTCGACATTGGCATCCGAGATCAATCAAAACTTCATCTTTCTCCTGCTGACACACTCTGAGGAACAAGCACAAAAAACCCAATATAATAAAATTCAATTTCAAAAACCATATGATCATAAACCATTAAATTGTAATTGAAAATCCAGCGATTTTTCGATACTCGCCTGCATTGTTCATGAGAGCTGGAAGTCCTCGACAGGTGGTCCTTTTTGGGAGAAGGAACCTCCTCTGAAAAATTGACCGTGGCGGTGACAGTCGGCGGTTCATGAACTTCAGATGACGCCCCACCCGAAACGACAACCTGTTGTAGCGGCAGCACCGTATCCACAGTTGCCAAACTGGGAAGTGAGCTAGTCTCAGGACCGCCGCCACCTAGCTGCTGCTTCTCCAGGTCAGGTAACTCTCCATTTTCACTCTCTTTCTCACCCCCCATTACTTCCGTGCTCCTGAATCTTACTCAAAACCCTAGAAAGTAGAAAACCCCCAATTTAATCCAATTTCCGATTTCCCGAACAATTCACATAAAAAATTTCTGTGAAAAAAATTAAATTAAATTAAAAGCAAAGTGATAATTAAGGGGTTTTAAGGAGAGTGGATTGTCTTACCTTTTGGCTACGAACCTGAATAAAAAAATTTACAGGGTCTGTGGCTTCGGCATAACCAGAAGAAGAAGAGGAGGAAGAAGAAGTTGAAGCGGTGGAGGAGAACATGAATATTTGGGGGTTTTGGAAGTTTGGTAAAACTCGGTTGGATCAGCAGCACAATGTGTTTAAGGAAAGACTAGGTGAGGTGATGGGACAGTTTGCTAGAATTAGAAGGAAGGAAAGAAAATAAGGAATTTAATTTTGTTGGTCAAGATAGCGTGCTCATCTTATTGTATTCGGACATAAAAAAAAAGTAGGGATGTGATATTCATACATCTTATTTTACTTCTCACACGTATTTTTAATTTTCGATCGTCGGATCGGAAAAATCGAAGAAGATTAACAGATAGATATTATCCAGAAGTGTGTGAGAAGTAAAATGGGGTGTGTGGATAGCACACCCCAAAATGTATATGGGATCATGAGTTTGAAGCATGTCTTCGGAATTTTCTTTTTCTTCATAAAATAGAGATATTAAGAAACAAGAGAATCAAACACAAACGGTTATTATTTATTCTGTTATAAAAAACGTGTTAATTATCAGAAATGTGAATACAAGGGATCAATGTCATTCTCATTCCTGATATATTATTCGTTTACTATCACATAAAAAAAAGGAAAAATAAATAAATAAAATTCCTATTAAAATTCAACGTTTCATATGCAATTTCAACGAAATATCATTCTCAAATAGAACTTATTTATCGCATACCTGGACATTTTAGATATCATTTTCACATTACCATTTTATCTATTTTGGTCAAGATTTGAAATTATATAGCATGAAACATTCTTTTCAATGGTTTAAAATTAAGGGTTTAATCCAATGACTATAGTCAACAACTTCGGAAACAAGTTACATAAATTTCATAATCCATGACAGATGGAGAAACCATGGTCATATCAGGTTGGAGGCACAGTTGAGTCATGCCAGAGATACTGCTCAACCAACCCCAACCACAAACATTCGTCGTGTCAACTCCTCAACTCGCCTCAATCTACGATTCTACGTTTAAAACCGCTTTCAAAAGGATTAAAAGAACTTTCTGACAACTAAAAACGTTAATAAAGTGCAAGAAAAATCACTTCCAAGCACCGGAAAATTGAAAAATCTTTTTCCTCTACTTAGACCATCTCCAATGGTGACTTATAACCTAAAATTTCTCCTCCCCTCCCCCCGCCCAACAAAAAAATCCACTCCAACCCATGACCCAAAATTAACCTAAAACCTAAAACTCATTTGAGGGTCAAATACCGGCCCAGTTTTAGGCCACAAAGCAAAACGGGCCCCACCAACTGAGACTGAAACGGGGGCTGTGAAGCCCAGTTCCCTTTCCCTACTCGCCTATGCACTGCACGCGCTAGGCATTTTCAGAAAACCAACAGCCCGCGTGGGGGTGTTCCCCCGCCTGTCAATGCAATAAGTAGCCCAACGGCTACTTTTTATAATCCAACGGCTACATTTAAATGGGTCATTGGTTAATCCAACGGTCCAGGTTCAAATTTTTTTTTTTTTTTTTTTAAAGTTTATGTGGTTTATCATGATTTTCATGTATTGATTTAGTGATTTATCAGAATTTAAATATTTTTATGTTAAAATGTTCATAAAATTAATTTAAGATAGTCAACATAATGTTTTTTTTTTTAAGTTAATTTAAAAAAAAAAAAAAGGCCTTAATTCATTATTTCTTTGATAATCTGAAGCTAAAATTTTGAGCCAGAAGGGTTGGAGTGAAAAAGCTGTTTCTAGACTAAAACCTAAATTTTTTGGGCTAAATAATTTTAGGTTTTAGGTTACCATTGAAGTTCATCTTAGGACCAAAGGGCATATTGCTTTTGGTTCTAATATTCAGCCGGGATTTTGCCGCGGTTCATGGAGTGTTTTTATAAAGAGCACGCACAATGGAAGCTGAAAAGTAGTTAACAGGCATTGCGTCGGGTCTACTTCTCGAGCATTACAAGAAGCAACTACAAAGTACAAACAAAAGAATATATATGAACAAGTTTATATCGTTCCCTCGGTTCAAAATTGTTCAAAATGAGTTAGAATTTATGAAAAACAGCTAAATGTAACTTTAAGCGTTTACATATTGGGTGCAAAAGCGGATAAAGGGTGAATACGAGGTGTAATTTATGCATCTCATGTTGTAACGAGAAGATAGGCGAGGCCTTTCAGATATTCGACAATTTCAGATCCTCCAAGCTTTGAAATTCCATATACCCTGTCAACAAAACTGATTGGAACCTGAGGACAACAGGCAAAAAGTCCGAGGATCAGACAATAATGCAGTTATTTGAAGCCAAAAATGAAGAGAACGGGCAAATTTAGGTGAAAACCAAATTCAAATATGCAAGGGCTTGCATGAGCACGTAAACAACTGTTAATAATACTCTCGATTCTATTACATCGTATCAACGGTTACGTTTATCTAAAATTAACTATGGAAACAATACTTATAAAATTCTAGCTCACAAATTACCGGCCATTGTAAAAGAAAAGTCATCAAAGCAGCAGGGTAGCAAATGAGACTGATGATTCTAGAATCCTAATGCACAAATTATTTTGTACTTTTGAAGGGCATTTACATTTGTCGCTTTTTATCAAATATGTTCATGAATTTCTTATATTGAATGCCGTCAAAGTTTCAGAGTTTCACATTGAACCAAAATAACACTACATACAACGGTAAGCTATCAGTGGATACAAATGCACCAGTTCCTGAATAACTTTGATGCTCTGTTTATAAAACCCGTGGGCATCTCTTATTGGTTCCTAGTGTACTTTTCAAAATGAAGGAATCATAGTGTACTTTTTAAGTGCCTATTTCAAAATATCCTCAAGCTAGCAATACATCTTAAATTAAACAAATGCAAAGCTGATAAGCACAAGGCTTCACCATAATCTACAACCAACATCCTAGTGTCCGAAGAATGTGAAACTCAGAATAAGAACAGAGAAAACCATTCATGGTAGGAGGCATGAAAACAGACACAAGCCCCATTTTGTTTGTTATTAAAAGATAGAAATATGGGGAGGGTGTACGTGGCAGTCAATATAGAAACAAAAAAAAGACATGGGCACCAATTATAAGAAGATTGATACTTCCGATGATGTCAACAAAAGCAACGGTGACAAATGCAAAGCTTGCTTCGTGACCATGGTACTATCTATTTCAACAACAAGGTTAAGGCAAACATGCATGACATAATTGTAACTACCTCTTCGATATGGTATCCTTTTCTAGAAGCACGAACTATCATCTCCATCTGAAAGACGTAGCCCTTGCTGACACAGGAACTAATGATATCTTCAAGCACTGTTTTCCTGTAAAGCCTACAAAAGAACCACAAAAATGTCAGTCCTATGATCATGTTAAGCATGATACAGTACATAACTCAATACAATAATCAAATCTTGTACCGAAATGATCCAGTCAAATCTGATACACCAGGCCATAGTAGTGTGTGTGCAAGAACATTGGCTCCTCTACTTGTTAGTTTGCGCATAAGATTCCATCCATGGACCCCGCCACCTCTGACATAACGAGTTCCAGTAACTATACTTGCACCAGTTTCCAGCTGTTTCCTAATAATAAACACGCCACAAGCAAATTCACGAGGAATTCAAGAAATGAAGTATACTATGGAATCGTAGGGAACCACAAGAAAGAACTTGTTCTTACTTGATGAAGCTTGGCAAATACTTTGGCTGCATCATAGGAAGAAAAGAAAATGAATAAAACCGTGAAGGTGATGACAAGCTGGAAATCTATGAAAACATATAACATCCAAGAAAAGAATAGAAAACAAACCCAAAATGCATATCAACGTAGTGGCCAGAGGAGGGCTCCCTTGTGTTCAAAGGGAAGAGAGAATTCAATTCTAATGCTTGACTTAATTGAAATAGCGACATAAAACAAGATTCGAAAGAAATTACTCAAACAATCATTTCCCCTAAACATTTCTAACTATCAATATGAATAACAAGCACTCAATGAGCTTTAAACCAATGAGGCAGTCTACTGTAAAATAGAAAGGCAACGGCTATTATCCTCTCCATTTTTTAATTTCGCAGAGATGGCCCTCATAAATGTAATAGAGAAAATTTCCAAGCTGCTTTTGCGCTCCAAATTAACAAACCACACACCCCCTCCCATCGTTGTTTACAGTTACCGATTCAAATAAAACTGTTGGACAGCGGACGGTTATCACTTCCAATGAAATATGTGAAGTAAACAATCAAACACCGTAAATACTTTACATAAACATCCTAAAGACATGATATACTTACGTGATGTGATAAATCTGCGTCCATGATCACAACAAAGTTCCCGGAAGCATGCTTCAAACCATGAATGTAAGCCGTTCCTGAAATTCGGAAAAACATTACAAACTATTGCTACTTTACTTAACATTCCACACAACATGTATAACATTTCACTTGAATTGGTAATCCCACTTTGCTCAACGGAAAACAGAAAAATTGAATTAAATTTTTAACATAATCACATACCTAACCCAAGCTTCTTAGCTCTAGCTCTCAACAGCTACAACAAAATACATAAATAATTAAATAATTAAACAAAGATAAATAGAATTAGAACAAGTCTGGATGAAAAAGGAAGAAATTAAGCAGAAAACGAAGTGCTTACGATGCGATCGTGACCGTAGAGTTGCTGCAACTGTTCAACAATCTCCTGAGTGCCGTCGGGGCTTCCATCGTCAACGACGATTATCTCAAAGTCAACATCCCTACACACCAAAAAAAAAAAACACACGAAAATCGAATTATTCGTCACGAATTTATTCCGAAATTCGATTATTCATGAACTCGATTACAGAGAAAGGAGTGAGAGAGCGAGGGTGGGACGATTACCGGAGATGCTTGAAGACGAGGTAGACGAGGAGGGCGATGTTGAGGCGCTCGTTGTAGGTCGGGACTATGATGCTGTACTTGTTCTTCGTCTCCATTTTTCGCTCAATTTCTCGTTCGCCGATTTTCAATTCGATCTCAGGCGCATCGCCGTAGGGAAAACAGAAGGAAAAGTTATTTGGAGAAGGAAAAATCAATTTTTGTGGTTCTGGAAAGGGAGAGTTCGGGCCCGGTTCAGCTTCCGGTTGGGTTGGAGAGGTAACCCGCGCAATTCTGGAATAATGTAGGCCCAGCATGTGTTTGGGGATTTTTGTTTTTAAATTTTTTTTTGGCTTATTATATTAAACATCTCATAAATTGTTGAATAAATTTCAGATACTTGATGCATCTTACATTTTTTTTTTTGATTAATAATTATATTAATATATCTCATTTACTTTCCCATAATACCCTCATACCCTACATTCTTAATATACACCTTACATACATGCATCCTATATTTTCTATACACCCCATATTTCTCAAATCATATAAAGCTTTTAATTTGAAAAAAAAAATGCCGACTGAAATTTTGACAAAAGATGCCGCATGAGATTTAAAGCATATGTGGGTTGTTTTCAATTCCACCATTAAAACCAATCTCGTCAATTTTTAATATTTGGTGGTAATTTTAGGTGTTTAATTATTCATGTAATCCATGTGATCCCTAAAAAATGAATACTAACATAGAAGCTTGAATAATGGATCAAAAGCAAGATTAAATAATTATCAATGTCGTCAAAAACACTAAAACAATAAAAAATATGAAGTCTTACCTTATGTGAAGCTTTCAAAACATCGATTTCGTGTTTCATTCGTCAAAAATAATTTTTCTCAATCAACATGTTTGTAGTTTCATTGGTTAAGATTTTGTTTAATAATGGAGGGTTTGAGGGGTTTTGATAGTTGAAGAAGATAAATAATACGTTAAAAGTAATTTGGGGTGTATATAGAAATTTTTTTTTTTTAACCTAATAAGGTCAAAATTGTCATTGCATAGTAGGGTAAATAAGTCATTTAATACTAAAATTTAATATGGGGTGCATTCAACATTTTGTGGGATGCTAATATAAAAATCTTTTTTTTTTCTTCATGTTAATCAGTTTAATATGGAAATCACAATTGAGTACAAACGAGACATGTGAGAGGGGTTACAAATAAAGGGGCAAGGTAGAGGAAGACCTAAAAAACGAGTCGTGTTTGTCATATTCATGTCGTTTCTGTGTCATACTTAATATTTTAACGGGTCGTGTTGTGTCAAATCCGTTATCTTAAAAGATTCTTAACAGGTGACCCAATAACGATCTGATTCTCGAACAAGTCATGTCATTTCGTATCAAGTTAATGGGTCATCCAACAAATTGTCATACTTAATGTCTAGATTTGACAAACGATATTTTATCATATATTCTCGATAAAGTTTAAGAAATTTTATTTTTTTAAAATTTTAAATGTTCTCGAATTTGACGTTTGTCGACCATTTCATATTATTCGTAACTGTATGTAGTTTTCTCCCTTTTTAAACTTCACAAAATTTAGAGTGAGAGTGAGAATCACAAAAGCATAAAGTTTAGAAGTAGGATGAACCAAATGCCAAGTAACCACCACCCTTTACCTTTTGTGTGTTTTTTTTATTTTATTTTATTTTTTAATATCCTTGCATTGCAAAGTACGCCATCCCTTTATTCCAAATTTCTAACCCAAATCAGAAGTACTCCTCTCTATATATCCACCTCAATACTCCCCCTGAACCTCACCGCAAACCAACAACAATGACAAGCGAGTCACACAAAACCGGCACCCACTCCTCAGCCGATCACGGAGGCAGCAGGCACAACAAGCAACTCGACAAAGAAATCCGAGACATGGTCTCCACCATCACCAACCGAGTCACCGACATCCACAAGTCCGGCTCCATCCACCATGAGGATGAGGATGAACACGGCGTGAGGATCATCACCCTCGCAGGATCCAACACCGGAGCTACATTGAGGAGTGAGCTGGATCACGAGAACATGAACAAATCTGGAGGGCTTCATGGTGGTGGTCCAGCGTTCGGAGACGCTGATGAGCTGAGCACTTATGTGAACAGCAACTTCCAGGCTGTGAACAACTCCCTCATGATGGGCGGTAGCTACACCACGAATGACCCCGGTGTTCATTTGGACATCACGGATGTTGTGGAGCCGCACGGAGGGCATCACGGGAGGCCGGAGAGGCGGGGGTGGATGGGTAAGAAGAAGGAGAAGGAGAAGGAGAAGGAGAAGGAGAGCTTCCATAGCGACCAGCATGATGAGCAAGTTGAGGACTGATGTCATTACGTTTCTTGATTTTTCATGAAGTGGCTTGATTAATTACAAATAATAAGAAGCCTTTCTATGGCTTTCTGGTTTGTTAAGTTATGATCAATTACTTTCACTTCCGAAATTGTCTTTTGTATTGTCTGGACCTTTTCTTTTGGCTAAAGAATGCAAAAATCATGATGAGCATTATAATTTTATTTATGGTAGATAAATTTTTCGATGAAACTGACACATTTTCGTGTCGTGTTACAAATCCATAAAATATCAACATACTATCATCTATTCATATGAGAGCATGTACATTAGTATATCACTGCATGAGAGAGTGGTCATCAGGTCCATCACTCTCAGTTTTTGTTTGTCATTGTCATTTACTGTTAGTTTGGTATAGTTGTGCGTTAAAAAAAAAACTGTTTTTGCTATGTTGTAAGAATAAGTGTAGAATTATCAAAGAGATGGGCCAAAAGCCACTTCTAACAACACCGATATTATTCCCAACTTGGTAATTACCATCTGCACAATCCGTTAGGTGTGGGGTTTTATCACAAATGGTCTCGATGTTAGTTGGAATGGGTTTAGGATATTTAAACTCTTCTTTTCTCATTGATACGGTCGATGTGGGACATTTCAACAATAAGCAGCTGTGAAATAAAGCAGTAAAGTGTTTGGTAATGATAATTGTAAAAGTGCTTTTAATAAAAAAAAAGAATAAAAAAAAAGTAATATTATAGTGTTTGGTAAATATTTATGTATAACAGCTGTGATTGTGTAAAATGACAAAAAAAACAAAACTTATGGGTTTTTCTTCCTTTCTTTTTCTTTTTGCCAAAAAGTTCATGATTGTTCCCTTTTTCCTTTCTTCTTTGTTTCCCTTTCTTTCTAGCTTTTTCATTCTTCTTTCTTAATATTTCATTATGCCAAAATGTTTCTGGCTTTTCTTCCATTTTTCATCAATGATCCCTTCTGAAATTTCAAAGTCCTCACCCACCTTCATCCCTTCACATTTCTCTTTCAATTTCGGCGATCTGGAACCTTCATCCTCACTCCCATTACTATTTCCTGCATTTCAATTTCTAGGGCATTACATGTTTTGGAAGGTGTGGTGGTGGATGGGTGGGTGGGATTTGTGTTATCATCTAGCAGGGAGTGGGTTGGGATCATGGTATGCGAGGTGGCGATGGGTGTATTTGGTGGGGATTCGGAGAGAGATGGGGTGGCAAATCTGGGGAGTAAGAAGAGATGGAGGGGATGGGGTGGTGAATCTGGGTTAGTATGGCGCCATAGAGCAACTGGAGAAAGGGGGTTGAGTCCATAACTAGATGAAGGAG
Source organism: Pyrus communis (assembly GCF_963583255.1). NCBI lineage: Eukaryota > Viridiplantae > Streptophyta > Magnoliopsida > Rosales > Rosaceae > Pyrus > Pyrus communis. Next base: position 18,974,277 of record NC_084814.1, read on the forward strand.
AAAGAAAGGGTAAGGTTGCCATTTTGAAAAATTCATTTAATGGCACTGTTCACCCGTGTATTGTGATAAAAAGTTGGTTTTCCAAAGCTGGGTTTTGCTGTTTTGCCTTTTTAGTTTTTTTTTCACCCAAAACTATGAAAAAAGACTGATTTTGAAAGTTTACCAAACACAAAAAACTGGGTGCTTTTTTGCATACCTGTTTTTTTTTTCAGAAGTTAAGCAATACCAAACTGGTACTTGGCCTTTTGGGGGGTGAATATTACTTGGCTTCTTACCGGAAGAAGTCAGTCCCTTTCACATAACAACATTTCATCATTTCACTGTACAAATGTCATAATTTAAATTGTTAAATCTTTTTATCATCTTCTAAAGATCATCTAAAGCAAAGTTCATTTGATTTTAAAATAGCTTAGTCATCCATATGTGTCTAACAAATCAATAATTATAATAACAAGTAATATCATTATTATTAACTATCAATCTGCCAGAAGAAATGACCCCTTATATATAAAGAATCAAACAGTGTTCTTCCGAAGTGCCTCTAATGACCATTGCATATTATACTCTTTCACATGGTATGTTTAAGTTCCACAGAACATAAGCTAAATTGTTAGGAGCGCAGCACAAAAATTAAGAAGAGGAACTTAAAATGACTAGATACAATACATATATAATGTTTTTGTAGTGCAATTGTAATATTTTAGTAGCATATTTGTAGTTCTGAGTCGTTGACTGATATTCTTTTTGCAATGCATTTTAATAATTAAGTATTAAATTTCTCGATTTTCCAAAAGTAACTATTTCTTTTGTGTATTATCATTTTTCTTCATCATGATATAATAAGATGAATTATTAAGCACATCCAAAAATAAAAAAGTTTACTTAATATTTTGAATTACAATATATACGTACAATATTTGACACACCCCGACCGAGATCGGAGCGTGCTGGCCGTCACACGAAGGTGACGTAGCCATGTGCACGTGCGGAAGCTAATAAAGTAGTAATAAAAAGTACGAGTAAATAAAAAAACCAACTAGCACACAATGTACTAAAACAAGTGCTAGTAAGTGAGATACAATTTCAGAGCAGGTCTACAACAGTCCAAAGGAAAATTTTCGACAAAAGTACACCCGCAGGTGACCCTACGCTGGTGAGTATCTGTCAGAAAAGCCGGGAGAATCCTCTGGGAATACTACCGAAACTGCTAATCAACTAGAACCTGGAGGGGCGCAAAACAAAGCTTTCGAAAACCATTTGTAAAATACTTTCTAACCCCTCACCGTAAAACCTGTATACTTCCCAGGAAATATATACACATAAAACATATGCCAAATATGCTCAGAGGTATGTCAATCATACTCGATACTATGCCATGCCGAAATCTCATAACGATATGCAAGTGCCCAGGTGTAAACATATCAATATCATATAATCTGGCAGTCGGAGTCACCTAACGTGACCTGTACGACTGCATCTAGAGCTCAAATCTCAATCTCAATGTCTAAACCTGCCCACAAGTCGGAACCACCTAAAGTGGTTTGTACGACAGGCCTGGGTGTAAATAAGTGCTACGATCACGTGAAGACTGGGCAAATAATCGCGGGTCACCTACGAGTCGGAACCACCTAAAGTGGTCTGTACGACAGGCCTGTGCACCTACCTTGAATCCAAGGTGAGCATAAGGTGCGGGAGGTGAACATCACGTGAAGGACTGTGCCCTGGCCACGGGCGGGAGCACTAACACCGGGGGTGCAGATTATGAGCTCTCTATCTCAAACCACTTCTGAAACATAAACGTGAATAACGCTTACCTGGCACTTACCTGTGCATCCACAGCACCCAATATGCATATGTATATGCAAGCCACTACTAATGCATGCAATTATGCATAAACAGTAATAATAAAGCGCATGGCATAACATAAATAACCCCTTTTTTTTTAAAACAATTTCTGGGAATATAAATGTATATAGGTATATACGGAAAACAAAAGCCCACTCACTGGTATGTAGAAGGGTCGTAGCCCCCCTGCCTTGCGTGTGCACGCTCGTCCTCGGGGTACGTGTCACCTATATGCGAAATAGCTATGAAAACGTTAACTTTAAAGCACATAACCAATTCCTCGTAATAACTTCTCATACATTGCTCAAAATGGACAAATGAATATACCAACGTGCTCTACACAACCTCAGGATCACCACCATATTTTTAAAATAATTTTTGGACCTCTCACGCGCCCCCACGCGCCAAAATAGGCACGGACCTACGCGCCCCCACGCGCGGCCACGTGCCATGCACACTGACGGTGTCAATTGACGCCGTCAGGAATATTCCGTTAAAATTCCGGAATATTCCGTTAAACTTAACCGGATACCGTTACTGCCGTTAGGAATATTCCGTTAAAATTAACGGAATATTCCTGTTTCTTCTCCGGCCTACCCTCGCCGGACTCCGGTCACCGGAAAACTGGGAAAACTTTAAACTCACTATTCTCCTTCGTTTTTCATCTATTTTTCACGTAATTTATACCAAAATGAAGCCCTAAACATAATCTACCACGTTGGACAAGTTTTAGGGCCTAAAAACAACGGAATCAAACTTTCCAAAAATATGAAAATTCGGCCAAACTTACAGTTCGTGGTTCCGACGTCCAATTCCGTCCAACGATGCACTCCCAAGCTCCTTGGGACCTCACCAACACATCTACAAGCTTCAAAAGTCCAAAAACTAACTAGATTAATCTTGCATGAACAGTGACTAAAACGGAGCTTGTAAAATCGACGTGAAAACGTCGAAGTCCTTACCTGAAAATGGTACCACTGGACTCCTCTCAGCCCCACGAGCACGAGGGTGGTCTTGATTCCCTCGATCTGTGATGGTTTGGTGGTTTGTGAGTTTGTCCGTACGTTTTCAAAGAAGAAGAAAGGGAATGAGGCTCGGGGAACTCACAGAGAGAGAGACAGAAGTTGGTGCAGGTGTGGGGGTGTGTGTGTGGCCCAAGGACATGCCAACACACAAAACAACCTATTACGTCAAAAAAACGAACTAGGGGCAAAGTTGACAATTCACATGTACGTTTTAATAATCTCGGGACGGGATGTCACAATATTACATAAATGAGTCTAATTGACTAAGTGTATTCATAACCGATTTTATGAAGAGACAATTGCCCATTTTATGAAGAAATAGTTGTCGGTAACTTAAACTTAATTACAAACTGCCACATACTTCAACTTATTTATGATAATACTATCACTCTGTTACCTTTGTCCTTATTGGTATGTGTCTTCATTAAAATTTGTTGTGTGAAACCCTTTCAAATACTCCCCAGTTTTTTGCACATTATTGTGCAAACTATCTAAAATACAATTAACTGTTTCGTACGAATTATCAAGAATTATTTCTACATGAATTACTAATAACTATTTCTATACGAAAGACCAACAATTGTTTCTCCATAAGCTAATGAAAATGGCCTAATTATAGAAAAACAATTTTCGATAATTTAGGAAGAAACAATTTTCGATAATTTATGAAGAAACAATTGTTGATAATTTATAAAGAAACAATGGTTTATACATAATTTATAAAGAAACAATGGTTTATACATAAACAGCTGCAAGTAATTTATGAAGAAGCCGTTGTTGATAATTTATAAAAACACTGGTCAATAATATATGAACGTAACTTTATATTTTAAAAAAGGAAAAACTAAAGAAAATGGTATCACAAACTTCTCATTAACCATAAGCACTTAATCAACTTTTATTAATATTAAAGACCAAAAAAAAAAAAAGGCTGTGGCAGAGTCATAAATAAGTTAAATTCTGGTTGCATCGACTGTTTATACATGATTATTTAACTATTTATATAATCATGTACAAACAGTCGGTGCCACCTATTAGGGGACTTTTAGGTCAAGGTGGATTTGGGCTTTGAGAACGTCCTCTTGTCTCCATTGGTTCGGTTTCATACCAAGTTCTGGAATATCTTGAAAGAATTAGCACATCTTAGAAAATATCTCGGTTGGATCAATAACTCGAAGATAGGATAGTTAAGCAAATAATGGCTTGATTGATTGAGGCATGGTGTAAAGGCTAGAAGTTTATCAATTTAGCATGAGAGAGAGTTTGCATGGTTGTATGGTATTCTAGGTTGGATAATCTAGGTTTCCTAGGGTCATAATAAGGTTTCTGATGGTTGGGATCTTCAGGGGAAAACCATAGGAAATGCTAAGGTTGGAAAGGCATTTTAGAATTTTTATGAACTAAGGGAGGAATTTTCCTAGCTTTGTGTAATACAATCCTCCTAACATTCTATCTTTTCTCTCTGGGCTATGAGGCTCTGTGTCATCATGAATCCTCACTAAGGCATCTGACTTATATTTGTAGTTGAATGATTCATTTTTAGGGTTCCTAAGGAATCTCTAGTTGTGGCTTGGTATTCTCTCCCATTTCTCCCTAGTTCTTCTACCACTTCTATTTAAGTGCAAGATGGCTAGGTGCTGCTACCTGGTGAAACCCGCATCGTGCATGTTTCCCAAAGCGTTGCTTTCTCGTGTTAGCCTTCCATAGGCATTACTTCTTGTAACGCACCTCATGGCTTTCATGTGTCGATCTTCTACGTGAGCTGGGAAGAGAAAGTCAGCTTTTCTTTTCATTAAATGCATGTTTGATAGGCTTTCACGTGTCCCTAAGGCTTAGGGCTTCATTCTTTCTTAACTAAGTTGGTTAGCTTGTTAAGGAAGAAGGAAACTAGGGTGATTCTCTCTCAAACTTACCCACATGGACTGCAAAGGTTATAGGCTTCTATCTTTTGGCTCCCAAGCAACCCAAAGTCTTCCATAATCTTGACTCGACAAAGGCCCATAATTTTTTGTAACCATTCACACTACAATTCACTTGACAAGCCCCAAACATGTGACTTGGGCTTACTTTTGCGTGAATAGTGATTAGCGTGATAAGGCACATGGCTTAAATATGCATGAATTTGCGTGGGCATGATGTGATTTATATGAATGTCCGGCTTAATAACCGTAATGTGACATGATTGTAAATATTTTCCTTTCTCAATTCTGCACCTTTGCATGTGTTTTGAGCTTGGTTTAAGGCTTGCATAGTAATTGGGTTTTGAGACTTGACCGGGCTTGTATGTGATATTTTTTGGCCTCAACACCACCAAAATTCATGTATAAACAATTGACTTAATCATCTATAAATAGTCGATGTGACATCCCACATCGCCAAGGGGAGTGATCCTTATATGTATATTCCCATCCCTACCTAGCACGAGGCCTTTTGGGAGCTCACTGGCTTCGGGTTTCTTAGGAACTCCGAAGTTAAGCGAGAAGGGGGCTAGAGCAATCCCATGATGGGTGACCCACTGGGAAGTTGCTCGTGAGTTCCTAAAAACAAAACCGTGAGGGAATGGTAAGCCCAAAGCGGATAATATCGTGCTACGATGGTGGAGCGGGCCTGGGAAGTCGTCCCACCCGGGCCGGGATGTGACAGTCGGTGCCATCAAATTTCAAGTTAATTTATGTATAAATAGTTGACCAAATTATGTATAAACAATCAGTGTCACCAAAAGTGATGTATACAGTTTATCTAATCATGCAGAAACCGCTAAAGTTCAACTTAATTTATGTTTAAGGGTGAAATCTTTTACCAAATTACCAATGGTATCACCAAATTTGTACCAAAGTTTTGTATCAATTGATAATGTTTACAGTATTTGTATCGAACTATACATTTTCGATATGGTAATGATATTCAAAATCATCACCGACTGTAATACTTTATCGAACCAATATTATATAGTTTTCTATTTTATAATTAAAAGTTCTTCTCAGCTCAATAACGCAGCATAAAAGAAATTGGTGGCATAAAATGAAATGGCGGCAAAGTGGGATAGCCGAGCCAGAAAAAAAAAAAAAAAAAAAAAAAGATTAGAAGATATAAATGAGTTGAAAAGAAAGAAAGCTTTTAAAATGTTACCTGATCCATTAATATTAAGTTTGGTGAAATCAATTTGATTCTTATGATACGCAAGAAGGGCTTGTGCAGCTACAGCATGATTTGAAAAAAGAATTGATATATATTGTAATTACTATTAATTGAATTTTGTAAAATAATTTAAATTCTATTTAGATGGATGATGAATTTAAGACAATAACACATTTAAGGCTACAAAATATGAGCTAATGGCATACAAATTGAACAATATTATATTTGCTCCTTGAATTGGACTTTAAAAAAACATATTTTTGTGTCATAAAATATTGCCCGATAACATAGCGACAATATCATTATTGTGGTGCCTAAAATAATCTTAAAAATTTGAAAGGTGACATGTGGACCTTTGCTAAAAAAAG